>NC_090937.1:604603483-605256816 GCF_040938575.1 Ambystoma mexicanum
ATGGGAAAGTTCGACTGCTGTTCATTCGCGTGGTTGTTGCAGTACTGATCCGGGGGCAGAACCCGGAGCAGGTTTAGAGCGCAGGGCGGTTGCGGGTGTTGGAAAGGGCTTAATTCTTCTTAAAGGTTGCCGTGTGTGCTAGGGGAAGGTTAGTGAGGCCAGCACTGCTGGCTGGCTCTCGTGCCCGAGGTAATGTGCTGTGGTGGTTTTGTTTTCCCTGGTTTGCAGCGGAGCTGGTGGGCATGTTTTTCATACACAAATACAGGCTTTCAGGAAAACGCCCCCCGAGTTGTTGGTACAAGTCAACATGGTCAGCAGTGCTCACAGGGTATGGGGGCACGCAGCCGGAGTTTGGGTTGGTGCTCGGCTTGACGAGGTGCTTGGTGAAAACAGGGGAATGTACATTGTGGTTTGGGTGTCAAGGAAGTCTTTCGTGGCAGTTACGATGTTATTGAGCGCGGTTACAGATAATTTCAAATTTAAGGAGCGCAGTTACATTAGTTCCAAGTTAAGGATGGCTTAATTTATCCTGAGCATTGGTTTTTTAAATTCACTGCACCGTCTTTTCTGGTTGCCATTTAAGGTTACGCATGGGTTAAGGTTGTACTTTGCATGCCGTGCATTGCAACGGTAATGGTTTGCACCCCGGGGCATTCGCGCTTCGAGTTTTGCTGGTTTGAGGCAACTAATGGTATGGGGGCATGCATTGGAGATGGCAAAGAAATGGGCGGAGGCTGCTATCGGGATGTTAGGAGCTATGTTGCGAAGTCAGCGTTTGGCTTTCACTGCAATTTCATTGACGGGGCAGCAAATCCTAGGTAGGATGCCATTGGGGGATGCCAATAGCTCAAAGGGTAGAGCATGGGTGTTTATGTGAGCTAATTGTGTATAAGCACTTAGTGGGATGCAGAGGGGTGTTGTACCGCATCAAAGGTTGCAGACAATCAAGGGCAGTATGCGGACAACTCTCGTTCACCAATGTTGCAAGGATGGTTTGCATAGGTAGCCAAGGGGAAGGAGAGAAGAAAAAAAAAAAAAAAAAAAAAAAAAAAAAAAAAAAACCAACAGCCCGGGCCGTTGCACGCTTTGCATTTCAGGAATTCTACAAATGGTTAAGGTTCCGATCAGCATGGACAGTTTGGGGTGTATGTTCGTAATTTTGGCATGTGAAGACATTGATAGGACTGCTGGTAGGGAAGTGGTTTCAACTAACCTTTCAGGAATTCTACAAATGGTTAAGGTTCCGATCAGTATGGACAGTTTGGGGTGTATGTTCTTAATTTTGGCATGTGAAGACATTGATAGGACTGCTGGTAGGGAAGTGGTTTCAACTAAACTTTCAGGAATTATACAAATGGTTAAGGTTCCGGTCAGGTTGCTGAGCACTAGACATTCTCAACAGAGGCTCTTAAGCCTGCCCCCTTTTACGAAGGAGAAATGGCTTCCTTCCTTTTCGGTTGTTGATGCAGCTCCGTGGGTCTGGTCTGCGAGCCAGAATTACAGGAGCTGGTTGAGTGGCACATGGGGCAGAGCGCTCACTTTGACATCAGTGTGGAGCCCGCTAATCCAGGTCCGAATACCGGCGGCGAGGGGGCCACGAGGAGCTGGGGTAGGGCGGGAGGAAGCGGCGGGGGGGGGGTTTTGCAAGGAGGAAGGCTTACAGGTGGGGAAGGGGGCACACCGCGGCGAGGGGAAGGCATGACCCAGCTGCAGTAGGCTAGAACATTCATAACCCTAATTTAAGCACCAGATCAGGGCGGGCGGCAAAGTCACGGATGAGGGGGAGGTGCGGTAAGGAAGGTGCATGCTAGGATAGGGACTCATAAGCAGGAATATGGAGTTTCGAGGGTGCCTAGCGGTTGTGCGCCGGGCCACGTGTAAGGAAATGGGGGTTATGGTTTATCTGATATTTTCTTTTCTTGGCTGCCGCGCCACCTGCTCTAACTGCCATTAACGTAGGGTGGATACTGGAAAGGTTTGCCGCTGGGCATAGGTGGGGCAAGTTAGCTTATATTCCTGAGGTCCACAACCTTGTGCGGCAGTCACTGTTGATTTGTTTTATGTATGTCCATGAAGCGATTGTTTTGTTAGGAGAAAAGTGACCAGGCAGCAGCCTGTCGCCTCAGACCTCTTGGTCTTTGCAATTCAATGGGTACGATTTCACCTTTGCGGGCTTGCTGCCAAGCTGCCAGGTATTATGGCTGAACAATACAGTTCAGGCAGGCGGGTCTCCTTACTGGTCGGCTGGTGGGATGAAACAAGGATGGTGTTAGGGGCTCATAAAGGGAGTTGCATACTGTATTTGACACTACTTTGCCAGACAAAATTGGGAGCAGAATGGTTTTGGTCACTGCAAAGCAGTGGCAATCCATACACGGTCGGGTGACCTGGCCTCTGGGGAGGCCCCTGCGCCCCGGGTTTTGTGAGGTCACTAATCTTAATTTCACATATTCTCATTGGATAAGGTTGTGGCTTGCTGTAAATGTGTAATATGGGCCACTTTGAACATTAGTTCCAGGGCCTCTTTTGGTTCCAAGTCCACCAGTGTTCACAGTATATAGTCAATGTGTGTTGTGCATTAAGTTATAATACTACTCTTTAGAGCGGAAAGTGGTTGAACAGCATTATGGGAGCAGTAGTTTCCTGGTGGCTACTCCCTATTGCTGGAATAAAAGGGCGGCAGAGAAGGACAGGTCACGGGAACAGTGAGAAAACATGCCTTCAATTCATGCAGAAATGCGGCAGATCGGGCCCATGGTAAAGGAGTACTGGGGGGGGGGTGTCTGCATGTAGCACGATCACAAATTGATCAGGCCTTCATGCATCAATGGCATAATTGATTGAGCCTGCAGACAGAAGTACGTTCGTCTAGGCATATGTTCAGTAGAGTGTGCCTGAGTGGCCGGTGGCGAACTACAATACTATAGGTTGAATGTATTACACGCTTTAAACAGTGGACGACACTACACTAGATTGTGCCTGCGTGGCAGGAAGAGAGAGGTATGACATTAGGCAGAGTTTTGGTGAGTTTCTAACCATGTGAGGTCAATGAAGGGAGTGGTAATTCGGGTAACGGTCAACTAAGGGAGGGGTAATTCGGGGTATGGTTACAAGTGGTACGCTGGGCAAGGTAAGAACGCGCGGCGTGCTGTGGTCGGGCATCGATCAGGCATTCATTTTGTGAGGCAAGGTTTGCTAGTAAACGCCACATGAGTCTATGCAATAGGAAATGTATACACGCGTATACACAAGTGTCAGTATGTTTAGTGTGGAAGCCGATGACACTACGAGCCCCCTCACCCTGAGCAGAGAGTCGCTGGGGAGTGGGGTGCTCGGGGGGGGGGGGCAAGCCGGGGGCACATAATAGTGTGCACGCGCCGGGGGGCTACAGGCCATCGTGGTCGGGGGGCTAGACCACACGGAGCACCACACATTCGCTTCCAGTCCACTCACCCCGAGCAGAAAGCGGCTGGGGAATGGGGGTGCTCGGTCTGGGGAAACGGGGAGTAAGGGAGCCATAATATTAAGGGGTACAGATCCTGACACAGCGAAGTGGGGGGGCAAGGGTTAGGGCACAAATAACACTACCGAGCATGATCTGTTGTTGCCCCCCTCCCACCTCTCATTCCTCGCTAAACAAATAATCGCATGGGCGGTTCTCTGAAAGGCAGGGGGATGATTCTGGATTCGCCATCCCCTCATCACTTTAAAAGTACCAGGGTATTTTGAAGGGGACGGGACCCACCTGTCCGAGGTGGGCACTGCTTTGACGTCATTAGAATGGATGACGGCACTTCAAAAATGCGGGATGTGTATGAGAGGCCCGAGTGGGGGGTGGGGCACCTCCCAGGATGCCAGCCATTAAAATACAGGGAGTGCCCTGTGGAAGCAAGCTGGGGTGGGGGGAACTCTCTGCCGCCGGCAGCCAGCAGAGAGTCTTGGAGGAATCACAGGCCAATCCCTGAAACAAAGCACTGCTAGCAGACCCACAGGGGTACGAGCAGCCAAGAGTTTAGATGCACGGCGCCCCAAGAGCAATAGGCTTGGGGGAGGCCCTGGGGAAAAAGGGGAGGGATGTAGGGGACTTGGGAGGCAATTTCCCGACCCAAATTGCGGGGGGGGGGGGTGGGGGAACGAACCACAAACTAAAAAGAGGGCAGCAAGTGAAGCTGGTTGGAGGGGAACAAGAGGAGACTACGGGGGGGTATGCTACCGGGACCAAAAATTACAGCAGGGGTAAGTCGTCACGAAGGGGGAGGGGCAAGAGGGGGGAGCTGGAGGAAGAAAGGTAGGAGCATCGGGGGCGGGGGGAGCTCGGACAAGGAGGGCCAGCAAGGACAGGAAAGAGGGGGCCTGGCGGGGCGCAGCATAGGGGACCGGGGGAATGGGGGAGACAGTTGGGAAAGGAAGACAGTACGAGGGACAGGGAATCAGGAAGAGATATGACACCAGCCAAGGGGGGGGAGGACACCTGCTAAGGCTGCAGTTGGAGGGGGGGGGCGCCTTGAGTGAGAGGGAATGGCGATGTTTCTGGGGGGCTCGGGGACACAGCAGGGAGACCTGGGGGGGGTTTGGCATAGCGGGGGTAGGACTAGGATGCCAATAACCGGAACTACGCGAAGGCGTAGGGGGGGCTGAGCAGAGTTTGGCAAGAAAAGGTTAGATGGACGTCGCAAGCGACGGCCAACTAGGCAGGCAGAAAGTGGGGGCCGGCATCGGAGGGCGGTGCCGGCCCAAATACGGATACGTAAATAAATTGTAAGGGCACTTGTGGTGGTGCCGGTATAGGAAAATGTAAGGGCACTTGTGGTGGTGGTGCCGGTATAGGAAATTGTAAGGGCACTAGTATGGTGCCGGTATAGGAAATTGTAAGGGCACTAGTATGGTGCCGGTATAGGAACCTGAACATTAGCGAGGCACCGCGTGGCTGCCGGTTTTAGCTAGAGCCCGTAGGACACGGGGCAAGTGTGCGGGGGGTCGGGCACCCGCTACAAGACCTAGCAAGGGGCAGGGTGAAATGGGGGGCACAAATAATTGACTGCAACTACGGCCGGGGTAGAGAGAGGGGGATAGCCAGGGCCGGGCTCAATCCGAGGCGTCCACCGGACGAGTACGATTGGGGGGGAGGGGGGGTAGCCCTAGGTAACCGCACTCGGAATAGTGTATCGGTGACGGTGAATTACGGATCGCCTGTAAGATAACTCCAAGACTTTATGCAAATAAAGCTGCTGAGGCATGTTAACCTTCCAACCCAAACTGGTGTCGTGTCAATTTTCTACTGCTTGCATGGTATGACTGATTAGGAGTAGAGGGGGGGGGTAAGAAAGGGACGGATAAAGGGGGGGGAGGCAAGGCGCTGAGTGCCCACGCTACGGCGGGCGAACGCGCCAGCGAAAGCAGGCATGGCGGGCGCCGCCCCTTAGTGGGGGCGGTACAGGCCGCCCTTCCCCTCCCCCCAGGCCTGTAAGGAAAATGCGCCGGGGGGGGCGGATGACGACGAAAAGGGGACCCGCCCCCCCCCCCCCGGCAGGGCGCGAAAGCTTCAGGGGCAGGGCGGGAAACCGGGGAGAAGCCGGGCATAAAAGCCCATGCTGGTGTGAGCACTCACACATCCTCCCTCGGTTTCCCGTCTTGCCAGAGCTGCGTCGTTTTCCCACCCACCCTCCCGATAAAAAGTATGTGAATAATGTTCTTTTTTGTCTTACAGGTCGCCCAGCGGAGTTACATTGCGATCCCTTTACGAAGCACTGCCAGCAGACCCACAGGGGAACGAGCAGCCAAGAGTTTAGATGCACGGCGCCCCAAGAGCAATAGGCTTGGGGGAGGCCCTGGGGAAAAAGGGGAGGGATGTAGGGGACTTGGGAGGCAATTCCAAGACCCAAATTGCGGGGGGGGGGGGGGGGGGGGGGAAACGAACCACAAACTAAAAAGAGGGCAGCAAGTGAAGCTGGTTGGAGGGGAACAAGAGGAGAATACGGGGGGGTATGCTACCGGGACCAAAAATTACAGCAGGGGTAAGTCGTCACGAAGGGGGAGGGGCAAGAGGGGGGAGCTGGAGGAAGAAAGGTAGGAGCATCGGGGGCGGGGGGAGCTCGGACAAGGAGGGCCAGCAAGGACAGGAAAGAGGGGGCCTGGCGGGGCGCAGCATAGGGGACCGGGGGAATGGGGGAGACAGTTGGGAAAGGAAGACAGTACGAGGGACAGGGAATCAGGAAGAGATATGACACCAGCCAAGGGGGGAGGACACCTGCTAAGGCTGCAGTTGGAGGGGGGGGGGCGCCTTGAGTGAGAGGGAATGGCGATGTTTCTGGGGGGCTCGGGGACACAGCAGGGAGACCTGGGGGGGGGTTTGGCATAGCGGGGGTAGGACTAGGATGCCAATAACCGGAACTACGCGAAGGCGTAGGGGGGGCTGAGCAGAGTTTGGCAAGAAAAGGTTAGATGGACGTCGCAAGCGACGGCCAACTAGGCAGGCAGAAAGTGGGGGCCGGCATCGGAGGGCGGTGCCGGCCCAAATACGGATACGTAAATAAATTGTAAGGGCACTTGTGGTGGTGCCGGTATAGGAAAATGTAAGGGCACTTGTGGTGGTGCCGGTATAGGAAATTGTAAGGGCACTAGTATGGTGCCGGTATAGGAAATTGTAAGGGCACTAGTATGGTGCCGGTATAGGAACCTGAACATTAGAGAGGCACCGCGTGGCTGCCGGTTTTAGCTAGAGCCCGTAGGACACGGGGCAAGTGTGCGGGGGGTCGGGCACCCGCTACAAGACCTAGCAAGGGGCAGGGTGAAATGGGGGGCACAAATAATTGACTGCAACTACGGCCGGGGTAGAGAGAGGGGGATAGCCAGGGCCGGGCTCAATCCGAGGCGTCCACCGGACGAGTACGATTGGGGGGGAGGGGGGGAGCCCTAGGTAACCGCACTCGGAATAGTGTATCGGTGACGGTGAATTACGGATCGCCTGTAAGATAACTCCAAGACTTTATGCAAATAAAGCTGCTGAGGCATGTTAACCTTCCAACCCAAACTGGTGTCGTGTCAATTTTCTACTGCTTGCATGGTATGACTGATTAGGAGTAGAGGGGGGGGGTAAGAAAGGGACGGATAAAGGGGGGGGAAGGCAAGGCGCTGAGTGCCCACGCTAAGAGAGCAAAACACAGAAAGACGGGATGAGGGCGTTAAGGGTGTCCCGAATCTTGGAGAAGCAATAGGCAAAATCATCCACTGAGAAGAAGGAATGGGAAGAGGTTGTGGAGGTACAAACATATTTGGAGGTGCTCTAGCTAGTTTGCAGTGTTGCAAGCAAAGAGATGAAATGGAAGAGGTGGAGTAGGAAAATGTGGTCATATCAAGGGCAGAGGAGAGGGTCACGGTGTCCTTGTAATGAGTAAGGAGGGAAGGAAGGGGGATTTCCACCAGCGCATAAGATGTAGTCACACGTTACACCTTAGATTTTGAATACTTGAGGATACACAGGAACTGGAAGACTGCTATATTTACTCAAAGGGGTAGCCAGAGTGCTGTAGAAGTTCGGGAATACCTGTTCAATTGAGTCGTTTTTTGTGGGGGGGAGGCGTGTACAGCGTGTGTACGTTTTAGTAATCCCTCCCATACACACTGGGCAAAGCTATAACCCAACTAAAAATATTCTCTCGCGCACCTCAATTAAGCCAAACATACAAATGCCTATGCTGCTAAAAATTACACTGAAGTCCAAGAGATCTCTAGTATCCGTTTGGCAATTCTGTCAACAAAACAAAAGGACAATGTTACCCCTCAGTTCTGCCTTCCGAATCTTGGGCGCCGCTAATTCTGAGCCCTAACGAAAATAAGAGAAAAGTGTCATTCTGTGATGAAATTACACTTTTCTTAGCAGATCCATATTCGGTATCTTTATAAATATATGAACAGACTATGGAACATCTAAGAAAATCGACGTTGCAAAACTAATTATACTTCTGTTTTACATGGAACTCAGAATCGGGCCCTCAGACCGTTCTTGTCAAACCCGGGTCGTCAGCCTGGCATCATCACAGTCCAGGGTTGTTTGGTACTATCACTGATGCAGAGCGCCGGGACACAAGAACGAACGGTCTCATAGAAGGTTGGAAAAGCTTATATTGGAGGTGGCTCGCAGGGGGCGATGAAGGTCAGATCAATGTCTCCTTCCGCCCTCTGTGGCACTCACCTGGACGAAGGGTGGCGGCAGGCAGGAGCCGAGATATTAACAGCGGGTGCAGCATGGCCCCTAGCTATTCGTCTTCCCTGCAGAAGCGACAAATATCACCACCGGGGGGGTCAAAGAACACTGCCTGGCTGCCACTAGAGACGTGCTGCTACCATGGAAAGAAATATAGGACTAGACCGCGCTTTTACTTCGGATGTGCACACCCGGAAGCCATGTTGGGAAGGTTTAGCACTGGAATCTGACCTTGCATATATTGCCACAATCTTCAAAATAAACTTAAGAAAGGAGCCCGTATCTTACACAAAAAAAGTTTAGCAACTGATTATCAATCTGTACATATCTTCAGAACTCCTGCATATTTCGTGAACATCTTTCTCTTATGGTGAGCGTATCTATGCGCAATTTATAAGAAACGATTGCTTTCCATGTCTTGAAGCGACAACAAGGACCACATGGTGTTCCAAAGCAAATAATACAATTGCATACAGCAGTCGAAGTGTACAAAGCAAAAGTAGTGGACGCTGTTCCTCTTCCCCGCCCCCTTGTATGCCCCACCCCTTTTCCTGATCCTTTAAATCCCCCCCCCGCCGCCCTCATACTCACAGTCATCCCCCTCCCAGACCCACTCAATACGAACCCCCTTACATACATGCCAACATTCTGAGGTACCTGGGAGGGAGATGTCCGCGAAATCGGGAGACATAAAGTTTCCCATTGGAATTAATTGGGGCAGGGATTATTTTAGGCCCGAGAACGTGATAAATAGCAACATTTTTCACAGGAAAAAAGGGAGGGTTGGCATGTATGCCCCTACCTGGGACCTTCCTTCCTTCCCCTTACCACAAAAAGCTGTGATTTACAAAAGTTCTCGCAACACTAAAGAAAATGTAGTGAAGTTTATGTAGCCCCCCCTCCATTCAACCACCGTTTGCACCTCTAAGAGATATATGCCCATGAGTATATAGCCACTGATGCTCCACTCCCATTACCTGCAAACACCCATAGCTCTCAACTCACACTTTTGGCGGGTGTCACCAGCTTTGTACAGGGCTGACTCACCCGCCAAGCGTCCTGCACGCCCATTCATTCCAATGGGCGTCTCACCCGCCAAAAACTAAATCGGATGATTTCACCCGCTTTTGTAACACAAATGGTTTAGAGCTATGAACACCTGTGTGCCCACACAAGCACCCTTCGCGTACAGCAATTCCCAGATTGCTGCATGACTGCCTGGGAATAGGCTTCATTCGCAAGCAGTCCTGTTATGGGGTAAGGATGACTGGGCAACCGGAATGCAGGTGAGTGGCTTTATTAGCAGTTCACACATCTATACAGAGGTTAGCATTAAAGGCAACATACAATGTCATTTAGTCCTTCTCAGCACTTGACTCCTGCTGTAGTCAGGGGATATAAACTTGGATCCACAATGTCTTTCTTGCTGATGCAAACACAGGCCACTAGCCCATTGCTTCGGAGGAATGCCGGTGAAGGTGCTGTTCTCCCCTGGTCCAGTCTTTATCTGGCGCGCTACGTGTTGATCACGCGCATGCGTAAAGGCAGTCATGCAAGATCTTGGCAGTGCTGCGATCTCGCAAGTCTGCTCCTCACATACCTCCTTTTGTCGAGCAGCTTGTTCCTACTCCATCATGAAGTATTTGTACCTGGTCGGTCTTTGATTCTCTCTCTGAGGCCGACTCCCGTTGGGCGATGTTATGTGCGCCACAGGGCCTCACCCATACATGCATTCACACACACATACAGGGAGGACGCGGGACGCGATGTTGCCTGGTCCGCGTCCCGGCGGGAACTGCCGCACGGGCGCACTTTATTGCAACCGCGCATGCGCGGGCCACAACGAGGCTCGCGCATGCGCGCTATCCTTAACTCGGGACGTCACATCCCTTTTCAACTTTAACAAAAATGGAACACAAACTTCCGGGGTGCGTGAACCCCAATACAATGGGTGGCCTTGAACACGGCCCTTAGCAGTTACACTTACGTCCCACCAGGTCTTCTCGGCTCAGTCCCCCGAGTCCAGTACATAGTCCTTGAGATAGCCTGGCAACCTCCGCTCTCGGCGGACTGGATATCTTGGCGGGGTCCCGGGCCGCGTGGGACAGCCGGGTTCGGCTCCGGCAGGGGCTTGGTGCCCGTTCTCCCCTTGATCCGCGGTTGGTTCCTCCATTCTTGTGGCTCCCTCCGGAGCTTCGTTCTCGACTGGTGTTTCAATTCTCTTGAAGAACGACCGGTTGCGTGTGACAGTCCCTCGATCGCAGGCCGCCGTTACCATCGTGCCCTTCACGTGTGTTACCTTCCACGGGCGTGGCTCAAATGGGAGGGACAGTTTTCCTTCAGGGTGTCGATTCCTGACCAACACCGTGTCCCCTACTCGCATTTCTTTTTCCTGCAACCCTCGTCGTTCACTTTCCTTTTCGTTGCGTCTGACTCGCTCCTCCCGAATCTTCTCATTGTCAATAATTCCGGGTGGTCGGCCTTCTTCCTCCGGTAGCAGTCCTCTTGGGCATCGTCTGAACAGGGCTTCCGCGGGAGCCACTCCTGTGGACTGGTGAGGCGTCGTGCGGTATTCCCTTAGAAATTCCACGAGTTTTCTGTCCAAGTCTGCCCCGCTGCTGGCTGATATTCTCAGGACCTTGTTCAGGGTCCTCATCATCCTTTCGGCTTCCCCATTGGCCCGTGGCCAGAGTGGGGACACCCTGCGATGCTGAATTCCTCTTTCCCTGAGGTAGGTGGCAAATTGGTTGCCAGTGAATGGCGGCCCGTTGTCCGAGCATAGAAGGTCTGGGAACCTGTGTGTGGCAAACATCTTGTCCAGTGCTTTCGTCGAGAATTCAGTCGCCGTTGATTCAACCACCTCCACCTCGGGGTATCGTGACCATTGGTCTACTGCTACCAGAAAGTACATTCCCCGTCCTGTTGATCCGAAGTCTACGTGTATTGTCCCCGATGGTTTCTGGCTGCGCTCCATGGATCGGATCGGCGGAGCTCGGTCACCTGGGGTCGCTGCCTGACACTCTATACATCTTTTTACAAAGTTCTCTACCCTTTTCTCCAAATCCGGGAACCATACTTTGGCCCTTAACCGTGCCTTTGTTTTGACCACTCCCTGGTGACCAACGTGCGCTAGTTCTAGCACCCGGGACCTCAGCGTCCGTGGCACGACGATTTGGCGTCCTCTCAGTATGAGCCCGTCGTCCGAGATGGAAAGCTCCTCTCTCACCTTCCAGAGCGCTTGGAGGTCTCTCTGGGCCTCCTCTTGTCGGCGCAAGTTGTCCCGCAGCACCTCTCTCCAGTCGCCGCTTCTGATTGCGGTTCGGACAATGCCGAAGACCTCGTCGTTGGAAGATTCCGTCGATATGACTGCTCTTGATATCGCCGTCGGAAGAGACCCTTCCACCACTTGACACAGTAGTCCGTGACAGTCACTCGCGCCAATGTCTGTATCCGGATCCTCTTTGTTGGGATGGCGTGACAAATAGTCTGCCGGATTGTTGGTGCCTGGCCTGTATATCAGTCGTACCCCATACTCCATCAGAGCCAACATCCACCTTTCGATTCTGGCTGGTGGTTTCGATGACACACCTGCTAGTATTGGTAATAGAGGCTTGTGGTCTGTCACCACCACCACAGGCTTGCCTAGGATGTATAGGCGGAAGTGGCGGCAGCCCCACAGGATGGCCAGTGCTTCCCTTTCAATCTGTGAGTATTTCATTTCTGTGGTGGAGAGGGCTTTGCTTGCGTATGCGATAGGACGCATGTCCCCGCGTTCATCAGGTTGCAGTAGTACGGCCCCAACCCCTACCGGGCTTGCATCTACCACCACTTCGGACTCCCCTCCAGGGTTGAAATACGCCATGGTGTCCCCATCGGACAGGGCGTTCTTCAGGGTCTGGAATGCCTCTTGCTCCTCGGCACCCCATTTCCATGCTGTGTCGTTCCTCGTCAGCGCCCTGAGCGGCTCCGCAATCGACGCTAGCCCTTTGATGAACCGCCCACAGTATGTTACCATCCCCAGGAAGCTTCTCACCTCGGTGGGGGACTGTGGGGTGGTAGCATTCTTGATGTCCTTGATTTTGGCCGGGTCAGGTGACACGCCGGCTGCATGAAAAATGAAACCAAAAAACCCTATGCGGTCTTTGAAGAACTCACATTTTTGTCGATGTAGCGTGAGGCCTAGATTTTTCAGCCTTTGGAGGGTGCTTTCCAGCCTCTTCAAGTGCTCCGCTTCCGAAGCTGCGAATACCAGGATGTCGTCACTCATGTTCAATACGCCTTTGAGGCCTGCTAGGGCTCCTCGGATGGTGTTTTGAAACACTTCGGCGGCTGACGAGACCCCGAAGCTTAGGCGTTTGAATTGGTAAAGGCCGTCGTGCGTTGTGAACGTTGTTATATACCTCGAGTCAGGGTGGAGCTCAAGCTGATGGTACCCTGCTCTTAGGTCTAGTTTAGAAAAGACCTTGGCCCCTTGTAGTTCTCCAATGATGTCGTCGAGGGTCGGTGTTATGTGTCTTTCCCTCTTAATCGCCGCATTGGGCAGTCGCATATCGACACATATTCTAACCGCACCGGGTTGTTTTGGTTTGGGCGTCACCACGATCGGAGAGACCCATGGCGTCGGCCCCTCTACTCTCTCGATGATGTCCATGCTGACAAGGGATCGGAGTTCTTCCTCCACCTTTTCCCTGAGGTGGAAAGGTATCCGCCTGTGTTTGAGGGCCGTGGGCCTGATTGATTCATCAATGTGGAGGCGCACCGGGGGCGCTTTCAATTTCCCAATCCCCTCGAAGATGCCCGAGAATTTGCTTAGCAGTGTCTCAATATCTATCTGATATACTTCGTATGCGAAATGGACGAGGTTTAGGGCCTCGGATGCGGCACAACTGAGTAGGGAGTGCGGGCTAACGTCTGTGACGAAGAATCTGGCCTTGATTGTGACTTCCCCCCTTGACACGGGTGCCACAAATACTCCCTTGAGGGGCAACGGAGTGTCTCCCCCAAAAGTGAAGATTTTTGCCATGGATTTGTCTAGTGTTGGGGGGCCTGGGAGTCTTTGGTAGTGCTCCTCTGCGAGAACACACACAGATGCACCTGTGTCGATGAGGATTTGTGTAGGCACCCCCAGTATACTCACTTCGCACTTGGGTTGTCTTTTCCGTTTGCTTTCCGATGCAATGTTAGAGAAGAAGAAAACTTCGTCTTCCTCTTCCTCGTCTTCTTCTTCTTCCTCTGCGAGCTGCAGCTTTTGGATTTCTAGTTCGAGCGCCGCGATGCTCCGCTGTCTTCTGAAACCGCTGCCCCGTGCTCTCGCTGGTCCTCTCTGCACAGGCACCGGAGCAGGGGCGCGGCACATACGGGCATAGTGTCCTTGTTCATTGCACCGTCCGCAGGACCTACCCTTGGCTGGGCACTCCTCCGTGTGTGGCAGGTCATATCCACAGTAGTTGCAGGATGGTCCAGAGGTGGCAGGGGAGTTGTTCTCAGATGACTTTGGGGTCCATTTGTCTCTCGGTTTGGACCGTTTGTTTATGGCATACGCTACATCCCGTGTGCCAGGGTGGATCGCTGCGTCCATGTTCGCACCTCTGGATTCGGCCAGCTCATATGTCCGGCCACTGTCCTGTATTTGTTGCAGTGACCATCCTGGCTCCCTCAGTATTTGCCGTCTCAGTTTACCTGAGCTGCACCCCTGGATGACCTGGTGCCGTATCATCGACTCCTCGTTGTCCCAGCGACACGTGCTGGCCATTAGTGTCAGCCTAGCACAGAACTGATCAAGGGATTCCTCCTCCCGCTGTTTCTCCTTGGAGAAAAGGAATCTTTCATAGTCTACATTTGACTGGGGTATGAAGTGGTTTTCCAATGCAGTCTTTACCGTGGTGTACGTGACTACCCGCAAGTTGAGTGATTCGTATATGCGCATCACGTCTAGCCCAGCCGAATACAGGAGCGTCGCTCTTTTCGCGTCATCATCGGTGGTCCCTGTGGCTGTGAAGTACATTTCTAGTTTTTTCACCCATAGTAGCCACCTGGGGCCTAGCTTGGACGGGGGGCCAGATGCATCAAATTCCTGCATGGGCAGTAGCGACCCCTGTTGAGTCCTTACCACCCTTGTCGCAGCTTCTGTTTCACTATCACTTCCAGCCATCTTCACAGGTCGCACAGGCACCTCTCGGTGATTTAGAGGCCGCAAACCTGACTGGGGTGGGGTTCCACGTACCTCCGACTGCGGTTTACCAGGTCATCTTCACTTCTTGGTTTCAGCCCAACCACCTTGCGCTGTCTGTGTTGTTGTGATCGTCCCCAGGTTGTTGGGGACAGTCAGGGTTCCAAAAATTGATCGTATCCTCTTGACGTGGCAGCGCACGAGCACCTTCTCAGGCCGCTACTGCTACGACGCGTGGAGTGTTTCCGCTGGGTCCGCTCCGTGTCACCGCGTAACAACGCAGATTTTTTTTTTTTCTCTGCACCCACGTGTTGGGCACACGTTGCGGCGGTTGTCCCGCCTCGTCGCCAGTTGTTATGTGCGCCACAGGGCCTCACCCATACATGCATTCACACACACTTACAGGGAGGACGCGGGACGCGATGTTGCCTGGTCCGCGTCCCGGCGGGAACTGCCGCACGGGCGCACTTTATTGCAACCGCGCATGCGCGGGCCACAACGAGGCTCGCGCATGCGCGCTATCCTTAACTCGGGACGTCACAGGCGACAGTCTGGGGGGGGTGGGGTCTCGAGTTCTCTTGCTCCTTCCTGTATCTATGGTGTATGGTATCTTGTTTTTCGCTTTCTCCTCGTGTGACATGTCCCTTGCTGCTTCCTTCTTGGATCTCCTCCAACCTGTTCTCTGTTTCTCTTGTTTCTGGTTCTTCGTACGGTTCTTGATATCCTGCTGTTGACTCCCCTTCAGATTATTCTCTCCTCTCTGTGAGTCGTCTTTTGAACACTGCAACTCTCTCTAAATTTCATCTTTTTCCATCATTGGTGTAGATGTGGTTAGTTCCATTTTGTGCGACTTCCATCAGCTGACTGTACTTGGATCCTGTTGCTTGATCCTTGGGAGGTAATTTTATTTTCACTATGTCTCCTTTGTTTTCCTCAGTTCTGTCAACTGCTCTGCGAATGTCACTCTGTGCTTTCATTTGATCTTTGTTCTTCTTGATCCTCCAGACCACTTCCTTCATATCTACAGTATCATCCGGCCTCACTCTAGCTAGCCATGGGGGTACTGATGGAAGCAGCCCTCCTTCCCCTCAGCATTTGAAAGGGCGACAAAATGGTGATCGTAGATTTGAGTCAGGCGGTGAGAGGCTATGGCCTCCTTTACTGCCTTGTGGGGATCCAGCCCTGCTGCACTAGCTAGTTGTAGGGCTCCCTTAATGAATCTATTTGTCCTTTCCACCAGCCCATTAGCCTGTGGGTGATACAGACTAGCTCTGATCTGCCTGATGTGTTTCCGTAGCAATTCTTCCATCTCTCTTGAAACCAGCTGAACCCCATTGTCCATTGCTATTTCTCTGGGTAGGCCTTCTCTCTGAAAAAACGCGTTCAACACTTTGATCACCGTAGCTGTGGTGAAGTTGGGTACAAATTCTGCCTCTACCCATTTTGACAGGTAGTTTCATGGCATCTTTCTATCATGACCCTGATGTACTGGTGCATGCACAGCCACCAGTATGTCTCTCACACTCTTCGCCTGGTCATGTTGCCACCCAGATGGCCTGCGTGTGCCCTGCACAAGATCACCTTCCGCATTCCCACCGGCGGTATTACTTGATCCCCTCTCATTACCAACCCATTTGTAACAAACATTTCTTCGTTCACCTTCCAGTAAAGCTGCAGTTCCTCTGGTATGGTTCTTTCATTTGGCCAACCCGTCCAAGCCCAATTGGCCACTTTTCGCAAAGACTCATCTTTGTCTAGCTCTCATTTCCAGTGAGACTCACTCATTTCGTCCCTCCTTTCTTCTCTAACTCTGGCCACCGACCCTGGGCACTGTACCTGCTTCTTCCTGTGAGGTTAAGAACCTTAGGGTCATCTTTGAATCCACCCTCTCCTTCTCTCTTCACATTTCTGACGTCTCTAAGTCTCACTATCAGCTGCACCCATTCGGAGGTATTCTTCCTTTTCTCACTTTCCTCCAGAAGTTCACTGTCTCCAGAGCCCTGGTCTTCTCTAGGCTGGACTACTGTAGCAGCCACTTTCTAAATCTACCTGCCTCTACTCTTCGCCCTTTACAAGCTATCCACAACAGGCTGCAGGACTTGTCCTTGGCCTCAAGCCCAGGGATCGTATCTCTTCAGCTCTGAAATCTCTCCACTGGCTCCCTGTGGCTGCAAGCATCAAGTTCAAGACCCTTTGCATTGTCCACAAGGCTTTCGGGGGCCGGCGACCGCACTACCTCCTACTTTCTCTTCCTAAGCATCTTCCTTCTCTAGCCCTATGCTCATCCACCTCCAACTCTCTGATGTTCAGACGCTTCTCCAGGCAGAGGGTTGAGGCTAGATCTCTTTCCTCGGTTGGTGCCTACCTCTAGAACAGCCTCCCTGCCTCTCTCAAACTTGAGCAAGACCACCTCCGGTTCCGGAAGCAACTCAAGACCTTCCTTTTTACTTCTGCTTTCTCTCTCCCTCTCCCTTGCTGATTCCCTGACTGCTCTGCACACTGGTCACCTGGCCACCCACTGAACTTTGGGTCCAGGCTCCTGCATGTCCAGTTGCCCTTGCGGTGCCTCTGGGCCTTCCTGCACTTACAGCCCTGTATCTGCAACCCTATAGTCCCCTGATACTCGGGCACTTACCGGCAACACTTATGAGCTACCTGCACTAACCCCTCCCACCACCAGCACATCTCCCCCTCCTGCACCCTCCCCCCGCACTCCCTTCCTTGTCTTGTCGTGCCTAGAAACACTTGTGTACAGGCGTGTTATAAATTGCTTATTGTATCATAACTATTGGCTTTTTAGGTTACTGACAGACGCTACCACTCATTCATCCTGTAGAAATGTGGTGGCTGGGGTTCCCCGTTCCAATAACCTTGACATGCAATCTGCTTGCGCATTCCTCCACCCTGCTATGTGTATTATTTCATAGGTATATTCTTGCAGTTTGGCTGCTATCTGCGCCAGTCTCGGCTTCGAGGTCTTTGTGCCCCCTGGATTTAGCATGTGGACTAGGGGTTTGTGGTCGATGACCAATCGGAACTTTGTGCCCAACACGTATGTCCGGAAGTACTCCACACCCCAGGCACATACGAGCATCTCTTTTTCGACTGTGGAGTAGTTCTTTTCTGAATCGGAGAGCGTTTTGGACGCAAACACAATTATTTGTTCTGCGTCCCCTTTCCTCTGGGTGAGCGTGGCTACTAGTCCGTAGGCACTTGCATCTGTGGTGATGTATGTTTCCCATGCCGGATTGAACGGCTTCAGACACGGGGTATTGACAATCCTTGTTTTGACTTCTTAGAAGGTGGTCCTTTGTTCTCGACCCCACTCATACTCTGCTCCTTTCCTCAGCAGTTCTCTTAATGGGCCGTTGTCTCTGAGAACCTTTGTACAAACTTTGCATAGTAGTCTGTGAGTCCTAGGATGGATCGCAACCTTCCTTAGATCCCGCGCTGGGGGCCTTTACTTTGGCCTGCAAGAGGTATTTCTTGGGACTTACTCCATCCTTTGAGATCCTGTAACATAGGTATTCCACTTTGTGAGCTCCCAATACACATTTCTCATAATGCAGCCTTACTCCAGCTCCTTGAAGCTTCTCCAACACTTTCAGCAGCACTTTGTCGTGCATTTCTGCTTCGTCTGCACATCATCCTGAAAGTACAACACGTTCCCTACATTTTGTAACAAAGAGTCCATCATTCTTTGGAACGCCGAAGCAGCTGATGACAGACCAACCAGCATGCGAGTATACTGGTACATGCCAAAGGGTGTGATGAAAGCAGTGTGCTGTCGGGAATCTTTGTGCATGTTTATCTGGTGATCTGCATCACGCATGTCTAGTTTTGAAAATAACTTTGCTTCCTTCATCATAAGTATAAGTTTGTTGATGCTGGGGAGGGGGTAGCTGTCTGTTATCACTTCCATATTTAAGCTGCGCAGATCGATGCACACCCTTATGTCATTTGTATGCTGCTTTTTGATAAGCACAACCGAGATGAACCACTCAGACGACTCTACTGTCTCAATGATGCCTTGCCTGAACATTTTGTCCAGTTGGGCCTGTAATGCAGACCTTGCAGTGGCCAGCACGGTGTCATGACCACTGCCCCCAAGGTGTCAGACCTAGCCCAACATCCTTGGAAGCAGGGTCATGACCCTCATTCCAGGCACCAGCCGGCCCCCGTAGGGGCCTTTTGGACCTTGTCCTGGCGCCAGTGGCGCCAGGCTCATGCTCATAAAGGGACCCAGTCCCGGCACTGGAAGCGCCGGGCTCATATAAAAGGGATTGGTGCTTGGGTGGACTTACCTGCTGCAGACCATGCTGCCTTCCTACCTGCAGGATGAACTCTTCATCCAATCCTGCTGGGACTACTTTAACTGCTGGGTGGGGCCAGCACCACTCCCAAGAACCACATACTGGAACTCTTTTCTTACCTCTGGAGGCTGTGGAAGAAGACGCCTAAGCACTACTGAAGGCTATTTAAACCACACCCGATTGGTTTCACGTGCTTCGCGTTATTCTGCAATAGCAGCAGGACGCTCACCGTGTCGGCTCCAGCTGATCTTCTTCTTCTGCACCTGAAAACAGGACAATCTTCAACTTACCTTCCTGAAATCCAGCTCCAGCCTTCCGTGACATCTGAAAAGGAAAACGGGAACATTAGAGTAGCACGAGAAAATACCAGAGCTGCTCTTACCACCCGTCGGCGCCTTCCAAGGCCTTGTGCCGCGATTCTTCGTTCTCCAGCCAGCTGCAACAACAAAGAATACAGGTTAGAGAGAACTCCATGATATCTGCTTACCTGTGCCACGGTCTCCGAGAGCTCCGTTCTGCGCCATTTGTCCGCACCTGTAAAATACAAGAAGGACATTATTAGAGCTCAGGACTCCATTTCTACTCACGTGCCTCAAGTGGTCCTCCGGCACGATCCTTCGGCATCAGTCTTCATCACCGTTTGCACCGCGACCTGAAAGAAAAGGGGAAAAAGACATTTAAAAGTGCATTTAACTTCAGATGAACCTTTTGCTTGCCTGCAAAAAACTCCGGACTTTTCCACTTACCGGATCAACATACCGGACCTGCAAAGAGGCAAGATTCTGAAAGGACAATAAAAGACTCAAATAGGCACTTACCGTTCGTGCAGCTAACGACGGTCTTGCCTTCTGGACTCTACCTCCGCAATAAAAGGCTGAACTATCGTCCAGTGAAGTAACTGGCTACAGCGCCCCTGCACATACGCAGGATGGAGAGCGCCGCATTTATTTACCTAAGGTGAGCACGTGCGGCCTAGGGGAGTCGTAGGAGTGTCAGGAAGGGGAAAGGGCCGAAACCCCGTCAGGCAGACGTTAACCCCTGTTTCTTCTCTGCCCGCAGACATCTCACTCTCCAGATTAAGATCACAGTAAGGAGGGGGCCCTTCCAGGGTGGTGCCAAAGACCTGCGAGTGACTCTGGAAGGTTCGGAGAACGCCCAGACCAGACCCGCGCCTCCGAGGGATTCAGGTGAGCGTTACACACGGGCCTCACCCTGTGCTTAACTGGTGTTGCATTGGACTTGAGCTGCATCTTGTGGACATAGTTTCTGATCCTTCCGGGTTCCTCAGAAAATAGGGGAGAAAATGTTTCTCTCAGCCCCGACGCTCCTCCTATATTGACCAACAGTACTTGATCATCGGTGCTGGGGTCCAGTCTTTTGTTTAACTTGTTGTAAAGACTGGAGGGGGCATCTGTACTTCTGCCCCCTATATGGTAGGGTAAAGGCACAGAACAACTCCAGCAAGGCTCTCAATTTGGTAAAACTGGACGAGCAGCCAGGCTTAAGCATTCAGGAGGGGATGCAAGCAGGTTCTTAAGTACAGTGTTTCCCCAAAGCCCCTACAAAGGAATGTCCACACACTATGTTAGGTGATAACACAGCTTCTATATATAAAATAAGGTTTGCTACCCATACCAAATATACATATTAATAATAACACTCTGTACATTGAGTACTTATCCAGATAATGGTAAATATATACACTCTATGTGGTACCACACACTACTTAAATTCAGTTAGAACCGCACTAACTGCAGACATTTTTAATTGGCAGGTGAATTCTTAAATAAGGTGTAACCCGTATAGGTAGGTTAGTTATGAACAGTGGCAGAATGCTTTTTTTAGACTAGACAAGTAATTCTGAGTGAGGATCCCCCAACCTGGGCAACCTGTAATAGAAATGTTAGGGAGTAACTTATAGTGTCTTCTTCAGCCCCGTAGAATATTGTTCATTAACGTTGTGCTTTCTTTAAAAAGGTTCTACCACCCCAAAGTACCTGAGAGGCCATAGGAGAACAGGATCCAAGACGAATCTGGGACCTCTGGATGACCCCCGAGGAATCGTAGGGAATCATCAAGTAAAGCCGTCACAGTACCTTTGGTGTCTTGGCAGGCGAAGTGGCAGAGTTTCTCGGCTTTACTTGATGATTCCCTACGAGGATGGACCCCCTTTGGAAGAAGGAGCCACTGGGATGCTGAGTCCCTGAAAAAAAAGGAACCAACGTCTTTCGAAATGGCAGCAGTTTGCCTCTTCGCAGTGCTCTCCATTGGTCGACGTTTTCTCTGACTGTAGAAGTCCTGTGAAGAGGAAACTTGCTGTGATCTCCTTGAAGGCTTAGTGGATGAAGATAAGACCGCTGGGACCCTTCGATGACTTCTGGCGGCAACGGGTGAATAGGTCACTTTTGGTGTCAGGTTTCGGAATATTGCAGTTTTCTGACTTTTGGTTCTTCTGTGCTGCAGCCGCAGCACAGACCTCTGGACAGCTTCTGGCAACCTGGACGCGACCCCTGGAGTGGACCTCAGACCCTCACCATGTTTGGACCCTCGGGACAACTTTAATGGCCTGTGGTGGTGGGAAACCCACTGGCAGACCTTCTGGTGGGAAAAATTGGTCAGTTGTGACTGCAAGGATGTCCTTTCAAATGTTCTTAGACAGTTTGGAACTTTCGCAGCTCTGGGTGTCCAACAGCACTATGGCAGGGTACTCCATCTTCTGGGCGGTAGACTGCAACGGCTTCCAGCGGTCATGAAACGCACCTCCAACCATGGGTGACACCAATGGACTTCTCTGGCTCGAGATGTCCGGCACTCCTCTTCTGGATTTCGAAGAACCCTTCTTCGGACGGCAGGCACACAGCACTAGCTTCCAGGATATTTCGATGAAGAGTAGCAGTTTTGCACGATTGTCCCTCATAGCTCAGGGAGAGGTCCCCTTTGCAGGTCCTCTCTGGATCAGTCCTTGGGAGACACAGCAGCTTTCGGATTGTTGAAGAAATGCAGCAGCAGACTTCTCTTCGAGCTGGGCTTCAAGGAGCAGCTTCTTCTTGCTAAGCTTCGACTTGAGCCAGGCTTCAGTCAGCCAATCACACAGTAGGATATTCATGCAGGCAGGCAGCCAATCATGTTCACAGGCATTCGGGCCATTCACTCCACCCAGACACTCATAACAAAAGATGTGGATTGGGGCAAGTACCCAGCCTTTCAGCAGTACACTGCATTCATGTCAGTTTCAGACAGGGCTGTCTCATTCATTGTGTCACACACACAGAAACCAGACACCCACAACAGAGAATCTGAGTTTACTTCATACTCCATTCCCACAGGTCCTACCCCTAGAGTCTACCCACAATACACACCACCTGGCAGGGCCCCAGTCAGTCTGACAGGAGGCAGCCCCAGAGCCATATATGGTATTTCCACACAACAGCCATTCAGGAGGAAGGGACAGAGTCAGGGCTTACCAGGACCTTGGGAAGCAACGTAAAAGGCAATAGAAACCAAGAGGCCACAGGGGCCATCTTGCCTCCTAACAGGAATCCATTGATTCCTATGGCAGGACCTTGGTAAAAATGGAGGACACTCAGAGCCACTGCCAAGTCAGCATGTAGCTGCCACCAGCCCATACCCTGCTCTGATGGCAACACACAGGTGCCCAAAAACACACACACATAAGCACATAAGTAGTACAAGGCACATAAGCACATAAGTAGTACAAGGGTATACCCCCACCCATGGGTGCCATAAGGGCATCCATGGGTGATGTTCACCAAAAGTGGGACCTACACAGAGAAGTGGTAGAACGGGAGGCCCTGTCCCTCCATGAGGCCTTTCCAGCACCCACTTTTGCTTGTCATCCCAGCCCAGCACAGCTGGACCTTCTTACGAGAAGTAGACTTTGGTTGTGGTCTGTCTGCCTTTGAACTCTATTTTGGCATTGATGTAGCCCAGAACAACCACTGACGCACCCCCCAAAGATAGTTGGCTTGTGTATTGTTTTTCGGACTTCCGCAGCCTGGTGTCCCACCATGCTCTTGTATGTCTGGATGGGTAGGATTGTCAAGTCAGAGCCCGAATCAGCCATTACACAGGTCTCAACTGCAGTGTGGTTTTTCCCTTCTTGCCCGGGCACTATTCACCATGATGACCATCGGCCTGTCATTGTCCACCTCCTCTCCGCTGTCATATCCTTCCCCTTCAATTATCCTGACTTTCTTTGCTCTCCATTTGCAAGCTATTGCGATGTGGCCAAACCTCCTGCAGTTCGAACACTCCTCTCCTTGTTCCTCGCAGGACAATTCTTGTCATTTGCCATATGTCTTGTGCTGGTAAACCTGTAACATTTCGGGGGCTCTCTTCTTTTCATCACTTTGTCATCAGCAGTATCTCTCTTGGGCCTATCACGTTGCCTTCTCCACTGTACAGCAGACACATCAGTAGTTGGCGCAGGTCCCGCAATTTCTCTCTGCCTGCACAGGGTTTCTTCTTCTGTACAAGCTATCTGAAATGCTTTGTCCAAGTTCAACTTCTTCTCCAGGATACATTTGTCTCATACTTTTCTGCAGATGGTGTGTACAACTAGCATGTCGCAAATGACATTCTCTACATTTTCGCGGAATCCGCACTGTGCTGCCAACACCCTTATGCGGGTGACGTAGTCAACCACCGGCTCTTCATTTTTCTACTTCCTGGTGTAAAATGTTAGTCTGTGTAGCACCACGTTCTCCTTGTTTGAAAACCCTCTCACGATGCGACGAACAGCCTCCTTGAACACATCGTCCCCTCCTACAGGCTCTGGTTTGTGGCTTGCGTCTTGCAAATATCCTCTGTCCTTAAATGCCCATGGCATTAAGTAGCATGGCCTTCTTTCTCCCCACCGTATAATCCATGCCCCCATGACCTCCAGGTAAGTTGTAAACAATGGTTCCAACTCCTGTTATGGTATCCCGGGCCTACCTGGGGACTGGAGAAACGCTGGAGGTAGCGTAGCTCACTGCATGTTGGCCGGGCCAGTTCTCTTCCCAGATCCTCATCACCAATTCTGTTGTGGGGTAAGGATGACTGGACAACCGGAATGTGGGTGAATTGCTTTATTAGCAGTTCACACATCTATATGGAGGTTAGCATTAAGGGCAACACACAATGTCATATAGTCCTTCTCAGCACTTGGCTCCTACTGTAGTCAGGGGATATAAACTTGGATCCACAATGTCTTTCTTGCTAATGCATACACAGGCCGCAAGCCTGCGCTTAGGATGAGTGCTGGGGAGGGTGTTATTCTCTCTCGGTTTGCTCTTCATCTGATGCGCTACGTGTTGGTCGCTCTGTAGGGAACTCATGGTGGCAACCATAAAGACAGACACAAATGATCACAGTTCAAGGGTGTTTATTAAACTTTATAATGGGTGAAAATGCCTAAACTAAACCTAAAGCTAAGATGGGAGCAAGCTACGACCATCAAATAATAATAGGTCTGTCCTAGTAGCATCTTGCCACTAAGTTACAAAACAGAGTGTGGGATAATGTTCACCAGAAAAGAAAGAAAGTGTTCACAAAATGATGAGTCAGGAGGGTATGGCTGGGCCTCCCTTCCCCACGTTTCAAGCATGGGACAAGGCCGAACCTCTGAGCACAGCACCCTCCTGGGCCTCTCCAGCATGAGGCTCACAATTCCAGTTCGATACCAGAAACTTCAAGGGCCAAGTCTCTTTTCCCAAAGTCTCTTGCCTGAGAAGGCTTGGTGGACCAAAACAACAAACAAACAAAAGATTCTTTTGGCAGTCTTGCACTTTGGCCGATTGCTCTTTGCCCCTAGAATCTCCCTCCACTGGGGTCAGATCCTCCTTACAACTGGACCTCCCTCGGTCGGGTTCACTACGGCCTTTCTTTAACATAGTTCATGTATTTCTAACACAGTTCATGTTTTGCTCATTTTCATCAGAAAGCAGGGTTTACCTTCTAGTTTTCTTGCGGCACCCCTCTGTTGGGTTCACACTTGCCTTATTTCACAGTTCACACTTCTCAGAAAGTGGGGTTCCCTTCCCCTAGCTTTCTCAACCATGAGTCAGAGACTTTCGATTGTACAAAGGATTTGTCATGACCTTTGTAGGACCACTCTGACATCTCACTCTGCCCTTTTGAAGGGCCTTTTGGTACTACCAGTTTTCAACACAAAAGTTTTCAGGTTCTTGTATTCATCAAATGTTGCCACTTGCAACCTTGGGCTAACACACGTCGGTTTGCTATCAGCTTCTTCTGACACACCGGCTGTGTTGAACCCGTGGGCTGGTCTTGCCTCAGGAGTCAAGGATGGTACCACAGTAGCCAGCACGCCTCCCGGACTGTACTATCAATGCGGGATTCCCCTGTGTACCATTGACATCTGCTCCTCCACACGCCAGCTGTAACACCCGGTCTTATGATTTCCCTCTCAGAAGCTTTGCGGGTCTGATTTGAAAAGGGCAAGGGTAGTTTCCCCTTTGTCGTCTTTCCATGTCTCGCTGCCTTTCTCCTCCGTTTGAACTGCCGGTCCGGTGTAGCTCTCTCCTCGTGCGTTCGGCCTTGCTCGAAGTGTGCTCTCGTGCTCTGCCTTTTATCCCTGTGGGGAAGATAAAGGGCCATAAGGTATGTGTAATTATTGTCAATTGCCTGACTCTGCCTGACCCTTGTGTTGGGAAATGTCAGGTAAACGGCTTTAGTTTTAGTCCATTGTCTGTTACGGGGTGAGAACGTGTTCATGTCAGAAAAGGGGGTTGGTAGTGTAAGTGTCCCACGGGGTAGGATGAGGAAAAACTGTTGTATCGGATCATAGCCCTCGTACTAGGGGTTTTGGGAAACTCAGAAGGGTGAGTTTGGCAGGGATTTTGAAACCAACAGGAATTATCAGGATTATTGTGGGAACGGTAGTGTTTTGTTAAAGCAGATTGGGGAGTCGAAAAATAAGGAGGAGGGGGATGGGAAGAAGAATAACTAGGAGTGTTTGGGTAAGAAAAAGGAAAAGAGGGATTCTGGGAAAGAGGGATTCTGGGAGATGTAGTTTCTGAGGGCAACAGGATTTGGGCTCCAATGGGATTTACCAAATATGGGGGGGTCCTTAGATTTAGGTAAGGGAATCTCTTTGGGTGGAAGAGAGGCAGACATGGAACAACCTACAAAGGCCTCGGTACTTCTTCCTCCTCACCTTTGTCCCTGGTATAATACTGCATCTCACCTGGGGTATTCCCCCAGGCATAACCCGGGGCCTCCCTACCCAGGTGATCATTCCTCATTCGTCTGCCCCCAGGGTTGGGATCTGAGCGCTAGCCCTTCCCTGGTCACCTGAATAAGGGATCTGTTCCGCTCACCTGGCTCCCACAGGGGCGTCGATCTGAACTGGACAGCTGCGGTCTCCACCAATGCGACTCGTAGTGCCGAGATGAAGGACTGGACTGGCCCACCTTGCTTCGTTTGCTTGGCCCGTAGAAATATTCTTCTGCAAATGGAGAAAGGGAATTAACCACCTGTGCAGTTGAGCGTTAACTCCCCCCACTCCCGCTGATCTCCCCACTGATCACCTTTGATGTCCCCTCTTATAGTCTCACCTGATGGTTTGAAAAGATGAGCTCTCCATCCTGCATTGAGCGCAGGGGCGCGTAGATAACCAGTTGCTTCACTGGCTCGAAGGAATTGGTGAGTTCCAGAACAATATTGACTCTGAGATTCCCGGCAAGACGCCGTAAGTATGTAGTTCGTAAGAGTTCAAATGTCTGACTTTCACTCTGTCCAATTCCTTGCAGGTTGCAGCTTGACCCTAGCGAAGAGTTCCTCGTGGCAACCGGTAATTTTCAGCTAAGGATTTGTATTATCCAACACAGTTCGATAAAATAATGTCAATATGTAACCTGTTGCTTTCTCCCTTATTCAGGCGCTGAGAGAAAGTATGAAGTCTCGGGGAATAATGCCTCCGGCGGTAAAATCAGGTAAGTCTATTGTGGTGATGAGGTTTCCCCTTGTTTGTCTCTTTGTTTCACCTTGCTGTCCTTTTGTTTCCCCTTAGGGGCCAGGGTTCGGCGAGAATGCAGTGGAAGCTGCGCCGACCCGTGAACAGGAATAGTACCCCCGGTGGTAAAATCAGGTAAGACTATGGGGGGTAACTAATATTGCCTCTGTGTATTCCCTTGGCTCACCTCGCTGTTCTTGTCTTCCCCTTAGGTGCCGGAGTGCGGCGGGAACATGCAGAAGGATGCGGTGGAATGTGAAGATGCTGCGAAGGCCGGTGTGTTCAGCGCGGCGCTGCAGCAGGCGAGGCGACGCGCATAAAATAACTTCTTTCTTCCAGCTCGAAGGCGCGATGGATCGGGAATTCAGGTAAGGATCAAAGGTATTGCTCTTGTTCTAACCTTTTCTCCTTCTTTCTCCCTTTTTCTAGGAGCTCCGGTCTCGTGGCGGGCGTGGCAGAAGACTGGATGCAGACTTGCAGGCACAGTGAGCGTTACGCTGCTGGATGCAGAATAACACGAAGCGTGTGCTGCTCTTCGGGCGTGGTTTAAATAGCCTCCAAAGTAGTCCCAGGTAAGTATTCCTCCCCAGCCCCAACCGAGTAAAAAAATAGTCCCTAAGTAAAGTAGTCCCTTCCAAGCCTCTTTTGGCTTGGAGCTCTTGCAGCATGGTCTGCATCAGGTAAGTTTGCAGCATGGTCTGCATCAGGTAAGTTTTAATCTATGAGCCTGGTGCCTATGGCGCCAGGTCTGATTCTCCATATGAGCCTGGCGCCATAGACGCCAGGACTGCACCCAAATAGCCCCTAGCAGGGGTTGTTGGGCTTGCTTAGAATGACTTGATGCCTGCTTCCGGGGTTGCTGGACTTGGTCTGGGTCCCCGGGGGTAGGCATCATGACAGCACTCCCCCCCCAAGGAATCTCCTAAAGTCGTTCTTCCCTGTGGTTTCGGTTTGTCTGGGAAATTTCAGTGAATTTTTTTCACCAATCGGGGTGCATGAACGTGGTCACTAGGTTCCCATGATCTTTCCTGTGGACCGTAACCTTTCCAGTCGATTAAATAAAAAAGTTTTGACTTTATCAGCTTGGAGTCCAGGATGTTCTTAACTTCAAATTCGGGTTCCCCGTCTACAAGGATGGGGTCTGGTGGCTTGGTTAGTCTTGTCCCTGGTTGCACTGGCTTCAAAAGTGACACATGAAAGACGGGGTGAATTTGCATATTAGCAGTTAAGTCCAACTTGACAGCCACCGGGTTGATAATGGCCTTAATAGAGTAAGGTCCCAAATATCTGGGGTTAAAGGTCTGTGTTCCCTTTAGAGGTATATGTTTTGGGGCTAACCATACTTGGTCCCCTATCTTGTATTGTGGAGTATCCCTTGTATGTCGATCAGCATCTTTCTTGTATTTTTCTTGCGCCTGTTTTAAATGTGCAGTTGCTTCCTTAAAGGCTTGTGTAATCGTAGCGTGCAGATGGTCCACTGCGGGCATTTCTAAGTGTTGGGGTGAGTCAAGGTCTGAGTTTCGAGGATGGTGCCCATATAAGGTATAAAAGGGGCTTTGTCCAGTTCCAGAATGTACTGAATTATTGTATGCATATTCGGCGATCCAAAGACTGTTTTTCCAATTACTCTCAGTCTGATATAACATACAACGCAGGTATTGTTCGAGAGTCTGGTTGGTCCTCTCCGTTTGACCATCGGTTTGGGGGTGGTGACTGGTCGATAACCTTACATCGATTTGCGCTAATTGACAACATTTTTTCAAAAAATGTGAAATGAATTGACTGCCCCGGTCAGAGACGAATACGGACGGAAATCCGTGTATGCGAACAATGTTTTCGAGGAACTCCTTGGCCAGGATTGAAGCTGAAGGTAATCCCTTTAAAGCAATAAAGTGGGCCATTTTGGAAAAAAGATCCACAATAACTAGAATGGTGTTAAATCCATTGCATGGGGGTAGATCAGTAATAAAGTCTAACGATAAGGTGTGCCATGGTGTAGGCGGAATGTCTAAAGGTTGTAAGAGTCCAGCTGGTTTTTTCTTTTGACTTTTGTTTTGGTCGCAAATGCCACAAGACCTCACAAATGATTTAATATCCTTTCGCCAGGTGGGCCACCAGAATTGTCTCTTAATTTTAGCTTCAGTTTTTGCAATACCTGGGTGCCCCTCCATTAGGGTATCATGATAACCGGAAATGACTAGCTCTTGTAGTTCCTTGTGTGGCAGAAATAGCTGCCCTTGGTAATAAGGCAGGTTATTGGTGACAGAGTAGTCCAGGCCTTTCTTTACCCAGTCCTGCAGGGCTGTAGGATCAAAGAGTTGCTGGATCTTTACCTGAATGTCCTCTAGTGTCTGTAGAGTAGTCATGCCAAGGATCCTTTGTTCGGAAATTATAGGTACTGGTTCTGGGTTCACTTCTGCCTCTCCCATCCCTATTCGGGATAAGGCGTCTGCTTTATCATTCTTACAACCTGGTCGATAGGTTATCACGAAATCGAACTCAGCAAAGAACAATGCCCATCGGAGTTGGTGTGACGATTGGGCCTTGGCTGTCTTTAAATGCTTAAGTTCTGGTGATCGGTGATCACAGTAATGGTATGCCTGGCACCGAGAAGATAGTGCCGCCAAGCCTTGAAGGCGGATTTAATGGCTAATAACTCCTTGTTGGTAACCGCATAGTTTAACGGGTGCCGAGAACTTTCTGGACCAAAACGTTACTGGGTAAAGCTGGCCAGTTTCAGGGTCCTTTTGAGACAGGACAGCTCCCATGGCTAGACTGGATGCATCAGTTTCCACTATGTATGGAAGTTCAGGGCACGGGTGCTTTAATACAGGTGCAGACGTGAATTTCGCTTTCAGCTCTTGGAAGGCATTTTCAGCTTCTTCAGTCCACATAAAGCGTTTATTTTTTCGCAAGAGTGCTGTGATGGGATGTACAACATGTGAAAAATCCGGGATGAATCTGCGGTAGAAATTGGCAAAGCCGAGCATGCTTTGTACTCCTTTAACTGAACTTGGTGATGGCCACTTAAGGATTGCGTCCACCTTTCGTGAGTCCATCCGGACTCCTCTTGGGGTCAGGATAAACCCAAGGAATTCAACTTCTGTGGCATGAAAAACGCATTTTTCCAGTTTTGCATATAGTTTGTGCTGGCGCAATTTCTCAAGGACTGCTCGGACGTGCTTCACATGGTCAGATTCTGAAGAGGAGTATACTAGAATATCATCGATATATACGACAACACAAACGTCAATGAGTTCACGAAGGACATCGTTCATAAAGTATTGGAAGGCTGCTGGTGCATTGCACAACCCGAAAGGCATCACCCGGTATTCGAATAACCCATACTTAGTGCGAAAAGCAGTCTTCCATTCGTCGCCCTCTTTTACACGTACCAGATGGTCGGGCACTGGCGATTCAACCAAGGCAGGTCCGGGAAGGCAACTGGCAAACTGGTTGGCCCCACCAGCTCAAGGGAAGAAGGCTCTTGTGTGTGGAGAAAGGTGGTGAGACGCTGCAGCAGGGCTTCACCGGTGGTTCAGTTGGTGCAGATGTCTTGTCTTTGGCTTCTCTCCTCTTCGGCTTCTTAGTTCCAGTGGCGACGTCTTGCTCTTCCAGTCCTCAGGACCTTGCTTTTATGCAAAAAGATCCCCATTCATACAGCCTAGCTGTCACTCACATAGTGGAGTGGTCATCCTGGCGGGAGACCCTCCAGCCTATCAGGGCAGAGTGCGACATGGGTTGCTGAGGCAACCCTGTCCAGGGGTCCTACTCCCCCTCCCACACAGTGGTTCCACTCCAGACTCGGTGGCGCCGAAAGGAGGGCTTCTTGGCAGAAGCCCACCAAAAGGACGAACAAAGGATCCCTGACCTGGGTTATGATTCTAGAGAAAGACGCCAGAAAGAATTTATATAAAAGTTCTGGCAAATAAAACCTACTGGAGTAAAGTTAATATAAAAATAAACCAGCAGTATGTTAGAGGCTGTCAGTAAATGTGGTAGCCTCGAACAATGGGAAAATCCCATAGGGAAATATTCACAGTTGAATATTTTTGGTAGTAACCACTGCCACCAGCCAGAAACTTTTGAGAGAGGGACTGTACGGTACCCTCTTGAAAATGAACATAAGGGACAAACTATTAACCCTTGCCAGTACCTCCATAGTAAGAAGGGTCTTACTGGTTTTGTTCATAAAGAGTGACTAGTAACGTCAATGAGGACTTTACATGCCCTGGGAGACAGTATTCAGTCCCAGGGTAGGGAGTCTATGTTTGGGGGTCGCTATGACACCCCTGTGTCACTGCACGGAGGGTGCTGTGATAACACATGTGTATAAAGGTGGTTTCTATGAGGGTGAGATAAACCCCATAGACATTAAACACAAAAAATAGCCTAGAACACACATAGCAAATATGCCTAAGAGTGGTAAAAAGAGTCACACTCTTAGCAGGAGAAAAATCAAACCCTTCAAATCCCACAAAGCTGCTGGGGGACTCTACAGGTAAGGGAAATTAGCCATAGAATGAGAATTCTCCCTAACATTGGGGGCGTCTCACAGGCCACACAGTCATGCTGCCTACACCAGGTGTTGGAGATCATGACTGCATGCCCCTCAGTCCGCAGGCACATATACATGCCCAGAACACCCGCAGAAAGGCAGGCCGTGGTCCAGGACATTTACGGGGTGGCACACTTCCACAAAGTGCTAGGTGCCATTGATTGCACCCATGTGGTCTATGTCCTCCTAGGGCACCTGAGCAGATCTATCAAAACCGCAAGCACTGGCATTCAATTAACGTGCAGGTTGTATCTGATGCCAAGGGAATCATCACCTCTGTATATGCCAACTATCCGGGGTCCAGTCATGATAGTTTTATATTCAGAATGTCACCCCTAAACCGGGACCTGGAAGCTGGGAGGCATGGCGTCACATGGCTCATTGGTGAGTAGAAATGCCTCTGCACATGCATGCATGTCAGACACTGACAAATGGCAAAACACAACTAATGACAACCATTATCACCTCCCCAAGGGACAGTGCCTACTCTCTGAGCACCTACATGATGACGCCAATACGGAACCCCACCACACCACCCCAGGTAAGATACAACACAGCTCATATTGCAACCTGGGGCATAGTGGAGCGCACATTCGAAGTGCTGAAGTCACGTTTTCGCTCCGTTGACCGCTCTGGTGGCCAGCTGCTATATGCGCCCCCAGTAGTGTGCAGAATCATAGTGGCAGCATGTGTCCTGCACAACGTTGCAACCCGGTGGGGCGTGCCGGTGGACATGGTGGTGCCCCCGCATCCCCAACCAAATGCACGCCCGCTGCGCATGGGAGGGGAATGGGCACGTGTTGAGGCAGCCCGTACCCAGCTTGTGGCAACTTTGTTCACCTAATATCCCACCCCTGCGGAGTCCACACAGGCCTGGCACATACCAGCTGACAATTGATGATGATGACAAAAGGGACAGTTAACTGTCACAACCATACCACCCTGAGATTGTTTTCCTGGAAGTGCTACATTGTGTGCATTCCTACCTACTTAAACAGACCCAATGCTGTCTCAGTAAAAGGCACACATTCATGCAGCATGAAGGACTACCCCCTTGCAAAATAGTACACCCAAATAGTGGTATGTCACCCAATCCCTCTGTAACCCCATCTCTGCTGCCCAACACACCATGACATGGGATGCAATGTCAAAGCAACCAAATTAATGCACAACACATGACACAAGTGTCAAAAAGTGCACCGCCCCAAATGGAAACAGACCAGAGACAATTCCCTCTCACCAATGAAAAATAAACAGCACACATGAACAAATAGTTACCAGCAAGACAAAACATTAATACAGGACCCAACAGTGGCAACGTATGACAGTAAGCAATCATAATTGTGCAAGTCACACAACCTGACAAAGGCAGCACATCGACCCCTTCCATCTCCAGTGTGTTGCTGGTATGTAAATGTGGCAGTGTACTGCATACAACATGAACTGCATCTGCAATGGAGACAGGCAAGTTAAGACATGAAGAAGCTACATGCAAACATGCATAATGGGCAGTATGGAATACAATATACAAATCAACCATGCAGTGGAGAAATCATCAGCAAACCCCCCTAGGGGTGTATACACAGTTTGGACTACAGACTGCCCACACAACTTATGGAAGCCCAATGCCTCTGTGTAAGTTACTGTTACACTGTGACACCCTTGCGAGCCCATGGAAAGGGGAAGCAGGTGTGGTATATGTGTCAGGACCCCAAGTTTCAAACACAAACAAAGGACAAGCCTGCATGGGCCCAGCTGGAACACACAGTGGATGCCTACGGGAGTCATACAAAGCAACACACTGTAACATGAATGTACAATCTGAAAAAAAAGCCATGAAAATAAAAGGAAAGGAAAAATAAAAAATGAAAAAGAAAAATGTAAATGAAAAATTCTAATTCAAATGAAAAAATGAAAATGATAAAAGAAAAAATCAAATGAAAATGAAAATATCAAATGAAACATGAAAAGAAAATAAAAATGAAACAATGAACTCAAAAATGAAAAGAAAAAATGAAAATTTAAAAATCAAATTATTATTAATAATAAAAATTAAAAATCAAATGCAAATATAAAAAAAACATTTTGAAATGAAAAATGAAAAATGAAAAAGAAAAATTAAAAATCAAAAATCAAAAATCAAAAATCAAAATCTAAAATGTCCATGGGTTGACCGGGGGGACCTGCACGGCTATCCGATAGTTGGAGAACTGCCGACGCTGTCGTCACCCTCTGATGGTATCTCTGAGGGACCTGTGTTCTTTTTTTTTTTTTTTAAACTTTTCTTTATTGGCAAGAAGTAGCAGCTGGCTTAGCACAAGTTACAACAGAAACATAAACACACATTCCATATTTAAATCGTGAATGATAGAACACAAATTCTACGGAGGGTCACATATGGTCCTAGCAGAGGTCAAAGACAGTAGAGGCATTCATTGTGTAGTGTGATCCGTCCCCTGATCAGGAGAAGGGGGAGATGACAGAAGCTCCAGATCAACTTTGCGGTTCAAGTAACTACAAAACTCTGTCCATATGTTTGTAGGGCGAGCATTACTGGGTAACATATTAATGTAGTCTTCCTCACACGATTGTGTCCAGGTGAGGGCTTTCAGCCACATCTCTAGGGAAGGGGGGGATCTGCGCTTCCAGCATTGCAGAATGCATTTCTTGGCCACAATCACTGCCACATTCAGAAATTTAGCCTCCCGTTTCGCCTCAGCTCCCTCCCAGAGCCCAAACAGAAGAGACAGGGGGTCGGGGTCGATACAGAACCCCACTACTTCGGAGAGGGTCTCCAGCACCGCATTCCAAAACGGGGCTAGCGCCCCACAAGACCAGAACATGTGTGCGTGGTCCGCTTCATTAGATCTGCATCTCTGACAGGGGTGGGATTGATCTCGGGCAAATTTCCCAATCGCGTAAGGAGTGTAGTACAGGAGTACATGCGATTGAGTAGCTTATATTGGATACATCTAACTCTGGCGTTAAGAGAAACCATGCGTGTGTGCATGCACATCTTGGACCACATAACATCTGAAATGTCTAATCCCAGATCACGGCTCCAGGCCTCCCGAACATTGTGGGGGGGTTCTACAGCTCGCGCCATTAACATTTTATACAAGGAGGATACAATACCCTTAGCACCAGCGGAGTTGGAAATGTAGGAGACCTCAGGGGACTCAGGAGGTTCGTCCGGATATGAAGGCCACATGTCCTGGACCGCTGCCCTAAATTGAAAGTATTGTAGCATCTCCAGTGAGGACTTGGAGTGCCCCGGCTTCCATGTGTCCGGGGTGATGAATTTCCCATCCGGGAACAGGTCAGAGAATGATCTGTATCCCAGGCCTGACCAGTGACGCATGAGCAGCTTATCTTGTGTGGGGGTGAGGCCGGGGAACGACCAGAGGGGAAGCCATTTGTAATACCATATAGAGCCAGGACTCAGAATCTGCCGCCACGCCCTGATAGTGGTAGCCACCGGGTCAGCAGGGGCCTCCGAGCGGTACGAGTGATAGAGGATCAGGGACATAACGTTCACCTCCTCAGTCGCCAGGTTTTCAAGTTTAACATGTGGGGGGGGTCCTGATGGTGGTACCAGTATGTTGCATGCTGGGCTTGAGCGGCTATCCAGTACTGTGCGAGATCAGGAGCATTGAAGCCACCCCTCTCATAAGGAAGGGTCATGTGCTGCCATTTCCTGCACACGGCCCCAGAGTGCCAAAGAAAGCGGGCACACCCCGCGTGAAGGTCTGCAAAGTACTGTTTACCGGGCCAAAGTGGAACGTTAGCGAAGATATAAAGAAGTTTCGGAACTATAATCATTTTTATCAGGGACAGTCTCCCCGATAGTGAGAGGGGGAGGTTACGCCACTTTTCCATCCTGGCACCGGCATATTGTGCGGCAGCCCCATATTTATCGGACAGTAAGGAGGATTTTGAGAGGGATACCTGGACCCCAAGGTATTTGATGCCCCCCGGTGCCCATTTGAGAGGAAATTTGCATGCAGGTTGGGGCATTGCGGGCGTAAGGGGTAGGATTTCTGATTTTGTGTAATTTATGGTGAAGCCCGAGAATGTGCCAATTTTGATAATTTCACGCATGATGGGGTCGAGGTGGAGTGAGGGTTCTCTAATGTATAGAAGCACGTCATCAGCGTACAGTGATATAATTTCGGGGTTATCGGAGTTAATAAGAGACAGAGGCCTATAGGAGCCACATTCATCCATAGGTTTACCCAGCTTGGGGAGCACGGTGATGACAGCCTCACGCAGGGAGCTAAGGAGGGTAGTGAGACGCAGCGACTCCTCCCAAACCTTGTGAAGGCGCGGAGCAAGGAGGACCACATGTTCCTGGTAAAACTCGGCAGTCAGGCCGTCAGGACCAGGGGCTTTACTCTTAGGGAGAGCCGAGATAACAGCAGTGATTTCGTCAAGGGTGAAGGGAACATCTAATTGGTCTTTAGTGGCTAGAGAAATAAGGGACATTGGAATGCGGTCAAGGAGGTCATCCAGATCCTGCGGGCTGTGCTCTGGCTGCTGGGCATAGAGGGTTGCATAGAAATTTACAAAGGTCTCGAGAATGGGGCGGTCGGACCATTGTCGCACCCTGTCATGATCTCTGCTTCCAAAAGGTCAGGGTTTTCCCAACTCCCTTGGAAGCAGATCCATAACCCAGGTTCCGAGTGCCAACCAGTCCCAATTGGGACCTTTTGGACCCAGTCCTGGCGCCAGTGGCACCAGGCTCATAAATATGCCCAGTCCCAGCGCTGGAAGTGCCGGGCTCATAATGCTTGGGTGGACTTACCTGCAGCAGACCATGCTGCTTACTTGCCTGCCAGTTGAGTCTCTGATCCTCTTCTGTTTGGAACTACTTTTCCTGTTGGGTGGGGCAGGAGCCACTCCCTAGATTCAGAACACTGGAACTCTTCTGGAAAGCAGGAACTCTTTTCTTACCTAGGCGTGGCTGTGGAAGGAGACACCTAAGCACTACAGGAGGCTATTTAAACCACACCCGATGGATGAATCTTGCTTTGCGTTATTCTGCATCCTCAGCAGCAGAACGCTCATCGTGTCTTCTGCATCTGATCCTGGGCCTAAGGAAAAAGGCTTACCATTCTGAATCCAGTCTTCAGCAACACCTATAAAGACAAGAAAGAACAGGTTAGCATTACGGTCTTCAGTGACAGCTCTTCACTTACCTGGTCCATCGGCTGTCATCCACGCCTCGCGCTGCATTCCGGCATCTGAAAGACAAAGGCTTACCTACTCTTCGTGCGCTCCGGAAGTCTTCACACTGCATTCCGGCATCTGAAAGACAAAAGCTTACCAACTCTTCGCACGCTCCGGAGGCCTTCGGCGCTGCATCCCGCATCTGAAAGACAAAACAAGGTGCGTTTAAAGACATTGGGGAACTTTAATACTCACGTGCCATTACTCCTTTCCACATCTAACCCAGTGGGTATTCCGGCACCCTGCAGCCGCCCCGAACTTGTACCTGCAAAATAAAAAGACAGTTAGAGCGCATCGTGAAGCAGGCAACAAGCGCTTACTTACGTGCTTCCAGGCGCTTCTATTCATCACACGGGCTCCATCTTCAACTCACTTCAGCCCGCCATCCGCCATCGCCGGAACCCTGCAAAACAAGAGACATCATTACTAAAGACTTTAAAGACATTAGAATTACTCGAAACTTACCGTTCGTGCAGTAAACGACGGACAGCAGTCCTCTGAAGTCAAGAGGCCTGCTCCCCTTATCCAGTGAAGAAACTGGTTACAGCACCCTGCCTCGAGGCAGATGGAGAGCACGGCGTTCACTTACCTAAGACATCTTACCCTTCGAGCCAGACATACAGTGCACAGAGGTCCAGCCCAAAGAGCCAGCCGTGTGTTACACATCACCTTTGAAGATACGGTATACGCCCAGTCAAGACCGGCGCCTCTACGGGAATCAGGTGAGCGTTACAGAACGCAAAGCCAACCACAAAACTCCCGTCCAGGCGCTATGGAAACCTCGGATACCGACCAGCTAGCCCAGTTACTTGGGGAACTAAGGGCAGAAGTGCATGCAGCCCGTCAGGAAACGAACGCTCTAAGAAGGGAACTGATTATTTCCAAGGAGCGAACAGATGATCTCGCTAGACAATTGCTACAGTCACAAGCCGGACAGACCCCGTTACCCGCATCTGAGGGAAATCTTCCTTCTACATCCTCTATGAATCCAGTGCAGATCAACCTACCTGGGAATGTACCTCTGGCTCCGCCCGAACGATTTTCTGGTGACCCAAAGAGGTTTGCAGTATTTATCAATCAGTGCCGGTTGCATTTCTTATGCCGGCCAGCAGCCTTTCCAACTGATCAAGCTAAAGTAGCTTTCGTGCTTTCGTACCTTAGTTGCAATGCGGCAGACTGGTCGATCCCTCTAGTAAATCAAGATGATCCGGTCCTCCATGATTTTCAAGCTTTTCAGCTCAGTATGGAAAAACTGTTCGCAAGACATTCACAGGGGCAGGCGTTGGACAATGAGCTTCTTTCGTTGCAACAAGGTAATCATGACCTTTTGGCTTATATTGCGTCTTTCAACAGACTGATAGTGGAAACTCACTGGCCTGAGGACAAAAGGATTACGCTGTTTTATAGAGGTCTACGCGGAGAGCTCAAAGATGTGTTAGCCCAAGTAGTGAATCCCCCACAAGATTGTTCGGACTATATAGACTTAGTCGTTCAAATAGATCACAGACTGCAGAACAGGAAGGCCGATCGTTCCAAGTTTGATGCTCGAGTATTTTCCAAACCGCCAACTCCTTCCAAAGGAGTAGACTCCGGGGAACCCATGCAAATAGGGGGTCTGAAAGGTCCTCTAACACAAAAGGAGCGGGAAAGGAGAAAACAGTTGCAATTATGCCTCTATTGCGGAAACTCAGGGCACTTTCTTTGAGACTGTCCGGTGAAACCTGCCAAGAAGGCAGTAGGAGCTGCAGTTACCAAAGTTACAAACTCTGAGCAGGGAAACGACCTTGCCCGACAAGAATAGAGGTCCTCTTGCCGAGCGTGAAAACCAGTTCCGTGACCTCGCATTTCGTGATACCTATGGTCCTCATTAGCCCTGATAATCCGGATCGATTACATGCAATTGAAGCTTACGTCGACAGCGGTGCCATCGGCAATTATGTGGATCATGAAATGGTTTTGAGGATGAATCTAACTCTTTGTCCCAAGGCTGTAAAGGACGTCATTACTACGGTGGATGGTACGGAGATAGCCTCCGGGCCAGTAACGCATACCACTCAAGAAGTGACGCTAGTAAGTCAAGATGGACACCATGAGAAGATCGTGTTCGATGTGATCAAGGCCCCTCAGTTTCAGATTATTCTAGGAATACCTTGGTTAGAGAAACACAATCCTCTAATCGATTGGCGAGCAAGAACGGTCCAGTTTCCAGAATGTGTCTCTACTTGTCACCCTCCACCTGGTGTTGCACTGGCAGCAATTTCTTCAGAGACTCCCCAGTTACCTCCCAAATACCTAGAATACCAAGATGTTTTCCGGAAGGATCAGGCTAACTCTCTACCTCCTCATAGGTCTTATGACTGCCAGATCGACCTGATACCTGGATCTACTCCTCCTTGTAGTAGAATTTATGCCCTCACCGAGCCTGAGAACCTTCACCTTCGACAATACCTGGATCAATACCTGGCAAATGGGTTTATTCGTCCTTCCAAGTCCCCTGCTTCTTCAGCTTTGTTCTTCGTTCCAAAAAAGGAAGGAGACCTTAGAACTTGTATAGATTATCGCTCCCTGAACCAGATCACCGTTAAGAATAGATATCCGTTACCTTTGATCCCTGAACTCCTGGACCAAGTCAGAAAAGCATGCATATATACAAAGCTGGATCTTAGAGGAGCTTACCACTTGGTACGAGTAAAAGAGGGCGATGAATGGAAGACGGTCTTCTGCACCAAGTATGGGCTATTTGAATATCAGGTCATGCCCTTCGGACTTTGTAATGCCCCGGCCGCCTTTCAATATTTTATGAACGATGTCCTCAGAGAGCTCATAGATGTGTGTGTTGTTGTTTACATTGACGACATCCTCGTTTATTCTTCATCGGAATCTGAACATCGGAAGCACGTGAAAATGGTCCTCGAAAGATTGCGTCAACACAAACTTTTCGCTAAGTTGGAAAAATGTGTTTTCAACGTGACTGAAGTTGAATTCTTGGGATTCATATTATCACCTGGCGGAGTGCGTATGGATTCAAAGAAGGTCGATGCAGTTCTCAAATGGCCATCACCATCCTCCGTAAAAGGTGTGCAAAGTATGTTAGGCTTCGCTAACTTTTACCGCAGGTTTATCCCCGAATTCTCTCGAATAGTCCAGCCCATCACTGCCTTGTTAAAGAAAAACAAACGTTTTGAATGGTCTACCGAGGCGGAACAAGCTTTCCAGGATTTGAAGACTAAATTTATCTCTGCACCAATCTTAAAACACCCTCGCCCCGAACTCCCCTACATCGTGGAAACTGATGCTTCAAGCCTTGCCATGGGGGCAGTTCTATCACAAAAGGACCCGGTAACCAATCAGTTGCATCCCGTGGCATTTTGGTCCCGCAATTTCTCGCCTCCTGAAATCAATTACACGATTACTGACAAGGAACTTCTGGCTATCAAGTCTGCCTTTAAGGCTTGGCGGCATTATCTGCTGGGGGCCCGACACACCGTTACTGTGATTACGGATCACCGAAACCTGCAATATTTGAAAACCGCAAAAGCCCAATCCTCTAGACAACTCCGTTGGGCATTATTCTTTGCCGAGTTTGACTTCATAATTACCTATCGACCTGTACAAAAAACGGTAAAGCTGATGCCCTTTCTCGGATGGGAGTGGAAGAACACTTGATCAACCCTAAACCTGTACCAATCATTCCCGAACAAAGAATTCTGGGTGTAATCGCCACAGAATCCATAGAGGAAGTTAAGGATAAAGCCAGGCAACTTGTAACTCCAGCAGACATACAGAATTGGCATCTGCAGGGAAAGGACTTTGCAGTAAAGGACAACTTATTGTATTTCCAAGAACGATTATACCTACCCAGCACAGATTTACAGAAAAAAGTAATCTCTTGTTATCGCGATTCTTTAATGGAAGGACATCCCGGTATGGCCAAGACCTCAGAAAAGATCAAGCGCTACTTCTGGTGGCCGTCTTGGAAAAAAGATATCAGAGACTTTATAATGTCCTGTGGAGTATGCGCCCAAAACAAGAGTCAAAAGGAAAGACCAGCAGGCCTCTTACGCCCTATTGACATCCCACCTCGCCCTTGGCATACGCTTTCTATGGACTTCATCACCGATCTACCTCCATGCTCCGGATACAATACGATTCCAGTAATCGTGGACTTATTCTCCAAGATGGCGCATTTCAGTCCGCTCAAAGGCTTGCCAACAGCAGCAACTCTGGCCCGAGAATTTCTCGAAAACATCGTCCGACTGCACGGTTTTCCTTCGGTTCTAATTTCGGATCGAGGTAGTCAATTTATTTCTCATTTTTGGCGAAGTTGCTGTCGGTCGGCTAAAATTGATGTGAGACTATCGACCAGTCACCACCCTCAGACCGACGGACAAACCGAGAGGACCAATCAAACTCTGGAACAGTATTCACGCTGCATGCTGCAACAAACTGAAAAAACTTGGAAAGACATCCTTTGGATAGCCGAATATGCCTACAATAACTCTGTCCATTCGGGAACTGGGAAAACCCCGTTTTTTCTTTTGTACGGCAGTCACCCTCGAACCTCGGAGTTGGATCCCCTCCAAGATCCTGAAACACCAGCAGTAGACAGCTGCATTCTACAATCACCCAAGCCTTTAAGGAAGCTGTTTCTCACCTTCAAAGGGCTAAAGAACAATACAAGAAAGGAGCAGATCAACATCGGAAGGAAGCCCCTCAATATCAAGTAGGGGATCAAGTCTGGTTATCCACCAAATATCTACCTCTAAAAGGGCCACGCACATTCAACCCAAGATACCTTGGTCCCTATTCCATCACTACAATAGTAAACCTAGTAGCGGTCAAGTTGGACTTGCCCCCGCACATGAAGATACATCCGGTCTTCCACGTCTCTCTATCAAAACCCGTGCAACCTCAAACCCAACTAACCAAATCTCCAAAACCTATCCTAGTTGATGGAGAACTCGAGTTTGAAGTCAAAAGCATTCTGGACTCCAAGATCTCCAAATCTAAACTATTCTACCTAATTGACTGGAAAGGCTACGGCCCCCAAGAGAGATCCTGGGAACCTGCTGAATATGTCCATGCTCCTCGCCTAATCAAAAGATTTCACCGAACATTTCCTGACAAGCCAAAACCCCCGGAGAAGCCCGGTTTGGGAGGGGCCTTGAGGGGGGGTACTGTCATGATATCTGCTTCCAAAAGGTCAGGGTTTTCCCAACTCCCTTGGAAGCAGATCCATAACCCAGGTTCCGAGTGCCAACCAGTCCCAATTGGGACCTTTTGGACCCAGTCCTGGCGCCAGTGGCACCAGGCTCATAAATATGCCCAGTCCCAGCGCTGGAAGCGCCGGGCTCATAATGCTTGGGTGGACTTACCTGCAGCAGACCATGCTGCTTACTTGCCTGCCAGTTGAGTCTCTGATCCTCTTCTGTTTGGAACTACTTTTCCTGTTGGGTGGGGCAGGAGCCACTCCCTAGATTCAGAACACTGGAACTCTTCTGGAAAGCAGGAACTCTTTTCTTACCTAGGCGTGGCTGTGGAAGGAGACACCTAAGCACTACAGGAGGCTATTTAAACCACACCCGATGGATGAATCTTGCTTTGCGTTATTCTGCATCCTCAGCAGCAGAACGCTCATCGTGTCTTCTGCATCTGATCCTGGGCCTAAGGAAAAAGGCTTACCATTCTGAATCCAGTCTTCAGCAACACCTATAAAGACAAGAAAGAACAGGTTAGTATTACGGTCTTCAGTGACAGCTCTTCACTTACCTGGTCCATCGGCTGTCACCCACGCCTCGCGCTGCATTCCGGCATCTGAAAGACAAAGGCTTACCTACTCTTCGTGCGCTCCGGAAGTCTTCACACTGCATTCCGGCATCTGAAAGACAAAAGCTTACCAACTCTTCGCACGCTCCGGAGGCCTTCGGCGCTGCATCCCGCATCTGAAAGACAAAACAAGGTGCGTTTAAAGACATTGGGGAACTTTAATACTCACGTGCCATTACTCCTTTCCACATCTAACCCAGTGGGTATTCCGGCACCCTGCAGCCGCCCCGAACTTGTACCTGCAAAATAAAAAGACAGTTAGAGCGCATCGTGAAGCAGGCAACAAGCGCTTACTTACGTGCTTCCAGGCGCTTCTATTCATCACACGGGCTCCATCTTCAACTCACTTCAGCCCGCCATCCGCCATCGCCGGAACCCTGCAAAACAAGAGACATCATTACTAAAGACTTTAAAGACATTAGAATTACTCGAAACTTACCGTTCGTGCAGTAAACGACGGACAGCAGTCCTCTGAAGTCAAGAGGCCTGCTCCCCTTATCCAGTGAAGAAACTGGTTACAGCACCCTGCCTCGAGGCAGATGGAGAGCACGGCGTTCACTTACCTAAGACATCTTACCCTTCGAGCCAGACATACAGTGCACAGAGGTCCAGCCCAAAGAGCCAGCCGTGTGTTACACATCACCTTTGAAGATACGGTATACGCCCAGTCAAGACCGGCGCCTCTACGGGAATCAGGTGAGCGTTTTTACCCCATCGTCGTCGATGATGCTGTCAATACGAGCTCTACCTCCCTCAGTCCGGGCGAGGCGGGCAAGGGTACGGCCTGGCCTCTCTCCCTCACCATACTTCCGGGCCGCAATGGGTCGAGCCAGGTATCTAACCTGACTGAGGGCAAGGGACTCGAACGCGTCCAGTTCAGTTCTTATCTGTGCAAGCTTGGGCGGGGAGGGGCTGGCAGCATAATCGCGTTCTAGCTCCCCAAGTCTGGCCTCAGAGCGGCGCAGGAAATTTCTAATATCTTCCAGGACACCAGCCTCCTTGGAGATACACATGCCCCTGATGAAAACCTTAAATGCCTCCCATCTCAACGCATCAGTTGTGTCGTGCCGTTTGTTATCTTCAAAAAACGAGGTGATGTCTGCGAGAATGTCAGCCTTAAAGACAATATCACGCAACGCATTTGACTTTAACCGCCAGTTAGAGTGCTGGGGGAGGGGTGGGTGTAAGGTAATATCCAATGTGATCGAAGCGTGGTCTGAAAGCGTGCGCTGGAGAATCTGTGTGGTAAGCGTTTTGCCCATGAGCCCTGCAGAGAGAAGGAAAAGATCTATCCTGGAGTGGCTGTCGTGGACAGAGGAGTAAAACGTAAACTCTTTGGACATTGGGTGGAGTACTCTCCAGGCATCTACAAGGCCGGCCCTCAGCATATGTGTCTGGAGGTGGCGAGCAGCTCTGGACAGTGTTCTTGGTGCAACCCCGGATCTGTCCAGGTCGGAGTCCAGGATGAGATTCATGTCCCCCCCCAAATAATGGGAACCCCCACATACCCTAGGAGGATGTCAAGGATGTGGTCAAAAAAATCGGGAGCATCGATGCATGGAGCATATGTATTGACCAGGAGGCACTCCGTATTAGCAAGGAAACAGTGGAGAATCACATATCTCCTGTGAGGATGTCTCCTGTCCCCCCACGGGACTCTTTCGTGACCTCTGCGACTCTCTCTCACTCTCTATTCTCCCGTCTGGGCCTACTCATTCTGCAGGGCACACTCTTGATGCTCTGATCTCTTCTGACCTTCCCCTCTCCGTCCCTCTCTCCACTCCTCTCTCCTGGAGTGATCACTTTCTCCTATCCTCCCACATGACCCTCCCTACCCCACTGACAAAGCCACCCTCACCACTGCCACCCACCTTCTCGGTCATCCGACCCATGAAGCGCGTGTCAGTTGAGGCTTTCGCTGCCACCTTCGCACCCCCCCCTCCCCATTCTGCTGACTCCCACCCTGACACTGCCCTCTCCATGCTCCACTCTGCTATATCTGATACTCTTGATATCCTTGCCCCTGTCATGAGAATACGCCTGAAGCCTAAAGCCAAATGTAACTCCTGGTATGACTCGGAGCTCGTTACCCTTAAACGCAAGTGCAGGGTGGCAGAGAGGAAATGGCGTGCTTCATGTTCATGCCCTGACAAACTGGCCTGCCGCCTGCTCCAAAGGCAATACCGTCTCTCCGTTCTCTCCAAGAAGAGAGCCCTTATCCAAGCCCGCATCTCTGCGGCATCTAACAACTCGGCCGAACTCTTTAAAATCTGCAAGGAGCTTGCCAACCCTGCTGCAGTCTCTTCCTCTCCTGTCCCCTCCCAGGCCCTCTGCACTGCACTTGCCTCTCACTTCATCTTTAAAACTCAGGACATCCTGTCCTCACTCTCCTCCTATCACCTCCCTCCCTCTCTTCCTGGCTCTTCCTCTGGCCCTTCTACAGCCACCCATCCTCCCTCCTTTTCTGCCTTTCCCCTTTTCTCTGCTGATGAGGTTTCCAGACAAGTCCGATCTATGAAAGTCTCATCCAAACAGGTTCACCCCTGTTCCTCCAAAACTATCAAGGACCACATCGACGCCCTGGCTCCTGCCCTGGCTGACTTTTGCAACCACTCCTTCGCCTCTGGAGTCTTCCCATCCCCCCTTAAGCACTCCCTTGTGCACCCTCTTCTTAAGAAACCCTCTTCTGACCCCTCCTGCCCGGCTAACTATCGCCCAATCTCTATTACTCCCTTCCTGGGCATGCTCCTGGAGAAACTGGCCATCTCCCAGCTTAACCTCCATGCTGAATCTGTTGGCAGTCTTCATGACCATCAATCTGGCTTCAGAGCTGCCAGAAGCATGGAAACTGCTCTCCTGAACATCCGTGAGAACCTACTCTTGAACCTTGACTCCAACACTCCGTGTGTTCTCATTCTGCTCGATCTCTCTTCTGCCTTTGACACTGTCAACCATGCCATCCTGCTCAACCGTCTCCGTGATAACCTGGGTATCACTGGTCAGGCTCTGGCGTGGCTGACCTCTTTCCTCTCCAATCGACCCTCCCAGGTCCAACTGGGGTCCTTCCTCTCTGACATCTTTTTCTCCACCTGTGGTGTCCCCCAGGGATCAAATCTCTCCCCCTGGCTGTTCAACCAGTACCTGGCACTCCTTGCCCACCACATCGCCGCTCTCTACCCCAACTTTCAGTGCTATGCGGACGATACCCAGCTCATTTTCAGGCTACCCTCGGCCTCCTCCTTTCCTTCCCTCATCTCTGACTGTCTGTCAGCTATCCAGGAATGGTGTGCCACCAATGACCTCTGCCTTAATGCCAGTAAGACTGAGATTCTACTCATCGGCACACCCACTCCCTCCTTCCCTGCAGCTCTCTGGCAGGCCTCTCTTGGCCCTCTTCCTGCACCTACCTGCACGGCAAAAAACCTCGGGGTTATCTTCGACTCCACACTCTCCTTCTCTCCTCATATATCTGACGTCTCTAAGAAGTCACACTACCAGCTGCACCTCCTCAGAGGTATTCTTCCCTTCCTCTCCTTCCCCCAGAAGCTCACTGTCTCACAAGCCCTGGTTCTCTCAAAGCTGGACTACTGTAACAGCCTCTATCTTAATCTGCCTGCCTCCACTCTCCGCCCTCTGCAACTCATCCAGAACAGAACTGCGAGACTTGTCCTTGGCCTTAAGCCCAGGGACCATATCTCTCCAGGACTGAAGTCTCTACACTGGCTCCCAGTGGCTGCGAGGATAAAGTTCAAAACCCTCTGCATTGTCCACAAGGCCTTCTGGGGACTGGGGCCTAAATACCTTCAACTCTCTCTTCCTAAATATCTTCCTTCCCGAGCCCTTCGCTCATCCGTCTCCAACTCCCTCTGGGTCAGCCGCTTCTCGAAGCAACGAGCTGGGGGTAGATCTCTCTCCGCGGCAGGGGCCTCCCTCTGGAACAGCCTTCCTGCCTCCCTGAAACTTGAGGAGAACCATCTACGGTTCCGGAAGCACCTCAAAACCTTCCTCTTTGCTTCTGCTTTCTCTCTCCCTCTCCCCTGCTAATTCTTCGCTGAATCTGCACCAAATCTGCAACTGGGCCACTCTCGCCGACCTCGGTCCTGGGCCCAGCCACTCTGCACTTGCACTGCCTCGCTGGCAACCCCTGCTCTGCGGGACTGTCTCTGTATCCCTACAGCCCCCGTTCCCAGCACTTGTCTGCACTTACCTTGCACTTGCCACCAGCTGGCCCTATTCATTTCATTATATATACTTACCTTGTACTGCACTTGCCCCTTCCCCTCCCCTTGCGCTTTGTCCCTTCCCCCTTCCCCTGCACTTGCGCGATCTGAATGACACCTGACCTAGTAGGATCGTTGTCTGTCTTCCCCCGTTTCCCCCTCCCTGCCTCGTCGCGCCTTGAAACACTTGAAACGCTTGTGTATAGGCGTGTTACAAATGCCATATCATATCATATCATATCATTTCTACCCTGGTGATCAATATGACTGGTGCGGAGGGAGAATCCCAGGGACTTGTGAATCAAGGTGAGGACTCCTCTGGACTGTAATGAGAACACCGTATAGTATTTGTTGGGGCCCCATGCCGGGGCAAGAGAGGACGAGAGATGTGTGAGGGCATGTGTTTCTTGTAAGAGAAGTATTTTGACCCCGTGCCTCTGGACATAAGCCGTGATCCTGCGCGACTTTGTGAAATTGCTGAGCCCTCTGACATTCCAAGACATTAGCCTAATGGCCATTCCTCAGGACTTTAGGGGAGATCAAAGCAATGTGTGTCATAGTCGGTTGAACAAGTGCCGGCCGCTAAGACCGTGGCCAGATACCTCATACCGGAAGCTACCACTGTCTCGCCATTTTTGTTAAAACATTCCCCAACTGACCCTCCCCCCTCCCTCACTGCCTTCCCCAACATAGCAGTGCCAAGCCCAACGGGGCAGGCCGGGCCCCCACACCGAACATGGGAGCAACCATTGAACTAAACAAGCCAAACTCGGCATTGCAACTGCAGTGGGGGTAGCTGCTGCCGCGAGCCCGATTGAGATAATTGGCGGTGGAATACACCCTATAACTTGCAGCGGTGACAAAATAAGGATTTCGAGGAGACAACATAGTGGAGTACGGTAAACGGGGGGTATAGAGATAGCGGACCCTGATTTAAGTGCAGTGACCCGTAGAACCCACGACTTTGACCCACATTGCTTAACATGAAACTACACAATGAGTTACAATAATGAGAGAATAACCAAGGAAAGGATAACAAAGATTACAAGAAAAAATGCATATGACAACCGTGGTAAAGATACCATCCTGATTCAGGTAAGGGGTATAAGACAAGCTGGGTCAACCCACATCCACAGGGTCACACTCTGGCCTCGGGACCGGGATATGGGACTCGATAAACTTTACGGCCTCCTCTGGGACTGTGAAAAAATACAGTTTATTATGGTGAGTGAGCTTCAGTCTTGTAGGGAACAGCATGGCGTATTCCATTTTCCTTTCTCTAAGCAATTTTTTCACACCATTGAATTGTCTGCGCTCCATTTGAACGTTGACCCAGAAGTCGGGAAAGATACGGATAGTCTGGGACTCAAATTTCAGTTCCCCTCTTTCACGGGCCAGACGTAGAATATGGTCCCTGTCCCGGAAACTGAGGACCTTGGCGATAATTGGTCTGGGGAAATCACCGGCTTGGGGCAAGGGGCCAATGAACGATGGGCGCGTTCAATAGTGAAAAAAACGGGGAGAGTTGAGGATCACCCAGGAGGTCTCTCAGTAGGGTCTCGACTGCATGTTCCATTTTGCCTTTGAGGGCTGCCTCCGGAACCCCCACGATGCGGATATTATTCCTGCGGGATCTGGACTCTAAGTCGTCGCACTTCGCCTTGACCTGCTTCATATCTCGTACCAAGTCAGAGACTGTATTCTGGAGTACATGCTATGATGATCAAGTTTGGTAATGAGGCCACATTGGCGTTTATATCATCAAGTTTTTCGTGAAATGCCGCAAAGTTTTTGGCCATAGTCTCCATGAGTGTTATGAGATCTGGCTGATGAGGGGATGGGGAAGCATCCGGGTCGTCGTGAGGGAGGGCAGCCCCCCCCTGGTCCTGTTTAGCAAGTGACTTGGCAAACTTGTCCATCGCTCCAGCCTTGTTGGCCCCACGTGCCTTGCCTGACATATTTGGGGTGAACACCGATATCAGCAGGGTATGTACTGCAGAAAGGCAGCTGCAGGGACCGGGGGATTCCAAGGAGGGGCTACGGCCCACGACCAGCAAGGGGCACTCTCTAGGTCCAGGGCAGGAGCGAGATGGACACGAGTAGGTGAGTTATAGGGCACTCAGGCCGCTGCCAGGGGGGAGGCAACAAGATAAGATGTTGGTGTGCCCTGGAGGGGACAGTGTCCTGGGGGCGCTCCAGAGGCAGGAGGGCCAATGCCGAAGGAGCCAGTGATGAAGGCCAGCACAAATCAGGGCACCCGGTGCGCCAAGGGTGCGGCAGAAAAAAAAACAACAAAAAAAATAATATGCACAAGCAGGAGAGAGGAGCACAATGGAGCGCCCAGGGCCACACCGGGCTATGATAGGTGCCCGCAGGGGAGCAAGGTGAAAGTGGAGGCCACAGTCCCGCGTAGAATGGGGCAGACGTAGCAAAGGGATCAATTCAGAAGCAAGTGGGCGCGATGAGCGGCGCCCCGCACCCCCAGCCTCCTCAGGGTATTATGTGGGTGGCAGATCAGGCGATGAGATGGCCTCCAGGCGTAGCTTGATGAGCCGGGGGGCCTCCGTGTTCAGCCCGCAATGAGGAGTCCGAGCCCAGGACGGCTCCGGTAATGCATGATAGTACTGTTGTAGGGGGCCGCTCCAGCAGCGCCCGCGATGTTGCGGAGCTCACCCGCCCGCCACGGGGTAAACGCCACCACAGGAGCGGACCGGCTAGGGAAGCCACACCAAAAGTCAGCAACTCCGGTTGCGCCCCCCCGGGAGGGAGCGGGGGCGCGAAGGGGAGCAGCGCACAGCTTCTCCAAATATTAAGGTCCGGGGAGGGAGGCCGGCGGAGGAGGAGGGACCGCAGTGCCCAGGCGGCCGCGCTCCCCTTCAGGCAGATGGAGGAGACGGGCAGCAAGTCGCCGCTGAAGAAGGGAAGTGTGGGGCAGTACTGTTGTAGGGGGCCGCTCCAGCAGCCCCCGTGATGTTGCAGAGCTCACCCGCCCACCACGGGGCAAACGCCACCACCGCCGCCCCACAGGAGCGGGCTGGCGAGGGAAGCCCCAGCAAGAGTCAGCAACTCCGGTCGCGTCCCCCTCGGAGGGAGCGGGTCGCGGAGGGGAGCAGCGCACAGCTTCTTCAAAACATTTAGGGTCGGTGAGGGAGGGCGGCGGAGGAGGAGGGACCGCTGTGCCAGGTGGCCGCGCTCCCCTTCAGGCAGATGAAGGAGCCGGGCAGCGAACCGCCACCGCAGAGAGAATCCCCGAGGCCGTAGGGGGGATGGGCCGCCAAGGGCTCGCGCGGCCCGAGAGGCCTCATTAGGCAACAGCGCAGTAGAAAAGGTCCGGTTTCGCCTCAAAGCCGGCCCAGATGATGTCGTGGTGCTGGGGAGCACGATGTGTAGGTCTGCAGCTCTCGAATGTGCTAAGAACCGCTGATTCAGGCGGATTTGATGTAGTCGGGCCACGGAGCGTTCAGACTAGGCAGCCATCTTGCTGGCTGGTCAACAGCGCCCCCCGGGACCTGTGTTCTAACCTCAGGGCACCCCTGTGGGCCTGTGACTCTGCAGATATGGCTGTGCGCAGAGTCTCCAGTTCAGCCCGTCTGACCCTGTTGGACGCCAACATGTCCTCCCTGTGTGAGCAGCACGTGGACTCCGTTGCCTGCTGCTGGAGCTCCACCTGCCTTTCTTGGGGATAATGGAAGTGGCCACCCTATCCACAGCCTGAGCCATCATCTCACACAATGCACCCTGTTGTGCTGCAATAGTATACATGGAGTTCTCCCACACAGTATTGCCTGGCGTCGCACGGCCACCGCGTTGGCAGACACCACACCTGTTTGGGCCAAGGTGATGTGCACATTGCTGTACTGGCACTGCCTGAGGCTGCAGGACTGCATTCCTCCTTTGATCTGCTGGCCCAGGAACAGGAGCAAATATAGTGGATAGTGACCCTGCATCCGTAACCAACACAGGCAGACATTCCAACACTGAATGGCCCATTGAGGGGTCTACCCCCAGTGCAGGTGCTTTGGACAGAACAGCATCCCTGCCAGAAATACTCACCTGCTATGGGACATTTGTCACAATGTCTTATTCAGCACCTGAACCATAGAGGTCAACGGAGGTGCAACCAGAGACACCCGTGGACAGGATGGTCTGTAGGACTAATGGATTTTCCTGCACCACCACCCCACGTCCTCCACTGGTGCCTGGTTGGTGCTCTGAGTACTCCTGCCCCTGCGCCATCTCCTCCTCCTCAACAGCATCTAGTGCCTCATCACCTGCACAAAGATAAAACAAAAGTAATGAAGACAGGCATGAACAGCATAGCCGACACACATAGGCATCACAATCTACACATAGAATACATTAATGACACATGTCACACATGACACTAACTCTGGCATGCATGCACTGGCAATGAAGTGGAAGGGGACCCTAAAAGCAGACACTGAGGACTCCAAAATGGAAAAGCAACACATGTGCTGCATGGTGCATAGCATCTGCATCACACATTAGCCTGTGAGTGGTATGGACAATCCACAAACATGGCACATGCCAGCAACAGATGGCACGTAGCATAGCCATGGCAGAATTGACAAGGACACCCAGATGGTAGTAAATCAGTACTGTCCCCCAGCCAATGTTTACTAATACAGTGATGGTAGGCACATGGATACATCAATGGTAGGTCACTTGGACACGACACAAGTCAATTGACATGTTGAACATTCAAACAGGGCACGAAGTGATCGTGTGCAGTGCATGTGTAGGTGCACAAAAGTCAATCAGCCTGATTGATGAAATCATTCCCATAAAAAGTTAACAAATGTGGGGCATTGTGGGGTGAAATCTATGTCTGAAGTATGGTAAATTTGGGGCAGAACGGCACAAAAATGTGTGTGTATCATGCAAATGATTCCATCAATCAGGCAGAATGAAAAGAAAAACAGTATTAACAATGTTGTGGCATGATGCCAGTTGAAGGGCGAGTGCAGTCATCAGGTGCAAAGGGTTTACTGCGGTAAGTAGGGATACTGTGAAACCCAAACCCAAGGGCGGGGGATGGTTTAGAGGCACCACATGGGTGACCTATAGCAGTCATGACTACACAGCCTAACCTGGCACTCAATCAGAACCCATCCCCCAAGCAACATACACATGGTTTGCACACACACGCATGGCCACTCACCGGACATTGCCTCGGATCTGATCCTCTGCAATGAACCCTCCAGCGATTGCCTGATGTTCTGTGAGTTCATCCTCCTCTGGTAGAGACCCACTCCCAGTCACCAGAGTAGAGACATAATTGGAAGCCAGCTTGTTTTTTGCTCGGTGTTTGAGGTCATTCCACCGCTTTGAGCAATCATCAGTTGTGCGCTTCACAAATCCAATGGAACTAATCTGGTCCGCGATGCACTGCCAGTGGGCCCTACGTTGAGCCGTCGTAGTCTTGCACCCTGCAGTCACCAGCATGTCACGGCCATGAGCCGATACGTAGCCCACAAGTGAGTCTAGTTCCACATCATTGAAACTCTGCTTCCTTGATGTGCCGGAGGGGCGAGCTGTGTCTGGGGTCCCAGCCTGTTCTGCAAGAGCACGCTCCTTCCTTTTGAGAGGTAGTGCAGACCCTGAGTGGCTTACGCCGCTCTGGTCAGTAGGGGCTGAAGCGCAGGTGGACTGGGCACTGGAAGCAGGCAATGGCACGATGACCAAAGGTCTCACTGCAGGCATTGGCTGCTGGGTGCTGTTGCCAGGACCAAGTGGCACAACCGCCTTGATGTGATGGTCTGGGACCAACACTGTCCCGGCTGGGTGACTCAGAGCCGGGGTGGATTGAGCTGCCTCTGCCCCTGCAGCCTCCTCACCCTTGCTACTTGGGGCAGCAGATGACATTGCTGCCCCAGATCCATGTGTCCTGGTGACAGCAACTTTCACCGCCACACGTGGCTTTGACTTTGTGACACAGAAGTCGGCCTGCGAGTCATCCAGTGCCAGTTCTGTGACCAATCTGGGCCGGGTTAACAGGGCCTGAGCTGGGATGGTGTCAGCTGCATCTCCCTGACCCATTGGGGGGGGCATAGGTGTCCCTGATTGGTCCTCCACACACTGGCCTCTTGGGCCACTCTGCTCATCCTGGCCACGTCCCCTACCGCGGACACCTCTTGGAGGTCGGCCACCTTTGCCTCCCTTAGCACTTGGTCACCTCCCAACCATGGCACTGATGTTCTTGTATGAATGGGAGGAGCAGTAAACAATTGTCCTGTGCAATTGGGGTGAAGGGGGTACTAGATGAAATATGTACCCATGTGCTCTAGAAAGGCTGTCTGTGACCCCTGGGGGAAGATGACGGGTCACGCAACACTCAGGTACCCCGAAAACAAAATTTAACGTGCACACAAGCCCTCGGTAGCCCACGTGCGTGGAATTAAGGACCCGCAGTATGCTGTGGCACCCAGAAACACAAAAAAGCATATGCGTGTTAAACTCAGGCTACAATGACCTCTGAATGGGTACACGACACACAGGGGCAACCACAGTGGAAAAATACATGCGCGACTCACTGTCTGCCTGGAAAAAGAACGTGAAAAAGACGCGTGTGGGTGCATTGGCAACACCCCCGCCAAAAGAAGAATTGAACGCTGTCTGAGTAAACAACGAGTACGCACTGCAACTGTTGTGAAGTAATCGTGTGTGAACCGACAAGAAGTACAAGAATCACTCGCTCACTCCCCACAAAAAGCATGTACAAGAAAATGGCATCCTACGCGTACCTTTAAACCCTGCCCACAGAAACGCCCATCCATGCCACGTCACGTACGCGCTTATGCGCTAAGGGCCTTTCCTCCAATTACACGCAGTGACACCCAGGTGTGCTGTTTTTGCACGTGCGGATTCACTATGCACCCGTGCCGAGGGAAACGCCTGCACGCGGCATGTCACTTACGCGTAAGGGCCTTTGCTCGAATCACATGCTGACGTGCTGTTTTTTCACGTGCCAAATCACTCCGTATCAAGCTGGCCACGCGACAACACATGGAAGACCACGCTCCTGCCCAGAAGGCCATTTTCCTGCCCCCCAGAGCCCCAAGCCGACTCCCACCAGACATCTGCTGCTGCCTGCCTGCTGGCCACGTGCCCTGCTATTTGGTGCCTGCACATCAGCCATCTGCAGGGGTCCAGTTGCTGTGACCACCCCTGCTTGAACCGAAGACTCTTGACTGCAGTTCCATCGCTCCACAGCCCAGCACCAGGACCCAGTTGCCCACCCACACCTGCCTCAGGGGTTGCCATGTCGGGGCAAACACCATCTGAGACCACTGGCAACCTCCAGCCAGAGAGGCAGAGGGCTGCCAGCTTCACATCAGGAGAAGTTGGCATCCTGGTGGATCAAGTCCTGGTACATTATGATGCCCTCATCGGAAGAACACGCGCCGACAAGGATGGACGGGAGAGGATCTGGACAGACATCGTGGTTGCCATGAACGTGGAGGGGGTGGCAACCCGTGACCTATCACACATCTGTAAGCACTGGGAGGACTTCAGGTCCAGGACCCTCAGGAAGGGCCAGCGTCTCTTGGACGCAGCGGATGCAGTGAGGTGCCGGGTCCACCTTACCACCGACGACATGAGGGTCCTGGAATGTATTCACCCAGCGCTTCACCTCCAGGTCCTCGAGAGGCAGACCCATCCAGAGTCGAGCGCTAAATGTCCATGCGTACTGATTGGACACAGTGCATGTTGAGGTGTGCCAGGAGTGTGCAGCTTGGACATATGTGTGGAAAGGCCCATGTATGGATGTGTATGTGCAGGGACATGAGCCTGCTGCATGTGAGCCCAGTCATGTGTGATGCACATCAATGGTGTATGTGTTCCAAAGCATGATGCACAAATGCATGTGGAGACACACACTTGTTGGCATTTCTGTGTATGTACTATGCCATGGTTGGGGTGTGACACATGGATGCTGGTTCCACCTTCATGTACGTGCACGGCGTACATGTGCGTGTGTGTGTTTCATATGTGTGCGACTGTGATACGCCATGGATGCATGTAACACAGACATGTAGGAACACGATTGGCAGATGTGACATAGTTGCCGATGATTGCACTGTGACAGGTGGTGGAGATGTACAGATGCATGTCTGTCTGGTGGCGTGTGTACATGTGTTCGGCACTCCCCGTGTTGCTTGTGACGTCATGCCAACCTTCGGATGTTCATGCTGTTGTGTGTATGGATGCTGCTGCCTGCTGCACGATTCCTGTAAATTTGTGCATGTGTGTGGGTTCAAATGATATGAGTGTTGGGGAGTGTGATGCCATCTGTGAAGTTTGACACTGCCACTCATGTGCAACTGTCATGTGTGTATCCGACCATTGTACAGTGCCCTGATGCCTGTGTTCTGTCTCTCCCTGTCTTCAGCGTTGACTGATGAAGAGGGCGGAGACAGTGCTGTGGAGAACAGCGGCTGGGATCCCACCGCCAGCCGGAGACGCAAGGCCCCACTCCCCTCCCACTTAGTGATTTCTTCCGGGAGTGAGGAGTCTGGTGCTGCGTCCACGGCGCAGCTGCCGAGGGGAGGTCCAAGAGGCGGAGTTTGGAGGTGGACTCCTAGGCAGCAGTAGGGGCAGCTGAGCCCGCACAGGGGCCTATGGAGGAAGATGGCGCAGAGTCATCCAGGTTGGTGGGGGGTTCGGTTGAGGAGGAGGCCGTGGAAGGGCCACACACGGGGCCTGGAGGGGGGGATTCCACTGGTGCTAGTGGTGCAGTACAGAGGCAGGGACAGGAGGCAGCACAGACCGCCGCGGAGGTGCCTGTGTGTAATCCTGTCCCTGATCCTGTGACTGCATCATCCGGCACCAGCAGGGATGCCTTCGTCCAGACCCGTTTTCAGGGAGGGGATGCGCATACAACAACTGGCCTTCCTCTCCCTGCGGATGTTGCAATACATGACCGTATTGAGCCTGTCCTAGCTGGGATGGCGTTGTGCCAACGTGGTATTCGGGATGACGTGCAGCATGGTTCTCGTCTGGACAATGCACGTCATTTTGAATACCTCTTTGGCCACGTCGACCTACTAGGACAGGTCGTCGGCACTGGGTTCATCCGTGTGCTGGAACATCTTGTGACCCCCTCCTCAACTGAGCCCCCTATGCGCCAGTCATCCTCTGTGCCATCTTCCGGCCCAATTATCACCTGGGCCCCCTGTGGAGCCGCCCCTGAGCCAGCGGCCAGGCTGGTGGAGGAAACATCCCTGCCACAGTCGGGAGTCGGAGGTCCAGCAGGGGTGGCCACCCCACCAACTGGACCCCAGCAAGAGGAGGACATGTAGGCATCAACAGGCAGGGCACGTGCACGGCAGCAGCCGGCTCAGGGTAGGAGCGATGATGGCTCGGAGCCATCAACATCCCAGGGGCAGGCATCGGCCGTCGGGCAGGAGGACCCAGTATTGGGAGTGTCTTCTGCGTGGCAGCGGTTGGGCTGACAAATAGATGCGTAGCGGCGGCGGGCGGAGAGGGCACGGCTCACAATGGTCAGAGCAGAGAACTCCATGCGCCGGGTGTTGAGACGGGCTGCGTGCCTCGAGGCAACTCGCAGGGAGTTGAAGGAGGCCATGACTGCATCCCTGCAAGACCTCGAGGCCATGGAAGATGCCTGCCTCCGGGACATTGAAGTGGAGTTCGATGATGCCCTGGGCCGGGACACCAATGAGTGAACCGTCGGACTAGCCCGCTGCCTTTGTATATAGTTATGTAGGTGTAGGTTTCCTTATTTTATTTTTTTGGGGTGCATTAACTATGCCTCGCCTTTTTGTATATAGTTATTTATTAGGTAGGATTTTGGTTAGGTTTCCTTTGTATTGTTGGGCTCATGGACCCTTGGATATTCTTTTGTATATAGTTATGGGCCTGGATTTACTTTATTTTTTGACCCATGGTGGAATGCTTTGCTTTCTTTGGAACTTTGGATTTTGTTTTATGGACGGACGCTTTGGTGCCATTTTACTTTGGATTTTATTGATTTCAGCCTTCATTTTTTTTCCTTAGTTTTGGACATCCAGACTTGTATTTATTATTGTTTTCTTGTGTGATTTCGTTTCATTCATTCATTTTTGTATTTAATACATATTATTTCTACTTTATTTGTGTGGTGTTCTCTCATTGTTTTCTTGCATGTCACAATGTGGGTTTTCTCAGTCATGTGTCGGCATTGTGGGCTCTGACGGACATGTATTCATGGGCATACTGGTTATTTGGTATCTATCAACGCATGGGGAATTCAATGTGGAGTGGATGGAATGCTTGGTTGGGTGTTTGTACTGGGGTGGCATGGGGTGGGATTTGGGTGGCCATAAGGGCCATGGGTCTGGATTGCGATGACGTGTTGGGTGGGGGACATGAGTCGGGCCTGCTGGCAGGTGCCCTCACTGGGGTGGGGTGGGGTGACATGTGTCGGGGCCTGCTGGCAGGTGCCCACACTGGGGTGGGGTGGGAGACATGAGTCGGCTCTGGCGTGTCATTCAGTATACACCCTAGCTCTGCTCCCACGAGACCTCAACCTTCCGGTATAATCACGCACGACTACAACGTTTTTTGGTTCAACTCAATAATAGTACTTTGGAGAGAATGACAGGATAAAGGTGACTGGATTACAGACCCTGTTACCAGCCACACAGGATGCGATACCGACATCAATAGACGGTTTGGTCTAGACGCTTGAACTCTACTATAAAGAGAAGAGCCGATGGAAAAAGTTACTCTGCATTTGTTCCTTGGGGATTCATTTGAGCAATGTCACCTTATTTTATTTTAACATGTTTTTATTGGTTTTTGAACAAATAAACAGTTAACATCACTGTTACATCAAATGAAACCTCAGATAACTCTCCTTCCCTCCCCCCTCCCATCCCAACTTTCCAAGACCACAAATGTTCCATAGCAATACTTCAAGTTCGGGTTGCCTTAAGGGCTGCCGCTATCTTCGGAGGTAGCAGCAGGTGCTGGTGGATGAAATAATGACACCGTGAGCGCCACCCATTGTTGAAAGTCCTCACTGATGTCGAGTCTCTGTTCCTTCTGCGCGTTTTCCCACGCTCCTGTTTCGGCAATTGTCCACTTGAGGAGATCTTCTCACCATGATGCTATGCTGGGGGTTTTGGGAGACTTCCACCCCATGGCTATGCGTCGTTTTGCTAGGATATATATCAAGTCTTTGAGCCTGCACAGGGGCCTGTTCTTCTTCTTGTTCCTTTTGTATCTACCCAGAATGCACGCACCGGGTGACGTTCCGTCCACGATAATGTCTGAGTTAGCGACCTTCGTCGCTATCTGTGACCAGAATGTTCATATGACTTGGCAATGCCAGAACATGTGGGTCATTCCCGCATGGGGCTCGTTGCATTTGGGGCACCCCGATGATCTAGCTCCTTTGAATTTGGCGATAACTTCAGGTGTGAGGTACCCCCTGTTGGTGATATAAAACTGTATTAGTTGGAGCCGGGCATTCCTGGACACTTTCTTATGGTAATGGGCTATTGAATCCCATTCTTTGTCCTCAAATTGCTGGCCTAGCTCCAATTCCCATTTTGACCTGCATTTGAGATCTTGTCTGGTTATGCTGTCTACAAGTGTTTCGTATAGTCTTGAGATCTCGTGTCCGCCCTCAGCTGTACTTCTGTTTTCAATGGTATCAAGTCCATTTTCGGGGTCCTCCACATCAAGCCATCTGTTGGCGAGCTTCCTTGTCACTGCTCCGTGGAGCAGGAACTGTCCTACTGGCAATCCGGTGTTTTCATGCAACTCAGAGAATGCCAAAATGGTCTGGTCGTCCACGAGGTCTCGGAGGGTAGGGACCCCCCAGGGTTCCCAAGTGCTTCTGATCTCCTTCAGGCCTCCCGGTCTGCTTGCCATGTTTGCTGCGATAGGTATTTGGGGTGAGTATGGGTCGCTTAGCCATATGATCTTGCAGGCTCTTTTCCAGATCTGGATTCCCAGCTTCATTAAGTGAGGTGCGTGCTCGCTCACTCCATCTGGGGCCCAGAATAGGTATCTGAGTAGCATGTGGGGGATGGCTGGTTGTAAAAGGCGAGTGTCGGTGGTGGCCTCGTCCGCCATCCACTGAATCACATGCTTTATTTGGCGGGCTTAGTAGTATAGCTCAAAGTTGGGGATATTTAGACCGCCTTTGTTGTAGGGTCTTTGCATCACCTCCAGTGCCGCTCTGTGTCGCCCCTCCTGCCACAGGAATCTCCTGCACAGTTTGTTCAGGTCCTTAAAGGACCTCTGGGGGATGTTGTAGGGAACGTTGGTGAAAAAATGGAGTAGGCGGGGTAGCGCCACCATCTTTAACAGGCCCGCCCTTCCGGCGACAGAAAGCGGGAGTTTTCCCCAGAAAGTCATAGATTTTACCAGGTTATCTCTGGCTCTCTCTGTATTGAGGTTGTGCTCTATTTTAGGGTCTCGATGTATGTCTATCCCTAGGTACTTGAAGGAGGTAGTCTCCCATCTAAAGGCCATGGCTGGGAGTCTATCTGCCCTGGTTTCACTTAGCGATGCAAGAGGGAAGAGGCAAGATTTGTCGTGGTTAATTAGTATTCCTGTGTATCTGCTAAACCCGCCTAGTGTCTCCAATATGTAGGGCAATAAGTGTTCAGGGTTGTTTAAGAAAAGGAGTGTGTCGTCTGCGTACATGGAGACCAGGTGGGTCACTCCATCAATCGTGATGCCCGCGTCCCCATATTCCTGCCTTAGGTATGCCGCCACAGGTTCTATTGCAATAATGTATAGCATGGGGGAGAGTGGGCATCCTTGATGGATGCCCCTGTAGAGGCTCCATTTTGCCGAGTATGTGTTGTTTGTGTGCATCCTAGCCGTGGGGTCGGTGTAAATGAGTTTAGTCCAATTTCGGAAAGCCGGCCCTATCCCCATCTTGGTCATGGTGGCATGCAGCCATTTCCATCGGACTGAATCAAATGCTTTGGTGGCGTCCAGGGACGCCACCGCACATTTCCCGGGTTTGCCATTGGTACTGTACACTACATGATGTAATTTGCGTATATTCTCAGTGATGGTTCGGCCGGGTACATAGCCCGCCTGGTCCTGGTGTATCAACTGGGGGATCAGTCTGCGCAGTCTCCTAGCCAATAAGGCCGTCAAGATCTTATTATCTACGTTAAGCAAGGATAGGAGTCTATACGAGCCACACAGTCTGCTATCTTTGCCCGGTTTCAGTAGGGGATAATCACTGCTTCCCTCATGGTGTCAGGGAGGGTGCCAGTTTCGTATTCCTCGTTGTACACCTGAGCCAGGAGCGGGGCCATCATTTCCTGGAATGTTTTGTCAAATTTCCCAGGGAGCCCATCGGTTCCCGGAGTCTTGCCGGAGGGGAGGGATCTGATGGTAACCAGGACCTCCTCTGGGGTAATGGGTTTGTCTAGGGCCTCGGCTAGTTGGCTGTCAAGTTTGGGCAGCCTTATGATGTCTAAGACATCCTCAATTTCGCTATCGGAAGCTGACTGAGGTTCAGTGTACAGTGCCTGGTAATAACCGGCAAAGGCTGAGTTTATATCAGCCTGCGTATGCACCAGCTCGCCGTCGGGGGTGTGGACTGGACAGATCGGCGTCTTGGGGGCTTCCCTTTTGTACAGCCATGCTAGCAGTTTACCTGGCTTATCACCTAGGGCATGACTACGCTCGATATGCTTGATGTAACTAAGCTTACCTAGTTTAGCCCAGAGCTCCAGGCAGACCTGTTTAAGCTCAATTATTCTCTGTACATGGGCGGGGTTGGCAGGAGCGTTGTCCTCCAGTGCCTTGAGCTCGCTTTCGTTGCGTGTTAGTGAGGTGAGTATGGACTTCTGGGCGCCTCCTATTGCTGCGATCATCTCTCCCCTTATGACTACGTTATACGCCTCCCAGGCCGTGCTGATGAGCCGTACGCTGTCCTTATTTAATTGCCAGTAGTCTAGAGTGCGTTCCCTAATCTGTCCGGTGAAAGCCTCATCCAGCAAGGCTTCAGACCTGAGCCTCCAAGTGGGCACAGCGGGTCTCGGTGCAAACACTGACCACGTTGTTATCAATGGGGAGTGGTCTGACAGCACCCTGGCTAGGTATTGTGTGACCCTAAACATGGCTAGGTGTTCTTCGCTTACGTGGATATAATCGATTCTAGTGTGGACAGCGTGTGGGGCCGAATAGTAGGAGTACTCCCTTTTCTCTGGGTGACCTTCTCTCCACAGGTCTCTAAGCGCTAGTTGTTGTGTCAGTGTGTTCAAGATATTGGCTGGAGGGGCCGGGAGGGTGTGCTTGTCATCAGATCTGTCTACAATGGGAATGGGATTCAGAGTGCAGTTGTGGTCCCCACCCCATATGAAGGTACAATCCCTGTATGGGCTAAGGCGCTTGAATAGGGAGCGAAAGAAGACAGTGGCATCGTGGTTGGGTGCATAGGTGCTGACTAAGCAGAGGTCCTTGCCCTCGATGTTGGCTTGCACTAGAGCCATTCTGCCTTCATTGTCCGTTTTAGTGTTCAGCAGCCTCACGGGGATGGTGGGGGCTATCCAGATCAGGACACCTCTTGCGTACGTTGAGTATGAGGATCCGATCAGTGTCCCCCTCCAGATTTCGGACAAGGAGGCTAACTTTAGTGCGTAGAGATGCGTTTCCTGCAGAAGGGCGATTCCGACTTTGTTGCGTTTTAGGAATGCTTAGATCCGGCGCTGCTTGATGTAGCTGTTCATTCCTCGGACATTCAAAGTCAAAATTCTAATGGTGTCTGCCATGGGTCTGGTTTAGTCCGGTTTGCTTGGGCGGTACTCTTGGTGCGTCCTCTCGTGGTTTTGGCAGCCTTCCATGTCCTGAGTGGTCTTGGTATAATAAAACAGCAAACCCAACCGTGGGTGCATAGCCCCAGGTTCCCTCCCCCCTTTAACGTTAAACTTCCCTGTAATGTAACAAGTTCAGCGGGGTTCCCCCCATTCTGACTATCCCGTTTCTGCTCCATTTGACCTTGAAGAGGTCTCTTGGTGCCCTACGGGCGGGTTTAATACACCCTAATTCCTCCTGGGGGCAGAAGGCGTCGCTTGACCGTCGAGGTGTAGGTGTGGTCATGGTTCAGTGTAGCTCAGGTAGGATCTAAGTTGCTGTTCCCAATTGTGAGCTGACTTGTGTTCAATGCATTTCCCGAGTGTGCAGGTACCTTAGCTCCGGGCGGTTGTTCCGTTCGCTGTACGCCGTGGTTTGCGGTCTGTTATGTCGAGGTCCGGGAGTTGCTGTTTGTCCATCCACTCAGTAACTTCAGCAGGGGTATCGAACAGGTGCACCTTGTTGTCTTGCAGTACTTTCAGTCTGGCGGGGTACAGGAGCATGTAGCGCAGGCCCGCTTTCTTCAGTCTGGCTTTCGTTTGTATGAATTGGGCTCTTCTAACTTGCACTTGGAAGGTGTAGTCAGGGTATATAGCTATCTTTGCCGCGTCTCGCTTTATGCGGCCTCCCGGTCTTGAGAAGGCCAAGATAGTCTCTCTGTGCCTGTAATTAAGCACCTTAGCGATTACGGGCCTTGGAGTCCCTGGCCCAATTTCTTGCAGTAGGAGGTTCTCTATGTAGTTCGTGGGGTCGTTCCCCTCAATGCCCTTGGGCAAGCCAATGACTCTTATGTTGTTGCGACGTGCCCTCCCTTTGGCTTTGTCGGCTCGGTCCTCCAAGTTTTTCATCTTTTGGGTTAGCATGTCCACGTCCCTCAGGAGTTGGGTTTTGGTCTCAGTGTTCTCCCGGACCTGGGTCTCAAGGGCCTCTGTTCTGCCTGCTATGGAACGGACGTCCTGTCTGAGCAAGTTTAGGTTGATTGCCACAGCATCGATTTTGCTTTCCATGGTTTTTTGCAGGGTCAAGATGGCTTCCATCAACTGCGAGTTTGCTGGTTCTGTTGGCTTCCCTGGCAGTACCCCTTGATTCGGCGTGGAGCCCGTGGGGCAGGCTGCCGCCCAGGACGTCCCTCACGCAGCATAAGTGTCCATTGTGGTCTGCTTCACGTTTTTAGCAGGCATACCCTGACGGGCTGGAGGTTCCGGGGGGTTGTGGGATGGCTGGTCTGGGTCTCAGCCGCGCTCCCAGCCCGCGCTCCACACTATTGTGCTAGTGTCTTCTGATTTTATGGGGGGTGGGAGCCTCCGGGCCGCTCCTGGGCAGCAAAGCGGGAAGGTTCAGGGTGAGTCGTGAAGCAGGCGCTGGGTCTGCCCCTCGATGTTATGGAGGGAGTCCAGGGCAGTGCTCAAGCAAGGGTGTTCATCCCGTCAGCCAGTTCGGCGGGGCCCACTTCGGTGTCGGTGGGGACCAGCCTCTGGGCCCGAGGTGCAGGGCTCCACAGGGTCTGTGGAGCAAGGTTGGGCCCCGGTTGGGCCGGCTTCGTTCGTTGTGGCCGGGGGGGGTGCCTGTGGCGGTGGTGTTGTGCCCCTCAGTCCCCCCGCCCGCCTCCTCCTCACCTGGCGCTGCTCAGAGTCCCACGGCGTTGCTTCGGTTATGCGGGAGGCAGAACGTCATGGCCGAGCGTTTCAGGGGGCGGCGCAGTCCCACTCACAGGGCCCGCCCGCGCCCACAGGCCCCAAGCGCAGTCCGCTCGCTGAGCTCTCCAGTGCCCGCGCAGGCCGCCCACTCGCCTGCCGAGTCGCGGGCTCGCGTAGTGTGGATCACAGGCCCGGCGCCTTGCCTGCTGTGCCTCGGTCTCTCAGCTCTCGGGGGGGAGCGCGCACGGCCCTCCGGGGTTTCCAACCTCCGCTCCGGTGGCAGCCGACTCCAAGCGCAGTCCGCTCGCCGAGCTCTCCAGTGCTCGCGCAGGCCGCCTACTCGCCTGCCGAGTCACGGGCTCGCGTAGTGTGGATCACAGGCCCACAGACGCCATTTTCCGCCTCGGGCCGCGGGCCCCTCGATAGCTCCATGGTGTCTCCCTGCAGGGAAGGGACTCAGCGATCCAATTTTCTCGCAGGATCCCCCGACCTCGATCAGCTACGTTCGTGGATGTTATTGACTGCTTTTTCACCCGGGAACTGGTGGGATTCAGCAGGATTATAGCCGCATCAGACAGAGCTCACTGAAAGGCGACCAGTTTACATGGCGGCTAGCCACGCCCTCCAATGTCACCTTTAATTTAAACACCAGTTGTTTGTTGCCAAAACCTAGTTTTGGACTGTGCTTGTAAACCACTGAAAGCTGTGACCCTTTGGGTCTGCGCATGAGAAGTTCCTGTATTAATATTACTAATTGTAGGAACGAAACATGTAGGGTTAATTTCAACACTTAAACCAAGTGTTAGGAGGTGGATTAATTACCACACGTGATGTCAACAAAGCATTAGACAGCGTACACATCAACCTCAAAGTAATACTTCATGTATGGTTTGTTTTCTTTTGCTGTCTTTATGACTGTGATTTATCATTTACCAACCAAGATTTTGAGTCTACTGAAATGAATATTACACCGAATGGTGTCCAACATTGTGTTCTGCCTGCCATTTGTGTGTTGTAAATAGGAGTTTAAATTATTGTAATAAGATTGCATATTTTGCACATTTTGACTCCTTTGAGTGCCAACTACACCTTCTAGGTATCTGCACTTAGCACTTTGGGATATTTTATATTGTTTTTTTATGATGTTTTACTGAATTGTGTTTTATAATTATGTATTAAAAATATTCGTGATAACGCCAAATTAGAGTGTGAGTGGTGTAATTTTCCCTGCACTTGTTTGTAATTGTTCTGTGATGCCAAATTTCGAAAGGTGACACACACCCCTGAGTCTAGCGATTTTTCTTACCTTACCTGACGAGACAGGGAGTTTGTTTTATATTGTCATATTATTGTATCAGGTTTACTCCCCTCTCTTATCCTCCTGATATCCCCCCTTTTTTGAATCAGGACATGAGTCGGGGCCTGATGGCAGGTGCCTTACTGGGGTGGGGTGAGGGAGATGAGTCGGGGCCTGCTGGCAGGTGCCCTCATTGGGGGAGGGTCGGGGGGACATGTGTCAGGGCTCCCAAGTGCATGGTGCCATGTGGCCTGCCTGCGGGTCATGGTCTGGGGTGATGGGCTACCTGCAGGTCATGGTCTGGGTTGATGGGCTGCCTGCGGGGCATGCCCAGGGGTGTAGGGTGGTCCCTGTGGTGTGGGCTGCCTGCGGGGCATGGGGAGGGGCACAACTGGGAGGGCCCACACTGCCAAATCGCGTGTGAAACTCCACGTGCACCCCGGAATGCGCATACCCTGCTTGCGCCAGGCCAAACGCGTGTAAAACTCCCTGCGCACCCCCGGAATACGCGTACCCCACTCGCGCCATACCAATCGCATGTGAAAGTCCACGCGCACCCCCAGAATACACGTACCCCGCTTGCGCCAGGCCAATCGCGTGTAAAACTCCCTGCGCACCCCGGAATACGGGTACCTCGCTCACGTCAGGCCAATCGTGTGTGAAACTCCCCACGCACCCCCGGAATATACGTACCCCTCTTGCGCCAGACCAATGGCGTGTGCAACTCCACGCGCACTCCCAGTATACACGTACCCTGCTCACGCCAGGCCAATTGCGTGTGAAACTGCACACGAACCCCCGGAATAAGCATTTCCTGCTTGCGCCAGGCCAATCGCACGTGAAACTCCACGCGCACCCCCGGAATACACGTACCCCGCTCGCGCCAGGCCAATCACGTGTAAAACTCCCTGCGCACCCCCGGAATACACGTATACCGCTTACGCCAGGCCAATCGTGTGTAAAACTCCCCATGTACCTCCAGAATACGCGTACCCTGATTGCGCCGGGCCAATCACGTTTAAAACTCCACGCGCACCCCGGAATACCCTCAGGCAGCCCATCCACGCTGACCATGACCCGCAGGCAGTCCTTTTCAAGGGGAGAGGCTTGCTAATTTCCTGAGGGAGTGTGGAATCAAACACAGGAATATCTCTCCACTGTGGCCCAGAGCGAATGGGGAAGCTGAACGCTTCATGCGAACGCTGAACAAAGTCTTCCGGATTGCCAATGGACAGGGGCAGTCTCTGAATCGAGCCCTATATCAGTTTTTGAGCAAGTATTGGGCCACACCACAGAGCTCCACTGTAGTTGCCCCAGCAGAAGTCATGTTCCGAAGGTGTTTGGGTAGTCATTTGTCAGACAGTGCAGACAGAGAACGAGGGGGGATCGATGAGGAGCAGGTGGCTGCTGACCGCAGGAGGCGAAAAGAGATGGCAAACATCAGGATGAAGATGCAACCACCCGACATATCGCTGGGAGATGAGGTGCTAGTCAGGAACCGGCACCCGGAAGGCAAGATCTCGCTGCCCTACGACCCGCAGCCACTGGACATCGTGGGAGTAAAGGGGTCCATGGTGACTGCCTCAGATGGGAAGAAGACGGTGACCCACAACTCCAGCTTCTTTGAGAGACTTAGTGACAACCACCCTGTTGATCTAAGCCCTGTGCGGAGCGAGACTGACCCATATCCAGAGCACACCTGGAGACCATCAGGATTGACAGATCTGGGCCCAGTGGAGGAAGACAAAGCCTCAGGGCGCACAGGTAGGAGATATCCACAGAGGGAGTCCTGATGCCATCCGTCACGTCTGATGGACTATGTGTTGGATGACTAATATGTTGTCAATAGTGCACTGGGACAAGTCACAGACTGTTGGAGTGTAGTGTTTTGAAGTTCAGCTATGCCAATGTTAAAGGAATGGTTCGGTCAAAATGTTTTATTGCCCCTACAGGTCGGCCATGTGTTTTTAAGCCTAAGTCGCTCGATTTTAGAAAAATTTCCTATGGACCTTACCCGAGTTTTCGTCCATTAAACGCACGCGAAAACAGGCATCAGGGAGCTGCCATTTTGTGATAATCCTATCATTTCCCCCATCGCCCTGGCTGACCTGCTTTTGCGGCACTAAATCATATCCCCCGCCCCTGAGCCTGACATTATCAAAACATTCATATTCCCTGCCTCTCTCCGTGGCGTTTCTGTGCTGCGTAGGCAAACGCGCCCAGTCGTCTTCTACGCGACTTCACACAGAATCCGGAAACCAACACAGATCAGCTCACAACACAGCGCGCCACAATTCGGAATATGAAACTGTACTTTAAAATCAAACAGCAACACAGTAAATTTGGTAAAGTACATTTATTTGACATTAAATGTTTATAGAATATTCAGCAATTGCCATATGAACTCAGAAAGTCATTTATTTTCTTTTATCTCTATCCGCAAATCAGTAAAATGTTATTGTGAGTCACGCGCTGTTCCTTTATGTTACACATGGTGTTGGTTTTCATTATTCAAAGAAGCACTTTTGTCGCACGTTGAACCGCTAGGCTGTTCCATCAAGTAGGCACTAGGCCAGCGTAAAGGTTGATATGTTGCTTCTAGCCGCAAGTACTGCGTAAGGGCATATGGGCCCTTGGCGATCGTCCCATAAAATCATCAGAATGGTGCAGTTGTTTACATTAAGCTGCAGCTGGCGGTTGAAGAAACCGTCTGCCGGGGTCTGAAACTGGTGGCAGTGGCAAAAGGGAAGTATATACCTGTTTTGAAAACATAATATTTATAATTAGTCTCGCCAGCCGATCCTTATTAATATTTTTCATTTTATTTATTACGGCTGAGCTGAAACTATTTGCTTTCAAGGATAGTGCAATGGAGTATGTTTGTGTCATGATGCCTACCCCCGGGGGAACCAGACCAGGTCCAGCAGCCCCAGGAGCAGGCATCACGTTCCCGGGGAAAGGCCCAGCGACCCCTGTTAGGGGCCATCTGGACACAGTCCTGGTGCCTTTGGCGCCAAGCTCATATGAGACTTTATGGCGCCCGGCTCATAAGGGGAAAACTTACCTGGACTTACCTGATGCAGACCATGCTGGAAGGGATCCAAGCCCTCCAGAGGCCTAGAAGGGACTACTTTACCTAGGAACTCTTTTGCCACTCGGGTGTGGCGGTGGAGGAATACTTACCTGGAACTACTTTGGCGGCTATTTAAACCACGCCCGAAGAGCAGCACACGCTTTGCGTTATTCTGCATCCAGCAGCGTAACGCTCACCGTGCCTGCAGCAGCATCCAGACTTCAGCCACGTCCGCCCCGAACCCGGACCACCTAGAAACAAGGGAAAGAAGGAGAAAGGTTAGAACCAGAACATTTACCAGCTTCTTACCTGATTCCAGAGCCATCACATCGTCGAACCAAAGGAAAGACTTTATTTTTAAACATGTTGCGTCGCCAGCAGCAACGCCGCGCTGCACTCACCGTTCCTCGCAGCATCTTCACGTTTCACCACAGCCTCCTGCATGTTCCCGCCGCATTCCGTCACCTAGGGGGAGATAAAGACAATAAGGTGAGCCAAGGGAACATATAGAGGAATACTGGTTACCACCCTAGGACCAACCTGATTTACCACCAGGGAAACCATTCCTCTCCTCGGGTCGGCGCAGCTCCCACTGCACCATCGCCGTACCCCAGCCCCTAAGGGGAAACAAAAGCACAACAGGGTGAATCAAAAGGACAATCAAGGGGAGCCACCTCCCGCCATAGACTTACCTAATTTTACCGCCAGAGGTATAACTCCTCGACTCTGGTTTTCTCTCAGCACCTGAATAAAGGAGAAGACCACAGATTACGGGATTGGATAGGAGTGATGGTCAGGCATTTGAACTCTTACGAACTGCATACTTACGGCGTCTTGCCGGGAGAGTCAAAATAGCCCTGCAACTCACCAATTCCTTCGACCAGTGGAGCAACTGGTCCATCACGCGCCCCTGCGCTCGAAGCAGGATGGAGAGCTCACCCTTTCAAACCATAAGGTGAGACTTTAGAGGGGACATCGGAGGTGGTCAGTGGGGAGAACAACGGGGGTGGGGGGAATTTACGCTCAACTCCACGGATGGTTAATTCCCCTTTCTCCATTCACAGAAGAGTACTCCTACCGGCCAGATAAACGACACATCTCAGCCCTACGTATTACGCTGGAGGAGGCCGCAGCAGCCCAGATCAGACAGGCGCCTCTGTGGGAGTCAGGTGAGCGTAACAAAACGCGAAGCCTACCTACAATTTCCCACCCGGGCGTTATCGAGACCTCAGAAACTGACCACCTGGCCCAATTACTAGGAGAACTGAGGGCCGAAGTGCATTCCGCTCGTCAAGAGACCAATACTCTTAGGAGAGAACTGATCTTGTCAAAGGAGCGAACTGATGACCTTGCTAGGCAAATATTGCAAAGTCAGGCTGGACAAGCACCCCTATCTGGTTCCGGGGGAAATCCAGCCCCTGTGGTATCAAGTAACCCTGTGCAAATAAACCTACCTGTAAATATTCCGTTAGCTCCATCCGAACGCTTTGCCGGAGATCCCAAAAAGTTTGCCGTATTTATGAACCAATGCCGCTTGCACTTTTTATGCAGGCCTGGAGCCTTCCCAAACGATCAAGCCAAGGTAGCTTTTGTATTGTCATATCTCAGCGGCAGTGCAGCCGATTGGTCTATCCCACTGGTTACTCAGGATGACCCAATGCTCTGGGATTTTCAGGGCTTTCAAACTAGCATGGAAAGACTATTTGCCCGGCACTCTCAAGGACAGGCCCTGGATAACGAACTTTTGTCCCTACGGCAGGGTAACCAGGATCTCCTATCCTACATCACGACCTTTAATAGGTTGATTGTAGAAACTGGGTGGCCTGAGGAAAAACGGATAACGCTATTTCATCGAGGACAACTAAAAGATGTCTTGGCTCAATTCGTGAATCCACCTCAAGACTGCGCTGAATATATAGACTTAGTGGTCCAGTTAGATCATAGACTTCAGAACAGAAAAGCAGATCGAACCAGGTTTGAGAACCGGGTGTTGGTCAAAACCCCTGCTAACCCCAAAGGAGCCGATGCTTCAGAACCCATGCAAATCGGAGGAGTTAAAGGACCCTTAACCCAGAAGGAAAGAGAAAGGAGACGGCACATGCAATTGTGCCTTATTGTGGGACCTCTGGGCATTTTCTACGGGATTGCCCTGTAAAACCGCCCAAGAAGGCGGTAGGAGCGCTGATACAAGCCATATGGAGTCCGACTCGGGAAACGACCACGCCCGACAAGCGTAGAGGTCCGCTTGCCGAGCTTGAAGAAGGACACTCAGACCTTGCATTTCATCATGCCAATGGTCCTCGTAGATCCCGAGCAACCATCACGTATGCATGCCGTAAAAGCATACATCGATAGCAGGGCCATAGGAAACTATGTGGACGACGAATTGGCTTCCAGGATGAATCTGCCTCTTTGCCGTAAAACCACCTCAGATGTCATCACCACAGTCGATGGAACCGTAATCGCCTCTGGGCCTGTAATTCATTCCACCGCAGAGATGACACTAGTGGGTCAGGATGGGCATCGAGAGACTATTGTGTTTGATGTAATCAAAGCCCCACGGTTCCTGATAATACTGGGGATACCTTGGTTGGAAACACATAATCCTAGTATTGATTGGTGAGAAAAGAGAATAACCTTCCCGGGTTGTGCACAAATCTGTTATCCAAAGAAAAATCTGAACGCAGGCCTGGCTTCAGTAACCACAGCAGTCATGCAACTACCTCCAGAGTACCAAGAATTCCAGGACGTCTTCCAAAATTAACAGGCTAACACCTTACCTCCTCACAGATCGTATGATTATCAAATCGATCTCATACCTGGTGCACAACCCCCTTGTAGCAGAATCTATGCCCTTACGAGAACCTGAGAACCTCCACCTACGACAATATTTAGACCAGTACCTTGCCAATGGTTTTATTCGCCCATCCAAGTCCCCTGCACCTTCAGCTTTGTTCTTCGTGCCCAAAAAGGAAGGTGACCTTAGAACGTGCATAGACTACCGCGCATTGAACCAGATAACGGTAAAAAAAACGATACCCATTGCCTCTGATCCCTGAACTACTAGACCAGGTGAAGGACGCTTGCATATATATACCAAACTATATCTCCGGGGGGCATACCATCTGGTACGAGTAAAAGAAGGCGATGAATGGAAGACTGCCTTCCGCACCAAATATGGATTATTCGAATACCAGGTGATGCCTTTCAGGCTGTGCAACGCACCAGCATCCTTCCAATACTTCATGAATGATGTCCTTCGTGAACTCATTGACGTTTGTGTTGTCGTATATTTCGATGACATTCTGGTATACTCCTCTTTGGAATCTGATCATGTGAGACACGTCCGAGCAGTCCTTGAGAAATTGCGCCAGCACAAACTATATGCTAAACTAGAAAAATGCGTTTTCCATGCCACAGAAGTTGAATTCCTTGGGTTTATCCTGACACCAAAGGGAGTCCGAATGGACTCACGAAAAGTAGACGTAATCCTTAAGTGGCCATCACCAAGTTCAGTTAAAGGAGTTCAAAGTATGCTCGGCTTTGCCAATTTCAACCGCAGATTCATCCCGGGTTTTTCACATGTTGTACATCCTATCACAGCACTCTTGCGGAAAAATAAACGCTTTATGTGGACTGAAGAAGCCGAAAAGGCCTTCCAAGAACTGAAAGTGAAATTCACGTCTGCACCTGTATTAAAGCATCCGCGCCCTGAACTTCCATACATAGTGGAAACTGATGCATCCAGTCTATCCATGGGAGCTGTCCTGTCTCAAAGGGACCCTGAAACTGGCCAGCTTCACCCAGTAGCGTTTTGGTCCAGAAAATTCTCGGCACCTGAGTTCAATTATGCAGTTACCGACAAGGAGCTATTAGCCATTAAGTCCGTCTTCAAGGCTTGGCGGCACTATCTTCTCTGTGCCAGGCATACCATCACTGTGATCACCGATCACCGGAGTTTACAATATTTAAAAACAGCCAAGGCTCAATCATCACGTCAACTCCGATGGGCATTGTTCTTTGCCAAGTTCGATTTCGTAATCACCTACCGCCCAGGTTGTAAGAACGAATCCCGAATAGGGATGGGAGAGACTGAAGTGAACTCAGAACCAGTACCTATAATTTCCGAACAAAGGATTATTGGCATGACCACTCTACAAACCCTAGAGGAAATTCAGAGTAAAATCCAGCAACTCTTTGATCCTACAGCCTTGCAGGACTGGGTAACGAGAGGCCCAAACTTTTCAGTCAGCAATGACCTACCTTATTACCAAGGGTGCCTGTTTCTGCCACACAAGGAACTACAAGAGCTAGTAATTTCCCATTATCATGATACCCTGATGGAGGGGCACCCTGCTATTGCAAAAACCGAAGCAAAAATCAAAAGACAATTCTGGTGGCCCACCTGACGAAAGGACATTAAGTCATTTGTGATGTCTTGCGGCGTTTGCGCCCAAAACAAAAGTCTGAAGAAAAAGCCAGCTGGACTCTTACAACCATTAGACATTCCGCCTGCACCATGGCATACCTTATCATTGGACTTTATTACTGACCTACCTCCTTGCAATGGGTTTAACACCATTCTTGTTATTGTGGATCTTTTTTCCAAAATGGCCCACTTTATTCCTTTAAAGGGGGTACCTTCAGCTTCAATCCTAGCCAAGGAATTTCTTGAAAACATTGTTCGTATACATGGATTTCCATCCGTACTGGTCTCTGACCGGGGCAGTCAATTCATTTCTCATTTTTGGAGAAAATGTTGTCAACTGGCGCAAATCGACGTGAGGTTATCAACCAGTCACCACCCCCAGACCGATGGTCAAACGGAGAGGACCAACCAGACTCTTGAACAATACCTGCATTGCATGTTGCATCAGACTGAGAGCAATTGGAAGGACATTCTTTGGATCGCTGAATATGCATACAATAATTCAGTTCATTCTGGAACTGGGCAAAGCCCTTTTTATACCCTATACGGGCACCACCCTCGAACCTCAGACCTTGACTCACCCCAACACCTAGAAATGCCTGCAGTGGACCATTACACTCCACGATTACACAAGCCTTTAAGGAAGCAACAGCACATTTGAAGCAAGCGAAGGAGAAATACAAGAAGGATGCGGAACGGCATAGAAGTGATGCTCCACAATACCAGGTAGGAGACCAAGTATGGTTGGCCACAAAACACATACTGCACAAGGGAACACGGACCTTTAACCCGAGATATTTGGGACCTTACTCTATTAAGGCCATTATCAAACCGGTGGCCGTCAAGTTGGACTTACCGGCTAATATGCGGATTCACCCCGTCTTTCATGTGTCACTTTTGAAGCCAGTGCAACCAGGGACAAGACTAACCAAGCCGCCCGATCCCATCCTTATAGATGGGGAACCCGAATTTGAGGTTAAAAACATCCTGGACTCCAAGATGGTGTAATCAAAACTTTTTTATTTGATTGACTGGAAAGGTTATGGACCACAGGAAAGGTCTTGGGAATCTAGTGACCACGTACATGCACCTCGGTTGGTGAAAAGATTCCACCGAAATTTCCCGTACAAACCTAAACCACCAGGAAGAACGACTTTAGGAGGGGCCTTGGGGGGGGAGTGCTGTCATGATGCCTACCCCCGGGGAACCAGACCAGGTCCAGCAGCCCCAGGAGCAGGCATCACGTTCCCGGGGAAAGGCCCAGCGACCCCTTTTAGGGGCCATCTGGACACAGTCCTGGCGCCTTTGGCGCCAGGCTCATATGAGGGGAAAACTTACCTGGACTTACCTGATGCAGACCATGCTGCAAGGGATCCAAGCCCTCAAGAGGCCTAGAAGGGACTACTTTACCTAGGAACTCTTTTGCCACTCGGGTGTGGCGGTGGAGGAATACTTACCTGGAACTACTTTGGTGGCTATTTAAACCACGTCCGAAGAGCAGCACACGCTTTGCGTTATTCTGCATCCAGCAGCGTAACGCTCACCGTGCCTGCAGCAGCACCCAGACTTCAGCCACGTCCGCCTCGAACCCGGACCACCTAGAAACAAGGGAAAGAAGGAGAAAGGTTAGAACCAGAACATTTACCAGCTTCTTACCTGATTCCAGAGCCATCACATCGTCGAACCAAAGGAAAGACTTTATTTTTAAACATGTCGCTTCGCCAGCAGCAGCGCCGCGCTGCACTCACCGTTCCTCGCAGCATCTTCACGTTTCACCGCAGCCTCCTGCATGTTCCCGCCACATTCCGGCACCTAGGGGGAGATAAAGACAATAAAGTGAGCCAAGGGAACATATAGAGGAATACTGGTTCCACCCTAGGACCTACCTGATTTACCACCGGGGAAACCATTCCTCTCCTCGGGTCGGCGCAGCTCCCACTGCACCATCGCCGTACCCCGGCCCCTAAGGGGAAACAAAAGCACAACAGGGTGAATCAAAAGGACAATCAAGGGGAGCCACCTCCTGCCATAGACTCACCTAATTTTACCGCCGGAAGTATAACTCCTCGACTCTGGTTTTCTCTCAGCACCTGAATAAAGGAGAAGACCACAGATTACGGGATTGGATAGGAGTGATGGTCAGGCATTTGAACTCTTACGAACTGCATACTTACAGCGTCTTGCCGGGAGAGTCAAAATAGCCCTGGAACTCACCAATACCTTCGACAAGTGGAGCAACTGGTCCATCACGCGCCCCTGCGCTCGAAGCAAGATGGAGAGCTCACCCTTTCAAACCATAAGGTGAGACTTTAGAGGGGACATCGGAGGTGGGCAGTGGGGAGAACAACGGGGTGGGGGGAATTTACGCTCAACTCCACGGGTGGTTAATTCCCCTTTCTCCATTCACAGAAGAGTACTCCTACCGGCCAGACAAACGACACATCTCGGCCCTACGCATTACACTGGAGGAGGCCGCAGCAGCCCAGATCAGACCGGCGCCTCTGTGGGAGTCAGGTGAGCGTAACAGTTCAGCTCTAAAATCAATGCGAAAACTAACGAAATAAATCGAGGTTAGTACACAATGAGAAACGACTTTTTGTCTACATGCGTGTGGAATGTGGACCTGCATGCCCTTGTGCCCGCTACAAGGACGATCCCACAAACGTTTTCAAAGCTCTTCATTCATTCATGTATTCATGCATCCATTCATTAATTCTTAATTCCGGTATAAAAGCGTCTAAAGAGTTACTTACATTATATTTACAATTTCCATTGTGTCTCTGCGTAATGCAGTCCGTAAATCCCACTGTGCTGTTGACAACGATTTTTCGTATACTGAACTAACATGAAACTCTGTCTAGTTTAAGAATTTTCTGCCTTATCGTCTCTTACGTTATTGCACCCCCCACCCCCCCTTCAAATGAAGTTCTTTCGGCATGGTCCCTGTCTCTCAAGGTCAAAAAACAATAGAACCTTATACTGCCAGTGCGAGTTGTGGGCCTCTTCAGGGCGCAAGCTGAAAATCAAAGCCGCTGCCCTTCACTAGAAATGAGCATACATTCTTTCTTTGCAACATCCCGTAGTAAAGCCATCTGTGAGAACTTGATGTTTCATATCCATCTATGCAGTGCGCCTCAATGTGCAAATGCGAACTGGCTTCTCTCCCATCTGCAACGGCTCGCTTGGCGCATTCTAAGGCCCCCAATTTTGTCCTTGTTGTCTGTAAGCTTTGAAGCCCCAAAGAACCATAACTATTGAGACTTTTAATTTTTTGGGGAAGGTCAGGGAAAGTATAAAGTAGCCGAGGAGTTGAGTTGAAAGTGAGATTTATTGTTTGTTTGTTTTATTATTTGCAATACGCAAGCCTCCCCTCGGTTAACAGTGTACAGCATTTATAAGAGATTGAGAAAATTAGTTGCATCAACAAAAATATATACATACACATATAGACAAGGTCAGCAATATGAGGTGAATAGACAAAGAATTCAAAGATGACACCCAGGTAATTCGGCACCCAGGATGGTGAAGGTAGGGGTTAGGGTTAGCGTACTTTGTATGCACACTGTACAATAACATTTATTTACAAAAAGACAATCGTATTACAATTATTTAAACCGGGATTTGTACTTCACAACCAGCTCTCCTTTGGGTGGACATGGCACAGTGGCAATGTTGGGTGACAATGGATCAGCGTTCTGCACAGAGACGTTCAAAATTCCATATCTGTACTTCTCTAATACAGCAACAATAAGGCTTTTGACAAAGTCGAACTCCATTTCCTCATAGACTGGTTTGATCACCCATTGCTTACTTCTTTTTGAAAAGGCCTTAGTGTAGCGAGGCATCCTTACATTACCCTTAGTCCTAGATTGTTCATGGCCGAGATTCTCGTTATGGGCCAAGACGGCAAGTAGAGTCCTATGTCTCATGCCCTGTATGCTGAAATGCAAGCGCTTTGGCCTGTACTTTAGGCACATATTGTGGAACATCTCCAAACCTCCTGTGTGACAGAATTCTGTCAGTCCCCTCAAATCTCTTGATAGAGTTTTGTCGAAAACAATCTTCTCAATGGCTTTGTGTGTCGGTGAAGATGGAATCAAGCACTTCTTCTTCCGTGCCTCCACTGGGGACAAAGGGCAATGTTCACATTGGTGGAAATGTTCATTTGCTGTCCAGCGGTGAACGTTGGTACAGTGGTGCATCAGTGACCGCCATTTTTCAAGTAGTATTTCCACTGACCCCTCACAAGTTTTTGAGCTCCACCAAAGATGGTTGGTGATAGAATGTGACCACTGCAAAATACTTTCAAAACCTTTTTTTTCCCTGCAGACGAGATTTTCTTATTGATTGATTTAGCAAGATGCCATACGTCAAATTGATGTTTAATATGTGGGAACTGCTCTCTCATTGTCTTGGCAATTGAAACGTGTCTGTCGGTGGCTATGAGGTCGATGGGCATTCCCGTCGATTGCAGATATTCCACTGATTTTATAAATCCTAGTTTCTCCATGGCCACTGAGGATGTACATTGTGTTACCTGCACGACCACCGAACTCACAATTTTCTTACTATCCATGTCCTGAAAGTGGTAGGTGCAGTACTTGGCAGAAAATCCAGGGCTGTCGCACTGTCCATCGCCGGCGAGCCTGAATCGTTTGCCTTCGAATGTACTTGCTAGAGACAATTGTTCAATTTTCCAAGCATCACTAATGGCCGAAAACAGATAATCATGTTGGTATTTGTAGTACTGCGTTTTTGAAATGAAATGGAGCCCCACAAACTGAAAGAAAGACTTTAACTTTCTAAAACTGGATCCACTAAAAAGTGATGCAGCTGCACACAGTAGATTGCCTGCTGGCAGTTTCCCCCAGCATCGGTTGTGCAGACCATGAGAACGTATGATGTAATCTACAAGCGGCATGTATTGTGATGTTACTGCCTTGTTTTTGGCGAGTCACATGAATCAATGGCTTCCCACATACTTCCCCTCTGACGGAATGCCCACATTTCAGCATACTTTTAATATCCATCAAACAACTGTCGAATCACACCCCTCTTGTCCTCAAAGACTTGTTGGACTCTACTTTCAAACTCATCCAGTGGATATCCGCAATGTCTAACCCATTCTCTTATTCGATCAACAGTTTTCGGGAATACATGCACTGTAGTGCCTTTAGATTTAGCATGGGTCTTCGAAGGGCAACCGCTAATCGAACAGGCAGGCATTGTTGAAAATTCTGAAAAGTAAATATCAAGATTATTATAAAACCTTGATGAATAAAAATGTCATAAAAAAGTAAATGAACCATACCATGCTCAATGCAAGGTTTGTTTTGGTCGCCAGAACTATACCAGTTCATCATGTGCAGCTTAGTATTTGCATAAGTTACAGAAATGTTTTAAATTATGTGACTAAACTCTGAACATGTGACTCGTCCCTTGGATGTTCTGTCTTGCACGAAAAGGAACCATGCTTACATTATAGACTGGACCCCCGAAGGATGCAATTCGATGACAATTGACAGATGAAAATAAATAGATCTATTGATAGCATAACAATTGAAACTCAAGTCAATAGCAATGAGACCAATGACCATAGCTCTATTGGGTACTGTAATAGCAAATAGATTGTAATGTAAAAATGACCGAAATATGACTAGGATACATGGCCTTACCTTGACCAACAAACAGTTGGATTCAGCAGGCCGAGCAGTATGTTGCAGGAGAACAGGTAAATGGCCACAGGTAGCACACTGATGAGTTTGCTCGAAGCGGTCACAGATAGCACGGCGACGAGCAGATTAGCATAGATCTCAGTGCTTCTCAGGTAGAAGGTTCAGGAGTTGACTTGCAAAGCACAAAGATGTTCTCATGAAACCTATCAAGTGGTTTATAAAGTATTAGAAACAGGGGTGTGTTTGTGAATGAATGACGTGTGTATGTCGTGGTATTATGTTTATTGCAGGGGGCGGCCTGCCTCAGGGGCGGCCTGCCTGGAGACACGGGGTCTGAGGAGGCCATGTGAGCGATGGCCCCTGGGCGTGGGATACCTTTTGAAGTGTACATGCGGTTTGGCACCTTGGCCGTTTGCGCCCGTCACAGCCCCCCATGCCAGCGCTCATCCACGGGTGCGAACCGCCTTTGATAGAGGGGGTGGGATGGATGGGCCTGGGGCGTGCATATAAGGCACAGGAAGACTGCTGAATGGAGACACCCTTATGTGGATTGCAGGGGGCGGCCTGCCTCAGGGGAGGCCTGCCTGGAGACACGGGGTCTGAGGAGGTCATGTGAGCGATGGCCCCTGGGCGTGGGATACCTTTTGAAGTGTACATGCTGTTTGGCACCTTGGCCGTTTGCGCCCGTCACAGCCCCCCATGCCAGCGCTCATCCCCGGGTGCAAACCGCCTTTGATAGAGGGGGTGGGATGGATGGGCCTGGGGCGTGCAGATAAGGCACAGGAAGACTGCTGAATGGAGACACACTTATGTGGATTGCAGGGGGGCGGCCTGCCTCAGGGGAGGCCTGCCTGGAGACACGGGGTCTGAGGAGGCTATGTGAGCGATGGCCCCTGGGCGTGGGATACCTTTTGAAGTGTACATGCTGTTTGGCACCTTGGCTGTTTGCGCCCGTCACAGCCCCCCATGCCAGCGCTCATCCCCGGGTGCGAACCGCCTTTTGGCGTGCAGGCAAGTGTGTGGGAGTGAGGGGCCATCAGGCCCCTCTCATCCTTTACTTCTCAGTAGAAACTCGTACCAAGTGCCTCCAGTAGTGGGTTCGCCCCTTGCCCTTATGTGATGTTAACTTTGGATGACATTTGCGTAGATCGGAACACTGAGCAGGACACGGGGCATGCATTTTTGTACCCCCTTTCCACTCCATTTTGGTGACCAGGCCTCACTGCGATAGTACAGCGCGCAGAGCACATGACCCACACCCTCGTTCCCACTCTGACTGGAAAACTCCAGAGGTATTTGCAACAGCTAATAAACATCACTCTCTGAGATCACGGTCCTGCATGTGAACCGGCCTGAACCAAGCACATGGCTCGTTCATCTCCACAAACGTGTCCTTGCCGACGCACCCTCGCCAGTGGAAACTTACTGCCATTCTGCCCCTGTGTCCCTGCAAGGTATTTTCTTCATGTGCCAGACCACAGACCACGCCATGATGTCCACCTAGCAGATCCCCAACTAACATTAGACCCCTACTGCAGTATATCATTGCCTATCAATAACAAATGCCACATACCGGAGATTCTTGTGAGCACAGACCCACACTTCAAACAGTGGATTATAGTGGTCAAGACCCTTGACCTAAGGCCTGTATAATCCAATGTTAATTGATAGTATAGATATATGTGTGACTTTTATAGAGACATAACCGACTGAAAGACTTTGAACAAGTGTTATTTAGTGCATGCATTATTGATAATATATTATGTTAGCTTAGATAGTGACCACCCCGCTTCACAGCGACCTGAACTTCACCCATTCCGAGCACAGATGTCTGACGTCCATCCTTGTAAGGAGACACACTCGATTCATTTAAAAAATCGAAACAACCGTTGTTAAAATATATGTGGTGTTTTATTTTGTATCTTATTTTGATGACACAAAAATACAAAACTTTACACATTGTACAGTTCAGGTTGCAGCACAGCGAGAGAAAATCCCATGTACTGACCGCTGTCACTCGGGAATGTTTCTCTTATGGCTCAAACGGCACAGGCGGGTATCACTCTTCGAACGCGGTGTCCAAGCCTCCCGTGAAGCCACCATGTAAAGGAACGATAGGCCACCAGACTGTACCACCTGTGAAAAGGAATGAAACAAACTGTTTTTAAATTACCAAGATAAGTTTAATAAACATTTGTTGTCAATGACAATTCTTGTAACTAATGGCATTCTGCTCGGACAAATGCTATCTAGACACTGCACACTATTGAAAGACTTTTGTGCGTTAAAATGATATGTATATGTAATTTTGGATATAGTAGAAGACCATGAAATAGGAGTGGCATGACAAGCAGAGTATACTTACTCGTTACTCGGATTACGAGGACGAACAGTTGCGCAAAGTTCGTGCATAAGCACCATCATTATCCTCAACACGGACCGTGTGAGGCAGGCTGCCCTGAAGTCTGACAGCTCGGTGAAGCATTGCGGTCGTGGCTCGCCTTCTGAAATGTAGGGCACGCATCCCGAGTTTTCACAGCAGCAGCAGTTCTCATCCTCAGTTGGCATTAGCTCGCACCGATTGCATGTGCACCAGGTGGAAACACCGTCCATGCGACTAGGTCCAGGCTCTTCAGCTGTTGAATCGTCCTCCCAACTGCTGTCCGAAGACCCATCGTTTTCGCATGTTTCCCTTTCCAGTACTTCCTCCTCGGTATACTTGGGCTCGTACATGTAGGGCATTATTGTAGCCATTGTGTGTTAAACAAACTAAAATAATTGATAGTGGTGCTACTGGTATCTGTTCACACAGGCTACAAGAAACGAAGGTAGCTGACCAGAGCACAGAAATGAGTCACAGAATACTCAAAGTAACACAGAGAGAGGAATGGAATCAAAAATATGCTGCTGTGTGTTGTGAAACGGTCTGTTTATACTTATTGAGGAAAGAGGCGTCCTGCCATTTCCATGGCGACACGTCATTAGCTGAAGCGCAGCGAATGTTGACACGAGACGTGCTTTGGCGTTGTGAAATGGGCGGTACGTGTCTGCTGATGACAGGCTGAGGGGCGGGGGATATGATTTAGTGCCGCAAAAGCAGGTCAGCCAGGGCGATGGGGGAAATGATAGGATTATCACAAAATGGCAGCTCCCTGATGCCTGTTTTCGCGTGCGTTTAATGGACGAAAACTCGGGTAAGGTCCATAGGAAATTTTTCTAAAATCGAGCGACTTAGGCTTAAAAACACATGGCCAACCCGTAGGGGCAATAAAAATGTTTGACCAAACCATTCCTTTAAGTGTTTACAATGGTGTGTGCCTGTTATATTCACTGATATGGAAAAGGAGGGATGTGATGATGTGGTCACGCTACACCTGCGACGGAGTGACATAACTCTGTCGCGAGGAATAAATGGGGCAGTCCCCCAGATGGAATACATGTTTGTGTTTCACTCTGTGGGGGCCCGGGCTACCGTAGCGCAAGGCCGTGCGGGCTTACAACAATGCCTTGCATCTCGGTCGCATACTTGCCAACATTCTGCAACTAAAAAGCTGTAGGATTCTTCAAGTTTCAAAAATAATAATTAGCATATCATGACACCACAGGAAATAACATCACCTGCCATAAGGCCCTGAAGAGAGATGGTGCCAGGGCCTTTCCATCATGTCAATTGAAAGGGCCTGCGCAACTGCCCCAATGTTGGCAGACAGCAGTCTTATGAGCCAGCAATTTACACTTTTAATTCGGGACTTTAAATGTGCATTTTGCAGGCACGTATTCCAAGCTGCATTTACTAGAACCCTTCTGGGAGTCGCTTCCCTCGGGCATCCGTGGTTCCTTTTTATTCAAGTTGCTCTATATTGGCCCCTTGATGACAAATAAAGATCAAGATGATTAGTGTTTGAGCTCCTTGCTGCTGTCTGTTTCGTGATAATCTGTGGCTATTAACCCTCTGGCTATATTTCTTTCTTTCCGTTACGATGTATGGACCCCACGGGTGCCCCTGACTGTGGTTCTCCACTCTACGAAAGTGGTCCCCCAACTGTGTGAAATAAAGTGAAATAAATTGCAGAGCTTATGGCAGAAGGAGGAAGAGAATGAGAGATTGGGAGAAAGGACAAGAGAAGCATAAGCAGCAACATATTTGACAAAGCAGTGGTGACTGGTGCAAAGAGAGAGTGAGAAAGAAGAACTAGAAATTCAAGAGGAAATGGACAAGGCAAGGGTTACATTGAGAGTTCAGTTGAGAGTGTAGCAGGGGCAGGGAGCGTGAGTTGAAGTTGGCAATTGACGTGGATGGAAAAACCGGCTGGTTGGCGCCGGACTCGTAATGAGGCCCATATTGTTATATCAAGATTGGGAGGGATATATGGATCTCTTTGCACGTCACCCCATGCCTCCATGTCTTGTTCACTATCACTTATTCAGAAAATGTTCGCTTGGCAAAGGAACAGGATCCTAAAATAAACACAATAATCAATTTCTAATATTTCATTTACAACATATATTTGGAAAATTCACAGAACTAAATACCAATGGCTGTTCTATAAAAACACTGATAATTCAGCAGGATTCAGTACAAAAAAAGACATGCACACTAGAATACACTTTGAGAGTGCACACCTGACATGTGAAACGAAACATAATTTGTGCCAGGTTCGCCTTTAATTTTGAAATTTGTGTGACACGCCATATTTGCCTGCAAATGCTGCTGGCTGTATAGCAAAGTGAGGGATTCCCTGGTTGTTTCATGTGTCAGGTGTGCACATTCAAAGTGTTTTCCAGTGTGCATGTCTTTATTTGATTTTTTTACTGAATCCTGCTTAATTTTCTGTGTTTTTACAGAACAGCCACTGGTATTTAATTCTGTGAATTCACAAAATATCTGTTGCAGTTGAAAAATTACAAATTGATTATTGTGTTTATTTTAGGATCCCGTCCCACTGCCAAGCAAACATTTTATAAATGATAAGTGAAAGTGAACACATGACACTGAGGCCTTGGGTGTCATCAATCAAAATAAATTGTGGTAACGTGAGTAACGTGATGCCCACAACAGAGTGATGCAACTCCGTCGCAGTAAATAAAAGGGGATTTCCTGCGCATGCGCAATAGTGTGCAGGCGGAGCGGACAAATGCACGTGTGATTGTGTCTCTGTGGGTGTGATGTCGTCACCAACTCCTGTGTCACGTGGAGAGGGACACGAGGCAACAGGAAGGGGAGGGGCGAGATGTGTTGAAGCTCAGACAGTTCCTGAGAAGTGTTCATTGAATAAAGACGTGTTTGATCGAGCCTCCCTGCGTCCGTCCCTCATTTATGAGAGAGCACCTATTAGCGAGACGGTTGCATGTTGTAGGCTCATCCACATCTTCACACTGGCGACGAGGCGGAAGAATCTACGCCACGACAATTACCATTCCGGCGTTTTCGCGCTCGACTCATCAAGTGTCGGACGAGCGGCAGGCTGCGGCCCTGCCAAGGCGCAACGGTAAACGTAAGGCGGGTGGGAGTGAGAAGGCTCCCCACCAGCCACAATCTTCGTCAGGATTCCTGGCGGGGTACTGCAAGTAACCGCCAACGGCAACGAACACCCTGCAGGTGGAGCGCGGTGGCTCCCTGCATCCCGGAAGGATCATCCCCGTCAACGGCGTTGGCCCTGGAAAGGCAGCGGTGGGTGGAGCGCATCGGCTCCCCACATTGCATCGGATCCTCAGGCGGAGGTAGGCCGTCATGGCTCCCCGCAGTTTCCCGCCAAAATAATAACGGCACAAGTGGGTAGAGCGCACCAGCCCCTCACGGTCTTCCCGCCAAAACTGCAACGGCCCAAGTGGGTAGAGCGTATCGGCTCCCCACAGTCTTCCTGCCAAAACAGCAACGGCCCAAGTGGGTGGAGCACCTCGGCTCCCCACGCGCAGAAGGTATTCCGGCTACAGTGGCAAAAACGTGGGTGGAGCGCATCGGCTTCCCACGCCTCTTTAATATCAACATATCGCAAGTTCCTGCGCAGGCAGCAGCCAGAGGGTGGAACAAAACGGCTCCCCACTCTCCTACCGCGACAAATCGTAAGTGCACGCCGGCGAAACATTTGTCATGCCTGATGACTCATCGGAGGAATCACTAACCGTACAGCTAACACCCGCCCGAGTAGCGCGCACAAGCATGACGGACAGACTTATATCACAGCTTCCAAGTCATCAAAAATCGCATCGCGGATGCCAAGAACATGGCATACTTCGATCCGCAGCGGCACACCGAACTATGGATGCGAGCCCAGTTGGCCTTGGAGCCATTTTAACTCAACTTGATCGCAAAGATGGTCAGGCCATACATGTAGTGTCCTATGCAAGTCGCAGCTTATCAAAAACTGAGCAAGCGTACTCACAAGCTGAAAAAGAAGGTTTGGCTGTGGTTTGGGCATGTGAGCACTTCCATCTTTTTCTCTACGGGAAACCTTTCACAATAGTCACAGACCACCAGGCGCTGCTGTTCTTTTACGGCAACGCTCAGGCCAAAATGCCCTCTTGGATTGCTCGTTGGGCCCTAAGACTGCAGGACTACCATTTTGACATCATTCATCGGCCAGGAAAAGAACAAAATCCAGTGGACTTCCTTTCGCGTCACCACGCTCAAGATGTCAGCCCTGACCCATCCGTAGCGGACCAATACATAATGTATGTGGTCCAAGAAAATGCCCCGCAGGGTTTGGATATGGAACAAATCACCAGAGAATCCAACACGGACCAAGCAATACAGATCATCATGCAATGCCTTGAGACGGGTCGATGGAAACATGCAAAACAACTCAAGGAGAATGTTGGAATTGAAACCAAACAAGACATTACATGTCTACTGGCTGTAAAAGAGGAACTTGCCAAAACAGAGGAAGGATTGTTACTCAAGGGAACTAAATTAGTAATTCCCCAGACCCTGAGAAAAAAAGTCCTTGAGCTTGCACACGAAGGACACCGAGGGATAATGTCTACAAAAAGGATGTTGCGGCAAAGAGTGTGGTTCCCTCAATTGGACACCAAGGTAGAAGAACTACTGAAGAACTGCCCCACTTGTGCGGTCATTAACCCTCAGACTAGACCAGAAGCACTAAGAATGACTGAGTTACCTGGAGGGACCTGGGAAGAAATAGCAGTAGATCACTATGGCCCTCTGGAAGTAGGCGGCTACATCCTTGTAGCCATCGATGAATATTCAAGATTCCCTGACGTGCAAATCGTACCATCCACAGCGGCGCATCATACCATCCCTGCGCTGGATCGGATGTTTGCCACATATGGCATTCCAAAAGTACTAAAATCAGACAATGGGCCACCATTTACGGGACAAGACTTCAGAAACTTCGCAGAATATATGGGTTTTCATCACCGTAAAATAACACCGTTGTGGCCCCAAGCAAATGGTACAGTTGAACGATTCATGGGCAACATTAAGCGTGCCACGCAGGTAGCTCGTCTGACTGGAGAATCTGTGGAAAAACTACTGTGTCAATTGATGAGGGACTATCGCAACACCCCACACAGTACCACAGGCAAATTGCCATCGGAAGTCATGTTCGGAAGAAATGTAAGAACCAGACTTTCTCATATAGGTCTGGAAGAGGAAAAATACAAAGGTGACGCTGAAATGAGACAGCAAGATGCGTCACGGAAAATGGACATGAAAGAAACGACTGACAAGAGAAGAATGGCCGAAGAGAATGCTTTAGAACCAGGAGACATCGTCATCGCAAGACAGCCACAAAACAGCAAGAACATGACGGCCTTCAACGAAGAACCCCTCACCGTAACCCACAGAAAAGGGTCCCTCATCACGGCTGAAGGCAGAACCCGTGTCATGACAAGAAACAGCTCTCACTTCAGAAGACTGCCAGGGATCATACCCCTAATTGAGCCCTGCACACCAAGAGATGCATGGGAAAGAGATGCACCTTACGAAGGAGACATGGAGGATTCTGGCACAGATGAGCCACGTTGGCCGTCGTAGGAATCGAGTGAGAGAAATGGTGGGAGACCGCAAAGGACTCGAAAAAAACCACATCGTCTCAGATGCCATGATCCCGAACTTTATGTTTAGTATCGGGGGGGGGGGTATGATGTCGTCACCAACTCCTGTGTCACGTGGAGAGGGACACGAGGCAACGGGAATGGGAGGGGCGAGATGTGTTGAAGCTCAGGCAGTTCCTGAGAAGTGTTCATTGAATAAAGACGTGTTTGATCGAGCCTCCCTGCGTCCGTCCCTCATTTATGAGAGAGCACCTATTAGCAAGACGGTTGCATGTTGTAGGCTCATCCACATCTTCACAGTGGGAGTCCGGGCTACCATCCTGCAAGGCTGTTGGGCCTCACAACAATGGCGAAAAGGAGGTCGCTCTCCTGAATTCACGTGTGCTAGGAGATCAGATGTGCTGTCGGAGGAGTTTGGAATGCTCGCTTCATTGGCAGCTCTGAAGGCACATGGAGGCAAGGGGAGACAGGCCCTGTAATGCCGTGTGAAAGGAGGTTGTGGCTTCCCAGTTAAGGAAGTGCACGCGCGCCTCCAGCACAATTTTGGAGAAGAAATATTTAAAAAGAAAGGAAATTGTATTTTCTTCCCTCTTTTCTCACAATGGTAGAGGAGTTTTAAGTGTCTTTCTTTACATCTTCATCCTTAATTTGTTTGACTCTGTTACTGGGCAAGTGATGCCTCACGGTCGCGTGATGTTGCGCTGCTTGCTTGGAGGAGGGTGCATGTGAGCACACCGTGGAATTGCAGTCTGTAGTTTAACACCAGCATGGGGGATGAACCCACAGCAGCTGCCGTTGCCCCGGCTGTGGCAGTGGTACATCGCCAACAAGGGGTGCTGGCCCCTATGCCGGAATTCGATGTTTCAGAGGCGCCCGCGGCCCTGGGACCCAGATGGAACCTGTGGCTGAAATGCCTGGAGATGTACTTCTCGGCGGTTGGAGAGGTGGATGACCAGGCAAAGAAGTCAACACTACTGTATGCAGCTGGGCCAGCGGTGCTGTAGTTATTTGAGACCTTGAGGCTGGCAGATGGATCCTACAATGCCACAAAGAACTCTCTGAGGGACCATTTCATTCCATTAGTAAATTTGGACTACGGTTTGTGTGCGGCCAAGCAACGGGACGATGAGTCGCTGGACTCATTCCATGGCAGGCTAAGACACCTAACAACCACGTGCGCATGGACTAGTGAGGAAGAGATGGTGCGGAACCAGCTTATTCAGGGATGTGCCTCAGGGAAACTGAGGAGACAGATCCTGAGAGAGCCGGGACTCACCCTGGTGAGGATCCTTGAAATGGGACGATCCTATGAGTTGGCGGACACAAGAGCGTCCAAAATGGATGGAGCCATGAAGATGGTGAAGTTCGAGGAGGTGTGCGCCATCAGACGCCAGCAAGGCGCCAGAGGGGGTCAGCGAGGAAGGGGCCCCAGGACAGACAGGGTGCCGGAAACAACAGCTCAATGCACATTGTGCGGGTACGACCTCCCGCAGGCAAATTAATGCCCGGCAAAAGGGCGCGTGTGTGGGAGATGTGGGTTGGTGGACCACTTTGCGCGCATGTGCAAAGCCCCGGGGCTGGTTGCCGCACCGCGTGATCCCACCAAAGTGAGCACCTTTGCTCAGAGACGCTTCCTAAGACTTGCACAGGTGGACCAGGATGAGCATCAGCAAGCGCATGAACCAGACCCCCAGGAACCAGACCCTGAGGAAGATGTTTTCTTCATTTCCAGCCACGGTAACTTGAGGAATAAGAAAAAGAGACAGCCGAGATGTGCAGTTTCAGTGGATGGCTGTGAAATCCCTGTGTTGATAGACACTGGTGCATCCATGAGGGTAATGACAGTGGAACATTATGAGGGACTACCAGGTCTACCGCCCCTAGCACAGGCGGAAGTAACCGCTTACCCTAAAAGGGGCCTTTGGGTCGAGAGTGGGGCATGGGCCAAACACCATCAAGGTGAGGTTCTTTGTAACTGACGTCAGCAAAGACACTCTGTTAAGCTGTGTTGCAGCTGAGGCCCTGAAGATTGTCAGCTTTGCGTATGGGGTTTACGTAGAAGAGATCCACGAGCTGCTGCAGAGATTTGAGGAAGTATTTGTTGGCATGGGTAAGTTAAAAGGAGACCCTGTCAAGCTACATATAAATGAATCTATCTGCCCGTGGCGCTCAAGTACAGGAGGGTCCCATTCAATTTCAGGGACCAAATGGACAAAGAAATTGAACGGCTAGTCGACATGGACATTATTGAGACGGTGGAGGGGCCAACCCCGTGGGTGTCACCAATCGTGGTGGCCCCCAAGCCAAAACAACCGGATTCAGGCCTGATTTGTGTGAATATGCACCTACTCAACAAGGCCATCAAGGGAGAATGTCATATCACGCCAACCCTGGATGACATCGTTGCAGAACTACAAGGGGCAAAGTTATTTTCTAAAATGGACTTAAGAGCTAGCTATCATCAGGAGGTCCTGCACCCCGAGTCGCGATACATCACAATGGTCACGACAATTAGAGGCCTGTATAAGATACAAGAGGTTGAGTTTTGGTGTATCGTCGGCCGCAGAAGTGTTCCAAAACATTGTGAGGGGAATATTGGGCAACCTAGCCGAGTTATTAACATTAGTGATGACATCTTGGTGTTTGCCATGTCCGAACCGGAGCGCATGGAGAGACTGGAGAAGACACTTGAAAGGATCCGGTCACTGGGACTGACTCTCCACAGGGAGAAGTGTGAGTTCTTCAAAGAAAAGATAGCATTCTTTGGCTTCGTATTCCAGCAAGGGGGGGGTGTCACCGGACCGCAAGAAGGTCAAGGACATCATGGAAGCAATACCTCCAGAGTCAGTCACCAAAGTGAGAAGCTAATGTACTGCAGATATTTCATCCAGAACCTGTCAGAACCACTGCGTAACCTGACTAAGTAAGAATGCTCATGGCAGTGGGGCCCACTAGAATAGAATGCGTTCAAAAAGATCAAGGTGGCCCTGATGGCTGAAAGCACCATGGCTTTCTTCAATCCAGCCATGGCATCTGAGATTGTAGTGGATGCAAGCCTGTTTGGACTGGGAGCAGTACTGACCCAGCAGAACTCAAGAGGAGATGTCTTGCCAGTAGCGTTTGCAAGCAGGGAGCTGACAGACACTGAGCAACGATACTCCTAAATAGAGCGGGAGGCCCTGGCGGTACTCTGGGGGTGCATGAACTTCCTGCTCTATATACTGAGTAGGCCAGTGACAGTGGTGACCGATCACAAACCGCTGCTGCCCATTCTAGCAGGGTCGTCATCGAAGCGCCCACACACATCGAACGATGGATGCTGGCTCTCCTCGAGTATGACGTCTCTCTGATATACCAGCCAGCGGCAAACAATGCAGCGGATTATCTGTCAAGGCACCCTAGGAAGTCCAATGCGAAGGACGCAAACATGGATGTCGAGGAGCATGTGAAGATGGTGGTGGAGACCAATGTACCAAACTCCATGTCAGTGCAGGAGATGGCAGAACACTCTGCCGATGACGAATGACTCTGTTTACTACGGGAAGCTCTCAGCAAAGGAGAATGGACATGGGCCCTCATGGGTTTGGACAGGCTCACGTAAGAGGCGAAGATCACGCTAGAACAACTCTGGAAGGTGAGGAATTAGTTGTCCTTCTCTGAGTTGGGACTTCTGTTGAGGGGCCAGAAGTAGTTAGTACCGACAGTGCTGATGGACAAGGTCATAGCTCTGGCACATTACGGGCATCAGGGGTCCGCTAAAACCAAGTTACATCTCAGACTAAAAGTGTGGTTCCCCAATCTGGAACTGCTGGTTGACGACTTTGACAGGAACTGTGTATGGTGCAGGCCGCAGCCCCTCTGCAAAAGAAACCCCAGATTGAGTCGATGCTAAGAGGGACCAAACCATGGGAGGGTGTGCATATGCACTTTGGCTCGATAGGGAGAGACACACTTTCTCGTGGCCATTGATGAATGGAGCCGATACCCGGAAGTGGAATTGATTGATTAAACACCATTCGAATACATCATACCAGCGGTGGAAAAGATGTTTGCGTCCCATGGTTTCCCAGCTTGTCCTTCCAAGGGGAGCGTTTTGCAACCTTCTTGGACGAGTGTGGAGTCAGACACCGGAGGATCTCTCCTCTATAGCCCAGGGCTAATGGGGAAGCGGAATGCTTCATGCGGAGGCTGAACAAAGTGTTCAGGATAGCTCACGGATAAGGGCAGTTGTTGCATCAAGCCCTCTACCAGTTTCTGAGGGAGTACAGGGCGACTCCACACCAGTCAACGGGGTGGCCCCTGCAGAGGTCATGTTCCACAGATGCCCGCGCTGCTTCCTACCAGATGGCACAGACAGAGAACCTGGAGTGATTGATGAGGAGTAGGTGGCCGACGACCGCCGGAGGCGGAACGAGAGGGAGAACATACAGAGGAAGCTGCGGCCGCCCGACGCATCGCTGGGGGTCGAGGTGCTCGTTGAGAACCGTCACCCGAAGGGAAGATATGGTTGCCCTATGACTCACAGCCGCTGGATGTGGTAGGAGTGAAAGGGTCCATGGAGACTGCGTCGGACGGAACTAAGACAGTGATTCGCAACTCCAGCTTCTTCAAAAGACTCAGGGGCAATCACTGGTCGACCATAGTCCAGTGCAAGGTGAGATTGACCTGTTATGTTATGTTACTTGGCATTTATATAGCGCTCTATATATCATTGAATGACCTCAAAGCGCTGGTCGGTTGAACGCCCTCGGGAACCGTAGTTCTGGTCAGTAGAGAGAGATAGTGTCATAGGGTATGTGGGTGCACCAGATATGCGTGCAGCTGATGTAATTGCCAGATGGTAGCTGCATCCTAGCGTTAGGTGTGGTGCTGAAGATATCAGTTGGATGTGTGCAATCTGGTGGGTGGACGCCCAGACTGGGCTCTGGCTGCGTTTGTTTGTTTGTTTGTTTGTTTATTTATTTGGTAATGCGCACCAAACCCTTAGGTAGCCGGGCGCAGCAGTACAAGAAGTCTTATAGCTTAGTTACAGTGCATAACACAGGTAAGTATAACAGGTGCATAAATACATATAATACAGAGCATAACCTTAGTGAGTCAAGGAGACATTGACATGTATATTTATATATACATACTCGCCTAAAGTACAGTATGACTCAGCGGGTGCAAAGGTCAGGTGAAAGCCGGAAGTGTTAGGAGTGATGCAAATCAGGTTAGGTATCTAGTGCGCAACCATTGAGTACCTTAAGTCTAAATGTAGGGTAAGGTTGTTCTAGTCTGAGGTCAAGTGGTAGCTTATTCCAACATTGCGCAGCTTTAACAGGGAAGCTAGTTCCTCCCGCTGTCGATCGTTTAAACCTGGGAATCTCCAGCATGAATGTGTTAGCGGATCTCGCAGGGCGGGTAGCAGTTTTCCTAGTGATTTTTTCCGCTAAATAAGGAGGTGCTAGGTTGTTCAGGCATTTGGAAGTGAGAGAAGCCGTTTTGAGGAGGACTTTCTCTGTTATTTTCAGCCAGTTAACCTCTTTTCTGAATTTGGTAATGTGCTCTCTATAGGGGATATCCAACGCTGCTCTCAGGGCGTTATTCTGCAATCTTTGAATTTTATCTGTGATATATTTGTTGGCTCCTGAGTACATTGCAATAATCTAATCTCGACATGATAAGAGCATTGGCTAGGGTGATACAGCTAGAACTAGAGAGGTGTGGTCTAGATGCTCGGATTAGTTTGCAGGTGTAGGTTGTAGTGGAGGCAAGGGAGCTGACTTGCTTTTTAAGTGTGAGAGAGGAGTCCAAATAGAATCCTAAAGTTTTAACCACAAACATCACCTTGATAGTGTTGTTATCAATGTGAAGGATGCGTAGTTTGGGCTTTGTTTTTTGATGTTAGCTTCGGAACCTAGGATTAGTATCTCCGTTTTGTCGTCATTCAGGCAGAGGCCATGTGATGCCATCCATGCTTGAATGAGGGTGTAGATCTTGTTCACCAAGGCTGAGTCAGCCTTGAAGTTGCCCGAAAGGGGTATGAGGATCTGGGTGTCATCTGCGTAGTTAGTGTAGGTGACGCCCAGTCTGTCCAACTTGTCAAACAGAGGCTTGGTGAAGATGTTGTGCATGGTAGGGGAGACACAAGATCCCTGAGGGACGCTGCAGGTTATTTTGATAGGGTCAGCGGAGGCTGGGGTGGAAAAGACTCTCATGGTGCGGTTAGCTAAAAAGGATTGGACCAAATCTATAGCTATAGCCTCTCCAGTGAAGTTGGCGGCAGATCTAAGGTGGTTGCATAAAACTTCATGATCCACCAAGTCGAAGGCTGCCGACAAATCCAGTAGGAGTAGCAGATCTGTTTTTCAGTTATCCTTTAGTTCTTCAATTTGTGTCTTAAGGTCTAAAAAAGCTGTTTCCGTGCCATGGAGGGGGCGGAAGCCAGATTGCTGTGAGCCTAGTAGGTTGTTGACTTCCAGATAGTCCTGGATTTGTATGTAGGCAGCTCTATCTAGGATTTTAAGTAAGAATGGCACGGTGGTGATAGGTCTGTAGTTGGTGGAGATTGTGGGGTCCAGGGTTTGATTTTTGAATAGGGGGAGGACCCAGGATTCTTTGAGATTGCCAGGTACCGTCTTTGATTTAAAGGAGGAGTTTATGAGCTTGGAGATAAAGGGGGCTAGGTCCCTAGCTGCATTCTTTATTATTTGTGCTGGGCAAGTGTCTCCCTTACAGTTTGAGGGTTTGAGTGAGAGTATTATTTTTTCTGTGTCAATTATGGGTATAGTCTTGAAACTAAAGGGTGTAGTTATCCTAGTCTCCAGGAATTGAGTTGTTTGTTGATCAGAAGGTGGCAGCGTGGAGCCACCAGGGGGCGCTGAGATGAGCTGAAGTCTCTCAGCAGATCTCCTCACCTGGGCGTTTAATTTTTTGAATTTGAGCCCCCCCAGCCCGGTGTGTGCGGAAACTTGCCCCCCCTGGTGCTGTCCGACGCTGCAGGGAGTCTGGAGAATTAGACCCCGGTCCTTGGGAGTGCCGAGAAGGAACCACTTGCAGCCTGCTTCGGTTGCGGCGATCGAGGCCTGGTGGGCAGCCCCGCGGAGGGAACCATTCGCCACTGGTCCTGCGAGTGGTGGGGGAGGGGCGGAGGCCTGTGGAGTGCCCACATTTCTTGTGCAGAGCTGATGGCCCGCGCCAGCGACCCCCCCAGCTCTGGATATGACCGAGTTGGTCGCTGGGCCTGAGCGGTCCTGAGGTGCCCCGAGGCGAGAAATCCTGTGTGACCTGGCGGCCCCCGCTCCGAGGCCGCGCTGCCTGGTGAGCCTGGAGAGGAGCGGTCGCCCATTGGAGGGGGCGGCCATTAGAGCCCGTTGGAGGAGGCGTGGAGCCGGAGCGTCCCAGCCCGCAGCTGGACACTCGCTGCGGGGGACGGGGGAGCCGGGAGCCTGTGCTGGGAGTGGCGGCCAGGAGGTGTTCTCTGTCCTCCTGTCTTCCCGGGAAGCTGGTGCTCGGCTGGGACCGGGAGGACGGGTGAGTCCTCTGCTTGCTGTCGTGTGCGGCGGGGAGCGCATTCAGCCCCTCCTCCCCTGCTGACTTGGACCCCTGACCTGGAGAAGCCTCCCACTGCACCCCGTCATCCTGCATTGGGACCCAGATTCCTGCGACCTCTTTCTTCTTCTGGTGCCTGGCTGCAGCTGCTTCTGGGGGGTTTTTGAATCCCTGGCTTCCTGGTGAGGGTCTGGGGTCCCCATCACCTGTGACTCAGGATCCGAGGGTGACCTTTCTTCTCGTACTTTCCTGCCTCCCCCCACAGTTGATTTGTCCCTGCCTTGGGGGTCTCTGCAGGGACATTGCTGGTTGGTCCCCCTGCATGCATGGCGTTCTGACAACAGCATAAGGGGCCTTTGTAACTCTCTCACTCCACTGGAGCAGTCCCCTGGTCGGTACTAAGGGGAGGAGGGAATTGAGCTGTTCCACAACTGCCCCAGCCTAAGTGTTTTTTTGTATAGGAGTGCCGCTGGAGACAGGGGGCGGAAGTCAGCTCCTTAACTTGGGATCCACAGTGGGACTGACCGGGGGGAGTGCAGGGCTCTCAGGGAGGTGGAGAAGAGAGGGGGGCCACACATTACTTCTGCCCCGGAGGCCACGCAGTCTGGGTGGTCACGGAGTACAGTTGTTGATGCGCGGAGTGCAGGCTCTGCAACGGTTTAGAAGGTCACCCCAGCGGCTAGAGGGAGATTTTGCCATGCAGGAGGCCAGTCAGCGTGAGACAGCAGACACAATGTCAATGAATCGGAACATGGCGGCACTACTTGAGGAGATTCGAGGATTTAGAGCTGACATAAGGAGGAGGCTTGACTCCCTTGATAAAAAGGTGGTTGATGTGGAGGACCGTGTTCAGGCACTGGAAGCAAACCAATCTTCAGCCGACCTTTTAGAGACCCAGTTCGATATGCGTCTGGTGGATTTAGAGAGGAGGGAGGAGAAGATCATGCTCAAGCTGGACGATTTGGGGAATCGGGAACGCCGCTCTAACTTGAGATTTTTTGGTATTCCAGGGGCAGGAGGGGGAGACGCAGGTGGATATTATCAGAAAGATCAAGGAAATTGTCAGCGCCCTGTTTGGTGGGGAAATACCAGCGTCCCCACCATTGACAGGGCTCACAGAATGGGGGGGAGGGCTGGAGGTCCCCGCTCAGTCCTGGTCAAGTTTCACTACTTTGGGGAGAAGACCAGGATATTGGAGTTGGCTCGTCGAAGTGGCCCCACCGAGTGGAACGGAGCTGAGACTTTTATATATCAGGACCCCTCTGCCCTTATGCTGGCCCACCACAGACTTTGCAGGCCGTTGACGACATGGTTGCAAGCTAAGGGGTGTGGCCACCCGTTCTCGCTCTGTTTTGAATTTAATGGTGACAAGTACTCCCTTTCCTCTGAAGCAGACATACAGTGAGTGATGGGGGAGCTGCTCAGTGACCTACCTGTCGAGGAAGGGCTTAGAGAGTAACCCTCGCAGTGGTCTTTTAGAGGCCTTCAGAGGCCTCGGGGAGGCGACGGGTCCGAGGGCATAGGAGTATAAAAAGATGAATCTGCCCTCCCCGAAACAGTCAACCTCTTGAGGCAGGGACATGGATCTATCCGACAGGGGCGATGGCATGTCCTTGGTACTTGGCTGATGAGGGGGGGTTTTCTTGGAATTAATGATTGCATATCCATTAAAACTCTGTTAATATTTTCGCCTGTAGGTACCTTTATTGCAGGGGGGCCTCAGAACACTGTTTTGCTATGAGGGGGTTTCCGCCCAGGTGGGGGTGATCCAGGGTGGTCTGGGGATTCGGCGGTTGGATGTCGAAGTCCTTACAGGCGCTCACTAGTTGGGGGGTGGGAGGGGAGGGTTGGATGTGTTGGGGGGGTGTAGAGCTGCTAGTTTCACATGGTTCAATGGCTTCTTCTTTGGTTTTCTTATGCACACAGTGGGTATGGAGCCAGGGTGGCAAGAAGGTCCCCCTTGGGGGGTGATCGAGCTAACTGACTTTTCTAATGGGTGATTCGATTCAGTGCCTGTCGGTGGGATCCCTGAACGGACAGGGATTAAATTCACCGACCAAGAGGTCTTTGGTGTTGAGGGAATTCGTAAGACTTAAACTTCACTTTCTCTTTGTGCAGGAATCTCACTGGGTAAGGGGGAAAGAGCCTGCCCTAAAGTCCAAGGCTGTCCAACAGGTGTTCCGATACTCATATGGGTCGAAAAAGCGAGGGGTTGTCCTTTTTGTGTCTCCTAAGGCGCATTTTTCCCCGAGGGCCCATAGAGTTGACCCAGAAGGGTGCTTCATCATGGTTAAGGGAGATGTGAAGGGGCGAGACTTCACCTTTGTGGGGGTGTGTGCCCCGAATGAATGGCAGGACATTTTTTGGCAGGTGATGGGGGAAAATTAGAGAATTTGCAGAGGGTGCTTTGGTGGTTGGGGGAGACTTTAATATGGTCCTGGATCCTAACAAAGACAGAAAATCCTCCAAACCCTGTCCAGATCTCAGGACCCAGTCAAAATGTGCAGAGGTATTCCACCGAGTTAATGAGGAGCTGGGTCTAGTTGATGCACACCCCGTTGGGTGTAATCGTGTTTCCCTTTACACTTATTATTCTGCGGTGCACCAATCCTTCTCCAGGATTGACTATGTGCTTTTAGACTCTTCCATCCGTGACTACATCTCTGAATTTAAAGTGAAGGTCGTCCCCTGGTCTGACCACGATCTTGTTAGAGTAACATTGTGTGTTCCACTGTCGGCCCGAGGTAAATCAAGATGGGTGTGTAATGATTCCCTGCTAATGGATGGGGAGATGAGGAAATCCCTATTGGCCTCTATCACTGAATTTTTTTCCTTGAATGACAATGGGGAAGTGGAACTTACAAATGTGTGGGATGCATTCAAAGCCACAATGAGAGGTATCCTGATAGAGATGGGAGCGAGGAGGAAGAAAGAAAGGACTAGAGAAGAGTTTAGGTTGAGGGAGCAGATTTTTGCCATTCAATCGGGGGGCAAAGTTGAAGTCACAGATGGGTCCAGGTAAGCGTGACAAACTCCATAATCTTAGGGCGAGGTTGTCCGCCCTCCTTGTAGGCCAGACTGAGAGAAAACTTGCGTTCTTAAAACAGCGCTATATGGAGAAGGGTGAGAAAGCGGACAAGCTTTTGGCATGGAGGCTGAGGGAGCTACGTAAAAGTAGGCAGGTCAACTTTCTTTCCAATCGGGAGAGTGAGAGGCTTCTGGGAGATGAGCAAATAGCGGAGCAGTTTAGGCATAATTATGGAAATCTCTATGCCTCTGAATATACCGGGGACGGGGCCCAGGTGGACCGATTCTTTGACTCTTTCCCAATTCCACATCTTACTCAAGAGAGTTCGGCCTCCCTGGAGCTTCCCATCTCTTCTCAGGAGGTGATTGATGCGATCGCGTCCCTGAAGAGTGGCACAGCTCCGGGAGATGATGGGTTCACTGTCCGATTCTTCAAGGTATTCCAATCCGCGCTGGCACCCTTCTTGGCGAAGGTATTTAATGCGGCCCTGGATGCGGGTTGCCTCCCCCCCTCCATGATATCAGCTCTAATTATGGTCATCCCGAAAGAAGGGAAAGACCCCTCCCTATGTCAGTCGTACAGACCCATATCCCTCCTCAACACCGATGTCAAGATATTAGCCAAGATTTTGGCGACTAGGCTCTCCAGGTTCCTCCCTTCGTTGGTCCATGGGGACCAGGTCGGCTTCATCCCAGGGCGTCAAGGCTCTGATAACATCCGGAAAACGTTGGGCCTTATGCATGAGGTGTCCTTGCGAGAGTCTGAGGCTTACCTCCTCTCGCTGGGCTCCGAAAAGGCCTTTGATCGCGTGGAGTGGCCATATATGGGAAAAGTGCTCTGTAAAATGGGGTTTGGTGACTGTTTTTGTGGGTGGGCCTCGCCCCTGTACAGTGGTCCCAAGGCACGGGTGTTAGTTAACGGTAGTACATCTCAGAGCTTTACGCTATCTAGACGAACTCTCCAGGGATGTCCTCTTTCCCCCCTTTTGTCTGCTCTGGCAATGGAGCCATTTGCCACTGCGATTAGAGGCTACATGGGGATAACAGGGGTACGGTGTGGGGATTGTGAATTCAAGCTGTCCCTCTTCGCAGATGATATCTTGGTGTACCTAACTGGGCTTCGCGAATCCCTCCCCCGGTTGCTAGATTTGACCTGGTGTTTCGGGGTGTTCTCGGGGCTAAAGATCAATGTGTCTAAGTCCTGCATTATGCCGATGGGTAAGGTGGACGGGGAGATTGGCGAAATGACAGAAGTTCTGGGAATGAGGGTTGAGAGAGTTAGTACTAAATACCTGGGAACTAATATCCCTATGGATCTGGGGAAGATCTACAAGCTGAACTATCTCCCCCTGCAGACCCAGATCTTCAGGGATTTGGATAGATGGGCCCCACTCACCCTTTCCTGGTTTGGACGTATGACCTCCGTGAAAATGAATGTCCTTCCTCGGCTTCTCTATCTTTTTTCATCTCTCCCTTGCACCATACCAAACTCTTTTCTTGACTCTCTCCGTCTGCGCCTTTTATGCTTTGTCTGGAGAGGTAAGCGGGCCAGAGTGAGATACAACACCTTGACTCTTCCAAAGGCGTATGGAGGTTTTGGCTTTCCCGACTGTAAACAGTACTACAAGGCAGCTCAGCTACGGGTCATGTTGGAACACCTCAGGGATGGCCTTAGAACGTATTGGACATACGTAGAGGATGTGCAGGTTCATCCTTATAAGGTTAGGGACCTGCTCTGGACCCCTTCAGGTGCGTTACCGGTGATGGCCAAGTCACATCCAATCCTTTCAGCTCTCTGGGCACAGTGGAAGCCCAATAGAGTTAACAGGTTCCTTTCTTCGTGGCCCTCCCCATTGTCGTCCTTGTGGGGCCCCCTGTTAAACCTGGGGACTAGAGGATTTCGAGGGACGCAGGGGTGGTCGGACCGTGGGCTGGAGAGGGCTGCACAATTGTTTAATCAGGGATGCTTTATTAACTATGCCCAGGTTTTGGAGGTTATCCCGGAGAAGGCAATCTCAATTTTCGATTATCTACGAATCAAGGGTATTTTAACTCAAAAGGATTGGGTGGTCGCCCTCTCTTGTCCTCTAACTCCCTTTGAGAGGATCTTTGTGGAGGCCAGAGATAGGAAGGGATCTCTCTCTAAAATTTATAATGCTCTCATTACCGTAGACTTAGAGGGCAGACAGGCCTTTAAACAGGTGTGGGAGAAGAGGTTGGGGGGAGCCCTCGATGAACATACTTGGGAGAGTGTTTTTCGGGCTATCTACAAGGGGCGGCTGTATACTGCAGCCATGGAGCATAACTTTAAGATTCTACATTCCTGGCACCGGCCCCCCGCCGCACTGTCCAAGATGTTTCCCAATGTTTCTCCCATGTGTCCCAGGGCTTGCTCTGGCCAGGGTACATGGTTCCACATGTGGTGGGAGTGTCCAATTATTCAGACATTTTGGGCGGAGCTGCTCAGCTGGATTAAGGATATTTTGGGATCAAGTCCCTCCCTACATCCGATGGAGATCCTCCTAGGTGTCCCCAATCCTGAGAGTGAGGTGGTGCCATTCTCTACAGTGACAAGTGCTATGTTGAGGGCGGGTAGGTTGGCCTTAGCACAGAACTGGAAAAGTTCTCAGGCTCCAACGAGAACGGAGTGGCTAAATAAACTTTTGACAATCTTTACGTATGAGAAACTTGCAGCAATGGCCAATGACACTATGTCCTCTTTTTTACAAGAATGGATGTCTGTGCTGTTATGTGAGAAATGTGAAGCCCTACGGCTCTAATATATTCGAATCATGCTTTGGACTCAAGGGCACGGGGGTGGTCTGTGGTTCAATGTGCCTCATTCAGAAGGCTGTTTCCCAGGGTCCATACCGAGGGATATGGGTTGTCGGAAAGTCTTAATTGTGCAACTCGTTTGCTCTACCCTTTTTGCAACTTTTTGTGTTTTGGTCATTGAACCCTATGTAGCTTGTGGTTGTGGGGGGGAGGGGTGTAGGGGAGGATGGGGTGTAGGGGGATGGGGAGTTAGGAATGCATTGCATTATTAGTGTGTACTGTTTGTGATTGTTGGATTTTGAATTGCTTAATAAACACAAAGTGGAAGAAGGTGGCAGTGTGGCCTTTTTATTAGCAATTTTGCATTGGAGAGAAGAGATTTTATTCGATAGAGCATTTTGCATGTTGGTACACCATACCTAGTCCTAAGGGGCATTGTGTTCCGGTTGGATTGGGGATTCCAGTTCGCAAAGGATGGAGAAGAGTTCTTTGGTATTGGAGTTAGCTTTAGCAATCCTGTCATCAAATATTCTTTTTAGTTTTGGTTATTTCTTTTTTGTACAGTTTAGCAAGTTCAGTTAGATTGTTTTTATTGTTTTCAGTAGGGGAGTGATGCCAAATAGATTGGAGCTTTCTTTTTTGTAATCTTAAAGCTTTAAGTTGGGGGGTAAACCAAGCATTCAAATGTGCTTCTGTTAGGCAGAATCCTGTGCAGTTCCCTTAGGGAGCACTACAGAAGATTAGGACTACAGGTGAGAGCAATAAATCCCCGTTGGTATCAGTCTGTACCACAAAGATTTAGTTGGTAGCTGTGGCTGAGCAGTCAGACTTATCTCAAGAGGGATGATTTACACAATAGGCCTTCAGTACTATGGCAAAAGGAAACACTGACTAAAGCTTTGTATTAAAAATAATATATATATTTATTTTACACACTTCTAGTTAAACACATTTATCACAATTCAGTCAAAGAAAGTATACACAACTCCCTAGTTAAATTGTAGACAAGTTTGAGCAAGAGTGAAAACTGAGCAAAACGGCACAGTGAAAACCAAACCCAAATGGCACTCTAGCAATTTCTCACAAGGGAGGGAAAGCACAAGTTATACAGAAATATCTTCTTACACACCCTAGCAACACTTCCCATACGTTTGTGAACCAGTTTAGGCAAGGCAGTACTGTAGCATAAAGAATACTTAAATGAAAACTGAGCAAAATGGCACTTCACAGGTTATAAAAGTGGGAAGGAAATGGTGGTTATAAGAAGTAGGTGCACCAACACAGTTCTATCTGAGAAGCAATGTAGAGAAGGTAGTTCTAACAAATTTAGCCAGAGTCAATAGGCCTGTGCCAGAGTCAGTGGTACAGGGCAAGGTCCCAGGAGCAAAATGTTCTTGTAGCTGCAGTCGTCTTTGGTTAACGATTCAAAAAGGTGGATGCAGAAGGTGAAAGACAATGTTAAAAGAGAGGGGCGGCCAACCCAACAGGTAGGTAAAGGATTTAAAACACCTTTAGCTCTACCACGCAGAAAGGGCGGCCTGGCGGAACAATGTACCTTTAAAATGAAGAAGTGGCTCCTGCGGTGGCGATTGTTCCTGTTAGTTCCTGCAGTTTGGGGGATCCAGCAGAGGAAGAGAGGCTCTCGGTGCGGAGGAAGGTTCGAGTTACTGCACTACCCAGGGATGAAACCAGCCGCGGTGCTGCCCGACGAATAATGCTCCTTTAAATCGTGGTCCGGGTGGACGGGTGCCTGGCTATTCAGTCTCTGGGTACAGGGTACTGGCGATTCGACCAGGGCAGGTCCAGGAAGGTGATTGGCAAACTGGTTGGCCCCACCAGCTCAAGGGAAGAAGGCTCTTGCAGATGAAGATCTTCTCTCGTCGTATGGATAAAAGTGGTGAGACGCTGCAGCAGGGCTTCACCGGCGGTTCAGTCGTTACAGATGTCTTTGGCTTCTCTCCTCTTTGGCTTCTTAGTTCCAGTGGCGACGTCTTGCTCTTCCAGGCCTCAGGACCCTGCTTTTATGCAAAAAGATCCCCATTCATACAGCCTAGCTGTCACTCACACAGTGGAGTGGTCATCTTGGCGGGAGACCCTCCAGTCTATCAGGTTAGAGTGCGACATGGGTTGCTGAGGCAACCCTGTCCAGGGGTCCTACTCCCCCTCCCACACAATGGACCCACCCCAGACTCAGTGGCGCAGAAAGGAGGGCTTCTTGGCAGAAGCCCGCCAAAAGGACGAACAAAGGATCCCCGACCTGGGTTAGGAGTTTAGAGAAAGACACGAGAAAAAAGTTATATTAAAGTTCTGGCAAATAAAACCTACCGGAGTAAAGTTAATATTAAAATACACCGGCGGTATGTTAGAGGCTGTCAGATAATGTGGTAGCCTCGAACAATGGGAAAATTCCATAAGAAAATATTTGCGGTCGAATATTTACGGTAGTAACCACTGCCACCAGCCAGTACCTCCATAATAAGATGGGTTGTACTGGTTTAGTTCATAAAACCTGACTAGTAAAGTCAATGGGGACTTTACATGCCCTGGGAGACAGTAGTCAGTCCCAGGGTATGGAGTCTATGTTTGGGGGTCGCTACGACACCCCTGTGTCACTGCACGCAGGGTGCTGTGTAACACATGTGAATAAAGATGGTTCCTATGGGGGTGAGGAAAACCCCATAGACATTAAACACAAAAATAGCCTAGAACACACATAGCAAAAATGCCTAAGAGTGGGAAAAAGAGTCTCACTCTTAGCGGGAGAAAAAACAAACAGTTCAAATCCAGCAAAACTGCTGGGGGACTCTATAGGTAAGGGAAATTAGCCACAGAATGAGAATTCTCCCTAACACTCGCCCCCCAACCTCCAGACTAAGGGACAGGAGGTTCTAATCCACTCCTAGATGAGTCTCTTACCTCTAGTTGGTCTAAACATCCTAGAGAGATCATCAGCGTTTTGGTGGTGACATCCTGACCTGTGCTCAATAGTAAAATCAAACCCTTGGAGGCAGATTGACCATTTTAGTAGTTTTGGGTTTTCCCCTTTCATTTGCATCAACCATCTCAAGGGTTGGTGGTCTGTTTGAATGATGAAAGTTGATCCATACAATTATGGGCTAAACTTCTTCAAAGACCACACAATGGCAAAACATTCTCTCTCAATAGTTGCCCACCTTGTTTCAGGTTCTTTTCAGTTTCCTACTGATGAAGCAAATGGGGTGCTCCCTACCTTTCTCATCCAGTTGATTGAGTACTGCACCTATACCTATATTGGAAGCATCCGTTTGTACAATGAAGGGTTGGTGTTAGTCAGGAGCTCTGAGAACTGGAGCTTGACAAAGGGCTTTCTTCATGCTTTCAAAGGCCTGATTGCACTCCTCATTCCAATTGATCTTTTTAGGGAACTTAGGAAAAGAGATTACATTCAGTGGAGAAGCTATGGACCCATAGTTCTCAATGATATTCCTATAATACCCAGTGAGGCCTAGGAAGGCTCTCACCTGGGTTTGAGTAGAAGGGGTTGTCCAATTTTGCACAGCTTCAATCTTGCTGAGCAAAGGCCTTATTTCACCACCTCCTCCTCATGCCCAAGGTAGACCACTTTACTCTGACCAATTTGACATTTAATTGCCTTTATGGTCAGATGGGCCTGTTCAAGAGCCTGCAAAACATATCCTAGGTGGTCAACATGTTCTGAACACTGCAATGTCATCCAAGTATGCCATGCAGAAGTCCTCCACCCCATTCAGAACCTGATTAACCATCCTTTGGAATGTAGCAGGTGCATTCTTTAATCCAAAAGGCATAACCTTAAACTGGTATAAGCCAACTGGGGTGGAGAATGCAGTTTTCTCCTTGGCATGGTCACTCAGGGCTATTTGCCAATAGCCTGCCGTGAAGTCAGTCAGGGCTATTTGCCAATAGCCTGACGTGAGATCAAATTTGCTGAGGAACTTGGCTGAACCAAGTCTATCCACCAGCTCATCTGTCCTTGGCAAAGGATGGGCATCAGTCTTAGTGACTGCATTTAGAGCTCTATAGTCCACATAGAATCTCAACTCCTTGGATCCTGCCTTTGGTACTAACACAACTGGGCTAGACCATGGACTAGTAGAGGGTTCTATTACCCCGAGATCTAGCATCTTGTTGACCTCTCCTTTGATGTGGGTTCTTACATTCTCTGACATCCTGTAACCCCTGCTTTTGTCAGGTAAACAGTCACCAGTATTGATATCATGCTGGCCCCAAGGGGTAAAGCCTGGTGCTAGAGAAAACAGAGGGGCAAATTGATTTAACAAAACTTTGCACTCCTCCTGTTGCTCAGGTGTCAGATTAGAAGAAAGATTAACTCCTTCTACTTTCTCATCTAAAGTTTTGCCTCTGAGGAGGTCAGGTAGAGGTTCACTCTCCTCCTCCTTTTGAGCTGAAGCTAGAAGCAAAGCTCCCAGATCTGGTCTCGAGACATAAGCTTTTAGACGGTTGGTGTGAAAGACTCTAAGAACCTCCTTAGGGTGGCCTAGGTCCACCAGATAGTTCACCTCTCCAAGTTTTCCCACAATCTTGTACGGTCCCATCCATTTGTCCTGCAAGGCCCTCTGCCTTGTTGGTACCATAACAAGAACTAGCTGGTCTTGAGCGAACTCTACCATGTTGGCCTTCTGGTCATGCCAATGCTTAACCAGAGCCTGACCTGCTTTCAAGTTATCACTTGCCTCAGCCATCATGTGTGACATTCTCCTCCGGAGTCCTATCACTTAGTCAGTGACTCTGATTGGCGTGGTGTCATGCCTCTCCGGAGACGTTGGTCTTTGTGACATCGTTGGTCCCATAGATGGCGGATTACGGCCATTTTTACTTCCAAGATGGCCGCCGCAACAGAAGGCATGGGTCTAGACGATGCACAGCCCAGCACCAAGGAAGCTCCACCCTCCTACTCAGGATTCAGTTTATCTGTCCGTGTTGGCAACGCACTGATTCGTTGCTGCTCTTCACAGACACCGCTACGTAAGTTCGCATCTAGAAACACCTTTCTAATAAGCCTTTCCTGCATTCAAAACTTGGATTTGTTGCGCCTAATTCTGTCCTTCGCTATTTCCTGCTTTCAAACTCTGCCTTTCCACTCGACTCCTTTCCTACCACGTAGACTCAAGCCCTCTCTCTCACACACCTGTTCATCGGCTCCGTCGCAGAAACCGGCAAGCAGACTGCTAGGGAGTCTCAGGTCCCAAATTCCGGTACGAAGGATAGTTGTCACAGGAACTCCAAGATCCAAACAGCAAATCTAAGTTGACACATTTCCTTCCGTTATTCAATATTTAGGGATTCCGAGTTCGGTCTACAGACCCGCTCAATCAACATATACTATTGCTGTATGTACTTCCATGCACTTCTTTCAGAACTTGCCAGGTAAAGACCCCGTAATTTTACACTTCCTGTTTACTCTATACTCTGTTCTGTGCTAACAAACTTCTGCACTCAAATAGGTGATTACCAGAAGTCATCCCTTCCAGCGTGATACCTCTCCTAATCCTTTATAAGGGTAACTTGATATATACTTACCTTAATTTTCCTATCACTTACTTACCCTCACTTTACTTACCAAACTCTCTTCTTCTTCCATCAAGACCGCTTTCCACCAGTCTTCACCTGAACATTCGCTGCACAGATGACATCGATCCTGCAGCCGCTGACACAGGGTTTTCTTCCCCAGGGGGTTTCCCTGAGACCTTTCTTCTCCTCTAGTCTTCTAGAGGTAGGGGAAAGGGTTTAGGGAGGCTTTTGTGCTCATCCCCCTTTTGGAAGAAATTCGAGACAGAGACAGAGAGAAATAGAGGAGAGGAAGAAGACTATCGGTGAGTCCTTGGGGTTGCCCTTCAGTTACCAAACTTTGTTCTGAACACGCATTTATTATAGATAGCAATGCCCGTTTATTTAAATCTGGGATTTCCCAGAGACTGAACGGTTACCTCAAGGTTTACGGTAGTTATCTTCATGGGAACTATGGACCCGGCCCAGCAACAACAGTTAGTGACAGCAGTGCAATCTTTAACTGCTGAAGAACAGGCATTAAAGCAGGAGAACGCATTTTCTCCGACAACAGGTGGGGAGAGTTCCTAGCTGTTCCGAATTACCACCAGGCCCGATTCCGGGGGGTTTATATGATGGAAATCCTCATAAACTCAAGGCTTTTATTGAGGCCTGCACAGTCCAATTTTCATTTAAGACAGCATTTTTTCATAATGATCGCGACAAAGTAGGACACATGATAGCTCATTTAACAGGTCCTGCCTTGGCGTGGGCTACGCCACTAGTTACCACAAACAATGCTCTGCTGGATTCCTATCCCACTTTTTTTAATAGCCTTCGAACAATGTTTAACCGACAGGAAATCACAGTTTCAGCCCAGGAACAGTTGTTGGACTTTAGACAAGGATTACAGGATTTACTGTCATACATCACCACTTTTAAACAGCTAGCAGCCGGAACATTTTGGGCGGATGATGCACTGATCACATTATTCCGCAGATGATTAAATGAAGAGCTAAAGAATGAGGTGTCCAGAGTCCCTAGACCTCCAAATCCAGCAGAATTGATAACAATGGTTATGCAGATGGACTATCGGTTGCAAGAAAGACTCAGAGAACGATGCCAAAATCGTCCCATGAGGCAACCAATGACGTATCCTCCCAGTTCAGTGAGAGCCCAGACCGATGAACCTATCCAGATAGGAATTATACGAGGCAGACTCACCTCGGAAAAGTGTAACAGACGTCGAGTCAAATGGTTGTGTATGTATTGCGGATCCAAGGATCACGCAGTCCAAGATTTCCCTACCACCCCTGCGAAGAGACAGGGAAATGCTCCTTCCCAACCGCTTGGGGACCTGCGGCTAGGGAGTCAGTAACAGGTTCCTCAACAGCATCCTTGCCTTCTCAAGTAATAGATATACCCGATCTCCCTATGATTGTCCTACAGGTCAAGATTGAGTGGGGTGCTTCAGACTCCATATTGGTTCCTGCCTTGATTGATTGCGGGGCCGCAGGGAATTTTATCAATACCCACTGGAAGACAACTCATAGAATACTGTGTTCAGCAAAATCCTTGGCAATTCCGGTAAAATCAGTAGATGGTAGTCCGCTAGTTTTGGGTCCCATCAAGGAACAGACAAGACCAATCCAGATGAAGATCTCATCCCATCAAGAAACCATCGTATTCGATGTTATCCGTACTGCACAATATCCCTTGATTTTAGGATTACCCTAGCTCCGAGCCCATAATCCTTATATCAATTGGAAAGCCGGCACAATCTTTCTAGGGTCAGAACATTGTCTGACTCATTGTCTTTCTGATGGAGCACTTGGTTTCCGTCCTACAATCTCAGTCCAAGAAAGCAGTTGCACAACCTCTGTGCTAAACAATATCCAAGAAATCCCCCCCGATTACCGGGAGTTACAGGCGGTATTTTCCGATTTAGAATATGCAGAATTACCCCCACACCATAGAGATGATTGTGCCTTGGAACTTGTTCCAGATGCACCGATTCTCTTTGGTCGCATGTATACACTGTCCACACGGGAACAAGTAGTCCTTAAAGAATACCTCCAGAAGAACTTACGCAATGGGCTCATTCAGGAATCCACTTCTCCAGCAGGGGCTTCATTATTCTTCATCCCCAAGAAGGATTCAACGGAACTCCGACCGTGTATAGATTATCGGGGGTTGAATAAGATCACGACCCCTGATCGATATCCGATGCCTTTAATACCGGATATTCTTGAGGCCGTTAAGGGAGCTACAATCTTTACTAAACTGGACCTCCGCAGTGCGTACCATCTCATCCGCATACGCGCTGGCGATGAGTGGAAAACGGCCTTTCGTACGCCCTTGGGGCATTACGAATATAGAGTAATGCCATTCGGCCTATCTAATGCCCCGGCTGTTTTCCAGCGTTTTAAGTACCATATATTTTCAGATATTCTTCTTCACACAGTCATCGTCTATTTAGATGACATTTTGGTTTTCTCTACTTCATCCACTGAACACATTCATCACGTAAAAGAAGTCCTGCAGAGACTGTCCGAGAATCATCTTTTTTGCAAATTGGGAAAATGTGAATTCCATAAGAGCAGAGTTGTGCATTTGGGGTACATATTATCGGCCCAAGGAATCGCAATGGACCAAAGAAAGGTTTCAGCTATCACTGAATGGCCTATTCCATTGTGCATCAAGGATCTGCAGAGATTCTTGGGATTTGCGAATTTTTATAGACGCTTTATCCCCCATTATTCAGAGGAGATTCTTCCTATGACTGCACTTCTTAAGAAACATGTCAGATTCCATTGGTCAGAAGAGGCCCACCAAGCCTTTGAGAAATTCAAGAGACACTTCCTTACTGGACCCATACTGATTACTCCTGACCAATCCAGAAGGTTCATTGTAGAATCCGATGTATCACATCATGCTTTAGGAGCCGTTCTGCTTCAAGAAAATGGACAAGGGGTAGAATGTCCCGTGGCCTATCTATCTAAAACGCTCTCACCTTCAGAGATAAACTATTTGTGAGGTGGTCAAAGAGGCAACAGAATCAAGGGAGGATCCTATTCTAGTAATGAGACCCAGCCAACAAAAGGTTTACACAGCAAATCAAAAGAAAACTACATGTCCCAGAAACCACCACGAGAAACGAAACCAAGGAGGGGGCAGAGACAGAATTAAAAAGGGAAAACGGCATAGGTACAACCCAATCATACAGCATGGAAATAGGTGTACCAGAGATTGGCACTGGTATAATGCAGTCAGCCCGCATGTAGATCGGTGGCCCCAGAGACATACAGGGTGGGGTCAAACAGTGCATGAAACTGGGTGGACTGAGGAAAGAAAACGCCCTGCAGGTGTGGGGAATGGGAGGGAAAACTGGCTGGAGACTGAAGGGAGGGGAGGAGCAGAGAGGGGCTTAAATGCAGCAACAGAGAGCTCACCAGGTGTTTCTGATTACAGCTGCAAGCCGAGCCGGAGACCAGAGAGGAATGGAAAGGTGATTGTGACTGGGCGTACTAGAAGGCTCAGTGAGAGGCACAGGGGAGATCCCTATCAGAGGCGGACTCGCTGAGGAGAAGCGCCAGCCGTCAACCATTAATCAAGGACTGTGCCTTCCATGTGGATTTTTGTCTTTTTTGTTTTCTTAACCCAGTGAACAGAGGGTGAGTCAGTCCGTGGAGAAAAAGAATTAAGTTGACTTTATTTCCCCTTTTAAAGATGCAAGAAGCCAAGTGGAGCTTCTTTTGAACTCTGGACTGCATTAACCCTTTCACGGAAACCAAACCTCATGAAAACTAATACTGTTTGATGTGCACAAGGAGAGCTGTTGTTTAAGTTAACACCGCAATAAATCTTAAAATTGCTAAACCTACATCCGACTACAGCCTACTAATTTACAGTGGTGGCAGTGGTGGGATTCAAGAGAACGCCCAAGCAGAAGACATGGAAGCTGTGGTAAAGGCACTCGCAGAAGGGCAACAGCAGCTGCAGCAACTTTTACAAGTGCAAAGTCACCAGGCGCAGGCGAACAGACAAGCCCTCCAACAGGCCATACAAGTGCAAAGTGCTGCCCAAGAGCAAGGACGGGAAGCTTTAAGAATACTGGGAGAAGCAGTGGCCACGAACCGGACGCATCCAGTAATACCGCCTACAGTATTACAAAAATACCAAGTAGGAGAAGACCCCAGTTTTTTCTTCGTAAATTTTGAGAGAATAGCTAGAGAAGCCCAATGGCCATAGGACAGATGGGCTTTCTATCTGGCTCCCTTGCTCACAGGGGTAATGCAGGGGGCATACCAAGCGGCTAACCCCACCGGAGACACTCCTTATACCGAGATTAATAAAACTGTTTTGGAAAGACTCGGCATGGATGAAGAATCCTACAGGCTCATGTTTCGAGAAACCCGATTGAAACCAGGTGAAAGTCCAAGACAATTGTTCTACAGAGTACAAGATTTGGTGGAAAAATGGCTGCAAACAGGCACAGCCACAATAGGACAGATTAAGGATAAAGTAATGATGAAACAGTTCATTGATGCTTTACCAGGACCAATTCAGAGGTGGGTGAGGCAACATCACCATCTATCACTGGCCGAGGCAATAGACGTGGCAACAGCATATCAGAAGGCAGGGAGCACCCGACCTTTCCCGGCCACCCAATTGAGACCAAGTGTGGAAGCTTCCCAAGTACGTATCGGAACCTATAAAGGACCAGGAACCGAACCCAGGAACAAGGCCGAAACCCGACCCACTAATGGGGCTGACTTAAGCAAAGGACAGGCACCCCAATGTTTTGAGTGTGGAGAGTGGGGGCATATTGCGCGTTTCTGTTCCAAAAAAACAAAAATTGAACCAATGGAAATCGGATCCATACAAGCGCAGGAATACCGAAGGAAACGACTGCCTTACGTGATAGAGGTCACAGTCGATGGACATCCCCGTCAAGCAATGATGAACAGCGGAAGCCGACAGACGGCCATACAGCCCCATGTGAGCGAGCAAGATAGCGAACAGGTGAGAACCATTGACATAAAGTGCGTGCATGGGGATGTAAAAGGGTATCCATCTAAAGACATTGTGTTGGGAATACAGGGGCAGGAGATGCCAATCAAAGCCGCCGTTATTCCTACCTTGCCCGCTCCGGTGCTAATAGGAACAGATCTACCTGAATTCGATAGATGGTTGAGAGAAGCCCCGTTTTCAAAAACAGAACTATTGGGGGCATGTAGTCGGGAAAATTATCTAAGGCCCAGAAAAGGAGAAACCGAGTGAATCAGGAAGCGTATAAAGACATTTCCATTATAGACTGGAAGGTGGGGGACCATATGCCTTAATTTCGAACAGAAACAGGGCTGGATGAAACATTAAAAAGGGCCAGGGAACAAGCTCTAGACACTAGTGGGGTCCAACCTCCTACTCCCTACTTTAAAGAGAAACAGGGGTTAATCTATCGAGTAACCCAAGGATCTGATAACATAATGAAGGAGCAATTGTTGGTTCCCCAGTTCTACAGGAAAGGGCTGATTCAGCTGGCACATGATCACACCACAAGGGGACATCTAGCTGAGAACAAGACCATAAAAAGGGTTTTGCAAAATTTCTATTGGCCCGGAGTTTACGCTGAGATAACCAAATATTGCCAAGAGTGTGATATATGTCAGAAAACAAGCCCCCATATTCCAGCACGAGCACCTTTACAAAGAATGCCATTGATCAAAGAGCCATTTCAGAGGATAGGGCTAGACATTGTGGGTCCAGTGGAGCCTACCAGCCGAGGATACCGGTTCATACTAGTGGTAGTGGACTATGCCACTAGATATCCAGAAGCATTTCCATTAAAAGGAATGTCTGCCAAACAAGTATGTGATGTACTTTTACCCTATTTTGCTAGAGTGGGGATTCCCCTGGAGATTGTAACAGACCAAGGACGTAATTTTATGTCGAACGTTATGAAAGAAGTATGCAAGACCCTTGCCATCAACCATTTAAGGACCTCGGTGTACCATCCACAGACTGATGGGCTGGTGGAAAGATATAACAAAACCATCAAACAAATGATAAAAAGAGCAACCAGCCCCACTGGTCTGCGGTGGGAGTAAGTACTGCCATGGGTATTGATGGTTTTACGTGATACACCTCAATCCTCAACAGGGTATTCCCCATTTGAATTATTATTTGGGAGACAGCCAAAATCTATCTTGGGATTACTAAAGGACACTTGGGAACAGCAGGAAGAAACAACCCTAACGGAATATGTGAATGAACTAAGGGATCACCTGGGAAAACTCAGAGACTATGCTCAGGAAAACCTGGGGCGAGCTCAAGAAACGCAAGAGAAGTATTACGACAAAGGAAGCAGACCTAGGACGCTTAAAATAGGAGACAAAGTGCTGGTGTTATTACCCACTCACACAAACAAAATGCTCGCCCAATGGAAAGGCCCATACAGTATAACAAAGGTGTTGGGTCCAGTTAATTATGAGGTGGAGCAACCAGATAGACAAAACAAACATCAGAACTATCACATTAATTTACTTAAGTTGTGGAAAGAAAGAGACTCAGCAATATTGTGTACGTCTCTAGTAGAGATGTCTGTCCCGGAACAAATGGTCACACATTCGGCTGGCAACCTATGAGATGTGGGCTTGGGGGAACAATTAAGCGACACCCAAAGAATTTAATTATTTGACACCCTGGGCCCTGTAGCAAAGACATTCTCGAGTCTACCTGGAAGGACTCATATGGCTACTCACTCAATCCCAACCGAGGCAGGCAAGATTATACGCCTCCGACCCTATAGAATCCCTGAAGCAAAAAGAGGGGAAATAGCACAAGAAATAGAGAGCATGCTGAAACTAGGTACCATTATTCCCTCCAAGAGCGCATGGTGTTCACCGGTGGTACTAGTACCCAAACCAGATGGTACCACCCGATTCTGTATGGACTTTAGGCAACTAAACGCCATTTCCAGATATGAAGCCTACCCTATGCCCCGAATAGATGAGCTAATAGAAAAACTGGGGGCTGCATCCTTTTTGAGTACATTGGACCTAACCAAAGGATATTGGCAGATACCGCTCAACCCAGCGGATCAGGAGAAAACAGCCTTTGCAACACCTCAAGGTCTATTTCAGTTTACGGTGTTACCATTTGGGTTGCACGGGGCTCCTGCCACTTTTCAGGCCTTAATGGATAAGGTACTAAAACCTCATGAACTATAGGCAGCTGCCTATTTGGATGACATAGTGATTTTTAGTAAAACCTGGAAGGAACATTTAGAACATCTAATCAAAGTAATTACGTCCTTACAAAAGGCAGGACTGCATATCAACCCCAAGAAAACCAAGCTGGCAGCCAAAACTACCAAGTATCTGGGTTATCCTGTAGGAGGTGGAGTAATCACACCGTTGGTGGACAAAATACAGGCTTTGAAAAAATTACGAATACCGGAAACCTGGAAAGAGATCCGAGCCTTCCTAGGGTTCATAGGGTATTATAGAAGATTCATACCGCATTTTTCTACCATAGCAGCACCACTGACAGACGCCTTAAAAACCAACCGGCCACTTCAAATCAAGCCAGAAGCTGTGCAAGCTTTTCACCACTTAATTCAACTAATATCAACCCAACCGGTTCTACACTGCCCAGATTTCTTTCTCAAAAGCCTTCTATTTACAGGCTGATGCATCAGGATGTGGTCTAGGTGCCGTGCTATCCCAAGGATCAGAACAAGACCAATGCCCAATAGCCTTCATCAGTAGAAAACTCCTCCCACACGAGATACCATACTCCACCTTAGAAAAAGATTGTTTAGCGATAAAATGGGCCGTTGAATCTCTTCGTTATTATTTACTAGGTCGAAAGTTTACCATCTTTACAGATCATGCCCCTCTTCGATGGCTAGCCACCCAGAAAGACTCAAACCATAGGGTCCTTAGGTGGTTTTTAACCCTTCAACCCTATCATTTTGTTACAGTACATAAACCCGGAAAATATCAGCTAGTAGCTGATTACTTGTCCAGGGCCTTGAACATGCCCGAACGGCCTAGTTCCCGGGGGGGGGGGAGTATGTGAGGTGGTCAAAGAGGCAACAGAATCAAGGGAGGATCCTATTCTAGTAATGAGACCCAGCCAACAAAAGGTTTACACAGCAAATCAAAAGAAAACAACTTGTCCCAGAAACCACCACGAGAAACGAAACCAAGGAGGGGGCAGAGACAGAATTAAAAAGGGAAAACGGCATAGGTACAACCCAATCATACAGCATGGAAATAGGTGTACCAGAGATTGGCACTGGTATAATGCAGTCAGCCCGCATGTAGATCGGTGGCCCCAGAGACATGCAGGGTGGGGTCAAACAGTGCATGAAACTGGGTGGACTGAGGAAAGAAAACGCCCTGCAGGTGTGGGGAATGAGAAGGAAAACTGGCTGGAGACTGAAGGGAGGGGAGGAGCAGAGAGGGGCTTAAATGCAGCAACAGAGAGCTCACCAGGTGTTTCTGATTACAGCTGCAAGCCGAGCCGGAGACCAGAGAGGAATGGAAAGGTGATTGTGACTGGGCGTACTAGAAGTACTAGAAGGCTCAGTGAGAGGCACAGGGGAGATCCCTATCAGAGGCGGACTCGCTGAGGAGAAGCGCCAGCCGTCAACCATTAATCAAGGACTGTGCCTTCCATGTGGATTTTTGTCTTTTTTTGTTTTCTTAACCCAGTGAACAGAGGGTGAGTCAGTCCGTGGAGAAAAATAATTAAGTTGACTTTATTTTCCCTTTTAAAGATGCGAGAAGCCAAGTGGAGCTTCTTTTGAACTCTGGACTGCATTAACCCTTTCACGGAAACCAAACCTCATGAAAACTAATACTGTTTGATGTGCACAAGCACAAGGAGAGCTGTTGTTTAAGTTAACACCGCAATAAATCTTAAAATTGCTAAACCTACATCCGACTACAGCCTACTATTTTACACTATTCAGTTCTCGAAAAGGAACTTCTGGCGATCAAGAGAGCATTTGAGGAGTGGAGACACATACTAATGGGGGCTAGACATGCTATTGAAGTTCGAACAGATCACAGCAATCTGCGAGTCTTACAATACTCGCACACCCGGAATAGCCGACAGGCACGTTGTGCTCATTTCTTTTCCCCATTTGATATAGTCTTCACCTTCATTCCAGGAAGAGTTAATCTTAAAGCAGACACACTGTCCAGGAAGGATTATAACTCTACAACCCCTTTCTGGTCTGAACCCCTATTTCCACGAGCAAGATTTTTATAGGTGGTTACAACCTTTCTTCAGTTGGTGGCTAATTCGACCTCTCAACTCCTCCAGCTCAATCCCCGATTTGTGGCCACTTGGAAACTTACCCTCTCTCAAGGGTGTGCATACAGGGGTAAACAACTGTTTATTCCCTCCGAGGAATTGAGAAGATCGGTTCTACAACTCTGCCACGACTCCAGGATGGCTGGTCATGGAGGCGTGGCAAATACCAAGGAGTTGGTCCAACGTCATTTCTGGTGGCCAGAGATGGCTCATGACATACAAGATTATGTTTCCGCCTGTGCCATATGTTTACAATCCAAGTCCCCTCGTTCAGCCCCATCGCGTCTTATGTCAGTAATGCCTGTCCCAGATCGTCCTTGGCAAATGATATCAACAGATTGTGTAGTTGAACTGCCTATCTCTGACGGTTGCACTGTGATCATGGTGACAGTAGACTATTTTACGAAAATGGCTCATTTTGTTCCTCTTCCTCGAATTCCCACAGCGGCCCGATTGGCCATGATCTTCCTTTCACGGATATTCACGCTTCATGGCCTTCCTGAAACAATCGTCTCAGATCGTGGGTCTCAATATACGTCGCAATATTGGCAGCAAGTTTGCAAGAGCTTGAACATCTCCCGAGCGTTAAGTTCTGGTTTCCATCCACAAACAAACAGTCAGAAAGAACGGTCAAATCAGACTTTGGAGGGTTACTTGCGCTGTTACATCTCAGCTTCACAGGACAATTGGTTTTCTTTACTACCCTTGCAGAATTTGCCTACAATAACTCTCGTCACTCCGCTCTGGGTTCCAGCCCTTTCTTTTGCTCCTACGGTTATCACCCTACCTGTTTTCCTACTGGTCATGCTTCATCGTCCCGGTTTCCGGATGTGGACAACCTGCTCAGGACTATCCAGGTGGGACATCATACAGCTAGGACATCCTCTTTTGAATGCTCAGAAACGTGTCAAACGCTTTGCGGACAGACACCGCACTCCAGCACCACAATTGGTGCCGGGTGATTTAGTGTGGTTGGCTTCCTGATTTTTACCCCGTCATTTGGTCCCTTCCAAGTTGTCTCCTAAGTATTTCGGTCCTTTACCCATACTGCAGCAACTGGGTTCATCTGCCTTCAGACTCAAGCTTCCCCCTTCTTGGTCCAGAATTCATCCAGTATTTCATGTGTCTCAGCTCAAGAAGGATGTGATTGATCGGTTTTCTAGATCAAGGAATGCTCCCCCTCCTCCTATTACCACTCTGATGGGACCTGAATATGAAGTGGCTGGCATCTGTGACTCTTGCCTTTTTCGGGGTCGTCTTCAGTTCCTGATTGATTGGAGGGGTTACTCTCCAGCTGATCGCTTTTGGGAACCTGCCTCAACCGTTTATGCTCCGGCGCTTGTTTGCCGATTTTTCCGGACACATCCTGATATACCGGGGGCCCCTGCCGTTGGAGGGGGCATATTGTCACGCCTCTCTGGAGATGTTGGTCTTTGTGGCATCGTTGGTCCCATAGACGGCGGATTCCGGCCATTTTTACTTCCAAGATGGCCGCCGCAACAGAAGGCGTGGGTCTAGAAGATGCACAGCCCAGCACCAAGGAAGCTCCACCCTCCTTGTCGGGGTTCGTTAAATCTGTCCCTGTTGGCAACGCACGGATGCGTTGCTACTCTTCACAGACAACGCTACGTAAGTTTGCATCTAGAAACACCTTTCTAATAAGCCTTTCCTGCATTCAAAACTTGGATTCATTGCGCCTAATTCTGTCCTTCGTTAATTCCTGCTTTCAGACTCTGCCTTTCCACTCAACTCCTTTCCTACCACGGAGACTCAAGCCCTCTCTCTCACACACCTGTTCATCGGCTCCGTCGCAGAAACCGGCGAGCAGACTGCTAGGGAGTCTCAGGTCCCAAATTCCGGTACAAAGGATAGTTGTCACAGGAACTCCAAGATCCAAACAGCGAATCTAAGTTGACACATTTCCTTCCGTTATTCAATATTTAGGGATTCCGAGCTCGGTCTACAGACCCGCTCAATCAACACATACTACTGCTGTATGTACTTCCATGCGCTTCTTTCAGAACTTGCCAGGTAAAGACCCTGTAATTTTACACTTCCTGTTTACTCTATACTCTGTTCTGTGCTAACAAACTTCCGCACTCAAAATAGGTGATTACCAGAAGTCATCCCTTCCACCGTGATACCTCTCCTAATCCTTTTTAAGGGTAACTTGATATATACTTACCTTAATTTTCCTATCACTTACCCTCACTTTACTTACCAAACTCTCTTCTTCTTCCATCAAGACTGCTTTCCACCAGTCTTCACCTGAACATTCGCTGCACAGACGACACCGATCCTGCAGCCGCTGACACAGGGTTTTCTTCCCCAGAGGGTTTCCCTGAGACCTTTCTTCTGCTCTAGTCTTCTAGAGGTAGGGGAAAGGGTTTAGGGAGGCTTTCGTGCTCATCCCCCTGTTGGAAGAAATTCAAGACAGAGAGAAATAGAGGAGGGGAAGAAGACTATCAGTGAGTCCTTAGGGTTGCCCTTCAGTTATCAAACTTTGTTCTGAACACACATTAATTATACGTGGGGGAAGGAGCACTCTCCAACCCCTCCTTGATCAGGTCCAATGGACCTCTGACCGGATGGCCATAGAGAAGTTCAAATGGACTGTAACCCACTCCCTCCTGAGGGACTTCTCTATATGCAAAGAGAAGGCATGGCAGTAGGAGATCCCACTTTTTCTTAAGGGGATCCTCTAAAGCTCCTATCATGCTCTTCATGGTTCTGTTAAACCTTTCTACCAATCCATTTGTCTGGGGTGGTATGCTGTTGAGAACTTGTATGTAACGCCACAGTTTTTCCACATGGCCTTCATGTAGTGGGACATATAATTTGACCCCCTGTCGGATATTACCTCCTTCTGAAACTCAACCCTGGTAGAAATACCAAGGAGGGCCTTAGCTAAAGCCGGAGCTGTAACAGTGCTCATAGGAATTGCTTCAGGGTACCTAGTAGCATGGTCTACTACAACAAGTATAAACCTGTTGCCTGAAGATGTTGGAGGATCAAGGGGACCAACAATGTAGATTCCTACCCTCTCAAATGGTACTCCCACTACAGGGAGAGGCACTAAAAGTGCCACGCTCTTGGAGCCACTTTTACCAGAAGTTTGGCAAGTGTGGCAACCCTTACAAAACTTATCTACCTCAGCCCCCATTTTAGGCCAATAAAAGTAGGGAGAGAGCCTTTCCTTGGTCTTCTTGAAATTCAAGTGACCAGCCAAAGGTATCTCATGGGCTATTTGCAAGAATTGGAGTCTGTTTTCTTGGGGCACTACATGTCTAATGTAGTCTCCAGGGATTGACACTGTCGGTTCACTAAAGAAGAGGCCATCTTCCCAGTGCAACCTATACTTACTTCCCAGGCTCTTGCCCTTCAAGCTGAGAAGCTGCCTGGTGGCAAAGACCTTCCAGAGTTGGACATTCTCTTTGTCCCCTACTGAAGTCTGCCCTGTTGGGGCCACCTTCTGCCAGTAAAGACTGCAGCTCAGGATGGTCCACAGAGTCAAGATCTCCAATGAGTTCCTGGCCTTCTACTAGATCTGAGTCCTCAGGCTCTAGTTCAACCACACATGGTTGTACCTCACTCTCAGCCTCAGATGGAGGAGGAATCACAGGTGTGATTTTTGACAACCTAGGAGATTTCCTGGTTGGCAGCACTGGAGTGCTTTCTGCTGGTTTCTTCTTTGAAGTATTGGGTTTCCCCTTTTATTCTGGTTACTTTGAAATAGCAGTTAGTAACTCCAGTGGAGTAGGAGTGATTTCTTTTTTCCATCATCTCCTCAGGAGAGCCCCTCAAGGTCCTCTCCCTTGCAGGTCTGGTAAGCTCCTGTAATCTCTTACTAGGAGGTATGGGAGTACGTGTCAGGTGAATCAACCTCTATGTCAGAATCATTTGTTCCATTCTCTTCCTCACCTGAAGAAAGTGTATCAGGGGTCTTTGTCTTCTTCTTATCTCTCTCTGTTGCTTTCTTTTTATGCAGGTATGGCCGGCCGCGGAACGAAGCCACGCTGGTTGCCGGAGAATATCCGGGAACCCGAGGCCCCGGATCCACAGCCGCCAGAAGGGGAAAAAGCTGCAAGGGCAAAAAACCCCAGAGAATACGGAACTGTCGGTGGAGATCTTCCGGATCCTCAGGTAATGTAATGAATCCAGGAACAGAGCTGCTCCACACCGTTACGAGAGAAGGGAATGAGAGTGAGGGGAGAAAAAGGGAAATCCAGGAGAGTAGAGGGAGAACGGGGAAGCCAGGACACAGGAGCCGAAGCAGGGCTGGCAGATGCCGATCCAAGGCAGGGAGGCGCCGAGAGTAAGAGGACCAAAGGGCGCCAGAGAGGAAAGAAGGTAGAACAAAGGAGAAAGGCTAAGGCGCCAGATAGGAGGGCGGTAGCCAAGGAGAAAACTCACGGAAGCGCTGGCAACAAAGGAGAAACAAACCAGTTGCAACGCGACCGCCGCCGGTCGGGAGTGAAGAAAAAGCCGGCAGCAGCGGCCATGGCAGAAGGGAAGACTAGACCGCTGAAAGCACAGCGGCGTAACGTAGCGGAGCAATTCAATGGCGGCTGCATCTCCATCGGTCCCATACCCTTACATAGAAGGGGCGCATGACAGTATGCCCCCCCCAGTGCGGGCAAAACCTGGTTTACTCGGATGTGCCCGGTAGAATCTCCTCACCAAAAGTGGGGCTTGGACATGAGAACTGGGTTCCCAGGAGTCTTCTGATGAAGGATAACCTTTCCAGGAAATAAGGAATTCCAATCTCCCTCTGTGGTAACGTGAGTCTTTGATCTTTTCCACTTCATATTCTTCTTCAGCCGTGTCCTTCACTCCCCTGCGCCGGGAATTAGTGGGAATGTCTGCCGGGGCAGGACGCAACAAGGAGGAGTGAAAAATAGGATGCATCTTACTCATGTTCTTGGGTAGCCAGAGGCGAAAGCCCACCAGATTGATGCGAGATACCACAGTAAAAGGACCTATGAACCTAGGAGATAACTTGGAAGGGCGTACCCATCGAGGTAGGTATTTGGTGGATAACCAAACTCTGGAGCCCGGTCCAAAGGGTGGGACTTCCGATCTTTTTCGATCCGTCCATCTCTTGTAATTTGAGCGAGCCTCAATCAAAGCTCGTTCAGCTATCTTGTGGTCTTCCTGGATTTGCAATAAACGAGACTCAGTGGAAGGGCATACGGCTTCGGAGGATGATATTGGCAGAATGCCCTTGGGATGTTGCCCATAGGTACAAAAGAAAGGACTGAGACCAAGAGCGGAATGTGTGGAATTGTTATATGCATATTCTGCAAAGGGTAATACATCATACCAGTCATCTTGGGTCTTGTTGACATAGCATCGAAGGTATTGTTCGAGAGTTCCATTAAGTCTTTCAGTTTGACCATTAGTCTGTGGGTGGAAGCATGATGAGAGGGCCCGAGTGATTCCTAACCGATAACATAAGGCTTTCCAAAATTTGGAGGTGAATTGACTCCTCCTATCCGAAATGATCTTGTTGGGTAACCCGTGAAGGCGAAAAACATCTCGGATAAAAACTTCTGCCATTTCGGATGCGGAGGGTAGTCCCAGAAGTGGGGAGAAGTGGGCTAACTTAGCGAGGGAATCCACAGTAACCATTATGCAAGTGTGCCCCCGAGATGCTGGTAGATCTACGATGAAATCTGTGGATATCTGTTCCCAGGGTCTTGAAGGTAGTGGGATTTGCTCAAGAAGGCCAATGGGTTTCTGGTATCGATGCTTACCACGGGCGCATGGGAGACAGGATTGTATATGTCTTCTGACATCGGCAGAGATCTTCTGACCAGATCTTCTGTATACTTTATGCCTCGATGCCCTGCTGTTTTATGGTCATGGCACCATGATAATATTTGATTGCGCAGATCCGGTAACGGGATGTACAACTTATTGTCGACGAATACCAAACCCTCTTTCTTTACAACCTTATATTTGGTGGCTACAGAGTCAGGAAGTGGTAACCTTTCATTGGCGGACCTAACCTGAGAGAGGAATGACACTGTGGTTCCAATGAATACCTGATCCGGGAAGAACCTCTCTTTGATCAGAGTCGAGAGTTCTTTGGTATTCCATCGACGTGAAAGTGAGTCGGCAACCACATTCTGGGCTCCCGGAAAATATGTAATCTCAAAATCATACTGAGCAAAGAAATGAGCCCAACGTGCCTGTCTGGCATTTGTGCATTCCAAGTTCCTTAAAGATCTCAGATTCTTATGGTCTGTCCTAATGGTGAATGGACCGACTCCCCCTTGAAGAAGATGCCTCCAATCCTCACATGCCAGTTTGATGGCCAGAAGCTCTCGCTCACTCACAGAGTAATTCTTCTGACTGGGGTTTAAAGTCTTGGAGAGATAGGCCACCGGATGTTCTACTCCTTCATGCTCCTGCAATAGGACTGCTCCCACCGCGTCCGCTGAAGCATCGGCTTCCACAATAAATCTTTTAGTCTGGTCTGGTTGTTTCACAATGGGGGCTGAACAGAACTTTCCCTTTAAACTTTTGAAAGCCTCTTCTGCTTCCGAAGACCATTTGAAAGGTAGTTGATCTTTCTTAAGAAGAGAAGTGATGGAAACCACTGTAGAGGAAAAATCTTTGATGAATTTGCGATAGAAGTTCGAGAAACCCAAGAATCTTTGAACTTCCTTTATGGAAGAAGGAGAGGGCCATTCAGTGATTGCAGACACCTTCTTGGGATCCATCTGAACTCCATCCCTGGAAAGAATAAACCCCAAATAGGGAACTGAGGATACTTGAAAAAGGCATTTACTGGATTTGACCAATAGACGATTATCTTGAAGGCGTTTGAATACTTCATGTAAGTGGTGAGTGTGTTCTTGGGCTGATTTGGAAAAGACTAGAATATCATCTAAATAGATGATGACCGAATGGAAAAGTAATTCAGAAAAAAGTTTGGTCCATAAACCGTTGAAAGACTGCAGGAGCAATGACTAAGCCAAAGGGCATAACCCTGTATTCGTAAAGCCCATACGGGGTTCTAAATGCCGTCTTCCATTCATCTCCAGCGCGGATGCGTAGGAGATGATAAGCATTCCTCAGATCCAGCGTGGTAAAAATCACTGCCCCTTTGACTGCCTCGAGTATGTCGGATATCAAGGGCAGGGGATATCTGTCTCTGATGGTGACCTTGTTGAGACCCCGATAATCAATGCAAGGCCGAAGCTCCTGAGAATCCTCCTTACAGATAAAGAAAAGTGAGGCTCCAACGGGTGATTTAGAAGGTTGGATTAAGCCATTTTTTGAGGTTGGCATCCAGGTACTGTCGAAGAACAGATTTCTCCTTGAGGGATAAGGCAAACATCCTACTAAATGGAACCAACACCTCAGGGATAAGCTCAATGGCACAGTCCTCTGGGCGATGTGGGGGAAGATCATGTTCCATCTTTTCAACAAACACTTGGGAATATTCAGAAAATAGCGCTGGAACTGAGTGAATGGTACGAAAGGGAGACTCTGAAATCCGTAATACCGCTGTCTGGTATCTTTGAGAACTCAAGCAAGACTGGCTGCAGTAGGGAGAGAAAAAGCTGAGGGTATTAGTGGCCCAGTCGATAGTCGGATTATGACGGCGTAGCCAGGAAATGCCCACAATTATGGGGATGTGGGCGGCCCTAATGATATCAAACGACATCTCTTCCTTATGTTCCTGAATGGTCACCCGAATGGCTTCTGTGGAGTGGGTGATCGGCCCAGAACAGAGAGGAGCGCCATCCACACCTTCTACCTTGAGGTTCTCCTTATTCTGGATTTGTTGGATACCCATCTTGCTGGCCCATACTGTGTCCATAAAGCTTCCCGCGGCGCCACAGTCTATAAGGGCCAGTGTGTCCATAGATCTTTTCCCCCAGGACAAATGCAATGAAACCACCATAAGTCAAGTGTCTTCGTTCAGGCGGGAAGGGGCGACTGACAAGGTTACGTAGGGACCCTTGTTTATTCCTCGAACCGAGGTCCCATTTAGGTTCGAGGCACCACGTTTCCCGACCTCCTTGGTGGGACATTGGGGCAATCCCTAAGCAGATGAGATGCAGAACCACAATACATACAGAGACCCGCTTCACGGCGTCTTTTTCTTTCTTCTGGAGTGAGTGGCGCCCTCATGGAGCCAATCTGCATGGGTTCCTCTTTAGAGAAATTCGGGGGAATCCTCGGAGTAACTGAGGGACTGGGAAGGCTGAAAGCCCCTCTGGCCTTCTTCTCTTGCTTCCTTTCATTGATATGATGTTCAATCTGTAGAGTGACAGACAAAAGTTCTGAAAACGAGGCCGGACGAGGAATCCTTGCAAGTTCGTCCTTCAATTCCTCCTTAAGTCCCGTCCTGAAAATGGTGAATTGGACTTGCTCCTGCCAGTTAGCCTCTGTAGCAAGCTATTTAAATTTGGTGATGTAGGATAGAAGATCCATTTGTCCTTGATGGACCTCCAGCAATTCTTCACAGGCCATATATGTGACTTCTAGCCTTTCAAAGGTCTGTTTAAACCTTGCAAGGAAGGCGTCCCAATTCCTCAAAATTGGATCGTCTGCTGTGACTAAGGGACTGACCCAGGCCAAAGTGTTTCCTGATAAATTAGAAACCAAAAACCCGATCTTACTTAGATCGGTGGAAAATGTAGTAGGTCGAAAGGCAAATTGTATATTACAGGCCTCTATAAATTCCTTGAGTTTCTTAGAAGATCCGTCGAACTTTCTTGATGAAAGTGGCATGGGAGGAAGATCCGTATTGCGGGGCTCTCTAGTCGCCACTAACTGTCGGAGTACACTGTTTTCGGCCTTGATATTTTGTAACTCCTGGTTTAAATTTCGCACTTCCATATTCAAGGACTGCACTGCCGCTACCAGCTCTTGGACTTGTCCAGCGGTTGCCATAACGGGATCTTTGTGGCGTTGCAAGCTGTCATGTGAATCAACCTCTATGTCAGAATCATTTGTTCCATTCTCTTCCTCACCTGAAGAAAGTGTAGTTGGGGTCTTCGTCTTCTTCTTATCTCTCTCTGTTGCTTTCTTTTTATGCAGGTATGGCCGGCCGCAGAACAAAGCCACGCTGGTTGCCGGAGAATATCCGGGAACCAGAGGCCCCGGATCCGCAGCCGCCAGAAGGGGAAAAAGCTGCAAGGGCAAGAAACCCCAGAGAATACGGAACTGTCGGTGGAGATCTTCCGGACCCTCAGGTAATGTAATGAATCCAGGAACCGAGCTGCTCCACACCGTTACGAGAGAAGGGAATGAGAGCGAGGGGAGAAAAAGGGAAACCCAGGAGAGTAGAGGGAGAACGGGGAAGCCAGGACACAGGAGCCGAAGCAGGGCAGGCAGACGCCGATCCAAGAGAGGGAGGCGCCGAGAGTAAGAGGACCACAGGGCGCCAGAGAGGAGGGCGGTAGCCAAGGAGAAAACTCACAGAAGCGCTGGCAACGAAGGAGAAACAAACCAGTTGCAACGCGACCGCCGCCGGTCGGGAGTGAAGAAAAAGCCGGCAGCGGCGGCCATGAAAGAAGGGAAGACTAGACCGCTGAAAGCACAGCGGCGTAACGTAGCGGGGCAATTCAATGGCGGCTGCGTCTCCATCGGTCCTATACCCTTACATAGAAGGGGCGCATGACAGTACTTGACACTACTCCCAGGTCTTTCAGATCATTTCCCAACAGCACCCTTCCTGGTACTTCAGATTGTACACTCACAGGTATCCTGACAGTCATTTCATTGCACTGGATGAGAGCTGGTAATTGGGGAAGCATCTGCACAGGCCTTCCAGCTAACTTGTTGAGGCGTTTGGGTGCCTTAGCAACATCCTCCACCTTGAAAAAAGATTTGTCCACCACAGTTATGGCCCCAGTGTCTCTAATGGCAGGGGTCTCCTGACCATTGACTAGGACACTGTCTTTATAATACTCTTTAATATTAGGAGGGATAGAATTATACACATCTAAATTCTGTTGTTCCCACAACCCTAGGGATACTAAAGATACACTAGCTGAGACTCCAATGGGGTCTTCAGCAAGCAGTTGAAAGTTTCCACTGGCCATATGTACTTCCTCCTTTGGAGCGAAGGCTAAGGAGACAGTGTGGACCCCTGAAGGTTTACCCTTACATCTAGAATCCCCTTTCACATGGTCAGTAGAGCCACAAACATAACATAACATTTTCCAAATGTCTTTATGAATGGTGGCTTGTTCTGACCTCATTCTGGTCTGGGACCAGAAGGTGCACTAGCCTGATTAGGTTTCCCTTGGGGCTTACCCTTGGAATTTTGTTTGGGGGCCTCTTTGGAATTGGAATTATTTTAATTCTCTTTGTTGTCTTTCTTAGGCTGCTTTCCCTCATCCTTTTTCTGAGTGACCCCTGAATTCTTGTGAGTAGCCCTGTTGACAACCCACAAGTCAGCAGCCTTAGCTAGTTTCTTAGAATCTAGTTCTTTTGAATCAGCCAAGTGCTGTCTGAGCTCAGGAGATAAGGCATCATAGATAGACTCTAACATTACAAGATTTCTCATTTCTTCATAAGTGTTTACTCGGTAACCCTTAATCCATCCCTCTACGTTCCTCAAACACTCATTCACCCAAGTAGCCCAAGGGGTACTATCATGCTTTTTGAGGGTCCTGAACCTCTTAGGGTACTGGGAAGGAGTCTTCCCAAATTTAGCTATCAAAGCTAGTTTCACACATTCATAATCCATCCTATCCACCTCCCCCAACTCCATTACAACATCAGATGCAACAGAGGGGGAGCCTAGAGAATAACCAGGGGATCAACTGGACTGGAAGATCCAGAGGATTCGGGGAGAGAAGCATTTTCCAAAGACAATTTCTTCATCTCAAGCTCATGGTTGAGCTCTAATTCTTTGAGCCTTAGTTATTGATGTCTCTGTTCAGTTTGGGCACTAATTCATTTGAATTCTAGCTCGAGTCTCATTTTTTTCTAGAGTGATAAATTCAGGACTTAATGTGGGACCTGACAAGGTCCAGTAGCCACAGGTTGAGGCCTTTGAGCAGGTAGAGTGCCAGAGGGGGTGACATTGTTATCCTGCTCTTCCTCATCTGTTACAACAACATTTTCAACATTATCATCCTCAATGTTTGCTACATTTGCTGGAGTAGTGGGCACTACAGCACCACTATCCAGACTTTGTTTCTCTAACAGCCTATCAATCATTTCTAATTTCTTGCCTTTGACAGGAAGACATTTCTGTCTACACAGATCCCTTAAATAATCAGCAGTATTAGTAAGGAGGGTCTCATGGCTGTAACTTTCTATATTTTTGACTTTGTTTAAAATAAACTTGTTGTGATAGTTAGCCTTGTGGTTATTTGAACCAAGGTACTAGCAGAACTCTAAAATGTAAATCCAATACTTTTATCCTCACCGCTGTACACCAGTGTTAGGCAGAATCCTGTGCAGTTCCCTTAGGGAGCACTACAGAAGATTAGGACTACAGGTGAGAGCAATACATCCCCTTTGGTATCAGTCTGTACCACAAAGATTTAGTAGGTAGCTGTGGCTGAGCAGTCAGACTTATCTCAAGAGGGAGATGAGCAGTATTCAGGATTTACACAATAGGCCTTCAGTACTATTGCAAAAGGAAACACTGACTAAAGCTTTGTATTAAAAATAATATATATATTTATTTTACACACTTCTAGATAAACACATTTATCACAATTCAGTCAAAGAAAGTATACACAACTCCCTAGTTAAATTGTAGACAATTATGAGCAAGAGTGAAAACTGAGCAAAACGGCACAGTGAAAACCAAACACAAATGGCACTTTAGCAATTTCTCACAAGGGAGGGAAAGCACAAGTTATACAGAAATATCTTCTTACACACCATAGCAACACTTCCCATAGTTTGTGAACCAGTTTAGGCAAGGCAGTACTGTAGCATAAAGGATACTTAAATGAAAACCGAGCAAAATGGCACTTCACAGGTTATAAAAGTGGGAAGGAAAAGGTGATTATAAAATGTAGGTGCACCAACACAGTTCTAGTTGAGAAGCAATGTAGATAAGGTAGTTCTAACCAATTTAGCCAGAGTCAATAGGCCTGTGCCAGAGTCAGTGGTACAGGGCAAGGGCCCAGGAGCAAAATGTTCTTGTAGCTACAGTCGTTTTGGTTAACGATTCAAAAAGGTGGATGCAGAAGGTGAAAGACAATGTTAAAAGACAGGGGCGGCCAACACAACAGGTAGGTAAAGGATTTAAAACATCTTTAGCCCTACCACGCAGAAAGGGCGGCCTGGCGGAACAATGTACCTTTAAAATGAAGAAGTGGCTCCTGTGGTGGCGGTTGTTCCTGGTAGTTCCTGCAGTTCGGGGGATCCAGCAGAGGAAGAGAGGCTCTCGTCGTGGAGGAAGGTTCGAGTTACTGCACTACCCAGGGATGAAACCAGCCGTGGTGCTGCCCGACGAATAAAAGGTGCGCTCCTTTAAATCGCGGTCCGGTTGGACGGGTGCTTGGCTATCCGGTCTCCGAGTACAGGGTACTGGCGATTCGACCAGGGCAGGTCCAGGAAGGCGATTGGCAAACTGCTTGGCCCTACCAGCTCAAGGTAAGAAGGTGTCAGAAATCCACAGCAATTACTTGACCATGTAGTGTAGCTGGAGATTTCTTCCCAACAATGCTACTGATTGGCCGCCTAATAGCAGACAGTCTGTGGCATTCCTTGAAAGATGGAAATCCACGAACTGCCAGGAGGATCCCAGAAGACGCCCAGAGGATCAATCACAAGGTGATGCCATCAACTCCAGGACCCTATGAAAAACACCCTGATTAAGTAACAGCACAATGCAATATATTCGTAGAGTACTATAAGTATCAGAACCAACCTCTAATGGGAGGAAGACAGGAGTCGGTAAGAAGTGCAGGGAAAACTATCCTCCTTAATTTTGTGACAGAGCAAACAAAAGACAACTGAATAAGTGGTGGAAGTTCTAAAGGTTCGAGAAATATGTGCAATGTGAATTATGTACCTTACCGTGGACCCAAGGAATGTCAGCATGGAAGAATAAGAAGTAAATGCCGTATCCAGGTAGCAACAGCCCAACTGTGCCCGACGACACGAGGACGCCTTCGTAGAGTCTCTAGTTCCATATGGGAGGACCCAACGAAACGAGGACGAACAGAAGCACACCAAGCAGGCAGTCACTAGTCCAAGGTGTACGACTGGAGGGAAACGGAATAAGGGCTGATGTTACACTGGGATACAAGCACTTCAATTGGAAAGTCGTAGTGAAGGTTAAGTCAAACAGGTCCGGTACACTGTGGTTCGTGGGAAGCACAAGAGATGCTGTATAGAAACGAATAGCACACGAAGCAGACAAGGGAGCAGCAAGACAATCCAAAGGAAATGTTACACGGTCGAAATACCAACGTTCCAATAATATCCAGGCAAACAAAGCAGACAAGGAGTAGGCAGGAGACTGATCCAAAAACAAAGTCTGAGGTCGAGGCAGCAGAAATCCAGAAAGTAAAAAAAACAGGAAACAAAGCACACTTCCACGTAATCAGAAGCGCGGGACCCATGGCAATCGAGCACTAAGTAATGCAAAGTCACATGAAATGGATGCGAACGTGATAACGAAACAATCACGGGCGCCATAGTTTCCATGCCAACCGCCAGGAATGACCGTAACGTCCCGTAGACTGAACCTTCTGGGAAATGTAGTGCAAATCATGACTTGGTGTAAAACGGCGAAGGTTCTTATGCAGAACGAGACGCTTAGCCATCAACTGATGTCTGGGTGAGATGAGTGTGTGTTTACTCATAGTTTGTGAAGTATCATGTAAACTAGCAGAGCCTGTGAGACCTTGTGTGCGTGACTGTAGTCTAGTGGTAGGTGGATACCTAACAGTACCCTCTCCCAAAGAGCGCCTCACTCTACGGTTAGACCAGAAATCAGAAAGAAGAACAGGTGCATGAATATTTCCGGCTGGTTCCCAAGTGCGATCTTCCGGCCCATAACCCTTCCAATCCACCAAATACATTCTTACACCCCTCTTGACCTTAGTATCTAGGATACCACTAACATCACACTCATCAGAACCCCCAACTGCCACAGGTCTAGAACGAGGAAGTAGCCGTAGGTCTGCATGCACTGGTTTGAGCAAGGACACATGAAAAACGGGATGGATTTTCCAAGAACTAGGCAAAGCAAGTCTAACGACCACTGGGTTGATGATGGCAGCGATCTCATAAGGACCAACGTAGCGTGGTTGTAGAGACCTTCGTCCAGGTAAGTGGAGATGTTTAGTTGCCAACCAGACCTTCATCCCGATGGAATAAGAGAGAGAAGCAGAACGATGAGCATCAGCGTGAAACTTGGAACGAGCCTGGGCATCCACAAGATGCTGCTTGATAAGCTCATGTGTTTTTTTCAATCCATTGGCACAGGTAATAGCGGCAGGGTTGCAAGGTATTATCGTCAAAGGACTTGGAAAAGCCCGAGGATGACGGCCATAGATAGCCAAGAAAGGAGAGTACCGGTACCCGTGGCCGTATGTACTGTGTTATTATAGGCAAACTCAGCCAATGGTAAGGCTGACAACCAGGAATCCTGATAATGTATCATCAAAGAACGGAGATACTGTTCCAGAGTAGTGTTCAATCTCTCCATTTTCCCATCAGTTTGAGGGTGATAGGCACTTGAATAACGGTCTTCAATACCAAAACAACCTGTCAAGGCTCGCCAAAATCGAGAAGTGAACTGCGAACCACGATCCGTCACTATGATGGACGGTAATCCAAAAGGATGGAAAACGTGCTTTAAAAACAGATCTGCCAAAACAGGAGCTGTCGGAAGACCACGACATGGAACAAACAAGGTGTATTTCGTGAAATAGTCAATGACCACCAATATAGTATCATGACCTTGTACGGATGAAAGTTCGACTATGAAGTCCATAGAAATCATAGACCGGGGATGTTCAGGGATAGGTAATGGGTGTAACAGACCTACCGGTTTATTGCGTAAACACTTGGCTTGGGCACAAACGGCACAAGAGGAAACATAAAGTTGAACATCTTTGAGCATATCCGGCCACCAACACCAACGATGGAGTAGCTCAAAGGTTTTCTTTATACCCGGGTGTGCTGCCAATTTAGAATCGTGACACCATGCCAGGGCTTTTTGCCTTGTAGAGGTATCTGGGAGATAAAGTCTCCCCTGAACATAAGGAAGGGAGTGAACAACCTGAATTTCGTTGTTCGTTAGCAACTGGGGATTCTTCTTAACCCAATCTTGAATGGCGACCTTCATGGAATCCTGAAGAGTACAAGCACAAACGACTTGATTGGGCAGAAGCAAATACCCCGTAGATCTGTGTCTTGTAAAACCACCATCCAGACGCGACAAAGCGTCTCCCTTAGTATGTAATGAACTAGGTCGATACGTGATAACAAAATAAAATTGGGAAAATAATTCATGCCAACGGGCATGGCGGGCCGTAGAGCATTTGACTGATTGAAGAGCAAGAAGGTTTCTGTGATCTGTATACACAGTGACGGGTGTGCTGGTGCCTAACAGATGATGCCTCCAAGTCAAGAAGGCATCACGTACTGCCAAAAGCTCTTTCTCTGTGACAGTATAATTACATTCATAGGAAGACAGTTTTCGTGAATGGTAAGCAACCGGATGAAACAAACCCATATCAGGACATACTTGAGATAACACAGCTCATAAAGCAGAATCGGAAGCGTCAGCCTCTGCCACAAAGGGTTTCTTTGGATAAGGGTGTTGCAAAATAGGTGCCGTAGTAAAAGCCTGTTTCAACATCTCAAAAGCCTTATCAGCTTCGGAATTCCACTCAAACCTATTCTTACAGCTGGTAAGACGACTGAGCGGAGCTGCTATTTGAGAAAACGACTTGATGAAACGTCGATAAAAATTTGCAAAACCAAGGAATGATTGCAAAGCTTTCAGGGTTTTAGGTACTGGCCAGTCTAATACCACCTTGACTTTGTTCTGGCACATTTGAACGCCTTTGTCCGAGATCTCATATCCAAGGAATTCAACTCTGGCAACATGGAAAATACACTTTTCCAATTTGGCGTATAACGAGTTCTCGCGCAGGCGCTGTAATACTTGTGTGACATGCTGGATATGGACCTCCATTGAAGCTGAGTATATCAAAATGTCATCAAGATATACGACAACAAAACGATCCATCATATCACTGAAAATATCATTAATGAAATGTTGAAACGTAGCAGGAGCATTACACAACCCAAACGGCATTACACAATACTCAAATAATCCATATTTGGTCTTAAATGCTGTCTTCCATTCGTCCCCTTGCCAGATCCTAACCAAATTATAAGCCCCTCTCAGGTCTAACTCGGTGAAAATTACTTAGGATCCTAACTGATCCAAGAGGACAGAGATGAGTGGAATGGGGTATCGATTTCTTATAGTAACCGAATTTAACACCCGGTAGTCAATGCATGGGCGAAGCTCCCCCTCTTTTTTGGGAACAAAGAATAATGGTGCTGATGCCGGTGAACATGAAGGTCGTATGAAACCAGTCTTAAGGGATTTGTCAATATATTCCTTAAGGATCAGATCCTCCTTCTGGGTCAAGGAATAAATTCTACCCATGGGAATCTTGGCTCCTGGAATCAGATCGATAGGGCAATCATAGGGCCTGTGAGGGGGCAGCATCTCCGCACCTCTCACATCAAAGACGTCCCTGTAGGATTCATATTCTGGGGGCAAAAGAGAAGGCGTGACTGCTCCAATTGCCGATGTATTAAGCAACAAGGGTCAGCAAGGACTGTTCTCTATACTAGAGAATCCCAAACATGTTTATTCACAATGGTCCGAGACAAATTCAATGGTGCCCAACCTCCAGTCCAAAATAGGATTATGTTGCACCAACCAAGGTAGGCCTAAGATCATTAAATATTGGGGCGCGGCTATCAAATCAAAATGAATGGTCTCGGAATGTTCATTATTAGTGATCATACACAAGTCCAGCCTCCGTTCGGTCACTAGTCGGGAGGCTAGTGTGGAACCATCAACAGTTTTAACCATTTCAGGATGGGATTTAGGAACAACAGGGATACCCAAGGCCTTGGCATATTCAGCATCAATATAATTGCCAGTGGCACCTGAATCAAGAACAGCCGTAATATCCCATTCCAAACCGGAAGATATGGAGCATTTTGTGGATACCAAAAAAGGAACTGTGATACTTGGGCCCAAAAAACCACTGCTCGGGAGTCGGGCCCCTTCTACTGCCGAGCTTTGGCATTTCCCTATTTCTTCGGTTTCTTAGTACAGGATTTCAGAATGTGATTGGGAGAGCCACAATAAAAACAGAGATTATTTATTTTTCTGTTTTCCCTTTCTACTTGTGATAATGGGCCCCTGACAGCCCCGATTTGCATAGGCTCACTGTCAGTGACAGAGGAAGCAGAAGTGGACATAGAAGGGGGTAACAGAGTTCTGCGTTCCCCCTTACGTTCCACTCTTCTTGCATCAATCTGAAGGACTAAATCTAAGAGCTCTGGAAAGGCAACCGGCACAGTGGCAAGAACATCCTTCAGCGAATCAGATAGACCCATATAAAAAAGAGCCCCCTTCTTTTCCTCTGGCCAGCCTGTCTCAGCCACTAACTGATTGAATTTAGCTAGGTAAGACAAGAGAGGTAAGGAACCCTGTTGTAACCCCAATAATTCTAGATCTGTGGCCTGGGTCTTGTACCTCGTGTCAAATACCTTGCTCATAGCTTGGATAAGGGTGTCACAATCAAACAAGAATGGGCTTCCTGACTCTAGTAATGGATTGGCCCAAGAAGCTGCCGTTCCACCAAGATGAGAGAGGAGGAACGCAGCTTTAGTTGTAGAATCCGGAAAGGACGTGGGTCGGCACAAAAAGTGCAATTGACATTGATTTCGGATCTCCTGTAAACCTTTGCGGAGGAGCTAGCGGGAATTGCGTGGCCATGATAACGGGGCCTGAGCTCTGTGTTTGCAACCCAGAAGCAGAAGCTTGGTCAGACCCTGAAGGCATAGCGGCAGGAGGTTGCAACCCTGCTTGTAAGGCGTTAATATGAAGTTCCGTATTAGCTTGAGCCGTAGCCATATCATTGCGTAAATCCGCAACCAGCTGCATGATTTGTGCTAGGGTGTCCTGGATTTCCATTAGGGCTTCTGATTATGTCAGAAATCCACGGCAATTACTTGACCACGTAGTGTAGCCGGAGATTTCTTCCCAACAATGCTACTGACTGCCTGCTTAATAACAGACAGTCTGTGACATTCCTTGAAAGATGGAAATCCACGAACCACCAGGAGGATCCCAGAAGACGCCCAGAGGATCAATCACAAGGTGATGCCAGGACCCTATGAAAAACACCCTGATTAAGTAACAGCACAATGCAATATATTCATAGAGTACTATAAGTAGCAGAACCAACCTCTAATTAGAGGAAGACAGGAGCCGGTAAGAAGTGCAGGGAAAACTATCCTCCTTAATGCTGTGACAGAGCAAACAAAAGACAACAGAATAAGTGGTGGAAGTTCTAAAGGTTCGGGAAATATGTGCAATGTGAATTATGTACCTTACCGTGGACCCAAGGAATGTCAGCATGGAAGAATAAGAAGTAAATGCTGTATCCAGGTAGCAACTGCCCAACTGTGCCCGACGACACGAAGACGCCTTCGTAGAGTCTCTAGTTCCAAATGGGAGGACCCGACGAAACGAGGACGAACAGAAGCACACCAAGCAGGCAGTCACTAGTCCAAGGTGTATGACTGGAGGGAAACGGACTAAGGGCTGATGTTATACTGGCATACAAGCACTTCAATTGGAAAGTCGTAGTGAAGGTTAAGTCAAACAGGTCCGGTACACCGTGGTTCGTGGGAAGCACAAGAGACGCTGTATAGAAACGAACAGCACACGAAGCAGACAAGGGAGCAGCAAGACAATCCAAAGGAAACGTTCCAAGGTCAAAATACCAAAGTTCCAATAATATCCAGGCAAACAAAGCAGACAAGGAGTAGGCAGGAGACTGATCCAAAAACGAAGTCCGTGGTCAAGGCAGCAGAAATCCAGAAAGTTCAAAAAACAGGAAACAAAGCACACTTCCGCATAATCAGAAGCGTGGGACCCATGGCAATCGAGCACTAAGTAATGCAAAGTCACATGACATGGATGCGAACGTGATGACGAAACAATCACGGGTGCCATAGTTTCCATGCCAACCGCCAGGAACGACCGTAATGTCCCGTAGGCTGAACCCTCTGGGAAATGTATTGCAAATCATGACTTGGTGTAAAACGGGCAAGGTTCTTATGTAGAACGAGTTGCTTAGCCGTCAACTGAGGTCTGGGTGAGATGAGTGTATGTTTACTCATAGTTTGTGAAGTATCATGTAAACTAGCAGAGCCCGTGAGACCTTGTGTGCATGACTGGAGTCTAGTGGTAGGTGGATACCTAACAGAAGGCTCTTGCAGATGAAGATCTTCTCTCGTCGTGTGGAGAAAAGTGGTGAGACGCTGCAGCAGGGCTTCACCGGTGGTTCAGTCGTTGCAGATGTCTTTGGCTTCTCTCCTCTTCGGCTTCTTAGTTCCAGTGGCGACGTCTTGCTCTTCCAGTCCTCAGGACCCTGCTTTTATGCAAAAAGATCCCCATTCATACAGCCTAACTGTCACTCACACAGTGGAGTGGTCATCTCGACGGGAGACCCTCCAGCCTATCAGGTTAGAGTGCGACATGGGTTGCTGAGGCAACCCTTTCCAGGGGTCCTACTCCCCCCCCACACAATGGACCCACCCCAGTCTCAGTGGCGCTGAAAGGAGGGCTTCTTGGCAGAAGCCCGCCAAAAGGACAAACAAAGGTTCCCCGACCTGGGTTAGGAGTTTAGAGAAAGACACGAGAAAGAAGTTATATTAAAGTTCTGGCAAATAAAACCTACCGGAATAAAGTTAATATTAAAATACACAGGCGGTATGTTAGAGGCTGTCAGAAAATGTGGTAGCCTCGAACAATGGGAAAATACCATAGGAAAATATTTGTGTTAGAATATTCACGTTAGTAACCACTTCCACCACCCAGAAACTTTTGAGAGAGGGACTGTACGGTACCCTCTCGAAAATGAACATATGGGGAAAACTATTAACCCTTCACAGTACCTCCATAGTAAGATGGGTTGTACTGGTTTAGTTCATAAAAATTGACTAGTAAAGTCAATGGGGACTTTACATGCCCTGGGAGACAGTAGTCAGTCCCAGGGTATGGAGTCTATGTTTGGGAGCCGCTACGACACCCCTGTGTCACTGCACGGAGGGTGCTGTGTAACACATGTGAATAAAGATGGTTCCTATGGGGGTGAGAAAAACCCCATAGACATTGAACACAGAAATAGTCTAGAACACACATAGCAGAAATGCCTAAGAGTGGGAAAAAGAGTCTCACTCTTAGCAGGAGAAAAAACAAACCCTTCAAATCCAGCAAAGCTGCTGGGGGACTCTATAGGTAAGGGAAATTAGCCATAGAATGAGAATTCTCCCTAACAGCTTCCTCCCTAGCTTTGCGCAGTTTGACAGGGGCAATCATGTCCAGTGCCTTGGTCATAGCATTATTGAAGGTATTTACTAGTATGTCAGGGTTGGTGTTACTTTCCAGTGCAGAAATAGCAGGAAGGAGGAGAGGAATACGTTTTTCAACAGTAATATCCTTCTTACTTCTAGTAGGGAGACGGGGTACCATATTGTTGGTTTTAGGGCTGAAAAGATATAATGTGGCGCAGAAGGTTATTAAATAATGATATGTCCATGGTTGCAGGACAATATTGGTGATATCAATATTGCAGTTTAGTTCAGATACCCAGTCCTTCCTTTAATGTGAGTTGGAGAGACGACTTTTTGAGTAAGACCATGATCATTTAGCAGGGCGGCTATTGATTCAGCATGTTTGTTGTCTGTATCATTAAGGCCAAAAATAAAATCTCCCATCAGTCGTATTCGAGAGTGGTCTTTTGGATTGTTGGCTATAAGACTGGTTAGGTCGTCTTCAAAGGTGCCTAGTGGCCCAGGGGGCCTATATATCAAGTGGATTGTTAGTGTACAGTTATTGGAGAGAGGCAGTTTGGCTGTGAGTATTTCACAGGATGAGTGGGGTGCTGACGTGGCAAGTCTAATAGGAAGGGTCGTTTTGAAAATGATGGCTAGACCACCACCTCTGACATTAGGCCGGTCTGCTCTAAGGATCTGGTAGTTGTCAGGTACCGCTAACATGAGAGTCGGTCCTGCAGCCTCATGTAACCAAGTCTCAGTTATGGCCAGTAGGTCCAGGTTATCATTGTTTAGGATGTCTGCAATTTCAGTAGCATGGGCTACCACTGATCTAGCGTTGATGAAGGACCCTGTTAGTGTTAAAGTACTATTGGATTTAGATATTAGAGAGGGTTTAGGTGAGAGGGTATTCTGGATCATATGATTCTAGTTAGAAGTTCGAGCACAAGAATTGGTAGTCTGCGTTGATGTGGGAGGAGAGTTCTTGGGCTGGGTGGTAGTACGTCTGTTGGATTTGTTAGGGTGGTTTCTTTTAGGTTCGTAGATACAGGGCAGTCTAGATCTGGGTCTCGAATTTCTATGCTTAGGAGGGCTTGTTTTAATAGCAAGGGTCATGATGGTGAGGATAGCAAGGGTAAGTAGTAAGGTCTGAGCTGATTTAGTAGAACAGGCAGGGGACATTTTCAGGCTATGCCAGGAGCATACTATGCACTAACATCTAAGTATTATTTCAGTATGGAGGGCAGAGTATACTTTCATGCTATACCTAGGAGATGCTGTGTGCTAACATCCAGAAACAATTTTAGTGCAAGAGGCCAGACACTCATGACTCGAGTGTGCTATGTGCTAACATCTGAATACAGTTATAGTATAAAAGGCAGAAAAAACTCTATCATACTAAGCAAGGGAAATGCTATGTGCTAACATCTAGATTCAATTTTATTGCAAGAGGCCAAAAACACTCATGACTAGAATGTGCTATGTGCTAACATCTGAATACAGTTACCGTTTAAGAAGGCAGAAAAAACTTGTCATGCTATACTTGGGAAATACTATGTGCTGAAATCCAAATACAGTTTTGATGCAAAGGGCCACAGACACTCTCATACTATTCCTAAAATGTGCTAGCATCTGAGTAGTGTTACAGTCAGGAGGCAAAAGAGCACTTTAATGCTATAGCTGGGTCATGCTGTGTGCCAACATCCAAATACAGTTTTAGTGCAGGAGGCACTAAAGAAACACTCTCCTGCAATACCTTAGAGCAGAGGTCTTCAAACTGTGGGGCGTGCCCCCCCCAGGGGGGCGCGGCCGCATCCCAGGGGAGCGCCAGAGCCCAGCATGAAATGTAAAAAAAAAATGTGTTTTTTTTTAGATTGAAGGAAATGGGAAGGGGCAGCTCACATGGTCAGACTGGACCATAGAACGGTTTTAGGCACCAATGAAAAAAATGTCCAGCAGTTGCAAATGGATATTCGGTCCTTTAGTCACACACTGTTTGAATAGTACCCAAGGGGTTGTTTTTTGTTCAAATGTAAACAAATTGTGATATTTAAAGAACATTTATTCAGCAACAATGGACAAAACTACTAGCTGCATAGTGAAGTAACTCCTCAAACTGGCCCACATTGGCCAAAAAAGTGGACCATTTTGACTGGCCTACACTAGCATTTTGTATTTTTGGTACGGTCATCGCCCTATTGCCCTATAGGCCAGTCCAAGCCTGCCGGCTCATCCATAATGGGTGAGGGGGGCGTCCACCCACTGGCCACCTCACCCATTTTGGAGGAGCCGAGGAGCCAACCCAGTGAAACACTGAGCACTCCCTCAGCTGCTTTTTCCAGCTGAGGGAGTGCTCCTGGGCTGGCTGAACTGTCAAAGGGAAACACTGTTTGCCTTTGACAGTTCATTTCTCCAGATGCACATGATCACTGAGCCATGCAACGCTGGGCGTGTTTTGCTTCGCCAGCCTTGCATAGCTCATTGGAAATGCTGGCTGGGGCACTGCATGTATCTATGTGCGAGGGGGTGCTCCTGCGCCTCCTCGCACGTACGGGCAGAGCAACCTGGAGCGGGGCATTTTAGCAACCACGCGCAGGCCCCTGCAGAAGGTACGTTTATGGCGATTTATTTTTTATTTAAATGTGTATGGATGTGTGTATGCTTGTGTTATGGGACTGTGTTGGAAGCAGGATGGGTGGCAGCACTGGAATAGTGGTGGGAGTAGGGTGGGGAGTGCCCAGGGTCTGCACTGGGAGTAGGGTGCGGTGACGGCATGCAAAAGTTCATAGCGATTTCTACATACTGTCCATCTGGCACTTTTGGGGGGGCCCGGCCTGCCCAAACCTTGCTCAGGGGGGGCCCAGGCCAAAAAAGTTTGAAGACCACTGCCTTAGAGTATCATATGCAGGCAACCAAATATCATTTTAGTGCAAAATAGCAGGAAGCACTTCGTACTGTGCCTGAGATGCTAAGCTTAGTACCATGTGCATGTTGTAGTTGTGCGACGTGGGGTATAGCGCACAGTCAAACAGCATTTTAAGGCAGTATAGCACATACAGCAAGAGTGGGCAGGAGTTGCATTACAATGGGGAAAAGTGCCGGTTGGTATGTACTTGGGAAGGCGTGCTAGTACAAAGGGCTGGGCAGTTCGCTAGGCACACACGGTGCTGGTTAGTGGCGTGGGTACCACAATTAGTGTGTGCTGGGTAAGCACATACACTCTCTTAGAGGATAGCAGTTAAAGAGTACCTTGTAGTAAGTTCTTGAGAGGGGTCCGTCGAGCAGAGTAACCGGCCGATGGCTGGGAAGGCGTGGACAGGCTGGGACAGGGTAAGAGGCCTTAGTGCAGGCCTTAGTGCTGGAGGCCGGCTACGCCTACCGGCTTGGGGATTGGATCAATATAGGGCAAATGAGCCAATGAAGCGAGTCGGCAGCCTGGAGATGCCTATACCAGGAAGTAGGCAAGCTGCTGATGTCGGGCGGCCATCTTGGAATGGCGGCCGTGGATCCACATAGGTCCAAAAACTGCAAAGTAACGCTGAATAGCGAGCGTTATGGCAGATGAGGGAGAATTCTTACATCTGGTCGGGCAGTGCGCATTAAAGTAGCGCTTTCAGGTGTGTTTCAGCAATTTCAGTGCAAATAAGGGTGAGCCCACGGTCCTACCTCTATGGTGTGGGGAGAAGCTCCTGCTTCTCTTCCACGCGGCGATGCACTGCTCCAGCAGTGTTAGGGGGGCTCCTGCTCTCTCTGTGCCTGATGGTGAGTGTGGTGATTCAGGCGTTGGGCCTGAAGGACGCATATGTCAGCAGCCAGGCCGTAATGTGCTCAGCTAGCTGCATTTTATTAGGGTGATGAGGTGTTCATGGGGTCGTATTTGTATGTGAACAGCTAGGCCGAATTAATTAGGTGTATAGCTGTGTTCTAGTTGAATGATAGTGTATAGGAGAGTAGGCATAGTGATGTGATATGATGGTTATCTTTAAAGCGCCCAAGACCAGGCACATGAACAGGATGGCAGGGAACAAGGCGACACACAGACACAGAGACATGGGACTGGGCTTACAGCGACAGGAGGGGGGATACGGGTGTATAGCAACAGCATGGGGAACAGGAAAGCAGGGTACACAGTGATACAATGCAATGTGTGGGGCATGTTAACATTTGCATTTCTATCCATATGCGAATCAGGCTAACGTTCACAATCCTGTGAGGGTCTGGGGCAGGCTAATGTTCACAATTCTAACTAAGTGCGGTACTAATAACATTCACAATCTAGTATGGGTCTGGGCAGGCTAAGGTCATAGTTCACTAGATGCGGAAGTGGCAGTGCTAACATTCAGAATCCCGCCTGGGTCTGGCGCAGGCCAATGGTAACAAATCTACTAAGAGCAGCATTGCTAACATTCACAATCTAGTATGGGTCTGGGCAGGCTAATGTTCAAAGATCTAATTAAGTGAGGTATTGCTAACATTCACAGTCTAGTAAGGGTCTGGGCAGGCTAATGTTAACAATTTTAACTAAGAGTGGCATTGCAAACATTCACAATCCTATCTAGAAGTGACGGGGGATACTGTTTACAATTCTAACTAAGAGCAGCATTGCTAATATTCTCTGTCTGCTATATGATTGTATCACCGTGGGGGCCTGGGGCTACCATCCTGCAAGGCGTTGGGCCTCACAACATAAATGACTAACTCTTTTATTCTGCAGCTCTGAAGCTGCTGCCCTGTGTCCTGGGGCCGGGTTCTGAGGCAGCAGCCTGTGGAGCTATAAATAAACTTGATAATCTAAAAACAGCAGTTGGATCAAACAACGAAATCTGTAGGTGGTAGGAATGTCTAAAAAAACAGTAGTCTACAGCCTAAATCGGTAGGGCTGGGCAGTGGGTGTGTGTCTTGCTCGTAGTCATCAGTTATGTTGTGGGCTGCAGTATTACACTACTCAGATTACAGGTAGTATCTTTAATTCACGTTGCGTGAATACACGTAAGGGGTTAGGAACAGTTGATTCACTCCTCTAACAAATCATAAGTGCCATTAAAGAGTTCCTTATCATGTGCGACTGCTGTCTTCTTCCTCGAAGGAAAGGCGCTATGGTGCGACCGTACTCTCCGCGCTATCAACGTTAATGTCGCTCTCCGCGCTTCTGCCTCCGCATTAAGTCCTGTGAAGATACGGGCTGACCTGCATCTCGCTATACTCAGTCTACAGAGTTGTAAAAAAAAAATACAAAAAAGTGGTGGGTTAAATGAAACATTTAGAGATTTTAGGGTGATGGGTGTGGTTATGCAAATATGCAGATGTTTTGGGGCGGGGAATGTGAGTGTGGCCAACACACAAGTGATCCTTGAGCCCTCTGAAAAGTTAGCATCTGTAGCATGCAGACAAGAACGATAAGTGGTACTACCGATATACCATAACATACATTTTTTAACACATGATCACACGTTGGGGACATTCTTACGCAATGCTCCTATCCTCCTGCAGATGTCCTTCGTGCATCTAGTAAAAAGTTGACATCTTTTGGGGGGGGTGATTTTTTATTACAGTACTAGGTGTGGGGCTTGGTGGGAAGACGAAAATTGAACACAATGCAGAAGACTGCTCGGGGAGCAAGGCAGACACACCACTCTGCTGAGTCTGCTCTCCCTAACTGCTGTGCGTGGGCAAAAGAAACGTGGGGTCATGGCGCAGGCGCAGTCCTCTTCCCCGTGACCCGGGAGGGGAAGCCCAGTCTGTCGGCCATTTTGGCTCGCGCTGTGGATCTGTTCAACAAACACGTGAAGCTCAGCTTGTGGCCCCGTGAGCGCGGAGCAAGGCGCACGGGGAGCTGCAGAGATGCCGAGTGTCAACCTCCCGCCCAAGGAGAACGCTCTCTTCAAACGCATCCTGGTGAGAGCCGGAGGGGTGGACCAGGGCCCGCAGAGCTAAGGGATAGGCTATGCACCCGGCATTTGAGGGGTGGGGGTGTTTAGGCTTAACCACGCCTCTCCGGGTGCAGTGTCTGCTAGCCTTCTTGGGCTGTTTGGGGCAATGTGAAACAAGGGCCGGATGATTACGTTTCTGCCACTCTATGGGGCTGGTCTTCTCGCCTGTAACTCATACATTGTATACATGGGAAGCACCTTCTCTTAGCCTGCGTGACAGCGATTGCTTCCTTTGCCGCAATACGTGCACAGCCCAGTTGCTCTACACACCCGACGAGTAGTGTTTTTTTTGTAAAGGTTTAGTTGTCGACAGTCTTGCTTGTGCTTGAAAGCAGTGTAATGACACCTGCTGCTAAATGAACATTGTGACATATAGCCGTCCTTGGGGTGAGAGTTCTCCTTAAATAGGGGCAGTGAATAAGCTATCATTTCCATGTACACGTCTCCAGCCTTAGCCCTTTTGCACCTATTAGAAGTTATTTGATGGCGCTTTCCTCCCTTTGAGTGTGGCCAGAATGACATCGACATCTTCCTACCCAGTGCGTCCCGCAGGAAAGATTGTCTTGCGCACAAGGAGCAATGTAATGCATCTGTCCGACCCGCAGGCTTAACACGGGGTTTATCCTCCTATTGGGCTATGGATGTAGCGTAACTGATCGGCACGTTTCACTCAAGCACTGGCTACAAAAAAACCACTCAGAAATCTAAAAAACATTTTCATCCCGAGTCTCTGCGTCGCAGAAGTGAAAGGACGTTACATGCTCTAGTTCTGGATCTGTGGACGAGTGTAATTAAGGCCGAGAGTTCATATGTAGACACCCGCTTTTGTGTTGCATCACGAATACTTTAAACACGACCTATCCTCCACATGGAGTAAAGTACTCGCACCCTTCACAAAATAACTTATGAGCACATACAATACTTAGACCTCTTATAATAAAAACAAACCCAAGCACATGGGTGGATGTTTGTTTTGCACTGACTCGTGTCACGAGCATTCTGTTATTTGTGATGACATGTCAACTAGTTTGAAATATGCATGATATATGCTTATATTGCTTCTGTATCGCTGTGGATACACCACTTTCGGTCCGAGGGTTATTTTGGTTTATTGGCCAATTGATACCAATCGGAATCGGGCCACCATTTGCTTGACTGGGATGTCACACCAGGTCACATTGATCCTCGCATACATTCTATGTTAAATTAACCCTTTTCCCTCGGTTAGAATTGGGTGTCCGACTTTTGTGGGTTCATCGTCTTGGGCAACTTCCAGGTCATCCAGTGTGGAAAAAAAATAGTTAAAACATACTTGCAGCTTAATTTTTACTCGTGGTTTTTACTGATGTGTGCATTTGGTCCATATGTTTTATATTTGTTATTATTGCGTTCCCTTTCATGTATCTTTCACATCTCAACTGATAATACATTAATCGAACAGTGTAATGTTTGGACACGGGATGTCTTATTGCTTAAGGCTTTTGGGGGTGGGGAAATGATGAACACTTATACCATATAGGAAAGGTGTAATACTGAGTGTACAGGTTAGCCCACCGGCTCTGTCAGCAACGCAACTGTAATAAATACTGAACATTCCTCCTGAGCATCTCTTCCCCTCACATTCCATATTCTACAGCTGACCATGATTGCACTGCTATTGTGACATAATATATTACACACCTCCCTTCTTTATACAGAAGCACACATATTGAATGAAATTGGTTCTATCTCTAACAATTGTCCTAGACACTAAGACGGATATACATCCTGAAAATAACTAATGAAATAGCTCATGAAATAAACCCAGTTATGAAATACCTTTTTAAAAAAAACAAAAAAACTGTTGGTGCTGAAATAGCAACCTGTATGAACACACTACATCTGGTTGTCACAATGTCACAACGCAGTTACAAAATGTGTTCTAACTCACATAATCCTTTAAATATAAAGGTTTTCCCCATACACGTTTTATTACTTTCTCCTGCATCACATTTCTTTTCTCGTGTCTAATGTTCCCTCCATGGCTTGTATTCCTACCGTCTGAATTGGAACTTGTGGATGATAGTAACAACTCTTGCAAATCCTATTGACATTCCACACCCTTCCATCAGAAACTTTCACAGATCCATGAAATCTCTCCATGAACTGTATAGGTCTTGACAACTTGGCATGACTTCCTGCTGATATTTGGAGAAGTTTATGACTTCCTGCTGATATTTGGGGAAGCTTAACTCTTAGCCAATCACCTACTTTTACAACACATTCTTTCACCGCCTTTCTGGCATCAAAATAAGTTTTGTTCTTCACCTGTCTACGGAGTATTTTCTCCTCCGTATCTTTAAAATCAATATCTCTCTTTTGAGCTTTTCCCAACCATGAAGGACAACCCCTAGTATTGGGTTTTCTTCCTCTCAACACTTCAAATGGTGATATACCTGTGGTAGAATGCGGGGTAAACCTATGTGCAACGATAGTCTCTTCCACAGCTTTCTTCCAGTCACCACTAATGCTGTTCTTAATGACTTTGTTAAACCTTTCAACAATTCCATTAGTTTGGGCATGATGTATAGAACTGGTTTTATGCTCAACACCATTATCCTTAAACAATTTCATCACTTCTGACACTAGCTGTACACCATTATCAGTGATTAGTGTGGTGGGATATCCTACAATTTATTAGTTTTTTCAAACAAACAATACAAACCAAACATGCAGTGCATATATCAAATCCAATTGTACGTTGCTTAATTCTGATCACTGCTTCCCTTATCCCACCCCCCATTTTGAGCATATTACTTTCCACATTCCGTTCCTGCATCTTGTGGTAGGGTCTCCCGTTCCATGGGTTCTGTCGGGTCTTGTATTGACCCAAACAACTCCGCTATTAATAATTTCCAGGCCATCAGGGTATTTGTCTCCTAATCCCCCCCCCCCCCCCCCCGCACTGCTCGCATCTTGCCATATCATGGTTTCTGCATCCGCGCATTTCTGCAAATCTTTCCACCACACCTCTACTCGTGGTCTGTGGCATGTCTTCCTCTTCCACCCCATAGCAATTCTCCTCTTTGCAAGCACATATGCCAGATCTTTCAATTTACTTACATGCTTGAATTTCTGTGATCTAGGGAACCCCCCTCAAAAAACAGGCCCACACTGTATCCATCACAATCTTGACCCCTTTCTCTGCTAGTTTTTGTGCCACTTCACTCCAGAAGCGCGCAATAACCGGGCATGACCAAAACATATGCACCATACCCTGCCTTCTCTTCATCACATTTAGGGCATGCTTGCCGTCCTGCATTTTCAAACCTAGATATCCTCTGGGGTGTCATGTACGCCCTATGCGTAATAGACAGTTGTATCTGCTTTAATCTCACATTCCTCAACACCTTCTTATGGTACCCCTGGGCCCGTTCTCACATCCCGTCCTCCATCGGGGCTCCTACTTCCGCTTCCCAGTCTTGTCTCAATTGTGCTATCTCTTTCCCAACCTTGGACATCATCATCTCCTATATTCTAGATATCTCATGTCCCCCCCACCGCTATATCGTATATTATATCTATGGTAGCATCTGGTTCTTCCTCTAGTACCACTTCAGGCCATGTTCTGTTAATTCTCTGCACCATTCTGTGATATGTAATATACTGGCCCGTGTGTAACCCGGTTTCATCACCCAGCACCTCAAAGTCTATGATAGTCCCCTCTCGCCAAATATTACCAGTTGTTGCTAACCCAACGGGTTGCCAGTGGTTTCTGATTATCACCCGTAGCTACCTTTTCCCCCTGCCAGTGCAACTAGTAGTACCTGCAGGAAACATGGGGATGGGTTCTCCATCGTCTGGCATGCCCTGGGCCACATCTTCCACCCAAGTATCATCATTTTGGGACTCCCTTCCATTTATGTCCTGGGCAACCACATCATCTCTTTCAAGTAAAATGGGGCACAATCTTGTCCAAACAACCTGGATTCAGAGGTCACTTCATCTGAGAGCCATTTGGCAACATACTGCAGTTGGATTGCTACATAATAGACCTCATAATTAGGCAGTTTTATCCCCCCTTTCTCATAAAAGTTCTGTAACTTCCATAGTGCCACTCAGTTTCGCGTGCCATGCCACAGGAAATCCCTGCACATACTGTTCAGTTTAATGAAGAACTTCTTGGGTATCAGGTGTGGTATATTCCCAAAATAGTGCAGGAGCCTAGGTAGGGCCACCATCTTTAGCATTGCCCCACGTCCCATCATTGCCAAAGGCAGCTTCACCCAGAACCTCATGCAATTTTCGATTTTCTTAATGGCTACCTCCGTGTTGCGCATATGCTCCTTCCACTGTATGGTATACATCTATCCCAAAATAACGAAATGTGGTAACCGCCCATGGTATCTGTAACACTGGTAACTGTTCCACTGGAATCCCTCTATATCCACCTAATGGGAACATGCTATCACCGCTATACCAGACAACCCCCCACATATCTCTTCATCACTTGTAAAATGTATTTGAGATTTTCTTCCGGGTGCCGCAAATACAGCAGCATGTCATCCGCATATAGGGAGATCAGATGTCGTTCCCCTCCCACAGCAATGCCTATAATGTCATATTGTTGTTGAAGTATATTGCTAGGGGTTCCAGGGCCAATATATTGAGCATTGGAGACCACAGACATCCTTGTCTGGTACCTCTGCGGAGCTGCCATCTTTCCGATATCACTGCTCCCGTTTTAACTCTGGCCAGCGGTTCACTATATAGCATTTTCAGCCCACTGTATATATCCAGGCCCCATCCCATAGCCCGCCAGGGCCGCCAACAGCCATGGCCACTTGACCGAGTCGAAGGCCTTTATTGCGTCCAAAGATGCAATTGCCATGTCACCCTCGTTCTCGCTCCCAAACTCAATAACTTGCTGGAGTCGTCTATGATTATTGGATATATACCTAGAGCCCGTCTGATCGTGGTGTATTAGTTTACCAACAACCCTCTTCAGTCTGTTTGCCAAAATAGCCATCAGTATCTTGCTGTCTTGATTCAACATCAACAAAGGTCTATAAGAACTGCAGCTAGGCCCAGGCTTGTTAGGTTTGGGAAGCGGTATTATAATCGATTCTCTAAGTGACTCTGGCAATCTTCCCACCTCAAATGCCTCATTCAACAATTCTAACAGTGGGGGGAGCACCTCTTCTTTATATACGTTATAGTGTGGCGGGATATCCTTCCCTCCTGAAAATTACATCCAAAAATGAGATGATCGCCTTAGAGCATACATTTTTCATCCATTTCCACCCATTTGGATAGAATGCCAATGAGTGTGACGCAATACTTTAATGTTTCTTCACTTCTCACTGGAGTTCCAATGTCGGATCCAACATGTTCCCATGCAATGCTGGGTATAGCCATAACCGTCATTGATTCTTGTCTTGTGATGTACACTTTGGCTGGATCCTCACATTCACAACATTCTCTTGAGTCTCTCCACTTCTAGATCCATACCAGGCCACTAGAAATCTTGTCTAACAAGTTGTTTAGTCTTTGTCATACCCTGAACACGTGCCAGTTGTAATATTCTTTTCCTTACCCCTACATGAGGATACACTATATTATTTTTCATATGCATCTCATCAATTATATGTCGGACAGCTTCTGGAATATCTCCTTCTAATTTCATTGCTCTTCCCACCATTCATCAAATGTTCCTTCACTTTCTCTAAAATGTCATCAGTTGTCATTGCCTGCATCCATTCTTCCTCTGAAACTGATTGACATTTAATATTTGTTCCTCTTCACTCTCATCATCAGTAACATTTGTTAACCTTGATGGGCAATCAGCAGACTTCTTGACACTGGGCACATATATGCCTGCTACCCATTTCCTAGTTCTAAAAGAAACCTTATCCAACCCTTTGGTCATGAGAATTTCTTTAGTGGTATGTGATCCGACCTCACTACAAATTTTGTACCCCAAATAAATGTGCACAACTTTCCAATGGACCACTTGACAGCCAACAGTTCCTTCCCTATGGTCGAATAATTGTATTCTGTCTCTCTAAATACTCTTCAGGTCAAAGCAATGGGATATTCTACTCCTTCAACTTGAGACAATACATCCCCTAGGCCTTGGTTGCTGGCATCTGTGGTAATTATGCTTTTCTTGTTAGGATTGAATGATTTCAAAGTGGGAGCATTATTCAGATCTACATTTATCTTACTACATTCACATTGTTCACTCGACTCAAACTTCATTCTTCTTGACCAATTTCCTCATATTAAATGTTTTGCTTGGATAATTTTAAGGACTATGCATTTTATATAAGGATATGTATAAATGGGGGGGAGCTTTGATAATGGATTTTAAATGCAAATCATTTTAGATGTTTATTGTAATTGCAATTGTGTCTCAGCATGGTGACTGATCACCACCATGGCTGGTGGCGCAACACATTCCCAAATTTAGGATTAAGAGATTTTTAAATGCATATTTAAATGGAGAGTTTATGTTCTGAACAATTGATGTGAAGTTTCGTGATTCAGCACAATGCGTTAGTGTGATTATGGGAGTATGTGACGCATAGGTGCGCACAGTTGGCAGCAGGTTCTGCAATAGTGTAGTAGTTGTATACGTGTAACAAGTGTATACATGTCTGGAGTTGCATGTTTGTAGAGTTGCACATTTGTGGAAGTCAACGTGTGAGTATGTACACGTTGTGTAGTATTTGTGCAAAATATGGGAGTTGTATGCATACAATGGGGTTAGGTTCTCACATGCTGGCCAAGTGTGTTTACCAGTGTAGATATTCTCTTAGGGCATGGGGCCCATTTATTTCTGTTTGAGGTCTGTTAGTCGGTTTTCATTGCAGATTGTGCGCATGAAATCTGGGGACATAGGTCCTCAGAGTAGTAGTTGATTGTCTGCGTTGAAGGTTATCGCTTGACAATTCTTTCATATATGTTAAGGTTGGAGTTTTAGTTATGAGCAAAGTTTGTTCTCCTAGTTTCTGTAGTGCCAGGCGGTGCATACGGGAGGAGGTACTTTGTTGTTATTGCACGCCAGTTTTGGCTTTCAATTGTATTGGAGGGCACACAGGTGGTAGGCCAGTGGTTATTTTGTGGAGTTTTAGTGCATATCTGGACCAGGTAGGGTCCATCCACTGGCATCGGTTACTGGACTTACTTTCAGTTATATTTGTTGAAATTTAATTTCTGAGTTTTCAGGTCACACCATTGTTCCATCCTTGAGGTGTATCTGATTTTGGGTGTGCACATTTTGAGGTTTGCATAGCGCTACCATTTTTCCATCTTAGTAGTGGTTTGTTTTGCAGTTTTACATGGCCCTTTTTGCTATTGTATATTTTGCGCCACATCTTTCTATCGTGGTTGCATTTTGTATTGTTGTGATCTTTGTGTCGTATGTCTTTTTCTCTAGATTTTTCATTCCTTTTTCATGTTTTCTCTAGGGGAGGAGGATGAGGCATGGTTGTTCGGATATTTGTTAGTGCATGGGATCATTGTTGGCATGTTTAGGACTTTCTGTTTTGGCCATTGTGTAAGTTTTCTAGATTTGTGGCTACACTATTTTGGCAGGTGAGTTGGCTTCTGTCGGGGTGTTGGGTTTGTGCTCAAGTGTGGCAGACTTGAGGCCAGGAGTGGCAGGCCTGGTGGAAGATGTTTTGGTTTTTGTTTGTCCTTTGTGGCAAGATTGTGCTTGGTGGGGGTGGCACCAGGACCCTGGTGTGGCAGGCCAGGGTGGAAGGAGTAGTAGAAATGTTGTGGTTGTTTAGTCCTAGCATGGTTGTGAGTTTGAGTTTGTGCTATTTCTTTTGATTGTAAAAGGGGGGGTTGTATCCTGCATATGTATGAATGAGGTCTGAGTCAGTATAAGAGCTGTGTTGGAATGCTAGGGGAGCTTGGAGTGTTGGGGCACCTAGGAATCCCAGGGAAGACGGATGGGGACTTGGAGCTGGGCAGGGAACCAGGGTAGAAGCTAATGATCTTATCTCTCCTACTTTGAATACTGAACCTGTAACTAAGACAATAAAGCGTGTTCCATTTTTATACTTACCTGGGTCAGCCTGGTTCCTGCTCCTTGTGATTACTGGCCCAGGGTAGATCCTGCAGGAGGCAGGATACATCATAATACTACGCCATGCACAAAAACAATATCACTTTATCCTTGCTAGTGGGACTGGGAGAATGTGTAATGTTGTTTACTGATTACACCCTGGGTCTGATGCCTTTGTCTGACATTTCATGACCCAAATACTGTATGCATGACCTATTGAATTTGCACTTGTCTTTGCTAAGTGTAAGACGAGCTTCCTTAAAGATGTCTAACTCTATGAATCCTATTGTGCTAGTTTATGGGGAAAACCATGACATCATCTTGGAAACCTAAAACACTTTCTATCTGATGAAATAGTTGATACATTATCCTCTGAAAAACAGCTGTAGCAGAAATTAAACCAAAAGGCATCCTCTTACATTGGAATAACCCCTCCGTGGTGATAAATGCTGTAATGGTTCTAGAAGTGGGATGTAATTTGATCTGGTGGTACGCAGGTCTCAAATCTAGAGTACTCATATTGGCACCCATAACATTTTAACTGCCATGGGTTTTCCCCCCAATGCCAAGGCCTTCTTTTTTGGTGATTTTGGTATTTCGCCATTCAATGCCTTCTAACATTTTCTGTTTCATTAACCCCTTAAGTGCCAAGAACGAGATATCCCGTTCTTGTCAACAAGGAGGTAATCCCAAGGACGAGATAACCTTGCCTGTGGCACTTGCGGGGTTAATAGTGCCAAACATTTCCGTTATATTGGGTAACGGATGCCTGTCTGGAATTACACACTTATTTACACATCTGAGGTCAATGCACAAACTCAATTTTCCTTTAGGTTTGTACACAATAACTAAAGGGGAAACCCATTCTGACGATCCCACCCTTTCTGTGACACCCTGTGCTTCCATTTTCTGTAGTTCTTTCACTGCACCTTTGATGGCCAAAGGAACCAGTCTCGCTTTTTGGACTACTGGAACAGCACCATCTATATTTTTTTTTGTTTAGTTTTTTTGTTGTTTTTTTAAAAAAAAAAATTAAATACTTTTTATTGATTTTAAAAACACACCTAACTTTACCAACGTGTCGGACATTAGCATATATGCTTCACATAGTTATTTTCACATGTTTACATCAGTCCCCCCCTCCCACCCCTTTAACTCGAGCCCCTACTTCAATACCTCAGAATTCGTTCCTTAGGGTTTCTCCCCCTCCATGTTCTCAAGCGTGTCATCGTGTCTAAGTTCAGCGTGAGAGGGAACAGCACCATCTTTCATCCGAATTTTATGATTTAAGTTCTCAAAAGTACCAAGTTCCTCACAAAATACTAAATGTTGTTCGAGTAAACTAGTTGATGCCTCTTCATCCACAGTATATACAGCTTCCTGGGCACTTGGGTCTAATTTTATTTTAAGTCTCCTTTGATGTGACCAGCTCATAATGGAAGTCTTCCTTTCTTGGAGACTTATTTATTTATTCGAATTTGTAGGGCGAGCAGCAGCCCGGAGACTCGTGGCGCTTATTACAGTTTTCTTAGTTACAAATGAATTTAAAACCAAAGGCAGTTTACAGTACAGGCAGGTGAAAGAGCAGAGCAATTCAAGGATTAGATGAAGAGGGAGGTTTTGAGTTTTCTTCGGAAAGCAAGGAGCATATTTTCTGCTCTAATGTCAGTGGGTAATGCATTCCATTGTTTGGTTGCAATGTGGGGGAAGCCTAGCCCGCCGGCTTTAGACTTGTTGATGCGTGGGGTGTGCATTTGGTTTGTGTAGTGCCTCCTGCTAGGTCGTGTGGGCGTAGTTTTAGATATCGTCTCTGATAGGTATGATGGTGCTGTGAGTGTGATGCATTTGAGGGTGAGGGTGAGGATTGTGAAAGTGATGCGCTTTTTGACCGGGAGCCAGTGAGCTGCTTGTTTGGCCTGGGAAATATGTTCCCTTTTGGGGATGCTTAATGCTGCCCGTAGCGTGTTGTTCTGTGTAACTTGGAGTCAGTGTACATTTCTTTTTTCCGATCTACCCACTAGATGGGCGTTGAAGTTTAGCAACAATGGTTGCTCTAGCTATTGATAGACAGTTGGGCCTGGATAGGTAGGGTTTTATGGCTTTTATAAGCTTGGTGGTGTGCAGTGAGGCGGAGGTAATGGCACTGAACTGCCTAGTCATGGATAGTGTGGAATCTATGTAGACCCATAAGGTTTTCACAATGTCTAGACGGGATAATCCATGTTATCAATGATGAAGTTGGAGGAGAGCTTGTCGAGTTTGGCTAGTGTAGCTTTTTGATAATTCCGGTCTTGTCCCCGTTTAGGGAAAGGCCATTCGTCGCCATCCAGGCCTGGATAGTGGAGTTTATTTGGTGAAGCGCTTCCGTCTTTGTTAAATAGTCCAGTGAGAGGTAGGGGTACTTGAGTATAGTCAGCGTAGTTGGTATATGCGATCCCAAGTGCGTCGAGCTTGCCGAAGAGGGGCTTCGTGAACAGGTTATACAAAGTAGGTGCTGTGCAGGAGCCCTGTGGGACTCCGCAGTGGATGGTGGTGGGGGCTGTGGTGGGGGCTGCGTTGGCTATGCTGGAGAATACCTTCATTGCCCTGCCTTCCAGGAAGGAGGTGATCCAGCGAGCTGCTCCTTTGGAGAAGTTAGCTGAGTTGGTAAGGTGAGAGTCTTGTGGTCCACTTAATCGAAGGCAGCTCAGAGGTCTAGGAGTAACAAGAGGGCTGGTTTACCATTGTCCATGATTTGGGTGATCTGGTTTTTTAGATCCACTAAGGCTGTTTCCGTGTCGTGTCCTTTGCGGAAGCCAGATTGCCTGGATCCGAGGATGGAATGAGTTTCAAGGAAGTGTTGGATCTGGCTATGTGCGGCTTTATCCAAAATCTTGAGGAGGTAGGGCACAGTGGTTATGGGTCGGTACTTGTTGGGCTGTTGGGGGTATAGGGTGGATTTCTTTTAGAAGGGGGCAAACCCAGGCCTCTTTTAGGCCTGCAGGGATAGTGCCTGTTCTGAAGGAGGCATTGATGAAGGCTGTCGGAAGCGGTGTGAGAAGGTCGGCACATTCCTTGATGAGTTTAGGAGGACATGTGTCACCTTTGCACATGGAGGGTTTTAGGTTTTTGAGGAGGTTGATAACTTCTGTTTCAGTGATGTCACTGAATGAGAAGAGGGGTTGGTGGAGTTAGTTGGATAGGGAGTGGAGGCTGTTTGTTTGGGCCCAGGGTGATGAGGAAGGGTTTTGCAGTGGTCCTGGATTATTATTATTATTTTTTTTGAAAGAGGTTGATTTTGTTTAGCTTGGCAGATTGAATACTGGCACACGAGGCTTCGTCTTTGATGATGTTGACAGGGGTGTTGGGAGGAGAGATGAGTTCATTGAAGATGGCGAAGATTTCCTTAGATTGTGAGTTGGCATTAGAGATGCGGACGTTAAAGGAGTTAGCTTTGGCTTTGGTGATGGTGGCTTTGTAACGGCGGGAGATTAGGTAGAAACAGTTTTAGCAGTGTCACTAGGGTTAGTTTGCCAGTTTTTTTTTGTGCCTCCCTTTTGCGGGAGCGAAGGGACTGCAGTTCTTCTGTAAACCAGAGTTGGCGTGCAGGGATTTTTTTTTTCTTTATTGCTTTCAATTGGGGCTATTGAGTTGATGGCTTTGGTGAGCGTATCTTTGTATATGTCTGCTAAGGTGTTAGGTATTTGAACAACATAAAAGAAATCCACATATATACACCAATCAATTTTTGGAGGTATTTGTCATAGTAGTTTAGAAAAGACCTGTTCTAATGCTCAGGCGAGTCATCAAAAGGAGAAAGAAAAGTATACAGGTGTGTCTTCAAGGTGTCTATTTTTATTGCAAAGACAGATTATTTCAAAGTAGTAAATATAGGAAAAAATAAATAATTAAGAAAAATTTATAGCAAATGAAAAGATTACACAACATTTTTGTAGTCGCATAAGAGTTAAATTGAAAAGTACAAAAAGATCAAAATAGTTGAGCATTAACATCCACAGCTTGTATTTGACAAGTTAGACGCACATTGATTAGAGTTGACTTGTGTATTCCCTAGTAGTAGACCTAACTCTTACTAGATTGGACTGTCAGAATTTGGAATATTTTGGAATCCTGGCTGGTTGGATATACGGGTGTAATAGTTTTGTGTATGTGCATGATTGGAGTCATCATGTCTAGTTTTGTTAACTTGCCAAATCTGCCAACGTGTTTGCCAGTATTGCAGGATACTGATGTAAGCAGTGCTTCCTAAGGTAGTAAACCACAAGTTATTTACAAAGAAAGAGAGGGGAAAAGGTGTGGTTATGAGAAGCACTGTAGCCTGTTTCGGCTGGCCGGAATTGGTGGCATCAAAGTTCAGCCTTCCTCGGGGCAAAAAGAACCGTAGTCTCCTGAGGTAAAGGGAGAGGGGGGCGCAGAGAGAGAGATACAAAGGTGTATCAATGGTGCGTAGAAGACACAGCAGTAATTGCTTTTTCCTAATGGAACAGTCTAAACATGTGCTAAAAGACATTTGCAAAGAGAAGGCCCCCTCTATACTCATCCTGAAATTCAAAAAGGAGTCTGAGGTGTGTGATCTTGTTTATTTATTTCTAATGCGCACCAAATCCAGAAGTAATGGGGCGCAGCAATTCGAAGATGCAAGTCTTACAAAGTTTCAAGTAGTTCACAATATAAGCACATAAATGTACAGGAAAATTACTTACAGGCAGGGGATAGGTATAAATGTTCAGATTATATGTAATTCAGATCTATGCAGTACAATTCCAACTATTATTTACAATGATGGGCAGTGTTGGCGAAGTGTAATATTGTGTAGGCAGTTGTGAGAAGTCTAACTAGCCTTCAGTCAAATTGAGATGGGCGATATATCTATTTCTAAAGTGTAGGTAAGGTTGGTCTACTCTCAGCTTGTGAGGCAGGGAGTTAAGAGTTTTGCAGCCTTCACAGGAAAACTATTGCCATCTATCTTGGTGAGCCTAAATCTCGGTACTACGAGGCATTTAGTATTGCTGACTCTTGTTGGCCTGCTAGAGGTTCTTCTCAACAGTTTGTCTATTAAGTAGCTAGGGGCAACATTGTTTAAAGCTTTGTGGGACAAGGAGGCCATTTTTAACTGTATTTTATTGTGGGTGGAGAGCCACTTGTGTCGACGTCTAGTCGAGGCAATGTGTACTTTAGCACCGCCGTAGAGAGCATTGCAGTAATCTAACCTAGAGAGGATTCATGCTCTAGCCAGGATAATGCAACTGTCCTTTGAGCGAAACAGCTTACAAGCTCTAACGAGCCTACATGTGTAGGCTGTGGTAGAGGCCAGAGATTTCACTTGTTTATCAAAGGACATGGTTGAATCAAGGTAGAAGCCAAGGGTTAAATGAAGAGTATTTGTGACCTAATGTATTGATGTTAGAAAGAGTACCTAGAATTATCAACTCTGTCTTGTCATCATTCAGGCATAGGCCGTGGGTGGCCATCCATGCCTGGATGATGAGATATACCCTATTCACCAGCGCCAAGTACTTAAAATGATCCCCAGAAAGCGGGAGGAGAATCTGTGTATCATCTGCATAGTTGGTGTAGATGATACCCAGAAGGTCCAGATCATCGAACAAGGGTTGGGTGAATATATTGTATAGAGTGGGGAAACGCAAGAGCCCTGAGGTACACTACACAGGATCGGGGTGGGGTCCGCCGCTGCCGATGGGGAGAACAACCCTCATGGTTTTCTCACTCAGGAAAGATTCTATCCATTTGATAGCCTCTGTGGAATAGTTGGCTGCTAAGTCCAGGTGCCTGCAAAGGACCCTATGATCCACCAGGTCAAATGCAGCTGAGAGATCAAGTAATGGGAGCAATGCTGTCTTCCCTTTATCTCTCAGCTCGTCAATCTGTTTTCAAGTCAATCAAGGCATTTTCTTTCCCATGTAGAGGGCGGAAGCCAGATTGTCTAACCCCTAAAAGTTTATGCAGCTCAAGGTACTTTTGAATCTGCGTATAGGTGACTTTGTCCAGTATTTTAAGTAGAAATGGTACCGTTGTGGGCGGTAGTTGGTAGCAATACGTGGATCTAAAGTTTGCTTCTTTAGGAGTGGAAGAATCCAGGATTGTTTTAAATTGGCCGGGATAGTGCCGGAGAAGAATGAAGCATTGATCAAGTTGGAGATAAATGGGGAGAGGTCATTAGCAGCATCTTTTATAATCTGTGCTCGACAAATATCTCCTTTACAATTGGATTGCTTAAGGGATAAAATGTTTTTTTCTACCTCTAAAACAGATGTTTTGGTAAAGCGGAATCTATTGGTCTGGTCAGTAGATGTATCACTAAGTGTAAGGGTATTAGCGGAATGTGGTAAGTTCAGATAATCTTTCTTTAGTTTTATTTTATTTTGGAGAGTGTTTATTTTATTAGCAAGAACCTGTTGAATGTCTGAGCACCAGGTCTTGTTTTTGTTACATATGTCAGGAATAGAGATCGGGGACTCAAGTTCTTTTAGTATGGTAAATAATTCCTTCATACTTGAGTTAAAATTGGCAATATGTTCGTTATAAGAGTTCCGTTTTGCTAGGCAGACTTCATTTTTATAATGTGCATAGGTAGTTTATTTATTTTTGTTCTCAATGGAGGGGCATAGTCTCCAGACAGTTCCACACTTTCTCTTCACTAGACTTGGGTCCTTTAGTTGTGGGGTGAACCACTTGTTAAGGTGGGCTTTAGCTTTACTTGTTCTTAATTTGAGTGGAGCAATTTTATCCAATGTGGTAAGCATGATTTTGTTGTATTCATGCACCAGGGTACTCGGGTCAAGATTATCAGGCAATGCTTTTAAGGTGGCGAGCAGGAATCACTTTGTCCATGGTGGTGGTCTTTTTATTTCTAGTTAGACAAGGTGGAGCCTTGTGTGAGGTCATTTGTTTGGGTCTGGTAGTTGATTCTGGAATCGCAGAGTTCCTATGGGCTGGCTGTGCTGACACAGGCATGTGTTTGTTTTAGGCTACAGGGGTGTCCCTGGTATGGGGAAAAGAAGGGGTGATATAACGCAGTAGTCATATAAACTTGTCTAGGATATCTTAGTAGCAATAGGCGGTTGAAAGTTTTACCTTTGTGGCCTTCACTTGGTTTTCTAGGTTATCTTGCTAAACCCTTAGGAGATACAGGGACAGGTGATGCGTGCAGCTGCCTGTAAAATTGGAGAGGGTGTCATTCGTCGGGTATGTTGTCAATAGGCAACATATGTTAGAACCACCACACAGCAAGTGTTGCAAACACGAGTTTAAAAAAAAACAAGATTTAAAAGAACGATGTTGTTTGAATTACTCTAGGTGCATAGATTAGTCTGAGTTCCAACCTTAAGGTGTTGGGGATCCCTACATAGGGGATGGCTCTCAAACGTGGTGAGAAATTAATCCTCACAATTATAAATGTGTTGCTGAGGGTTCAGCGTCAACCAGGGCTGTGTGGAAATCACATCGTAGAGTAATCGCCCCAAATACTGAAGAGAAAAAAACAGAACGAATCTGTTTAGACTTCCACCCAGACTCACTATCCTCTAAAGTGTCAGACCACAGACCGGGAAAGCGACTTATTTTCAATTCAAGGGGCGGGGCTAGGAGTTGTGTACGTGGTCTGGAGCTAGTGTCAACTCATGTCTTCGCAGAGTGAGTTTGGAAAACCTCGGTGGTAGGTACATGCGCAGAATGAAGCGCTTCTATTAGGGCTTGATCAGTTGCCTGGGAAACCTCCGCACAGGCTGTGCCAGCTGGGAGAGTGCTGCCGGCGAGGGGAGTGTCTGCTGTGGATAGGAATCGGAGTTTGGATTCCTTTTCTAAGTGAGGTGGACATATGTAAAAAGACTGAATACGGTGGTGCGCGCTGCTTGCCAATGAACAGCTTTATTTTGGGTTGTTGTGCACGGCTGTGGGAAAGGGTGTTGACTAGTATTCCGTAGCCTGCACATGCGTACATGACATCTGGTATAAGGACGCTTGATCTGTCGTCGGGGCAACTAAGTGGTAGGCTGTTCGAGCAAGAAGGGGGGTGTGCAGCTGGCATTGGGCTGTGAAAACGGAATTTCATTCCGTAGTCTGCACAAACGTGCTTGAGATCGAGTATAAGGAAACTTTCAATGGCATTTGGGCAAAACCAAAATCAAAGTGGTCTCAAACTATAAATACCTAGGAGTCCACATGGACAGCTCTCACCATGAGACCACAATGCAGCAGGAATTACACACAAAAATGAACAAACTAACAGCGCAAGCAAAAAAAATCAACAGCAAATTTGGAAAATTCTCCCTGAAACCAATAATTAACTTTTACAAGATGAAAGTCGTACCAACCATCATATACGGCAGTGAAGCCATGCCAATGATTCCACAGAAAGTCTGGTGTAAACTAGAAGCTCATTTTTGGCGCAAAGTTCTTAATTTACCGAATTCGACTCCAGGGACAGCAATACGACGCGAACTTAGTTTACAATCCCTAGAATGCGCCGCAACCTGTAATGGAGTCATGCTATACCGCAAATGCAGAATGGACAGCAAAAACAAAATCTTCAGCATCATTAAACAAGAAATGAATGACAACACGTGCAACATGATAACCAACTGGCAAAGGCAAAATCAAAAAGTATTAGAGACAATCAACTCAGATGAAGATGAACTTATCACAAATCCATGCAAAGTGCTGAAGAAGATTAAAGACTTGGACTGGGCCAAAACGATCGATGACACCTCGATGTTAAAACTCATCGCTCACCTACCAAGTTTCACTGCAAAAAGAAATGAACTACAAAACTATATAAAGCAATTTCCAAACAGGCAAGCACAGATCTTAATCCTACGCGCCAGGCTTAACCTATTCAAAACAAACGAAATAAGACACATACGAGGACAATCACAGTCAAACATCTGCAGATTCTGCTCCAACGACACACAACCCCCAACGGAGACAATAAGACACTTACTCATGACATGCACAGCGACCGCAGCACTCAGACAGTGCTATCTGCCAATGATATCAGGTTTCAGCGCACTGCCAGAAGAGCAACTGTGGTGGTGCAGACTCATTGGGGGAGACAAAACAACGTGGCAAATAGCAACTGCAAAAATGCTAGAACACATCGATGAAAAGTTACTAAATGCGAACAATGAATAGCAAAACAGAAGTCTGCAAAACAGAAAACAAAGACATGTCTTTCTCTGATCATCCTTTGTAGTTAACTACAAAAAGTATAAAATTGTAAAATCATATTTTGATAAAACAATAAAAAAAAAAAGAAACTTAATCTGTTGCTAGGGTAACTTGAGTGAAAGTTGCTCCTTTTTGACAAGGAGGGGGAATTGCTGGCACTCGACTGTGTGGGCGGACTCTGTATGCTGGTCTAAAAGGTGGTTGGAAGAAAACCCATGCTGTGGATGGGTGTGGGTGGGACCGTGTGTGCCACCGTGGATACGTTGCAGCATGGTATGTTTACCGAGCTGTAGAACCCACCCGTTTTGAAAATGAGTTACCAGTCCATTGTGGAACCATTGTACATACGATTGCACGGATAGGTACGGTTCACCAGTTATCGTGGTTACTGGATCCGTCTCAGGCCAAGTTCGGACAAGGGAGAGAAACGCCGTTTGCACACTCACAAGCATTTATGATGGAAGCAGACATTCTTCATTGAGTACATTGTGAAAGGTATTCATCCTGTGGATCCATCTGGCTTTTTTATTAATAGGCTCCTGGTGGTGTTGGCTGAGTTGCTTACTGTGCTATAATCCACCATTGTAAGTCATCCGCAGTATGGTGTGCCTCAATGTTATGGTTTACCAATGGGGCTAAAGTGTTAGGATCATTGGAGGGGGCGGGGCTAGTGCAGGGATATTCAAGTAAGGGTGTAGGTTTTCCTTAGTGAGTTTCTTGGAACTTCTCACTTTTTCTGTAAGTGCAGGAGTAAGGGTTTTGGAGTTAGCGGTGATGGGAAGGGAGAATTCAATACAGTTGTGGTTGGCCCATGGCATGGCTGTATTGAAGGTGATGGAAGTGAGACAATTATGCAACCCAATCCAGGGTGTGGCCTTTGGGGTGCGAGGGGCTCGAGACTTTTTATGTAAAACGTATGTCATGGAGTTCCTTGGTGAGGGAAGCAGCAGCTTTGTCTTTGGAGTAATTGAACCCTAGGTTTAAGTCTCCAAGTAGTAAGGTCTTTGTAGAGCTTTTTAGGTTGTCACTGAGTAGATGGATCAGATGTCCCTGAAAGTCTGAGGGGAGACCTGGGGGGCGGTATAGCAAGTGAAAGTTGATACTGCTGTTAGGGGACAGCGAAAGCTTGGCAGACAGAATGTCTGAGTTGCTGGCCGGTGGGTGACTGATAAGTCTGAGAGGGAGGGTGTCTTTTGGAATGAGGGCTACACTGCCTCCTAGGCAAGCTGACCTGTCTTGTCTGAAGATGGTAAAACCTGCTGGGAGAGAATGGGCGACGGCCGGGCCGGATGCTTCATGTAGCCATGTTTCTGTGATGGCTAGTTGGTCGAGGTTAAGATTGGTTAGGAGATTGTGCATTTCTCAGGCATGGGCTGGGAGGGAGCGAACATTAAGGATGGCACATTTAATAAGTGGGTAAGTGTGGTATTGGTCTCTATGGTAGTGGGTATAGTGGCTGAGTCTGGAGTGAAGGATGTAGCCAGCGTGAGAGGTCTACTCGGGTGAGGGGGGTGTATGTTTCGGTACGATAAGGCGTGGGGTAGTGTACCTGTGGATGGAACGGGATCCTAATCGTAGATGTCTGGATGCTGTGAGAATAGGAAGACAGCTGAGTTCTAAAGGTTGAATTTGGACTCTTGAGTCTACTAGCTGTATTAGGGCAGTGCAGTAGGCATGAAGTGACTATGCAGGTGGTAAGGCTGTTGTGAGATGGTAAAGGTGGACATAGTGGCGTGTGGTGAGGTGGTGTGATGAAGTGGTGGTGGCGTGCAGGTAGGTTTAGTGTTGGTAGGAAGGAATGAGGAGAGAGTAAGAAAGAGAGCAAGCCCAGTGGTTGTGATGGGGGAGCTGAGGTCCTTGTTGGTGACTTTAGGCAGCATGGTGTGCCTGGGTCAATAACCGCAAGCAGTAGTGTGGATTAATAAAGCGCTGGGTAGCACCATATAATGGCGCCTAGGTGGACAGCAAGCAATTTTCATATAGCAATCAAAGGTTCTAAGTAACAAATATCACAGGCAGTAATAGGCCTAGGCAGGGTAACAGCGCCATGTACTGCGTAAGGAAGGGCAGCAAACAATGTTATATAGCAGTCAAGGATCTATGTTACAAATATCACGGGCAACAGTAGTGCATGGGTAAAGCGACAGTGCCATATACAGGCGTGTAGATGGGCAACAAATAGTTTGCAGTCAGTGAGCCGGGCTGCAGATGATATCTCTTGTAACCATAATTAGTTGCTAAAGGAATGCTATAGCATTGGGTGGGGTAGTAGGCTGAATGCAATGACCTGCCCAACAGGCAATTTATCTGAAAGGGCTGAGCATAGTATGTCTTTCGGAAGGTCTCAGATGCACAAATAAGCGAGGTTTCAGATCAATGTGTTGCCAGAGACTGGTAGCGTATTGTCAGTCATGTGCAAGTCTGTGGCAAACAAAGTTGAACTGATGTCTTAACGCAGAAAACTATGTAGGGATCTGATCTTCACGGGTAGGGTCCGCGGGAAGCGGTAGCACTATTGACTCCGAGTGGCGGAGAGAGGCAGTAGTGCAGTGTGACCGTCCGTGATCCGTCACGAACAGGCGCAGACAGGCTCTTTTGTTGGCCCTTCTGTGTGGGACATCCTGCTCACGGCTTCCGTCGGACTTTGTGAAGAAATGCTGGTGTGCAGCCAATCAGCGGCTGAGATCAGAGAGGCTGGGCAGGGCAAAGGGGGCATTAGTCCCAGGTGAATAACGTGGCAGCCATTGACCGCATTGATTTCAATGGCGGCCTGTGCGATGCTCGGCTGCAATGGTGTCTGGCACGGTTCCCGGGCTAGTCGGAGCCCCGGGGCTGCTGAGAGGCCCTTGGTCAGCTTTTTTGCCGTTGGTGTCGGCGGTTGTGGGGAGAGAGGCAGCGGAGGAGCATCGCTGCTGGGGAGGGGTTCTTACCCTTGTAGGAGCTGGTCCAAGTCTGGAGTAGAGCTCCAGCCCTGGACTCGACGCAGATGAACCAGGAAACATATACTTTCCCTTTAGCCACTCGGTCCTTAAATTTGAGTATTGACCAGAACCATCCTTCTAATTGCACCATATGCGACAGGTCTGACTTCCACTACTTTCCTTGTGATATTGGTTTTGAAATCTTTCTCAAAAAGAACTTTTGGTAGTAAGGTATATTTTGCTCCAGAATAAATAACCATATGTAGGTTTATATCGTTAATTTCTATTGTTGCCATTGGTTTTTCCAAATCTGCATCATCTTCAATTTCATTTATGTTTGAGTCTTCAATGGAAAAAGTACTTTCTTCCATTCCTTCGCACAGTTCATCAATATATTCTGTTTGCTTGTTTTGTCCTGCAGCAGTTGGTAAGATGTCCCTTTCTGTTGCATCTTTTGCACGCTTCCTTGATTGCTGGACAATCTTCACTGCTTGCTAAATGATTAATGATATCACATAGGTAACATTTTCTACGTTCTTGAAACTTTCTTTTCTTTGAATTTTGTTGCCTTCTTTTTTACATATGCTGGATTTTTCCCGATTGTTCTTTACTGGTTGTAGTTTATTTTGAACCACTAATACATATGGTGCTTGTAATGCTTCTTGTATCTTGTCATTTCCTGTTCTTCTTTCAAGCTCTTATACATTTACTTGTATGTTCCATCTCCTTTGCAATTCTAAGAACCTCTTCTAATGACGGGTTACCTTTGGACCATAATGCCTCGCTTCCTCCCTTATATCTAAATTTGTTGCAAATTCGTATGAGGTTGCTAAACCTCGCAAGGCAGTAATAAATTGTTCCACTGTTTCTCCATGTTTTTCCTTCCGTTTACCAAAATGATACCTTTTCAAACACAATACTCACTGACTTTTCATAATGCAGATCCAACATCTTCACACATTTTTCGTATTCCGTGAGTCCTGCTGACTGTTCTTCTGGAGATGGAAGATTGTCAAATTGTTCCTGTCCATAGGTGCCTAAACAGTGTATGAGTAAGCATTTTTTTTCTCATTAGCGAAATTCAAACCATGGGTAGCAAGAACGTAATGTTCAAATCGCTTCTTCCATCGTTTCCAAGGTAAAACAGGATCCAGGATCTCCTTTTGTATCGGAGAAGGAATCGCTTGCATTTTTGTGGTATAGGCGTCGGTGAATGCTCAATTGAAAAACAGCTTACAATGTAAGAATGACTTTTGTTCTGACATTTTGGTTACTTATTGTTTTGTCCTGCAGCAGTTTATGAAACTTGTGTCTCTGTATAGTAGTTTTTAGTAATACTGTGATATAAACTTGTTTGCAGTTTTGAATATGAATTGATTACAATCCTGTGTATTTGTACTGGTTATTGTGGTATTGCACTGTTCTTGTGGTAGAAATACACTCAATATAAAATAACCTGTGGATGTTGCTGCACTGGTGGTGATGATCGTTTGTGCTTGATTAATTTCCTTTATATCTTTTTGTTTTGATGAAGTTCTTTAATGTTGGTTACTTTGACCATCGTAATGCACTTGCATTGTATGACCATTTATCAATGTGAAATTATTTCTGCTTGTATAATATGTTCAATGCACAGATTGCTTCGTTCCATGCACATCGTTTGAAAGCATTAGGATTTGTAAGACTAAGTTTCCATGGAAACTTAAAATGGCGGCATGTTTTCATGATGTACGTAGGTCCTTTCCTCTAACGCATGCCGGGTTGTAACTGCGGCCCCTCTCAAAGGACGTGATGTTGCTGTGTCGCTCTGGTATTACGTGCTATCACTGTCTCGCTCTGGTATGATCTCTATTTAAAATAACACTTTTGCTGGTTAGTTTCAGTTGCTGACAATGTTAATGTTAAAGGATATTTGTACCGTGCACTATCGCCACCGGAGTGGTCCCCTGGCACTGCAAAATTGACGGCTTGTTTTGTTAATGCTGGTAAAGACAAGTAATTGGTTTCCTCGCTAGTGATTTGTTTTTAGGTTGGTGCTGATTACGCGCACATTGCTTGCCTTCCGCTTGGGAACAGTGCCGTTAAATAGTCCACTCAGTAGAGTGCCTCTTTTGACGAATATAGCAGGGTTGGTCTCCTGAAAGGTTCAATGAGTGCATGCAACTTGCTTCTGGTTTTGTCGTGTCGGTGTCCTTGTTCAACCGCCTGTGTCGAGCTGCAGTTTGAAGGCTGTAACATGCTTAAATGGAAACGTTTAAAAGGTTCATGGACGTCCTTCCTGCTCAGGTCTGTTTGACTCATGCACTTGAGAAATCCTTAGAGACGTTTTCTTCCAGAAGTATAGTCTGTGACGGGGGCGTGGCTTGAGCAGCCATGGAGTAGGACGTGCTTCCCGTTTAGCTATGGAGGATCCGACAGATCCGTGAGCTACCTTTGAAAGTGTGCCATTGGTTCCAGAATTGATCACACACGCACGGGAATGTATGCTCTGCTTATTGTATAAAGATCGAGAGAATCGTTAGCGGGAGTCTGGAGGAATTGCACAACGAACGACGGCGGCTGTTCGGTTCATTGTCACACAAGATTGCCGACAACAAAGGAAACGAAACTAGGGCACCCGAAGAGGACGAATGGAGGCTGCGGCCACGGGGAAAGAACGACAATGGCGAGGTGAAGACGGAGCAAAACCCCTGGGGGCTGTGGGCCTTGGGTCGCGAAGGCTTGGGTGCTGGCCTGGACGGCAGGGGCCCAAGGGCAGCGAAGGTGTGAAAATGCAGGCCGCACCACGACAAGCACGAGAAGCGCTCGCTCGACATTGATGAGCAACTAGCAGCAGTGAGAGGAGGTGGATGTCGTGACTGCCTGGAGATGACCACAACAGTCGGTAAAGAGCGGGAATTACGGTTGGGGAGACACTCGGACGTTGAATCGTAATAGGGAGACGCAATGAAGGCCGGAAAATGGCGGCGCGAGGGGCTGTGGGTAAGAACAAACAACCCACAATGGATATTTACGTGAAAACACAAGTCTCCGGCGGTTATCGCAACCAAAGGCCCGATGGCACAGGCTGAGGGCGCCACAGCGGCTGATAATCATCAGATTTTAGAAGCCATTACGGAGCTGAAGGAATCTTGGGGGTGGGAGGAGGGTTGCGATGTTGGACCTACGGACTTCTCTGGAGGCTAAAATTGAAGCAGTGGGCATCGAAGTCTCCCTGCTGAGACAAGATGTCAGGGGGCTGGCGGAATGCACAAGCAGCCTGGAGGGTGCGGTGAAATCTAACACGGACACCAGCACCAACAATGCAAAGGAGATCCATGTCCTTAAGCAACAGGTGGCCAACTTGGAGTCTCGAGCAGAAGAAGCAGAAGGGAGAGCGAGGAGAAACAATATTCGCGTGGTGGGTTTGCTGGAAGGTGAGGAGGGCCAGGACCCGACTGATTACATTGAGAACTTACTCCTACAAGGAATTGGGGCTGGTACACTCTCGCAGGGATTTGTGGTGGAGCGCGCACATAGAGCCCTCATGAGGAAGCCGAGACCTGGGGCCCCTCCACTAGCGATAATCGCCAAAATACTGAACTACAAAGACAGCGAGAAAATACTGGAGTATTTTCGGAAAGGCGGAACAATTGAGAGGGCCTCGAGCACTATTGCGGCATACCCGGATTATACTATGCTGGTCCAAAGGCAGCGGTACAGCTATGTAACCATCAAAAGGAGGCTGCAGGCGGCTGGGATAAAATATATGCTGCTGTACCCTGCGAGATTGAAGGCCGTGCATAAGAGCAAAATGCATTTTTTTGACACTCCGGAAGAAGCAAAAACATGGCTGGATCTGCAGGCCTGCCCGGATCAAGACACGGAAGAGACACAAGATGGACATGATAAGTGACTCAGATACGGTATGCATACTGTTATGGCGGCGAGCAAACATCCCAAGGGCGCCTAGGCGAAGGCTAAGAAGGATGGGCCTGGCTGAAGGAGGCTGATATTCGATAACATATTGCTGATTGTGAGAGACTTGATGGACTGGAATATAGTGGCGGTTACATATATTTAAACTGTATGGCAATGTGTAAGTTATTCGATGCGCTATTGGAGCGGCAGGGCGGAAGCACCCTACCCCCCGAATTGTAGTTGTCGTAGGTTGTCCACTAGGGCGCCTCACTCTGCGGAGCTTCGAGTACAGGCGAAAGCTGGAAAGAGCTAGATGCGGGAGAGCCTGAGATACAGGGATGGAGCTGGGCAACAGTTTGGGCAGGGTTGGGGGGGGGGTGTTGGGGAAGGGATGGGAGGCGGGGGGGAGAGGGAAGTTTGGTGTGTTTTTGGGTTAAAGTATGGGATGCAAGCCTATATAGATTGGATTGGAACTCAAAGTGAAACTGCACCTGCAGGGGAGGGAATGGGATCATACCAGGCCATGGGGGACCTTAAAATACTCAAATGGAATGTGCAGGGGCTTAATAGCAATTTAAAAAGGAACAAGGTTATGCTGTATTTGCGCAGGCAGAAAATAGGTATTGCATTGCTGCAAGAAACCCACCTTACACGTGAGAGGATGGACATGATTGCGGGAAAGTGGAAGGGGGTGTTGGTGGGCTCATCGTACTCTGCCTACGCAAGAGGAGCACTTATATGGGTGGCGCCACATGTCCTGTTTCAGCGGTTGCAAGTGGTGGCTGAGACAGACGGGATGATGGTTATGCTGAGGGGATTGGTAGAGAACAGGGAGATACGTATTGTTAACACGTACGCCCCGAACACAGCGGCGTACATTAGGACACTGAGTGCGAACCTGAGCGTGTGTGGGAAGCGCGGTGATCTGGGGAGGGGACTTCAACTGCGTATTGAACCCGAGGGTGGATAGATCGGACGGGAAATTGGATAGACCGTCCCCTGCAGCCAGGGCGCTACAGACACTGCTTGATGACTTTGGGTTGGAAGATGCATGGAGAGTGTGGCACCCTGGGGAATGGCAATATTCGCATTATTCTGCCCCACAGCAGTTATCAACGAGGCTGGACTATGTCTTCGCATAACCTGAAATGATAGCGGAGATTGCACACAGAGTATAGGGTCAGGGCCCTCTCGGACCACTCGCCCCTGATTCTTGCGTGGCAATACTGCCCCCGAGGGCGAGGATCCCGACATGGCGCCTACGAGCGGAGGCGTTGCGAGACCCCTTCTTTAGAGAGGATTTGCGGGAGGAGATAGTTAACTATTTTGAAACCAATACTGGGAGTGTGGACTCGGCTGGGACATTTTGGGAGGCCTTTAAAGTTGTCATGAGGGGGGCGGCCATGGCAAAATCCAAGGGCCTACAGGGTGGGGTTTCTGCTGAACTGAGGGAGACGGAAGCAAAATTGGAAGAGGCCTTAAAAGCCGGTGACGATACAGAGGAGAAGCTAGATTTGATACTTAAGCTACAGCAAAAATGTGCAGAATACTGGGAGAGGTTGTGTAACCTTTAATTATAAAAAGTACATAGAGAGACAGCATGTGGGAGGTGATAAACCGGGACACTTTTGGCGTGGTTATATAAGAGCGATAACCCCAGAGCCACAATTAGAACTATAGAGAGGGAAAATGGTAGCGTAGAGGACACCCAGGAGGGAGTTAAAGGCATCGTCTAGTAAACATTTTTATTGTCCCTACGGGTCGGCCATGTTTTTTTAAGCCCAAGTGGCTCGATTTTAGAAAACTTTCCTATGGACCTTACCCGAGTTTTCGTCCATTAAACGCACGTGAAAACAAGCACCAGGGAGCCGCCATTTTCTGATATCTTTTCCCCGATCGCCCTGGCTGACCTGCTTTTGCGGCACTAAATCAATTCCCCCGCCCCTGAGCCTGACATTATCAAAACATTCATATTCCCCGCCTCTCTCTGTGACGTTACTGTGCTGCGTAGGCAAACGCGCCCAGTCGTCTTCTGCCCGACTCCACACAGAACCCGGAAACCAACACAGATCAACTCACAACACAGCGCGCCACAATTTGGAATATGAAACTGTACTTTAAAATGAAACGGCAACACGATACATTTGGTAAAGTACATTTATTTGACATTAAATGTTTAGAGAATATTCAGCAATTGCCATATGAACTCCGAAAGCCATTTATTTTCTTTTATCTGTATCCGCAATAACTGTTCCGTTTCATCTTGAGTCACGCGCTGTTCCTTTATGGTACACAGGGTGTTCATTTTCGTAAAAAGAATCACTTTGGAAGTACAGTGAACGACAAGGCTGTTCCATCAAGTAGGCACTAGGCCAGCGTAAAGGTTGATATGTTGCTTCTAGCCACTAGTACAGCGTAAGGGCATGTGGGCCCTTGGCGATCGTCCCATAATATGGTGATCGTGCTCCAGTTGTTGACACGAAGCTGCAGGTGTCTGATGAAGAATCCATCCGCCGGTGTCTCAAACAGATGGCAGTGGCAGAATGGGATCAAATACCTGTTATGAAAACAAAAATTATAATTAGTCTCGCTACCCGAACTTCATTAATATTACTCATTTCATTTATTAGAGCCGATCAGAAACTATTTTCTTGCAAGGATAGTTCAATGGAGTATGTTCGTCTCTAAAAAATCAATGCGAAAATTAACGAGATACATCGAGGCCAACACACAATGATAAACGACAGTTAGTCTTCATGCGTGAGGAATGATATGATATATGATATGGCATTTGTAACGCGCCTATACTCAAGTGTTTCTAGGCGTGACGAGGCAGGTGGGGAACAAGGGCAGACGGACAACGATCCTACTAGGCCAGGTGTCTTTCTGATCGCGCATGGGGAAGGGTTGTACATGGTTAGTTGAATACAAATTAAATAATAGGGCCAGCTGGTGGCAAGTGCAAGGTAAATGCCGGGAGAAGGGGCTGAAGGATGCAGAGACAGTCCCATAGTGCAGGTAGGCAGTGCAGGGAAAAGTGGCTGGGCCAAGGACCGAGATCGGTGAGACCAGTGGACCTGCATGCCCATGTGCCCACTACGAACACGTTTTACTTGCTTTTCCGAGCTCTTCGTTCGTTCATTTATTCATGCATCCATTCATTAAATCTCCATTCCAGTATAAAAGCGTGTAAAGATTTACTTACATTATATTTGAAATTTCCATTGTGTCTCTTCGTAATGCAGTCTGTAAAACCGACTGTGCTCTTGACAACGATTTTTCGTATACTGAACTAAAATGAAACTCGGTCTAGTTTCTGAATTTTCTGCCTTATCGTCTTACCTTATTGCGCACTCCCTTCAAATGTAGTTCTTTCGGCATGGTCCCTGTCTCAAGGTCAAAAAACAATAGACCCTTATACTTCCAGTGCGACTTGTGGGCCTCATATGGGCGCTGTCCTTCGCATTCTTTATTTGCAACATCACGTAGTATAGGCATCTGTGAGAACTTGAAGTTTAGAATCCGTCTATGTAGTGCGCCTCAATGTGCAAATGCGAACTGGCTTCTCTCCCAAATGCCACGGCCCGCTTGGCTGGCGCGTTCTAAGTGCCCCAATTTTGTCCCCGTTGTCTGCGAGCTTTGCAGTCCAAATTGAGACATTACATTTTTTGCAGAAGGTCAGGGAAAGTATAAAGTACCACAGGAGTTGAGTTAAAAGTGAGATTTATTGTTTGTTTTTATTATTTGCAATATGCAAGCCTCCCCTCCGTTAACAGTGCGCAGCATTTACATGAGATGAGACATGAGAAAAATATATACATACACATATGTGAGGTGAATAGAGAGAATTCAAAGATGACACCCAGCTTGTTCGCCACCCATGATGGTGAAGGTAGGGGTTAGGTTTACAGGTACACTGTACAGTAACATTTATTTACAAAAAGACAATCGTATTGCAATTATTTAAACCGGGATTTGTACTTCACAATCGGCTGTGCTTCGGGCGGGCATGGCACAGTCGCAATGTTCGGTGGCGATGGATCACTGCTCTGCACAGAAACGTACAAAATTCCATATCTGTGCTTCTCTAACACCGCAACAATAAGGCCTTTCACAAAGTCGAACTGCATTTCATCATAGACTGGTTTGATCACCCATTGCTTACTTCGTTTTGAAAACACCTTAGTGTAGCGAGGCATCCTTACTTTACCCCTAGTCATAGATTGTTCACGTCCGACATTGCTGTTATGGGCCAAGACCGCTAGTGCGATGTTTCATGCCCCGAAAGCTAAAATGCAAGCGCTTTGGCCTGTACTTTAGGCACATATTGTGGAACACCTCCAAATCTCCTGTGTGACAGAATTCTGTCAGTCCTCTGAAATCTCTTGATAGAGTTTTGTCGAAAACAATCTTCTCAATGGCTTTGTGTGTCGGTGAAGATGGAATCAACCACTTCTTCTTCCGTGCCTCCTCTGGGGACAAAGGGCCATGTTCACATTGGTGGAAATGTTCATTTGCTGTCCAGCGGTGAACGTTGGTACAGTGGTGCATCAGTGACCGCCATTTTTCAAGTAGTATTTCCACTGACCCGTCACAAGTTTTTGAGCTCCACCAAAGATGGTTGGTGATAGAATGTGACCACTGCAAAATACTTTCAAAACCTTTTTTTTCCCCCTGCAGCCGAGAATTTCTTATTGATTGATTTAGCAAGATGCCATACGTCAAATTGATGTTTAATATGTGGGAACTGCTCTCACATTGTCTTGGCAATTGAAACGTGTATATCCGTGGCTATGAGGTCGATGTGCATTCCCCTTGATTGTAGATATTCCACTGATTTTATAAATCCTAGTTTCTCCATGGCCACTGATGATGTACATTGTGTTACCTGCACGACCACCGAACTCACAATTTTCTTACTATCCATGTCCTGAAATTGGTAAGTGCAGTACTTGGCAGAAAATCCAGGGCTGTCGCACTGTCCATCGCCGGCTAGCCTGAATCGTTTGCCTTCGAATGTACTTGCTAGAGACAATAGTTCAATTTTCCAAGCATCACTAATGGCCGGAAACAGATAAATGTAGTACAGTGCTTTAGAAATGAAATGGAGTCCCACAAACTGAAAGAAAGCCCCTAACTTCTAAAGCTGGAGCCACTAAAAAGCGATGCAGCTGCACACAGTAGATTGCCTGCTGGCAGTTTCCCCAGCATCGGTTGTGCAGACCATGAGAACCTATGATTTAATCTACAGGCGGCATTTATTTTGATGTTACTGCCTTTTATTTGAAGAGTCACATTAATCAATGGCTTCCCACATACTTTCCCTCTAATGGAATGCACACATTTCAGCATACTTATAATTTCCATCAAACAACTGTCGAATACAATGTATTTGCTCTCTTTCATTAGACTGTCATCCTGCGTCAGCGTTGTTTCGGCCTGTGATGTTGTGGAGATTTCAACACATTGGAAAGTAATATCGCTGATATCAAGTTCTGATGCATCTATGGATGCTGCGGCTGGTTCATTCTCATTTTGACATCTATTACTTCAACATTGATGGGAGAACATAATAATGTCGACAGGTTTTTTGGTGGCAATTTTTTGGCGGGTGTAGATTGTGTAAATTGATCTGCAACTACTTCAGAGCTATCTTCAATACATTCAATAACATCTTCTTGTGGTGGTGCGGTCGCACTGTAGCTATGGTCCAATGCAACTTTGCTGTAGTCTCCAAACAGTTAATTCATGTTCTGGCCATTGGACATGAGCATCTCGAGCCTGAACACGCCTCGCCTCAATTAATAGTTACTCCATAGTGTACACGGTCTGGCAAGCCACATCTCTCATTCGCTTCACTCTCTGTGTGTGTATAGTTCTGACACCCACGGGTAACTGGAGGAGAGATTGGAAAAGGGATGTTCAGTTTAAACACAAGATGGAGTGTAGTAGAATTGACTGGAAAAAAACATAAAATAGTCCCCAGCACAAACATTTTTTTAAAGTTATGAACTGTTTGTAACTAACCTTTTTTTGTTTTTTTTTCTTTGCAACTTTTTTGACTCGACCTTCAACATATGCACGCTGTAGCTTCGTTTCCGCATGTCCTCCCTTCCTCTTGCGCTGCAACGTCTATATTTTCTGTATCCGAATAGACAGCACGGAATGAGGCTCCATTGTCTCCCTGAAACATAGTACTTTCATTACTGTGTATCAAAATATTGTTAGCATAAAACACACGTGAGGACGAACACACAGGTACATCTCAATAGCCAAACACGATTTAAACATTGTGTGCAACAATCAAACGCCAAGTATTCGACCAGTGATGATCTATTTCGATGGAACTGTGAGTATCCATACCTCTGGCTCTGCATGGACTGCCATGAATGGTTGTATTGGAGAGGAGGCATCCGCATTTCCCTGAAACACAGTACTTGGATTAGTATGCTTTTCAATATTGGAAACATAACACACACTTGGGGTCGAACGCACAGGTACATATAAAGAGATAACCGCAAATGATGCATTGTCCAAAAGAATCAAGGAAAATCTAAATATGATCACATTTCATCGATTTATTTCTCTGATTTATTTACATCTGCATCATCTAAATTGGATGTTGTGATTGTAGTGGAAGCTTCGTTGTCTCCCTGAAACACAGCACTTGCGTTAATAGGGAAGAAAGTATAGCAAATGGAATCACGTTATATGATCACACATGATGGAGCTGTCATTATCCATACCTCGTGCTGCTGAAGAATATCTATGGATGTTGCAAATGTAGTGCGCACTTCCGAAAGCTGTTGCGCCGATTCGTATACGCATGGTCCCGCTTCCACTGGAATTACTTGAATGTCAGGCTCTGCATCAAGTGCAGGGGTTGACGCTCCATCAACTGCCTGAAACAGTACTTGCATTAGTGAGGATTACAATAGTGAAAACATAACACACACCTGGGGTTGACAGCACAGGTACATATCAACGGCTAACCACGAATGAAACATTGTGTAGAACAATTAAACGACGAGAATTCCAGCTCTGATGATGACGCTCGATGGAGCTGTCAGTATCCATTCCTCCTGCTGTTGAAGAACATCTAGAAATGTTGTAGATGTGGCGGACGCTTCAGCATCTCCCTGAAAGACAGTACTTGCATTAGTATGGATAACACTAATTATAACTGAAAACAAACACCAGTGGACGATAACTAAGGTGTATATCAATTGGAAAGCACTAACCAAACATTCGGTAAAATGATTACACGATAAAATTAAAATATTACTTGACATGCATAAAACAGGTCTGTAGCGGATTAGCCTAGTAAGATTACCTGATACACGCTAGAAGTGGTTGATAACTGCGACCACGTCAAGGATGTAGAATTTTCTTGCTTCAGATTCAAGGGATGTCATGATGCCTGCCTCTAAGGAGCCAGGCCGGGCCCAGCAACCCCAGAGGCAGACATCATTTTCCCCTGGGAAGTCCCAGCGGGCCCAAGTCGGGGCCTTTTGGACTCAGTCCTGGCGCCTTAGGCGCCAGGCTCATAGGGGCCCCCAGTCCTGGCGCCTTAGGCGCCAGGCTCATAAGAGAGGATATGTGTTTAAGTGCTTGGGTGCACACTTACCTGATGCAGACCATGCTGCTTCATCCAGGCCCTCTTGAGGCCTGAATGGGACTACTTTACCTGTGGGACTACTTCACCACCTGGGTGTGGTCGGGGAAGGATACATACCTGATTGGTGGAAGGATACATACCAGGAACTTCTTCCAAGGCTATTTAAACCACACCCGATCAGCCACACGTGCTTCGCGTTGTTCTGCACCTAGCAGCTGGACGCTCACCGTGTCAGCTCCTGCATCCTGACTTCAGCCACGCCTGCCAGCACCCTGGAACACCTGCAAGGGGAGAAAGGAAGAGAATAGGAGAAGAAAAGCCCTTACCTGCTAAATCTGCATCCCGGAGTCATTTCTCCAACGGCCCTGAAAAGGAAGACATCATTTTAAAGGCATTTTGTTTCGATCGCTGCAGCGCTGCATTTTACTCACCTTTGCAAGGCGCTTCCATCTTCAGCAGCGATCTTCCGGATTCAGCTACGCCCCGGCGCCTAGAGGAAAAAAGAAAAGAACAAAGGTGAGAGGGAGAAAAGGAATAAGGAAAGCTCAGTTTTAAGGCTTACCTGTTGGATTATTCCCACTGCATTTCGGGTCCTGCCGCTTCCTGGCATCTCCGGACCCCGGCCCCTATGGGGAAAAAAGACAAAGACATTGAATGAGCGAATGCAAAGACATTACCTGAGCGCTCATCCAGAACTGTTTCACTTCGGGTCGGCGCCATATCTCCGGCACTACGAACCCCGGCCCCTATGGGGAAAAAAGACATAAGCATTAGTGCTTGCTGCAATTAGACAACGAACATTATTATTAAGCTTGAACTTTGAACAGAACTTTTACAGCGCCTTACCTGAACAGTCAAGCTTACCTGAACTCTCCTCAATCCAGTGAAGTAACTGGGTTTCAACGCGCCCCTGCATCAGAAGCAGGATGGAGAGCTCATCCTTCCAAACCCTAAGGTGAGGCTTCACGGGGAATCGTGGAGGAGGTATCGTGGAGGGTTGGAAGGGAGTGGGAGGCTTGAGCATTGTTCCACAGTTGGTAATACTCCCTTTTCACGCACAGGAGGGTATCCAACGAGCCAGGGAAGCCAGAATAGAGGGGCCCTTCCTGTCCATCTTCAGAGTTCTGCGCCTTCGACGCCGCGCCTCCGTGGGAACCAGGTGAGCGTTACAGGGATAGTCAAGAAGTTGTAAAGGTAAATTAATGATTGATAATGAAATGCCAATATTAAAAATAGCCATGTAAGGGGACAGAATACTTGTAAAATGCTCAATACAGCACAGTTCCCATATATATACATTGCGTTTGTGGGTTATGAAATCGAAAAAGAATATATTGGTAAATGTCATTATTCCAAAAACTATACACTCATATCAATATCGAAATTATTACAAGGGATAGAACACCTACAGTATCAATTAATCAGTTCGGATACCTACACACTACCGCAAGGCCTAAAGCTAAATCCGGACACTTGACTCACCGGTGGCGGAATGTGGACGAATAGAGTGGGAATAGCGTTTTCGAGCAATTTCCGTGTCGTTCGCCGTTTATTCTTCTTTGTTACCCAAGATGTTGTGTACATGTCCAAGGAAAAGTGCCGGCTGCAGATGCGGTATCGATCACCCCTCTTGTCCTGTAAGACTTGTTGGATTCTACTTTCCAGCTCATCACAGTGGATATCCGCAATGTTTGACCCATTCTCTTATTCGATCAACAGTTTTCGGGAATGCATTGTAGTGCCTTCAGATTTAGCATGGGTCTTCGAAGGGCAACCGCTAATGGAACAGGCAGGCATTATTGATAAATCTGAAAAGTAAATATCGACATTATTATACAATCTTCAAGAATAAAGATTTGATACAAAAGTAAATGAATCATACAATGATCAATGCAAGATTTGTTTTGGTCGCAGGAACTATACCAGTTCATTATGTGCGGCTTAATATTTGCATAAGTTGCAGAAATGTATAAATGATGTGACTAAAAACTGAACATGTGACTCATCCCTTGGATGTTCTGTATTGCACGAGAAGGAAACATGCTTACATTATAGACTGGACCCCCGAAGGGTGCAATTCGATGACAATAGACACAGATGAAAATAAATAGATCTATTGATAGCATAGCAATGGAAACTCAAGTCAATAGCAATAAGACCAATGAACGTAGCACTATTGTGTACTCAACTCGCAAATAGATAGAAATTTAAAAATCTGCGAAATATGAGTAGGATACATGGCCTTACCTTGACCAACAAACAGTTGGATTCAGCAAGCAGAGCAGTATGTTGCAGGAGAATAGGTGGGTGGCCACAGGTAGCACACTGATGGGTTTGCTCTAAGCGGTCACAGAAGTTCACGGATAGCACGACGACGAGCAGATTAGCATAGATCTCAGTGGTTGCCAGGTAACAAAGCACAAAGATGTTCTCATGAGACATCAAGTGGTTTATAAAGTATTAGAAACAGGGGTGTGTTTGTGAATGAATGACGTATGTATGTCGTGGTTTTAGGGGGGCAGCCTGCTTCAAGGGGAGGCCTGGCTGGAGACACAGGGTCTGAGGAGGCCATGTGACCAATGGCCCCTTGGCGTGGGACACCTTTTGAAGTGTACATGTAGTTTGACACCTTGGACTTTCGCGCCCCTGACAGCCCCTCATGCTAGCGCGCATCCACTGGCGCGAACCGCCTTTGATAGAGGGGGGTGGGATGGATGGGCCTGGGGCGCGCAGATAAGGCACAGGAAGACTGCTGAATGGAGACACACTTATGTGGATTGCAGGGGGGCGGCCTGCTTCAAGGGGAGGCCTGGCTGGAGACACGGGGTCTGAGGAGGCCATGTGACCGATGGCCCCTTGGCGTGGGACACCTTTTGAAGTGCACATGTAATTTCGCACCGTGGCCTTTCGCGCCCCTGACAGCCCCCCATGCCAGCGCTCATCCACCGGCGCGAACCGCCTTTATATCAATATATAGTATATTGTCTTTAAATCAATGATAGCATATCGTTGCTTATCAATAACAAATGCCACATACCGGAGATTCTTGTGAGCACAGAACCACATTTCAACCGGTGTATTATAGTGGTCAAGACCCAAGGCCTGTATAATCCAATGGTAATTGTTAGTATAGGCATGTGTGACTTTTATTGAGACATAACCCACTGAAAGACTTTGAACAAGTGTTATTTAGTGCATGCATTATCGAGAATGTTATGTTAGCTTAGGTAGATGGTGACCACCCTGCTTCACAGCGACCAGACCTTAACCCATTCGGAGCACAGATGTCTGACGTCCATCCTTGAATGGAGACACACTCGATTCATTTAAAAAATCGAAACAACTGTTAAAATATATGTGGTGTTTTATTTTGTATCTTATTTTGATGACACAAAAATGCAAGACTTTAAACATTGTACAGTTCAGGTTGCAGCACAGCGAGAGAAAATCCCCTGTACTGACCGCTGTCACTCGGGAACGTTTCTCTAATGGCACGAACGGCACAGGCGGGTATCACTCTTCGAACGCTGTGCCCAAGCCTCCCGTGGAGCCACCATGTAAAGGAACGATAGGCCACCAGCCTGTACCACCTGTGAAAAGGAATGAAACAAACTGTTTTTAAATGACCAAGTTAAGTTTAATAAACGTTTGTTGTCAATGACAATTCTTGTAACTAATGTCATTCTGCACGGACAAATGCTATCTAGACAATGCACACTATTGAACGACTTACATGCGTTACAATATGTAGATGTAATTTTGTATATAGTAGAAGAACATGAAAAAGGAGTGGCATGACAAGCAGAGTATACTTAATTGTTACTCGGATTACGAGGACGAACAGTTGCGCGAAGTTCGTGCATAAGTACCATCATTATTTTCAACACGGCCCGTGTGAGGCAGGCTGCCCTGAAGTCTGGCAGCTCGGTGATGCATTGCGGTCGTGGCTCGCCTTCCGAAATGTAGGCCAGGCATCCCGAGTTTTCTCGGCAGCAGCAGTTCTCCTCCTCGGTTGGCATTAGCTCGCACCGATTGCATGTGCACCAGGTGGAGACGCCGTCCATTCGACTAGGCCCAGGCTCTTCATCTGTTGATTCGTCCTGCCAACTGCCGTCCGACTCCCCATCTTTTTCGCGTGCTTCCCTTTCCAGTAGTTCCTCCTTGGTATACTCTGGCTCGTAAATGTAGGGCATTATTGTAGCCATTGTGTGTTAAACAAACTAAAATAATTTATAACGGTGGTACTGGTATCTGTTCACACGGGCTACAAGCGGCGAAGGTAGCTGACCAGAGCACTGAAACGAGTCACAGAATACTCAAAGTAACACAGAGAGAAGAATGGGATCGAAAATCTGCTGCTGTGTGTTGTGAAACGGTCTGTTTATACTTACTGAGGAAAGAGGCGTCCTGCCATTTCCATGGCGAAAACGTCATTAGCTGAAGCGCAGCGAATGTTGACACGAGACGTGCTTTGGTGTTGGGAAATGGGCGGTACGAGTCTGCTCATGACAGGCTCAGGGGCGGGAGAATTGATTTAGTGCCGCAAAAGCAGGTCAGCCAGGGCGATGGGGGGGTAAAGATAGGATTATCAGAAAATGGCGGCTCCCTGGTGCTTGTTTTCGCGTGCGTTTAATGGACGAAAACTCGGGTAAGGTCCATAGGAAAGTTTTCTAAAGTCGAGCCACTTGGGCTTAAAAAAACATGGCCAACCCGTAGGGACAATAAACATTTTTACTAGACCATGCCTTTAATCAAGCGTTTGTGGATTATTATAAAGTGTTATATGGGGAAAGTAGCCGTGTAATGATAGAGGAAACGCTTGATGATATGGGGCTGCCCAAGATAAGCGAGGAAGAAAGAGAGGAATTGGACACCCCGATTACCCTGGAAGAACTGGGGGAGGTGGTGAGGCAGTTGCCTACTAGTAAGACCCCAGGGAGAGATGGGCTCCCAAGAGAATTTTATAAGGTATATATGTATATATAGAAGAGGTCCCTCCTCCCCCCCTCGCTGCTAGAAATGATAAAGAAGCGTTCGAGACGGGCCGCTTACCGGAGTCACTGAGAGAAGCTGTCATAGTACCTCTCCCTAAACCTAATAAACCTGGGCGTAGCTGTGGTTCCTCTAGACCTGTCAATGCTGAACCAAGACGGCAAGATATTAACTGCTGTCTTGGCGAATAGACTGAAGAGGGTCATTAGTAAATTAATACATCCGGATCAAACAGGCTATGTCCCCCATAGAAACATCACCAATAATCATAGGCGACTCCAGAGGATCATTGAGTTTGGCAGAGGAAGTGATGAGGAAATGGCAATCGTGTCCTTGGATGCGATCAAGGCCTTTGACTCCGTCAAGTGGCCGTGGCTGCTGGCGACCCTGAAACACTATGGGTTAGGGCCTGGCTATGTAAGGTGGGCAAAGATTTTGTATAGCGAACCGTTGGCTAGAGTTAAGACAGGATCTGTGATATCAGAGAGGTGGCAGCTTAGTAGGGGTGCTAGACAAGGATGACTGTGGTCTCCTGTACTAGACAAGGATGCCTCTGGTCTCCTGTGCTCTACATACTGGCCCTGGAACCTATCGCGATCTTTCTGAGGCAACAATATGACACCATAGGCATCGAGGTGAACGGGGAGCGGCATTTGATCTCCCTATATGCAGACGACATGCTGCTGTATGTGCGGTTTCCAGAGGAAAACCTCCAGTACATTTTGGAAGTGCTAGGGAGATACGCTGTGCTATCCGGCGTATCGGTGAACCCCCAGAAGTCTAGCCTGTTCCTGTTGGGGGGGGGGGGGGTATATATGGGTTCCAGCGGAGAGGTTACCGATTTTACAGGTACCGTGGGAAGTTAGTACTTTTCGGTACCTGGGGTTAGACATATTTCACACCGTTGAGGAGCATAGGTGTAATACAGAAGTGGCAATCCAAAAAATTGAGAAATGCATGCGGTTTTGGGCAAAGCTGCCTTTGGCGATGATGGGGCGGGGAGCGATGCTAAAGATGGTGGTCCTGCCGAGGCTCCTACATTACTTCGGGAATATACCTTACCTGATTCCTAAAGGGTTCTTCACCAAACTGAATAGCATGTGTAGGGACTGTCTGTGGCAGCACGTGAAACGGTGGCGTTATGGAACTCCAGAACTTCCATGACAAAGGGGGAATAAAGCTGCCCAACTATGAGGCGTACTATCTGGCGAGCCAGTTGCAGTATGTTGCCAAATGGGTCTCTGATGAAGAGACCTCTGAACTTAGGCTGTTTGGGCGTGATTGTGACCTTTTTATTTGAAAAAAGTTATGTGGGCACCCATGGCAGAAATGGTGGGGCGCCCTAAAAACACGGTGTACCGCAAATATAACTTCCACATGAGATGCAAACTTTTTTTGCCCATTATGTATGATACATTATGTTTAAATGTGTACTCAATGTGTTATAATTCTTTATTAACATCCTCAAATACTGAACTTTCTTGTCACAAATGCATGATTGTAAGGCACCAGTTGGCCTGAGCTCCTAGTTGCCCTTGGTTTTAAGCTACCCTGGCTCTCCTCGCCTAGAAGCAGGAACTAAATGGCTCCTAGCAATTTCGAAGCCTGCATTCAGCACCGAGAATAGTCGCCGCTCCAGAGAGATGCCCTTTCATCTCTAGAGCTTCCAAATATCCACCATCCGTTTGTTGAGCTGTAGTCTCTTCCGTCCAGTTTAACAGATCCATCCAACTATAAAGACTTGACTCTGGGCACCATCCCCAGAATCACATTCTATTAATCAAGGTCTTTAAAAACCATCATCTGTTCCTCTATCTGAGGAACCCACGCGAGGCACTACTTCTCACAATATCTGGCAATATTGCTGCATGTGGTAATGGCCACTGTATAGTTGAGGTCTCAGATTTGGTATAGAGCAGTGCTTGGAGGTTGGCATACATTGGGCATTGTTGAAGGGACCCAAGAATGCTTACCCCAGCTCCCAATAATTATCTTGCTGATCTCACTAGCTATCTAACAGCATTATTACATCCACTGCTCTTCTTTTGAGGCCTGGTATTTCTGCAGACTGGCCTTTAAGGCAGGGTGGAGCCAGCAATGCTCTGAAAACAATCCCCTGTTGCCTGATTTCTCTGTCCACATTCGGTTCTCTATAGTCTCCAGCCATGTTAACACAACTAGTTTGTTTATTTTATTTATATAGTGCACCTGACCCAGAGGTATCTGGCTGCTTTTAGTATGTTACAGACAAAGGAAATTCAGTTCATATTGGAAATTGTACATGAATAGAGATTATAGATGAATTGCAGATAGGTACCAATATACAATTTTGAAATATAGGCAGTGATAAGTTACAGTACCAAGGTGAGTAATAAACATGGTTGGAAAATAGGTAGGGCATCTGTAGAGAAACAGTAGCTTTATAGAATGCTGGAGGGTAGTCGGATTAGAGTATATAGTGTAGTAAGACTACACTAATGGTGGACTTCTGATGGAGCATGAAATCCAGGGAAGCACAGAAAACGTAAAATGAAAGTCAAAAAGCAAAGGCGCAGCAATTATAAATACGTTGTTGTTTTTGTGATTGCTGTGGTTGGAAAACCACAGTAATCACAAATACAACAACGTTGTATTTCTGACTGTGGCGGCTTTCGCTTTGGGTCTCCTGGACTCCCCCCGACATGGGAGAGTCCAGGAGATTCGAAGCGAAAGCCGCTGCAGTCAGAAATACAACATTGTTGTATTTGTAAATGCTGCCGTTTTCTTTCTACGTTTCTTCGGCTCTGGGAAACGTAGAAGGCAAACCGCAGCATATATAAATGCAACAACGTTGTATTTCTGACTGCAGCGGCTTTCGCTTCGAATCTCCTGGACTCTCCCATGTCGGGGAGCCCGCCAAAGCAAGAATAAATGTTAGAAATTAAGCGGTTTCCGCAGCATTTATTTTGTAGTGCTTTTAAAAAAGAATGAAATTTAAAGCACTTACCAGAAGCAGCTTGTGTTATTTCTGCTCTCTGGCAATAATGAAGCAAAGACCACCTGCTGGTAGCTTTTGTTTATTACAGCTATCTGGCTTTTGCTTCATTAGTGCCGCAAGGGCAGAAATTAACACAAGCACAGGAGGCTCATCTGTTTCACAAAATGGATGCCTCCTAGTGCTTTAAATCTGTGACTTTGAGCCTCATTTGCTCAAAAGGTTACATAGGAACTTTCTTAATGAATATTTTTCATATATTATTTTTGATGATGGCCCATCTTTTCAGCCAATCAACATTTTTGATGGCACTATTCCTTTAATGCATGGTTCGTCCAACATCCAGCATGTTAGCCAATAAGATAGCTCAGCTGGTTGGGCGCTCGTTGCTGCGATCTGTGTGTGATCTGTAGGTTGCAGGTTCGAATCGCGACAAGGACAACTCTGCCTTTCATCCTTTCGAAGTCGATAAAGGGAGTACCAACTTCGCTTTGGTGATAATTGTGATAGATATGTTCTATGTACAGCGCTTTGCCAAAAGCGCTATATAAATAATGATTTGACCATGAGATTAGGTATAGAATTTAGCATGGAGTCCTTGCCTCGCTGCACTGTTGTATCGTAACATTTATCATTCGGCAGTATTCGCTCCAGGAAATGAGGTCATTAAACATCAAAAGACAATTCTGCTATTGATCCTCCAACACACAATAAAATTAATGTTTGCTTTACTATGTAATTGGCTCGGTTTTTGTGTTTTCAACATTCAAATATATACAGGAGAGATCAAATGGCCAGACCTTGGAGAAATAACAAAAGGTGTATTATCACAATGAAGAAAGCTGCTGTATGGTAATGATTTCCTTTTTGCACATGTTGGCTGGATTTCACATACGTTTTAGTCTCTTGCAAAGCAGAAGTAATTTTTACTCTTGAAATCAACTTTACTCTCAAAGTTTAAAAATGGGGAGTAAAATACTCCGACCTCAAAATCTTATCTGGAGCATAGATTGCACTGTCTGACGTACTACTAACATAAGCAAGAGAATCAGCCTGTTAACGTCATGGGCCAGCAGAAAATGAATAAAGCAAATGCAAAAAACAAAGACGGAACATGAAAGAAAACCCTAGTTGTAAATCACCCAGTGTTGCACAGATAAACTGCATCAGCAGGAGAGTATAACCATCAAGAGTTATCATAATAACGGAAAAGACATCAATGCAGGGTTATCATTCTGTGCCACGAAATGTTAACAACTGTTCCCATTATGGACATTTCGCCCATGAGAGGCCTCGATCTTGCACATTGCCCCCACAAACCATAGCTTAACCCACCATTCACTAATTTCGGGCATAGCAGGGGACAATCCTGGCAGCAACCAGTGAAAGCATAAGCAATCTGTCCGATTTGGCTGTACATCCCTCAAGATATTCATTCCCCAACAATAACGCCAAAGGTTCAAATGGAAGTTCTATCCCACTAATCCCCTTAATCTGGGGTAAAATTTCTTTCCAATAGGTCTGGATCAGCAGGCATGTCCACCATATATGGAAAAGCGTCCTTGGGACCTGTCCACACCTCCAGCATTGTTTAAAAATAGAAGGGTCAATCTTATCAAGTTTACATGGGTAAGGTACCTTTGAAAAAACAATATATAACTACCATCCTTTAACAGTATACATCCGGAGGACTTGATCAGCTCTGGTCCATACATTGTGCCATGTACGATCACCTATGGGGATCTGCAAATCCTCCTCCCATTTCCACATCTAAGGATGCAAGGGTTTAAAGCGACAATTATTAAGAACATGTTACAAGGAAGAAATCTTGTGAGAGAGAGGATCTCCAGCAAAAAGATCATCAAACAAGGTTGTATTCTGTTAAGCATACTGGGACACCTTCAGACAGGAAATCCAAAGGCGAAGTTGTATATCTTGTCGATCTATTACCATGAAGACCTGTTTACACTTATCAAAGGTTAGGGGCTGTTCAGATTCCAAAAGTTGGCCCAACCGTTCCAGACCTCCCTCCTATCCATTGCACAAACCTACCTTGCTGACAGCTTGGCGGGAATTACCGATAAGGGGAGACAGTATTTTGGTCCTCGAGTACTTACCCGAGCCTTGTCCCAGTATTCAATCAACACCCGGGTTGTCGGAAGGAGAACCCGGGGGACCTCCAGCACCACTAATGACTCTGAACTGTTGACTGCTCAGTATTCACCCAGTGCTTGGGGCTCCGAACCGCATCCATACTGTCGAATAAGGGAGCAATCTTTCATTGCCATCAGCGTACATTGGGCCACTCTGGGGGATTGTCATGATCTCTGCTTCCAAAAGGTCAGGGTTTTCCCAACTCCCTTGGAAGCAGATCCATAACCCAGGTTCCGAGTGCCAACCAGTCCCAATTGGGACCTTTTGGACCCAGTCCTGGCGCCAGTGGCACCAGGCTCATAAATATGCCCAGTCCCAGCGCTGGAAGCGCCGGGCTCATAATGCTTGGGTGGACTTACCTGCAGCAGACCATGCTGCTTACTTGCCTGCCAGTTGAGCCTCTGATCCTCTTCTGTTTGGAACTACTTTTCCTGTTGGGTGGGGCTGGAGCCACTCCCTAGATTCAGAACACTGGAACTCTTCTGGAAGGCAGGAACTCTTTTCTTACCAGGAACTCTTTTCTTACTTGGGCGTGGCTGTGGAAGGAGACACCTAAGCACTACAGGAGGCTATTTAAACCACACCCGGTGGATGAATCCTGCTTTGCGTTATTCTGCACCCTCTGCAGCAGAACGCTCATCGTGTCTTCTGCATCCGGTCCTGGGCCTAAGGAAAAAGGCTTACCATCCTGAATCCAGTCTTCAGCAACACCTATAAAGACAAGAAAGAACAGGTTAGCATTCCGGCATCTGAAAGGCAAAGGCTTACCTACTCTTCGTGCGCTCCGGAGGCCTTCACACTGCATTCCGGCATCTGAAAGACAAAAGCTTACCAACTCTTCGCAAGCTCCGGAGGCCGTCGGCGCTGCATCCCGCATCTGAAAGACAAAACAAGGTGCGTTTATAGACATTGGGGAACTTTAATACTCACGTGCCATTACTCCTTTCCACATCTAACCCAGTGGGTATCCCGGCACCCTGCAGCCGCTCCGAACTTGTACCTGCAAAATAAAAAGACAGAGCGCATTGTGAAGCTGGCAACAAGCGCTTACTTACGTGCTTCCAGGCGCTTCTATTCATCACACGGGCTCCATCTTCAACTCACTTCAGCCCGTCATCCGCCATCGCCGGAACCCTGCAAAACAAGAGACATCATTATTAAAGACTTGAAAGACATTTGAGTTACTCGAAACTTACCGTTTGTGCAGTAAACGACGGACAGCAGTCCTCTGAAGTCAAGAGGCCTGCGCTACCTATCCAGTGAAGAAACTGGTTACAGCACCCTGCCCGAGGCAGATGGAGAGCTCGGCATTCACTTACCTAAGGTGAGAGCGTTAACCTGTGGGGGTCTACAGGAGAGGAGAAGAGGAAAGAGATAGGGACACCCCAATAACCCCAGTTCATTAACCCCGTATTTTCTATCTGCAGACATCTTACTCTGCACGTCAGGCATACAGAGCACAGAGGTCCAGCCCAAAGAGCCAACCGGGTGCTGCACATCACCTTTGAAGATACGGTAGTCGCCCAGTCAAGACCGGCGCCTCTGCGAGAATCAGGTGAGCGTTACAGGGATTTTGTTCCCCAAATGAAACAAATAGAAGTTTGCAAATCCCTAAGCGCCTGTTTGGGAATCAAGATCGGGAGAGCCTGGAAAACATATATAGTAGTTGTGGTAAGTGTCATTTTGAGGGCAGCCACCTACCCCAGACAAGAAATATCAGATGACGACCGGAGCAAGTCAGTCGTGGCCGAAGGGAAAAGGTCGGGAATATTGTTTGCATACAACTGAGAATGAGGGTGTAATCTGCACCCTTAAGTATTTTAAGGAAATCTCGGTCCACTGAAAGTCAGACTCCCTTTGTAGCTCCTGTACTGTTTCGGTCTTCTCAGAAACATTGAGTATTATAGATTTGGTATAATTTATCTTAAAGCCCGAGACCCGATGAAATGACTCCAATAAAGAGGCTACATGGGGAGAGTCGCTCGGGGGCAATGCTTGAAAAATAAAAGATCAGCGTAAAGTGTGACCTTATGCTTGCAACAATAGCGATTCCATGTATATTATCCGCCTGCTGAACTTTACCTGCTAAAAGCCCAATGCGAATAGAAGGGGAGATGGTGGGAACCCCTGGCGGATCGTTGTAGATGGGGGGGGGGGGGTAATGATTTGGACAAAGCACCATTACATTTTATGAGTGGTTGGCGGGACAAAGTTAGCCTGAATTTGTCTAATAAAAGTGGGACCAAACCCAAAACTGCTTAGCACTTCAAAAAGGTACATCCAGTCCATGCAAATAAATGTTTTCTTTGGCATTTACAGATAATACCTCCAGTTCCCGGTCAGATCGCCTTGCATACTCAACCACATTCAAGACCCAACGAACATTAATGCCTGACATCCTGGAATAAAACCTGCTTGGTCTATGTGGACAATGCTTGAGAATGCCTGCTAACCAAGCCACGAGAACCTTCGAATAAAGAAGGGAATCGTAGTTTAGAACCACAATGAGCCTGTATGATGTAATGCGATTGGGATCCTTATCCAACTTACTAATAAGATAGAGCAAGGATACACCCATAGTAAGCGTCATTGCTTCAATGGTAGCAAAACTATTAAACAAGGTAACCAGTTGAGGGGCCAGAAGATCACTACCTTTCTTATAAAACTAAGGCTTTATTGTTGGGGATGGACATAACACGAGTAACCTCTTTGTGTGTGATCGGGGTGTCTAAATTCTAACTGGCTTCTAAAGAGATGGATGGTAGGTTGGCCTCTGATAAATCCTTTTTGAGCAGTTGTATCTCAGCTATCCACGCTAAACAATGATGTGTAATACCCCACTAAAACCCGCATCTTGGAGGCTTCATATTCATGCAGTTGACCATTATCGCCCCGCAACTTAGCAATGGTATTTCTAGCCTTCTCTGCCTTTCGTTTGTACGGAAGGAGGTGTGAGGCTTTATTAGAAGTGCTAAAATAAAATGGCTTAGTTGGAAGCAGTTTGTGGGAGACCTTGGATGCCCAAAACGCCTTCAATTTCGATTGAGCTAACCTTCAGCTGTCTATAAACCCCTTTTATATTGCAAGTCTAAATCCAATACTTGTTTCTCCGCTTCTTCCCTTTGGGACATCAATAGCCGCTTCCTTGCAGAAGCCAAACTAATTAGCTCACCCCGTAATGTGGGCTTAACTACATCCCAAACTGTTGAGACTGGCACCCCACCTGTGAGATTTTCCTGAGTACAAAGCGGTCCGCTGAGAAATGGCAGTGCTTTAAGCAACATCTGAAAGTAAGGAGTAGTTTATTTTCCATAAAGCTGCTTTCCAGGCCCCCCAAAGCAAAGGGGTCATCTTGGATCCACAATAGGAGCATGATCAGAGATCACCGCCAACCCAATAGTAGTGTCCGACACCATGGGAACCAAGGAGCAGGAAACTGAGAAAAAAATCAAGCCAGGAGTGACCATGGTGCACATGGGAAAAATAAGTATAATCCCTTTCGAGTAGGTTACTGCAGTCTCCAAACATCCACCAACTGTAAATCCACCATTGCTTGCTCAAGAGATTCAGACCTGGTCACATCTGACTTTGCAGCTCGGTTGGACCCGTCAATCCCACCATTTAGTACTACATTAAAACCTCCTTCCAATAGGAGTTCACCCACCTGTAAGTGAATGAGGTGTGGAAGTTGTCTGGGAGTAGAACACATCCTGGGATTGATTAGGACTATAAAGTGGTCAATCTCCAAGGCGAACGTGTAAACCCAAATACCATCCCTGGGGATCTTTGTCATTTTTGCCATGGTGAAGTTTAAGGAATGGTCAAATAAAATGGCCCCCGCCCGCTTAGTAGATGATGCAAAGTGCTGACGGGGGAACCATTTAGAGCAAAACCTGGGCGAGTCTGCCTTTAACAAGTGCCTCTTGTAGCAAGACAAAATCAGCTTTCAATTCTATCATTTTAACCAACACACTCTTGCGCTTCTTAAGAGAATTGAGCCCTTGTACATCAGCGAAATCACTTAAAGGTCCCCCATTCAAATAGGTAGCCCTACTGTCCTAACCCTCCCCCAAGCAAGGACCCAACAATAACCATAGTGCAAAGGACACTTCCAACATAGGATGCCTCCCCCCACATGTACTGAGCCGACCAGCCAGATCCTGACCCAGCAGAACCCCCTACTGGTGCTATGCAGAACTTTAATGAAGTGAAATAAAAATAAACTTCAGTGATTCACAGAACTTGGACAGTGATGGAAAAAAAAAATCTATCTCGGACGGGATATGCCACTAATGAACCCAACGAGGGCAGGTACTAAAGACTCAATTTGAAAAGTGTAACCACAGTGAATCCTGCAGCCAGACAATATATCCCAGACCAAAAGAAAGGGACACTGGGCATCCTGGACATTGACGTAGGCCCCTCAGAGCCTACGCTTCTGTCCCGCCGATCCATAGAGGGCTGTCTGAGGTTCATGCGCCTGATCTTCCTAGCGCGCCTCTTAGACAAGTCTTTCTGGGGGGGGGGGTGTCCTGCTGGAGGTCCGTACAGGGAATTTTTAAAACCGCCAACGCTGCATCTAGAGCGCCAAACTGATGTTGAGCGCCTTCATAGCTGAAAAAAATACAGAAAGAATATCCCCAACGGTACGGGATGTCTTTCTTCATCAGCCACTGGGTAAGCGGCTGCATCTGGCGGCACCTCCGGATTGCCCCCTGAGCCAGGTCCTGGAATTATTTGCATTTCAACCCCTCTGCATGTGATGTGGCTCTGGGGCCTGGTCTTTTGAAAAATAAGTACTTTGGCCCCGAAGAAGTAGACCCTAGATAAGCCATCAGAAAGATTCTGATGCTGCTGGAAGTTCGAATAAACCCTGTGTCTGATCCAACTTTGGAGCCACTTGTACTACTTTGCCCAGGATGTTATGAAGGTCCTGCACATACATTTCCAAGTCACAGTCCAGAACTTCTCGGGGATCCCACGAATCCAGACATTATTCCTACATTCCTGTTTTTCCGCCATCCTCCAACGACTCCTCCGTGATCACCACTGCATCTCCAACGCTGCCACCCTCTGCTCAAGCAGGTCATGGACATTCGCCTGGTCACAAAAAGCAGACTCTAGGTCACTCAGCCGGTGTTCGCCTGCTGGTTAAGCATGAGCTCCTGGAAAGAGCTTTTCGTCTCCTGAAGTTCGGACGCAATTTCTTTCTGGATAGACTGGAGCAACTGTGCAATATCACCCTTAACTGAGAACTGGAGTGCAACACAGGATGGGTTGATTTTGACGATAGTAGGAAGTCTTTAATACAAGATGTAGATTTGGATTTGGTAGACTTCATGTCCAGGCATACAACCGAAACCAGGAGAAAACAAACTGCTGCCCCTGAAGAGGAACCCCCAGTGAATGTCAGGAACACGGGCGGAAAAGACAACTAGAAGATATAGAATTGGGATCGATTGTTTTTGCGCCAACTTTCTTTGGCTCCTTTTGTTTGTTGGAATTCAGATTTTAAGAGCAAAAGAAATGGTTGTCTTTTTGTTATGTATCAAACATACATTTTATTTCAGTCTCTGTGTCTTACATAACTTTCATTACAGTCTCTACAGGTGTTTCACCATTCAGTTTAGTGGAATGGATCATCAGGAGAGAGCTTTTACAATTGTGTTCATTTACTGTGCTTAGAAAGGGGAAAAAAGGAAAAGCCTGATCTTTGTATCAGAGTATTGCAATGCAAGACATTGGTTACCCCATAAAGTTAATTGTACAAACGAAGGAATTACTTTTGTATAGAAAAATATATTCAATGCTTACCCTTATTAGAAGGGTTAATCCTTAAGTTTAGGAGAAATATTCATTTGTTTTAAATAACAATTGTTTTTTTTTCAAGTTATTTGTTTCTTCCAATTTCAAAGTTTTCACTTTTCTATCAGTGATGGAAAAAAGAAAGAAAGAAAAAAGAAAAAGAAGAAACGAAAAGGTTACAGTGAGGAGTGTGAGGGAGTAGGGGTAGGAGCATAATTAATATATTGGAAAAGATGTGGCTAAGGAATTGCAGGAGTTAGGTTCTTACCTTTTAGGTTAAGCAGTATAGGAAAAGTTATGGCTCTTAGTCCGCTGTGTTAGAAATAATCTGTTTAAAGGCTCTGGGTCTGCCTCTCAATGTCCCCAATGCTTCCTGTAGGACACATTGTTTAGGAGAAACATTTAACGCTATTTATAAACGTCTAAATGATGATGCGATGACGTTTCACGTCGACGCACGTTTGCGCTTCGGCGTGATGACGTCATTGCGCATGCGCGGCAATGTATTTGTGCCCAGCATGATGTAAATAAAAATATTTGATTGTGTGATACAGAATCCCAATTGTTTTTTTGTTTTTTTTAAATAATGGTACTGTTACTTGCAGAGATCTTTGTAATGATGAAGTTACTCATTTCTATTGTTGGGGCTGTCATAATTTGGTCGCAAAAATAGATGAGGTGTAAGAGGAAGAAGAGGTTATATGCCCTTGAGAAGGCAGAGGTGACTGGAAAAAGGACCGGAAGAAAATGGAAAAAGAGACGTAGTGAAACAGGCACCTTTACAAAATGATATCTCACATCCTTGTGTGTTCATGCTCACACATTTTTATATTGTTTCACACGTCTATTCAAATTTTTGAATCTACATTATCTAAAGCCAATGGAACATCTGTGTCTGAGTTGAGTCCATTGGTTACGGTGTCCATAACACAAATCCAATATGCTTCCGATTTCCGTAGGAGGGTCTCTCTATTGCCTCCTCTTGGGTGTTTCTTCACATTCTCCAGTCCAAATACTTTGAGTATTCCTTCTTTAAAGTTCTGATGTTCCATCAGGACATGTTGTGAGAGAGGGTATCAGAGATCATTATTTTTTATTGCCCTCAGGGGTTCAAATATTCTGGTTTTCAAGTTCCTCTTGGTACTCCCAATATACATTTTTAAGCAATTACAGATTATTCCATATACAACATATGTTGTGTTGCAATTGATAAATCCTTTCACTTTTCTTGTAGAGTTATTGGGAAGTGCAATTTCCTTCTTCCCATGGTCCATGTAGGGACAAAGCTTGCAATTGCCAAATTTAAAAGATCCAAATAATGGTTAATTTGTGAAGATTTCAGTTGGTTGAGGTTTTGGTAATGGATACAAAAAACTTGAGCTTATTTTATTTCTTATTGTCTGTGCTTTTCGATAACAGATTTTAGGTTGGTCATCCACATGTTTTCTAACATTCGGATCTTTTTCAAGAATGTTAGTGTCTTTTTAGTATCTTTCTTAGTGTTTTAGCCTCAGTGGTATAGGTGGTGATAAACGTGCCCTTTGGGAAATCCATTCTTGTTTTCGGTTAATCTGTGAGTAAATAGTTTCTGGAGATTTTCTCTGCTTTTTGTACTGCTTTTTTGATGGCATTGATATAGTTTTTTGTAAGTTATAAGATGATTCCAAACTACAATTTCTTTTTGTTTTTAGGATTTATCCATATGGTATGTTAATCACATGCCTTGGGCGGTTTGAAGTGGCAAAGAGAAGGCTGTTGCCTGCGGAGGGTTTAGCATACAGCTTGGTATGGATTTCATGATCCTCATTGTATATTTCTAGGTCCAGGTATTCGATATTTGAAGAGCTTACTTTTTTGGTAAAGGATAGATTGAAATCATTTGCATTCAGATATTTTACATGTGTCCAGGGTTTCTAGTTCACCTTCTTATATGATTAGAATATCGTCTATGTACCTTCCCCAGAATTGTATGTTTTCAGTGAAAGCTTCAGTGAAGGCTGCATGAGTTCAGTTTGATTTCTGAAAGGCCCATAAGTAGGTTAGCGTAGGATGGGAAAATTTGGACCCCATCGCTGTTCCTTGTTTTTGTCTAAAAATCTGAGTCAAAGCAAAAGATGTTATTGTTCAATGAAAAATGAAACATTCTAAGGATCATCCTGTTTTGGTGGCTGAATGAGATGGAGCGTGTTTTGAGAAAATAAGAGGCACTTTCAAAGACAACTAATAGTGCCCACATCCAGAAATGAGCTACAGCAGACTAGTCCAAGCACTCACTAACCTAGGGTATTGTGTTGCTTTTTCTTGGCCGAATGAGGAGCAGCCTTATTCTTACTATCCCCGGCCCCTGGCAAAACAAATTACTGGACTCAGATAGGCACAAACTCGCACTTGGACTAATCGTTGTAGTAAATGATGAAAATGGCTCGTTATAGGCCCTTAATTCACTTAATATACAGCTTGGCAGACATAAAGCTAGTCAAATATATATAACATATAAAAAGATGACCTCACCGTTAATAAGGACATAGACATTAATCTTGGCCACTTCAACACTGCTTAGTCCCGGAGCAGGTAGGCGAAGAGATCACTCGTACTAACTGGGTCTGAGGCAGAGCGTCCTCACTCTCAGCGAGACTGCATCAGCCGGGGGTCCGAGTTCTAACTGACTTTGCCACAGAATGCCCTCTTCTCTTTATGGGGCATGACCCTACCCTTCTCAGTTATGACTACCCTCGGCCGAAGAGCAGATCACAAGTGGAAGGGGCAGAGAATGGAAAAATCCAGCCAGAAGTGGAAAAACCCAGCGCCCCTCTCCCTGCATTCATTCCCAGAACACCTTATGCACCTGCAGACCGCTCTCCTCCCCTCCTCGTATTCATCCTTCAGTGGACAATACAAAAACTGCTCTCCACACTAAGCCCACTCAGCAATAATATTTATGTAGCTATGTGACCTTGCTCTGCTTTAGCTACTGAACTGCTTGTTTATTTTCCGATGCCCGCGGAGACACAGGCTTTTATTCCAGTGAAGGGAGATGAGTGTCCAAAATGGCTGCGCACCAATGCCATGTTTTAGCTCACATTTTGCATAACCATTATAGGTATGCACAGCCAACACCAACCACAGTTAAGACAATCTAGGGAGGGGTAGTCCTAAGCCGAAAAGGCAAAGCCAAACGAGCCCTGCTGGGAAGAGGCACAGAACTGGAACTGCTTTGGTAGAGATCTCTGCACACATATGACCACCGGGCAATGATGGTACTCTTCTAGCAGCAGATAGTAGTATGCCAATGTGTAGGGGCTACACAAGCCACAAACTGCAGTGTAGGAGTAGCAGGAACAGTCAGTTTGAAAATAAGCAATTGTTAAAATTAAGACCCCAGCACACAGGTACTTGCCAGCTGGTGATCCTTGAGGCACCTAGCCTCTGCAAAACATTTAGACAAATCGCCAGATCCGTCTGCACTGGGTCCTGGTGTTGCTGTCATGGGCACAATGCTATTTCATTCTTCCAATATATGTGGGGGCTAACCTGCACCAAAGCTGCTCTCTGATGTCGCCCTGTAACTGCAGCTAGAGCTTCGTCACTGCTCACCTCTTGTGACCATGCAGAGAGGGTCGCAATGAAATCTGTCGATATTCACAATCGGCACTCTGTGGAGAGAAGGGGGGGGTATATTCTGGGCCTTTTGTTTCTGCCGCACCAAACGCATCTTCCACCAGCGGCTGCCAACGGCGACTCAATAGGCACAGAGCCCGCCAAGGACAGGAGACGGAGGTGGCACGGGACGCATTGAGGGAAAAATGTATACAAGATCAACTTGCGACGCCAAGCACATGTAGATCTCTCTGCTCAGATGCCGCCAGTAGCTACAGCTGGATAGATGCCGCATATATAACGCACCTATACACAAGTGTTTCTAGGCACTACAAGACAAGGGAGGGAAGACAGAGGGAGGACAAGACAAACGGTCTGACTAGGCCTTGTGTCATTCAGATCATGTGAGAACGAGAAGTGCAAGGGGAAAGTGAAGGGGAGAGTGTAAGGGAGTGGGGGAGGGGGGAAACAGGACCGCAATGGTGTGGTTCACTGTGTCGAAAGCAGAGGAAAGATCAAGGAGGAGGAGGACAAAAGGAATTCTGGAATATAGGTAAGGGCTGATCTGCACGGGTGTTCAGGAGGGCGTTGCTATATCTCTGGCACCTCTGAAGCCAGACTCATGGTCATGGAGACAACCAACAGATTCAGTGTGGAGAATAAGCTGGGAGATGGTCAGCCTTTCCAAGAGTTTGTCCAGGAAAGTGGTGATAAAAATTGGGTGATAGTTTGCTGGGCAGGTAGGATCGGCAGACGTCCTCTTGAGGAGGGGACGCACAAGCGAGTGCTTAAGGCGAGGGGGGAAACTTCTAGTGGCAAAAGTATGATTACAGAAATTGGCTGGAGCAAGGGCGTCAATATGGTCCTTGATGGTTCTGGAGGAGCAGGAAAGCAAGTGTTTGGACGACACTTTTATAGATCGGACTTGTCTAGAAACCTCGTCAGGTGTTGGCGAGAAAGGAGGAGAGGGAGAGCTGGCCAAGGGGGTGGTGGGTTCGAAAGAGGGAGAGGAGAATAGAGGACAGTATGTCCTGAGTTCTAGCGGAGAAGTGCGAGGCCAGAGTCGTACAGAGGGCCTGGGAGGGACCGGAGAGGTAGAGACTATAACAGGATTGGCCAGTTCCTTGCAAATTTTAAAGCCGTGTTAGGTGCCGCAGGGACGCGGGCTTCAAAGTGTGCTCTCTTCTTAGACAGGAGAGTCTGTATTGCCTTCGGCGCAGGCGGCTGACCAGTTTGTCAGAGAATGCGCCCGAAGCCCTCCACTTCCTCTCAGCCACCCTGCACTTGCGTTTCAGGACGAAGAGGTCGGAATCATATCAAGAGTTGGACTTGGAGGTAGTTTTCAGCCGGATTCTTATGCCAGGGGCAAGGATGTTCAGGGTGTTGGAAATAGAAAGATGCAGATTAGAAAGGGCTGTGTCATGGTTTGAGTCAGCTGCAGGAGTAGGAGGAGCAGAGAAAGTAGAGGTAAAGGCATCCACTGACCCATGCTTTGTTGGCCGAATGACAGAGAAGGTAGGTGACAGTGCTGGGGACATGGGGCGGGGGGAGGCTGGGCTTTGCCTGAGGTATGGAGTTTCAGATGACAGTAGAAGGTGGTCAGTCCAAGAGAGCAGAGTTTTGAACGGGTTACAGGGGGGGTATGGCTGAGGTGATGAGAACATCAAAGTATGTCCGGCAGTGTATGTTGGGCCAGAGGGCAGAATGAAGAGAGATTGTCGCAGAGGTTGCGGAAAAGCCCAGAGGAGGGATTCAAATCATCCAGTTGGATGTTGAGATCTAAGTGGAGAAGTTTAGAAGTAGTGGCAAGGAGAGAAGAGACGAGGAGAGGTCAGTCCATTCAGAGAGGTAGAGGGTGACCTGGCCAGGTGGCATGCAGATGGTCGCCACAGTTGGAGAGGGCAGGAGAGATGGAGCCTGCAGACCAGACATTCAAAGGAGGAGTGGGCCTGCGTATGGGATGTCAGAGGCTGGGACCCACTCTGGAAAGATCAGGGCTACTCCACCTCCAGGACGGTTGGTTCTGGGTTCGGAGAGGATCTTGTAGTCCACAGGGAGGAGAGTGTCAAAACATGCGACAGAACTGGCCGTAGACCATCTTGGTGAGAGCAAGGACATCTAGATTGTGTTCTTCGAGGAGGTGACAGATGAGTGTTTGACAGCAGAACGAGAGTTGAGAGTAGCGGCATGGAGCAGGTTGCCACGTTTGAAAGACTTCCGTGGAGAGGTACAGGCTTGAGGTACACCCTGCAAAGGTGGTGGAGGGGCCCGAGGGTGGGCAGAGGAGGAAGATGAGGGTGCCAGAGAGGTGGCAGAAAGAGTAGCAGGAGAAGGGAGCAAGTTAAGACGTGGGAACCGCTTATAAAAAAAGGAGATTGGGCTGCGGGCCCTGAACAAAGACGTTTCCGTTTAGAAAGACATTGATGGTCTTGGGGGAGTGGAAGGGGGGCCAAGAGGGCCTCCCACCTAATGCTGCCGTTAATGGAAGAGGAGTAGAAAGGAGGGAGAACAGAGATCATATGAAGAGTCCATAGGTCTGGAGAGGCGACGACAAAGGATTAGTCTTTCTGGAGGAAGCACTGGTGTAGGTATCAGCGATAGGGGGGCCTGGGTTAGAGACCAGGAAGTCCCTCTTGAACCGCTTCCTTCCAGACCTTGTCAGAGGGATGGGGTAAGAGATAGAGTAGCAGTTGGAGAAGATGGGAGAGGCCGAGAGCACCATAGGGGTGCAAAGGAGGTAGGTGTAGGAGAAGGGGGTGAAGGAATAGAGAGACTCGCAGCCCTGTGGCACACAACTCAGAATGTGCAGGAGGAGGAGGGCGGCTGGGGGGAACAACAAAGGAAGACGGGTGCCAAGTAATAGTCTGGGGCACCACAAGGTTGGCCCTGCCATCACCTGTGAGGCCAAAAACCTTGGGGTCCTCTTCGACGCCACTCTCTCTCCTCTCACATTTCTGACATTTCAACTACACCTCCTTAGAGACACTCTTAACTTTTCTCCCTTTCCTTCAGAGGCTCACTGTCTCCAGAGCCCTAGTTCTCTCCTGGCTGGACTACTGCGACAGCCTCTCCCTTCTTCGGCCCTTCGCCCTCTGCAACTCATCCAGAACTGAACCGCAAGACCTATCCTTTGCCTCCAGCCCAGGCACTGCATCTCTCTGGCGCTGAAATCCCTACACTGGCTCCTCATGGCTGCAAGGATCAAATTCAAGACCCTCTGCATTGTCCACAAGGCTTTCTGGGGCCTGGGACTGACTTGCGTTCAACGTTGCCTTCCCATACTCAACAACACTACTAAGTCGTGCACCGACCCTACAGCACTATTCAACCTCTACAACCAAGCTATACTCAAAGCCATCAATACCATTGCACCAATCAAAGTGCGGAAATCTAAACCACGCGCACACCTCAACTCTTGGTTTATGCCACACCTTAGAACACTTAGCAAGGAAAAACAAACACCGAAGCCCGTTGGAAAGGCCTACCATCCCAAGAGAATAAGGCCATATTCCTATTTCCATCCCTCAATTACAATGGGCAATCTTCCATGCCAAAAAAGACATCTATAATAATCTGATTTCACAAGCGAAGTCAAGTACAAAACAGCTATTTAAGATACTTAACAAACTAGAATCTCCTTCAGCTCCCGCCGATACCTGTGTCAAAGACAGCACGTGGTGCTCCGATATCCAAAAAGCACTCCTTGATAAAATCACAATGCTACAGACAAAAATGTACCTAAATAGAAAAAAAAAGCAGCTTGGCCACTGACATACAGCACAGTATCCCCACTAGAACCCCTAGCCCTCCTCAACACACGCATATACCTTTCAACTTCTCACCACTCTCTTATCAAAGAGGTTGAAAATATCCTCAAACTTAAACCTTCAAACTGCTAGGGTGACACATCAGCCCCTATCATTAAGGAAGCCACCTATGAACTAGCTCCATTCATCACTGCCTTAATAAATGCCTCCTTTAACACAGGCATTGTACTGAACAACCTCAAAGATGCTTGGGGCCTTCCCTTACTAAAATAAACCATCCATGGGCCAAAGTACTTCTACCAATTACAGGCCTATCACCACCGCCCCTAGCTGCAGATCCAGGACTACCTAGAATTGAATAACCTCCTTGGCCTTAGACAATCAGGCTTCTGACCTAGACATGGAACTGAAACGGCTTTAATTGATTTAAAAACACAAATCGAAGACCTCGAGGATAATGGCAAGCTGGCCCTTCTCCTAATGCTTGACTTGTCAGTAGCTTTTGATTTGGTCAATCACCAAATACTCTGCCAACACCTCAAATCCGCTGCACACTTCTCGGACAAAGCCACCACCTGAATCGGCTCATTCCTGGAGAATAGATCGGAGTGTCTTCTCCCCTTTAGAATCCGTGGAACCATCACCAGTCCCATTTTGGGTTCCCCAAGGATCATGCGTATCACCAACTCTTTACAATGTATTTACAAAGCCCCTCTTTGATATCCTTGAATATTTGGGTGTCAGCTACACTAACTATGCAGATGACACCCAAATACTCATTCCTATCACGGGTGACCATAAAGTAGACTCCAAAGCACAAAATTACGTATACTTGGTCATCCAGGCCTGGATGGCTCAGCATGGACTCTATCTTAACGACGATTAGACAGAGCTACTCCTCCTCGGATCCCTACCTAGACTCTGTAAACTCGATCCAGCCTTCAACTCTCCTCATTGATGGCAATACCATTAAGGCATCCCACGACACAAAAACCCTGGGCATATATCTAGACTCCACACTATCTTTAACAAGACAAACATAACTTCCTCAACAGCCTATACGTGTGAACACATCACAGCCTGTCGACCATTCCTCTCCTCCACTAATTGCATTACCATTGCCAGAACTCTGATCATGTCGAAACCAGACTATTGCAATGCCCTATATCTAGGGACCAGCCAACGGAACCTAAACAAATTACAAGTAATACAAAATGACGCAGTTCGGGCAGCACTTAACATCCCAAGAAGCCATCACATCTCCGACATCAGACGTAACCTGCACTGGCTTTCGGTCACTCAAAGGATCACCCTCAAATCATTGTCATTGACGTATAAATGTCTTGCCAATCAGGCACCGGTTCACGCGTAACTCCTCTGATCGCCCTCATCGATCAGCCCAAGTACATTGCATCCTATTACCTAGGTTCAAGCTTCAGAAAACGGGGGCTGCAGTTTTCCGGTGGTCGCCACAAGGCTGTGGAACTCACTACTGAACTCACTCAACTCGGACGCTTAATTCCACTCTTTCAGAAGCAAAGCCAAAACTTGGCTTGCAGCGCAGGACCACTAGAGCCAACACCAGTCACACTGACCACATTAGCCTACGCGCCTATCCAGACATCCGTCATGCTCCCTATGAAAGCCAGTTTAATGGTGGAACTCACTTGTAAATACATACTGTATGTAAATGGTTATGAAAAAGAATAATTCTGTGATCTATATGCTCCATTGTAAATATTGGGCAAGGCACGCTATACAAATACTGTCCCTCTCGAGGCCTGGGCTCATCTTCCTCCAACCTTCTGCGAGTGAGCCAGTTTGCCAAGCAGAGGTTTGGAGGGAGATCACTTTCCTCAGCAGGTGCCTCCCTCTGGAACAGCCTCCCTGCCACCCTCTGTCTTGTGCCTGAAATTCTCAAGTTCGGAAACTCCTCAAGACCTTCCTCTTTCCCTCCCTGAAAACTTTCAAACACTTGCCTGTGTACAGGGACTATATAAATAAACATAAACATTACCATTACCATATTGCTTGGCAGGGCTATGGAGCTCAGAGGTCTCACGTCCATTCCTACGCCAAGATGGACCACCACCTTTCAACACATTATAAAGCATGTTAGCTTTCCTTCAGTAGTCATGTTGGGATATAGGACTCCCCTCACACTCACGCCGACTGCTATTCTTTGTTCTGCTGCGCACCCCGGACAATAAACATATCACTTGATGATCTGCATTGTACAGAATCAAGATACAAGCGTAGGCTTGTTGTTGTACATATTTCCCATGGAAGCATAGGAATTCCCTTTGGAAAACGCTTTAGTAGTCGGGCCCTATGTTTCTCATGGGTAATTACTTGCTGTAAGAATGCAGTGGGTCAGTGGAAGCTGTAGATTATTTTTTTGTATCTTGCAATAAAAATGTGCATTTATAATCTAAAAGATGATGGTACAAAAATTACAATAAGACCTTTGCGTTTTCTTTTACTATGCTCTGGGCACACACATGACCTTTTCTCTCGCAGTGAGTCCTGCCCACCAGTTTGCAGTCCAGAATGGTGTGCCGAGGTCATTTAAATCGAGAGAGAAACTCCTCCTCTTGGGCCGGTGACCGGACCCTAGTCTAACACTGGAAATCTACATTTAGTGCTGGCCAAGGAACTCTTTACTTACTGGAAGGTTGTTAAACTGGGCCGATTGTCCACACGCTCCGACCTCAAGTAGTGACTAGAGACGGCACTGGCCTTTGCACAGGCCCAGAATACACAACTTGAGAACTCTAGTCAGAATGTTAACTCATGTGCACTGAAGGCATGTGCTGCAGGCCAGGTAAACTATATACATTTAGACACTCTGTCTGAATAGCTGGTAAGCAACAAGCCTGCTGACTCCTGGCTGCTGCATCTCGGGCACACTACATTTTATTCCAATGCAAGCAAAAGGGTAAAACATGCTGATTTGCAGCCTTGTGCTGAATAAGCACAAGTGGCTGTGTCCCCCGTGATAGTTGTGCAGTTATGCCACACGTATATTTAAAATGGATCTGGTATAACAAATTACCAGATCTGTGGCACGATTGCAAAAACAGGCGTATGATCTCTGAGGGGAGTTGTGAATTTCCCGTGAAGTTCGAGCCTTTTGGACATTTTTTTCAAATAAAGGAGTTTATTTTGAATAGATCCGGTAAAGTGCCAAAGTACCAAAATACCTTGCTTGGTGCTGGAGGTTCAGAGTCCAAGGTTCACTGCAGCATCAATCATGTCTGCTGGTCACCAGCTTTGCTGTTGCATCTCATTGGGGCCCCTATATAATAATCTGTATTTATGTATTGATAATATTTATATTGTTACGTTAATGCTATTATTTCTAATGTTTCTGGTTTGTAGAGTTTATTTTTTTGTATTAACTTTAAATCTGTTCTTAAAATAACTTTAAAATAATTTCCACTTTTTGTTACCCGTTCGTTTCGTACTTTAATCAATTAAACAATGACCTATTACATTTCGTACATTATGGTCAACAATATGTTAAAATATATTCATGTTTGAGACCACCAGGGTCGTGGACCAAGATGGCAATCTGAGGACGAGTTCTTCGGGTCCCTGCCCAGACGAACTGTTTGAAAAGCATATTATCCCTCATTCTGGCACCCAACGGTCTCTGAGGCACAGTGACTAGCCGAGAGCCGTGTGGTACAGCAGCACTGGGGCCACCGGCCACAAACCGGGAGGACGGCGAAGGCATAGTTTGCCCGGTGTCAGAGGCGGGACTTCAGCCCGGCGAGTGAGTCAACTGGAGACCAATGCCTTTGGTGGTGCCGATGCTGCCCATGTGCTGCTCCCAATTTCCCTCCGAACATCTGAGCGGGACTGGATGGCCCTCCCTGCAGTCTCCAAGGTCGGGAGTGACTGTCCCTGTCCTTGTTTGACCACGCTGACGCGTTAAGGGAGTTCTGGGCTCCTGCTCTGAGACGCAGTGCTTTTACAAGATGGCTCTACTGAAGCGGGCAGCCTCATATGAAGCAGGGCCGGAGTGAGGCAGCCCTGGTCCCATGCTGGGGATGTGGGGAGAGCTGGGATTGGCTTGTGTGGTCGTGCATGCAGTGACCACCTGCAGAGGGGCCAGTGACTTTGGTGGATCAGGTGGCTGGTTCCAGCCTGCAGAGCCTTTTAACCACCTTGGCGAGGATTTGCAGCGCCTCCAGATACTGTGCCTATAGTAAGATTATTATTTCCTGAAACCAGCGTGCGTGGCTGCGGTTGTGAGGGAGCCAGCAACCGTTAAGACCCTGCCCCCCCACCCCCCGCCCTCCTTAAGCGATAATCTGAAAGACCAGCCCTGTAGCTGCATACCCTGTTGGGGGGCAAGCTCTTGTTTAGCATCCAGGCCCTGCAGCAATTTTGTAGAGGTCCAGGGATGTTGAGGGGACAGACATGCAGTTACAGGAAGGAGTAGTGCGGGGTGCAGATCCCCTTCACCAAGGAAGACATTCAGGGCATTCTGTAGGAGATCCAGGCGCTGCGAGGTGATATACAGGCCTCCATCACAGATCTGCGTGTACAATATGAGAGGGTTTTAGCTATTGTTGTTGATGCAGGGATTTATGCTCTCCTTCCACAGAGAACACTGAACTATGGCATCATAAATCCAATCACAGACAAAGCATTACGGATCTGCAGTAAAGGTATGAGGTCACCCCCTTCCTTTTTACAGCATAGTCGAGCGAGTCTAAGCGAGGAGCTATGAACATGAGCACATATAAGCAAGTGGCCAGGCGATTTTAAAGAGGGATGGATGAGATTAAGCAGTCATCAAGAATAGGGCCGTTTTTTTTTGTAACCGGAATAAATAGTAAAACTATCCATTTAGTTATCTCTATATAGGGTCTGTTCAAGGTCCTGACAAAGGTGGTGGAATAGAAGTAATGCCAAAACTTCAATTTTTGTAGATTGACAATTGATACCTTCTAGCCCACCTCAGGTCGCGACGTTGACTCGATAGCACTTATTTTAGCTGCAGAAGTAACATGCTTTTACAGAGGGCCCACTGGGATAAAAGTGTACATGCCCACAGTTGCAATACGGATTTGCTGCCAGTGAAACCGCACAGTTTATGCTTTAAGGCTAAGCTATTACCACAGTTCAACGTATTATTGTACGTTTGTGATGTGTTATTATAATTTGTGTACATGTAATCCTGAAGAAATTAAAAAATGAGGTACATTAATTTTGAAAAGTACCAATAATAAAGAAATTGATTGTTTCTAATATGGCTATTTATGAAAAATAACATACCTTACAGAAACTGCCTGTTGAATTATAAAATAATTGAATTGATGGGTTCAAAGTGAAGATTTAAACATTTACAGAGTTAAGACTCGTGTCAGGAACAATTTTTGTGTTCTACGTAGAAAGCAGTAGCTCCAACGATGGGTGAAGCCACAATTGTAGTCTTGCCTATTATGGCAAATGATTCAGAGCTGTGCTCATTTTATAGGCCCATAATTCTAGTACACATTGATAAAGATACGGGTGAAAATGCTGGCCAATAGGCTAGACCCCTTCCTACGTTTTGAATTTGGGTGACCCTAATGGCTTTATTGGGTTAGACACGCAGCTGACCATGTGTGAAAGACATTGAATCTAAGGAGATTCCCCATGATCCTGTTGGATCTCAGTGCCGAAAAGGCTATTTGACTTGGTTAAGCGGGCTATCTACGTAAGGCGTTGCAGAAGATGGGGGGGGGGGGGATAAAATGTCTCTATCAAGATGCTATGCTATTTTGTCAATATATGCTGTGCTGACTGTCGATGTGTGGGTAAATGCCCATGTTTCTGAACCATTTAAACTCATGGCTGCCATGCGATGGGGTGGCCTGTACAGCCCTTTTCCCATCTAATTGGGCTTCAATACTGCAGGACAGCCTCCGTCTCTTTTTACAGTTGACATGTTTTTGTTATTGACAGATCTCCAAAACTCACTAGAATCACAATAGTGGGATTTTTCAGACTTGGCAAACTTCTCTGAATTTAAAGTGAACCTAAAAGAATCTGAGGACCTTAATATAAATTTAAATGAGAGATTCTGGTGAACTTCTACAAGTGGTTTCCATTACAAAAGCATAGGGCAAACTGAAATATTTCAAAATATAAATGTAACCTCCAAAACTTTGGACCTGTGTAGGGCAAACATAACAAATCTGATTACTACAATAAAAAACTTAAAATCTTGGAAATGGCTTAGGATCTCCTTGCTGGGTAGGCTACACTCGATTAAGACAAACTTACTTCAACTCTTACTCTATCTTCTAATCATCGCACGTTCAAATTCCAGCGGCGGACCCTCAACCTTGGCCTCGAGTGTCTAGGCCCTGAACATCTTTGTAATTTGCATCTATTGCTAGTCCCTTTCTATCCGGGCAGTCAAAGACTGTCAGGTGGCTTTCCACAGTGTTCTTCCGGCCCACCTAAGGGAATTCATTGAAGAAAAGAGTCGCCCAGTCAGCGCCCTTCTTTTCAGAGCAACCCACCCGGGTGACGCCTTTCCAGGCACATCTGATTAAGAGTAGTCGTCCTGAATAGCATCCGCAGGGCTCATCCTCAGGTGCCCCACTCTGGGTCTAAACTGGGTTTCGGAGCCCCCTACTCCCTCCTTGCGGCCTAAAAGTTCTGGGTCCCCCCAAGGTTCCCCATAATGGGGATACATCTTATACAAAGCAAGTCTGATGTTCCTTGTTCCAGTGCTAATTCAATCGGTCATCATCTAAGATTCCCACAAAAGGGGCTAAACATACTACAGGCCATGCAGAGGGAGCCCAATGGACCGAGGTTCGCCCAAAGTCCATAACCACCGGCTCAACCAAAGATCCCTTAAAAAGGGATAAATAAATGGAAGCTTCTAAAATAATGGCCAAGACATCCATGGCTTCAGACAAATCTGTGACTTAAATTGCCCGCCTTTTCATGTGGTGATGTCAGCAATTTTGTCAACTTTACATTTGAGGGCAAAGATCTTCTCCACAGCTGTACCGATGAGTTTGCCAAGATGAAGGTGAGTATTGTCAGAAAAATCACTCTGTCCTCACAAAAGCACCAACGGGAAAATCATCTTACACTCAGAAGTCAGACTTTCATTCCAGGTCCTTAGCAGGTTTTGGTGGGTTTCCGGACCAGAAGTCTCTGCAACCAGACTGCTCTCCTAGCGACTATCCCATAAAATTGTGCAGAGAGGATAGATCCTGGGCATGTGGGCGGGAGGGGGGGGGGGTTCTAGTGGACCTGAAGACAGGCCTGCTCTCTAGCAATGGATCCATGCACTCAATGTATTCTAGTGACTCCAGAAATGATATCTGACTGCATGTGGTGGTCGGCCTACCCCAACCTCTTGCAAGGGGCCCCCTCTTATAGAACCGTTTCCGCATGTGACTATAACCATGGGTTCCACTTTGCTATGATGGGGTGCAACCTTGGGTCACTTAGAGGTGTTTGACCTATGGTCCCCTTGGGACAGGTCACAACATATCAACTACCTCGAATTGTTAGCCATGTTTATGGCCCTGAAAGCCTTCCAGTCCAGCATCACCAGCAAAGTTGTCTACATCAGGATAGACAACTCGGCCTCAATGTTTTATGTAAACAAGCAGGGGGGACCAAGGCTATCCCTACAGATGTGGGAATGGGCTGTGTGGAAAGAGATATGGCTTCAAGCTAGTTACATCCCGGCCCAAGAAAACAAAATGGCCAACTCCCTCAGCCGCCAGGCTGCAGCAAATCACAAATGGGGAATGAAACCCTCAAGTTCTCTCCCCGCTCTTCACTGAGTGGTAGACGCAGAGTACAGACCTATTTGTGTCCCACAGCAGCAAACATCTGCTGTATGCTTCCATAGGGGGGGTCTTGGCCCAGGCTCTATGAGACACGCTTGGGGAAATCTCTTGGGACAAGGTGTCAGCTTTGGCTTGCCCACCTCCCCTGTATCTATCATGCTCTACTGAAACTGTGGGAGGCAATAGTGTGCATGGTCGTGTTTTAAAGCACCTTGATGTCCAGCCAGGTTCTGTGTTTTGGAACCAAAGATAGTGTCGATCTGCCCACCTATTCAGTTTCCAGAGATTTCCAATCTTCTTCCCCAGAACCATCAACACGTGTGGCATTCCTCCCCACAATCTCTTAACTTGACGGCCTGTTTCCTAAGATCAGGTAACTTGCACTATTCAATCTGAGGTTAATACTGCTCTCCTGTTTCCCACCTATACTATACCCTGTAACAAATACTGGATGAGAAATAAATGTAGCCCTGCCTACTTCCTCTTATCTATGATCAGTGAATAAAAAGTGCCTAGCAGATGTCCAGTACTTCATAAGAGTGTGGGAGGCCTGAGGGACTTGGGTGGAGGGAAATCTCCTTTATACCACGTCCAAGTAGCATTTCATGTGGTCAAATGCTGCTCCCAGAATCCCTTGACTTAACAGGATACAGATGTGGGAAAAAAAACTCCCTAGCTTAGTAAGTAGAGCTCTGTCATTTCCTCACCACACCAGAATGATTTGCTCTTTGGACCATCTCTTTATAATACTTTGGCTCTACTCGCGGTACCAAAAAAAGCTTCAAAGGATTTAATTGAATGGATAATTGTTTTTGTGATTTGGAATGCTACCAGTGGAGCAAGGGTTCACATCTTGGAAGAAAGCATGCTCCTCAAATCAGTGGAATTGAGAATCACGTACCCTGGAGGAATTTTGGAAGTGATGTACCTATATTCGTTCTGCAAGCACTGCTCCATAGACACATAGCTTACACTGTTTGGCCAAGGAGTGCTATACACTTTTTCCGGATAAAGTGTGGCAACATCTTGGAGTTAAGAATGTGTTACCAGGGTTCCCTTTAAAATTTGGAAGTAGGAATATTTTCCTATTTTATAGATAGGAATTACTTTTTTACTTTTTCTTGAACATATATCCTTTTGTATTACAGATTTCCTTTCAGAGTATTTTCATGTAAATTAAAAAGTTCAGTTTTATAATGTAGTAGTTCTTCGGATTAAGCAACCTTCACCCTTTGCAAGTGCTCCTTAGTCTGGCTGATTTGTATTCTTTGTGGTAGTCCTACTTTGAATAAATGTGTCAATTCTACCGCAGCAGCCAGTGTATGAAGCCCAATTATATATCTTGGCAACAAGGTCATAATTATATTGTCCTTTTCTTGTATGGTGGCTGGCTTAGCCGGTGCAGGAGTAGCAAAATGCATTTTAGCTGCAGTTAAGTTTGTTTTTTTAGAGCACACTTTCACCAGCAAGGGTATGACGGAGCAGACGGAAACAGAAGAGCTTAAGGGGAGAAACTATGAGAACAGAAGTCTTCAGGGCACGTCGAATAGATAAATGATTGACAATCTCTCGTAGTGGCAGCAGTGAATAATTCCATGATTGAGCAGCCACTACAGAAAGAGCGCCCTCCCACCCAGGATAATCTAAACCGAGGGACCACAATCCAAAGGGCAGAAGAGCATCGAAGGCGAGAAATAACATACTGAATGAATTTAGCCTGAAGATATTCTGGCCCTGTTCTATAAAAAGCCAGATGAATAAAGCACAAGGCCTTAAACTTTTATCTGTTTCGCCACGGGAAGCCAGTGCAAAGACTGCAAGATGGGAAATGCTGAGGAGAACCGGGCGGCACCAGTGGCCAACCTGGCGGGAGTATTTTGCAGGATTTGTGAACGCTGTAGCAAAACAAACAGGTTGCCCCAAGAAAAGCGAATTACAATAATACAAAATGAACCAGATGTAAGAGGATACTACCTTTGGATGGAGAAGATGGCGAGGTAGGGTAAAACCTTACACAAAATGCAAAGTTCAAAATGAACCGACTGGCAAACAGCACTAACCTGAGCCTGCATTGATATAGAGGCGGAGAGCCTGACGACAAGGTTTTTTAATCACAAGGTACGGGGGAGGCCAAGGATAGAGTTCATCTGGCCAGAAAGCAGGGGACCATCCAGAGGAGTCTGGGGCAGACCCTTACTACAACGGGGATGATGAGGACCAGGAGGCTGAAGCTTACACCTTAGACTCCCCAATTCCTAAGGACCCGCCTGTTAATGATGCTCCAGTCAATAACCAGCCTCTCCTTAATGAGGTGTTGGCTAAGGCTGCTAAACACTTCAAAATAGATGCACAGGAAGTTCAAGAGGATGGGGATTTCGCAGAGCAAATCCTGGGAGACAAAGGGCAGTAACTCACTCCATCACGTTAGTAAAATCAGTTCAGCGCAGAAGTCTGCCTTCTTTGCAGACACCTAACCTCACACGTGCAGTAAATCACGTGTTGAGGTTATTTCGCGCTGCTCCCTCTGACCCTTTATATATCGGGGGACAACTAAAACCAGATTACCTGGTCTTTACCACCATCTAAAAAGAGTCCGGGAACCCCACTTGCTTCTTCCAGAGGCTTCTCCGGATAAGGAAAGCAAAACAGTCTATGGTCTAGGGAGGAAAGTTGATTCATCTGCAGCGTATCAGGCTAGTATAGCCAACAGTGCCACCCTCTTAGCAAGTTATAATTGCCATAAGTGGGAGGAAGTATCTGCTTTGTTTGCCTCTGCACCTGAACCTTTAGAGACCCAGTAAGCGCAATTGAAGCTGAGGGAGGGCAGTGTCAGGCCGCCTCCTGAAAACTAACTTCGATGCGGCTGATAATGCTGGTAGAATAATCGCTGAAGGTACAATCATTAAGAGGCATGCATGGTTAAGACAATCGGGATTCAAGCCGGAAACTCAGGCGACACTGATGGACATGCCGGTCGAGCCAAACTTATTATTCGCAAAGCCGTCGAAGATGCACTCAAAATGGCGAAAGATGAGTATTGACACCTTCTTAAAGTCCCTTGGTCAACTCACCAACAAACCCTCTGGAAAGAGGGGAAACAGTAATTTTCACTGCTTTCGAGGCCAACATTCCCAGAGAGGGTCAAACTATAGCCAAAACCAGGGCTCATTGTGGGGGAATTACCAGTCACAATCTTCCCAGGGCAACCCAAGAGGGCAGCGCAGAGGTCGTGGGCATGGAAGAGGCAGCCCCGCAAGAGGTGGTATGCCACCTGCCAAACAGTGATGTTCCGCTTCAGGTCCCCTCCCATGCATCCCCAGTTGGGCGGGGGAGGGGGGTGGAGGGTGCATTACCAACTTAACCCACACATGGGAGGGGGATCACCTCAGATGGGTTCTGTCCAGTTTCCGGAGTCTACTGCATCGAGTTACTATAGCGCCCGCACGACCGAAAGTACACTCGCAGGAACATCGGAAAATCCTCCTCGGAGATCACAACTCTGCCATCAAAGGACGCCATAGAGGTCGTCCCAGAAAATCGGGTAAACAGGGGTATTTATTCAACTTACTACCTTGTGCCAAAGAAAGATCTCACAATGCGCTCAGTATTAGATTTGCGCCCTGCAAACAAGTATGTCAAGCCACAAAAGTTCTGCAAGATTCTTATGTTTTAAGATGGCGAACCAGCGCTACCAAATCAAGGTGGTGCCCTTCGGAATAACCTCGGGTCCAAGGGTATTCACCAAGGTACTGGTGGTGGTGGTAGCACACCTGCGCAGGGAGGCAATCCCAGTGTACCCTTACCTGGATGACTGGCTCATTACAGGGGAGTCCCCCCTAATTTGCAGACAAAACATCCAAAGAACCATCAACCTCCTCTTTCAATTGGGCTTCTCCATCAACGAGAAAAAGTCAAGCCTCATGCTAAGCATCTCCAAACAGTTCCTAGGAACTCTCCTAAATACTCGGAGGGGTTGGCCTTTCCGTCAGAGGAAAGAATTTGGAATTTGTTGCTGTAAATTCCTCAATATCAAGCCGGTCGCCAAATAAGGGTGCACAAAGCAATGCATTTGCTATGCATGATGGCGTCTTGCATTAACCTGGTTGCCCACGCGCGCTTGTGACCCATGCAGGAATGGTTGGCGAAACAGTGGTTTCAAGCAAGTGGTCAGTGGGACGATCTAGTGGTTGTTTCGCCAACACTAGCTCAGTCTCTTCGCTGGTGGACAAGAGAATCTTACGAAGGGGAAACCCTTCTACGATCCAGAGATGCAGGCCGTTGTCACAACAGACGCCTCCCTGGCAGGGCGGGGAGCTCACTACCTTCACCATACAGCTCAGGGTCTCTGGTCTCACAAATTGGCTCAGAACCACATCAGTCTGCTAGAACTTCTGGCAGTCTTCAGAGTGCTTTGGGCATTCAAACCCCTCCTATCCAACCAGTCAGTGCAGTTCCTACCAGACAGCACGACTTCAATGTTTTACTTAAACAAAGAAGGGGGCACTCGTTCTCCCAATCTGTCCAAGCTTGCCCAGAAAATTTGGAAATGGCCACTCAAACAGAAGATTTACTTGTCATCCCAACATGTTCCAGGGCTACTCAACTCGCTAGCAGATGCTCTGAGCAGAGATCCTCTCCCCGAGGAACACGAGTGGTGACTACACGAAGAGATCATAGAAAACCTCTTCTCTCAGTGGGGTTTCCCCAATATAGATCTATTTGCCACAAGCAACATTGCCCAAACTTTGCATCCATGTTGCCCCAGCCAGGCTCCAAGGGGAACGCCCTATGGATGAATTGGTCAGGGATATTTGCCTATGCTTTTCCACCAACCCCTCTGATGAGGAAAGTGGTGAACAAGATCCACAGGGAACCGATGACCCTCATCCTGGTTGCTTCTATGTGGGCGAGACAACCATGGTATCCACACCTACGCAAACTGGCGGTGTGCGACCCCATCAAACTCCCGTACCGGTACAACCTACTCTCCCAGCACGAGGGGCTAACAGTGCATCCTCAGCCCGACTCTAACCTGGCAGCATGGCTCCTGAAGTCAGAGTTCGGACATCTCAATTTACCTCAGAGATGTATGGATATCTTGAAAGAGTCAAGAAAACTGAACTTGAGGCACTGCTACTATGATAAATGGAAACGATTATTCGTAATTTGGTGCCAGAATAAGCAAATCAGCCCTGTTGATTGTACTCCTTCTAATGTGGTCACCTATATGCTCCACCTACTGGATGCAGGGTTAGTGTTTAACTCACTAAAAGTACACCTGGCAGCTTTATCAGTCTACACCACTTCCCATAACAAAGTGTCATGGTGGAAGGTGCCAGTTTTCAAAGCATTTATGGAAGGGGTAAAGAGACCCTACCCTCCAATTTCTAACCCACCACCAGGTTGGGACCTTAATGTGGTACTTGCTAAGCTCATGGGACCTCCCTTTGAGCCCATGCACAAATCTAGTCTCAAACACCTGACTTGTAAAACTGCCTTCTTAGTAGCCATCACCTTCCGTAAGAAGGGTCAGTGAATTTCAAGCTCTGTCAGTGCAGGATCCTTTCTTTACTATTCATAAGGATAAACTGGTTTTACGCATTCAAACTAGGTTCTTTTTTATTTTATTTTTTTATTTCCATTTGTAAAGCGCACAATCGGCCCTTGGGCATCGCGGCGCTGTTGCAGAGAGCTTACTTAGTTACAAGAGCACAGCATTGTATACATATATTTGAATAGGGACAATAATATCAGGAGTGTGTTCCAGTTGGATAACAGGTCAGTGTTCTCACCTAATTTCTCATTTCATCAGAAATGTTCTCACCGAAGTTCATTTCCAAATTCCATGTTAACCAGTCTATTGAGCTACTGGCCTTCTTCCAAGAACCCAAAAGCTCTGCTGAGGTGAAACTCCACACACTAGATGTGAGGAGGGCGGTACTCTACTACGGAGACAAGACCAGACCGCTAAGAAAGATAGATCAGGTGTTCATCTCCATAGTGCCAGGCAGAGAAGGGGATCGCATCTCAAAAAATGCCATCTCTGGGTGGATAGCCAGATGTATCCAACTGCGCTATTCCCTTTCAGATAAAACGCTGCCTTTTACGCCAAGGGCCCACTCTACAAGAGGTACTGGAGCCACGCTGCCTTTAATTGCAAACGTACCCCTGGACAGTATTTGCAAAGCAACTACATGGAGCTTTATTCACACCTTTACTCAGCACTACTGCATTGACACTCATTCCAAGACAGATACACAAGTGGGACAAGCGGTTCTAAGACATTTGTTTGCTTGTGACCCTGCTCACATCCCACCTCCTTCTAACACTGCTCGCTAATCTATGCACAGCATGAGATCTAAGCAGATTCCACAAGCCTCAGAAGGATACATTACTCACCGTAATCGTATTTCTGATGCTCGTATCTGCTTAGATTCACATGCACCCGCCCTTCCTCCCCTCTGAGAGAAGGCGCATGGATGCTTGTAGTTTATCTTATCTGCTTGGATACTCTGCACTCGCGCTACTCCTCATGTCAGAAGAAAATACAATCTGAGGGTCCTACTCGCGTAAGGGATCATGGGTACAGTGGACGTCACACTAGGGATAGTATTACTGGCACGCCCTGTTCAACGGCCTTTTTCGAGTTTAGAAGAACAAACTGTAATACTCTGCAGCTTCCACTAGATGTCAGCCTATGCACAGCATGTGAATCTAAGCAGATACAAGCATCAGAAATACGATTACGGTGAGTAATGTATTATATATATATATTTCTGAGGCCTGTGGAATCTGCCAGTAATACTATCCCTAGTGTGACATCCACTGTACTCATGATCCCTCACGCGTGTAGGACCCTCAGATTGTTTTTTTCCTCCATACTTGACGGAAGCATTCCGCGGAGTTCCCTGCCTTTCAGCCATATTTTGCTAAGAATCAATAATAATTCCCCGTTTCTTCCACTCCCACGTCGAATCATCAAGGTTCGAAGTTAGACGCCAGCCCGGAGAAGAAACGACCGTCGAGAGCTGCACGACAGACTTTGGGCCTCGAAGGCCGCTGGCCTCGGCCGGGCCTTGGCCCTGCAAGTACGGAGAGTGGGTGGTGGTAACATACTCTAAACTTGTATATATTTTCCTACACACACACTAGCCCGCTGCCACAGGGTGCATATGGAGGGTACCCCTTTCAAATTCTGCCCCAAGTGCAACCGCAAGTATCCTTGGGTTGACAAACACGCCACCTGTAACCTCTGCTTGCCGAGGGACCACCCGAGGCGAACTGCAGAGCGTGTAGCCGGTTCAAGGCTAAGACACTTAAGGACCGCTCGACCAAACGTTGGGCCCACCACGCCAGGCAACGTGAGGCCATGGAAGCGGAGGGCACCTTCAGTGATGGCAGCAACGCCGTACTTTTGGACGGCGAGGGCAACGAGGCGTCGAAAGACGCCCAAGTCCCCGACCTCAGAAGGCTGACCGGCAGGGCAGTTATGGGAAACACACCCGGCGACACGAGCGCTACACAGACCACTTCCACATCTAAGCACTCGAAGTCCAACCGAGACTTGACACACGTGTCGAGTTCTCGTAAAGAGGCACGCAATGAGCGGTCCACCGAATCGGTGTCCTGGGCATTCACGGTCAAGATCGCCTCACGACACCAGGCAACCATCCACAGTTGTCAAAAGTGCCTCACTCACCAAAGTCATGGAGGTACGCTTGTCAGAAGATGAAGCCGACCGCCAGCCCCAGGCCGCTCACCAAGAGTCGGGGTTGGACCGTTTGGCGGCTGCTTCTGAATCCCGGCGTCCTCAGTCTAAGGAAGGGGACACTACCCCCGAATCTCGTCGGCAGGCGTCGAAAAGCTCTGAGGGGGTGAAGACACCAGGGAAACTCTTCCACTCATGGGGAAGGGGGGGTAAACGGCAGAAGTAACCATCTCACCCTTCTTCTGCACCACAGTTGCATAAAGACAGTTCTAAGTCTTCTGATAAACAGCTAGCCAAGACCCTTGCACAAGCCCATAGGTCCAGTCCAGTCAAGTCATAGAAGGGGAACCCTCTCAAGAAAGGGTCATGCCCAGCTCCAAAAAATGGACCAGTGAGGATATACAGGGTTATGTCTAGAATGTCATCCCTAGCAGACGTCTATTCCAAGAACCCAGAACACTTCCTCTCCTATACCCCTGACAGTGCTACTCCCTCAGAGTCTAGGGACCCGAAGCCCCCCTGGTAAGAAACCTCGGTTTGAGACCCCAATGCAAGGTCAGTCTTCAGACCCTTTTTACATCCAGCCTTCCGCCCAGTATAGTGAGGATCCAGACTTGGTAACGTTGGACGACCAAACTGGCGTGGACTATGATGATGATGATGATGATGATGATGATGATGATGATGATGATGATGATGAGGAGCTCAAGTTACCCACTCTCCAGTCGACAACCAGCCCCTCCTAAATGAGGTCTTGACTAGAGCGGCAGAACACTTCCGCTTAGACACTCAAGGGGCACAGGAGGAGAGAGACTTTGCTGAGGAACTAGTAGGAGAAAAGAAACCAATTGCTCAGGCCATTCAACAGAGAATTGATCCTTCCCTTCTCAATCCTAACCTCACCAGGGCAGTAAACCCTAGAGTCGAGAAATTGGTCAGGGCAGCCCAATCAGACCCGCTTTACATAAGGGGGCAACTGAAGCCTGACTCCCTGGTAGTTACTAATACCCGGAAGCGGGATGGAATGCCTCTATCATCATATGAGTCACCCGCCGACAAGGAGAGCTAGAAAATCTACGGGTTGGGAAGAAAGGTAGCCGCCACTTCTGCTTACCAGGCAAGGATTGCCAACTCCACCCCTCTGCTGGCTAGGTACAACTGCCACCAGTGGGAGCAAGTAGCTGCCCTCATCGACTCCGCACCGGAACCCTTAGAGGCTATTCGACTGGAGACTGGGACTGAAACACAGGATTGGTAGAGTTTAAATCCCTATTGTCTGTGTGCTTGAACCCCTTCTTCCCCGGGGTCCAACCCTTCCCTTTGATCCACAGCTCACCTTGTTTTCTTGGATAGTGTACTCCCCGTCCTGCTTTCAGCGCAGGGGCGCGTTGATTGATGGAGACTAGTTGCTGCCTAGTTACTTCACTGGCAAGAGTCCGACAGGTAAGTATTTTTTTTTAAACAATTTTAATTACATATTCAAACAAACAAAACTAATACAAACCAAACTGCAGTGCAAGTATCAATAGTACTGTTTCACATTGTTCATTACACAATTTTAGTCACTGCTCCCCTTATCTGCCCTCACCCCCCCCTTAAGAGCCTATTTATTTTATTCACTTTGTATCCGCACCACGTGGTGGGGTGCCATTTTCAGTGGATTCTGACAAATCTTGTATCCTTCCAAACAGTTCCGCTACCAATGATTTCCATGCCATCAGGGTTCCCACCTCTTCCTCACCCCCTATGTTACTTGCCTCCTGCCATACCATGGTCTCCGCCTCCGCCCACTTTTGCAGATCCTTCCACCACATCTCCACTCGTGGCCTATGACAATTTTTCCATCCCATGGCGATCCTCCTTTTTGCGAGCACATATGCTAAATCCTTCAGTTTATTGACATGCTTAAGTTTCTGCGATCTGGGGAACCCCCCCCCCCCCCAGTAAGCGGGCCCAGTCTGAATCTATGACCGTAGTGACTCCCTTTTCCGCAGGTTTCCCAGCTACATCGCTCCGAAAGCGCTCAATCACCGGGCAGGCCCAGAACATATGTACCATATCAGCCCGTTCTTCGTTGCATTTGGGGCATGCTTGTCTGCCAGCATTTTCGAATCTCGATATCCTCGGGGGTGTCGTGTATGCCCTGTGCGTAATATATAATCTATTTTAGTCTAGCGTTCCTTGACACCTTTTTATGGTACCCCAGGGCCCGTTCCCACATCCCGTCCTCTATTGGGGCTCCCACCTCCACCTCCCAGTGTAGTCTCAGTTGCGTTCTTTCCCAAACTTTGGACATCATCATTTCGTACAATCTAGAGATCTCGTGCCCTCCTTCCGTTATATCATATATCATATCTACGGTAACATCTGGCTCTTCTTCCAGTACTGTCTCAGGACAAGTTGTCTTCATTTTCTGCACCATTCTGTGATATGTAATATATTGACCCACATGTAACCCCACCTCCTCTCCTAGCTCTTCAAAATGTATGATAGTCCCCTCCCGCCAAACATCTCCCATAGTTACCAACCCCACCGATTCCCAGTGGTTCCTGATTGTCATTCGTAGCTGCTTATCTCCCCCAGCCAACGTAACCAGAGGTTTCTGCGGGGAGCAATGGGGACTGGGTTTTCCATCATCCGTCATGCTCGTCGCCAGATCCTCCACCCAAGCATCATCATCTTAGGATGCGCTTTCATTTCTGTCTTGGGCAGCCAGATCATCTCTTTTAAATAAAATGGGGCACAGTCTGCTCTAAACAACCTGGATTCAGGGGTCGCTTCGTCTGAGAGCCATTTAGCGATATATTGCAGTTGGCTCGCTACGTAATAGACCTCATAGTTAGGCAATTTTATTCCCCCTTTTTCATAAAAGTTCTGCAACTTCCATAGTGCCACCCTATTCCTGGTACCTTGCCACAGGAAATCCCTGCACATGCCGTTCAGTCTGGCGAAGAACTTCTTAGGTATTAGGTACGGAATGTTCCCGAAATAATGCAGGAGACTGGGCAAGACCACCATCTTGAGCATTGCACCTCGCCCCATCATTGCTAGAGGCAACTTCACCCAGAATTTCATACTCTTTTCTATTTTCACTATGGCTTCCTCGGTATTGTGCCTATGTTCCTCTTCCACCGTATGGTACACATCTATCCCGAGGTACCGAAAAGTTCCAACAGCCCAAGGAGCTTGCAGCACTGGCAACAGCCCGACAGGGATCCCCTTATAACTACCTAGTGGGGGAAATAACAGATTTCTGAGGGTTCACCGCTATGCCAGACAGCCCCACATACTTTTCCATAACCTCCAGGATGTACTGGAGATTCTCCTCCGGGTGCCTAAGGTACAGCAGAAAATCATCCACATACAAGGAGATAGTGTCGCTCCCCTCCCACCTTGATGCCTATGGTATCGTACTGTTGTCTGAGGTATATCGCCAGAGGCTTTAAAGCTAATATATACAGCATAGGGAACCATGGGCACCTTTGTCTGGTGCCCCTGCCTAGCTGCCATCTCTCAGAAATCACTGCTCCTGTTTTAAATCTGGCCAACGGTTCACTGTATAGCATCTTTGCCCATCTTATGTATTCAGGCCCCATATCATAGCCCGCCCAGGCTGCCAGCAGCCATGGCCACTTGACAAAATCAAAGGCTTTCACAGCGTCCAGGGACACTATTGCCATTTCACTCTCATTCTTACTCCCCCATTCAACAACCCAATGGAGTTGTCTGTGATTATGAGTTATGTTCCTATTCGGGGCATAGCCCGTCTGGTCGGGGTTTATTAGTTTGCCAATGACTCTACGCAGTCTGCTTGCCAAGACAGCCGTCAATATCTTGCTGTCCTGGTTCAGCATTGACAATGGTCTATAGGAGCCAGAGTTATGTCCGGGCTTATTAGGTTTGGGAAGCAGTATTGTGATCGCTTCTCTTAGTGATTCTGGCAGCCGTCCCATCTCAAACGCTTCATTTAGCATATCCAACATCGGGGGGAGGATTTCTGCTTTATACACTTTGTAAAACTCACTTGGAAACCCGTCTGCCCCGGGGTCTTACTAGTAGGTAGCTGGGGGGGTCTTTAAGCGCCTCTGCCTGGAGACGCCATGTCGGGATCCTTGCTCTTAGGGGGGCAATATTGCCAGCCAATAACTAGGGGCGAGTGGTCCGACAGGACCCTCACCTTATATTCTGCCTGCACCGTCTCCATCACTATTTCGGACGTAGCGAAGACATAGTCCAGCCTCGTATGCAACTGTTGCGTAGCAGAATAGTGCGAGTACTGCCTTTCTTGGGGGTGTTTCATTCTCCACAAATCTGCCAGACCAAAGTCGTCTAGCAATGTCTGCAGCGCTTTTGCCGCTGGGGCAGGTCTATCAAATTTCCGATCTGATCTGTCCACCCTAGGGTTCAGTACACAGTTAAAATCCCCACCCCAGATCACCGCACTCCCCATACACATGCTAAGATTAGTACTCAGGGTTCTGAAGTATGTTGCCGTATTCTGATTGGGGGCATAGGTGTTCACAATGCATATCTCCCTGTTTTCCCTAACTACAAACACCCCAAACACCCCTCCCTCTCTCCCTCCCGCCACCCTTCCCTTCCCCAACTTCACCCCCCCTAACAGTTGCCCAGCTCCATCCCTGGATCTCAGGCACCCCCGTAGCTAGCACTTTCTGGCGATATCCTGTACTCGAAGCTCAGCAGGGTGAGGTAGCCCTAATGGCTATCCTACTACTATCTGGGGGGAGGGGTAAGGTGCCTGTGTTCTGCCGCTCCTGTTTGCCATAATTCAATCACATGCTATTATCCAATTTGTCTATGTAATCAAAGCTCTATATTCCAGTCCAATGCCACTCAATAAAATCTAGGATATCCAAACCTAGCTTCCGCGCCACCCATCCCTTCTCATCTTTTAAAGTTCCTAACAAGCCTCTGCCGGCATACCTCATGTGTGACATGCTAGTCCACATGAATTGCCGTAGTCACTTAACTTGTTCTCCTTGGGCTCGTGTAGCAGCCTGTTCCGGGCAGCCCTGTAGGTCCAGCCATGCGGCAGCCTCCTCTGGGGTGTCAAAGAAGAACATTTGACTCTTGTGTAGCACTTTCAGTCTCGCAGGATACAGGAGCATATATTTGATGCCGGCCGCACAGAGCCGTCTCTTCACCGCTACATAGCTGTATCTCTGCCTTTGGACCAGCATTGTATAACCCGGGTAAGCTGTGATGGTAGCCGAGGCTTTGTCTATCGTTCCTCCAAGATCTTTTCACACAATCTTTACAATTCAGAATCTTGGCAGTTATTGCACAGGGAGGTTCTCCGGGCTTCGGTTTTCTCGTGAGGGCTCTATGTGCACGCTCCACTGTGAATCCTTGTGAGAGTTGTCAGCTCCTATTTCCTGCAGGATCATGTTCTCCACATAGTCTGTGGGGTCTTGGCCTTCTTCTCCTTCCGGCAGACCAACCACTCTAATGTTGTTCCTTCTCGCTCTCCCTTCCGCCTCCTCCGCACGGTTCTCCAGGTTGGCCACTTGCTGTTTTAGTATGTGGACTTCCTTTGCATTGTCAGTGCTGGTGGTCGTGTTAGTTTTAACAGCACTTTCCAGGCTCAAGTGGGTTATGTCCTCCCAGGTGTCAGTTCGCCCGTCTGCCTCTCGGCGCAATTTCGCTCTTTGCGCCCTCCAGCTTCTGCTCCCGGAGCACAGCCCTTATGTTTTGCGGCCTATTTGCCTTCCCCCGGTGCCTCTGGGCTCGTGTGGCGTGCCAGTCACGCCGTCGCACCAGACGGTTCGGTGAGTTCTTCCCCTTTCCTCTGTCTCCCTCAATACTGCTTAGCACCCACAGCAGCGCAGTCCACCCACCTCAGGCGCTCAACTGTGCACCTCACATGTCCAGAGGCTGCCCCAGTTATTTAACCCCAGGCTCTGGATCTCCCCTGTAATGCCACAAAAGATAGCTTCCCTCCGCTGTCAGAAGCGCTTCATTTTTGTTGCTTCTCTCCTAGTTTCTCTGCCGTGAGGGGGGAAAGTTCTGCAGGCAGCACTGGTCTCGCTCCTTGATCTGTCTGGGTATCTTAATATTGGCAGCCAGCCTCCATGCCCCGCTTTCACGGGCGCTGGTGTTGTTGCTGTACTCCAGCAGCGCTTCGGTTTAGGCGAGGGTGGTAGACCCACTCCCCACTCCCCATCCCCCCGCACCGAAGAGACAAAGGAAATGTCTTACAGGGGGCCTCGCGGCTCCCTTGCTGTGCGACTCGGTGCCCAGATCTTTCTTGGGCTCAGCGAGTCCTGGCACCGTGATCTGCACACACGGATGTCTTTGTTAACTTGCCCAGGCACCCGGCCCTCATTCGCTGGGCCTCCACCTTCTCTGCTAGCGCTCGGCAGCTGTCCGCCGGTCGGGCACCACGCCGCACCTCTGCTCCTGGCCCCCGGCACCGGTGCATGGACTGCGTCCGTGCTCGCGTGCCGCAGGGGGCCTCTCCTGATGTCCCACACTGTTGGGGGAGGGGAGCCGCGCAGACCACGGTCACCGGCCCCCGTCTTATCCTCACACGGCCACCGCAGTCACGGCCCCGGCACACCCGCCCTGTCAATCCTCTAGGTAGAGCGACCTCCCGCCAAGTCGCCGCTCTCCATTCGAGCGGCGAGGATTCAGTTGAATATCAGGCTACAATGTCTCTTCATGCATCGCACATTCTGCCACTACAGCGTCCGCGGCTGTTCGCTCATTGTTGTCCGCCATCTTAGATACACTGTAGCATGGTCGCCAAACGTTCACGTGTCGGTTTCCTTGTTACACACGCGATCTGCTAGATATTCGTAGCCGTGGCAGGGCATCTATTCGTACGCTCGTGTCTCCATTATTGAAGCAGGATGATAATTTCCAGCATGTGAAAACGCGGATCAATATAGGATCGCCGGAGCAGCTTCCATCAGGCACGTCTTGCTACATGGCCAGCTAGCCACGCCCCTGTCCGACAGGTAAGTATGAGGCTTTTGAACAGTTCTCTAACTTCGTTCCTTTCCTTCCTTAGATGATGGCCAGCGTCCGGGGATGGTGGCGCGCTGCTGAGATGAGTAGCGCTTAAGGTGAGTGAGAGCGCGATGAACCCCTTTCGTATTTGTATTGAACCGAGTTCTTTTTCTGTGTCTTTTAGGTGCTGCGACGTTTTGAGCATGGATGCCGGTTATGAAGAACAAATGCGGTGGGTAAGTGCGGTATGCGGCGCCTCCAGATGTTTCCACGCTAACCTGGAGTGTCTTTTCCCTCTTGCAGATGGATGAGAAGTTCCGGAGACAGAGTTCCCCCAGAGCGGCTGAAATTCAGGTAAGCGTTTGAAGCTTGTACAGTATTTAAAAATAAGCGAAGATTTGCAGAATGCTTACTAATGCTTTTTTTCTGTTCTTTTCCCTTTTCCTTAGGAAGCGGTGTGCCGGGATGGGAATGACACCGTCGAAGATGCCCGCAGAACAGAAGGAGCGATGAATGATCGGCAGAAGCGCAGCAAGGTAAGGCTGTTCCTAACAGTGTTCTTGCAGGAGCTGAGCGTAGAAGAAAGATCCAGACTACTGGAGACCGATCCAAACACGGTGAGTGTCACGCTGCAGGTGCAGAAAAGACAAAGCATGTTTCTCAGCCTGGGTGTGGCTTAAATAGTCTCTGGGTATCCCAGGTGTCTCTGGGCTGAACCACACCCAAAGGACTAGACCGCACATGCAGTTCTGGGAACCGAAATATGTGGGGGCATCCATCGTGTCCCCATCAATGCACTACAAGTCCAATGCCTAATGTTATCCTATGCGAGTGAGCGAGTCTGGTGCCACAAGCGCCAAGTCTGACTCCAAGTGGGTCATTTGAGGGATGGAGAGGGCCATGTAGGTGTTCGTGGCCTGGCTCCAGCCTGACATCTTGGAGGGCTTGGGACATGAGGGGCAGGAATCATGACAACCTTTGATGCCTCAGATAACGCCGGCAGGCTAATCGCAGAGAGCATTGTCATTAAGAGGCATGCTTGGTTAAGACCGTCAGGGTTTAAACCCGAGACACAAGCATTCTAATCAACATGCCGGTGGAGCCTAATCTGTTTGACAAAGCGGTACAGGACGCATTAAAGAATGCCAAAGATGAGTATGAGACTCTGAAATCCCTTGGACAGTTGACCATCAAGCCCCCTAATCAGAGGCAATAGTAATTTTCGTCGCCCACGCGGCCAAAATTCACAAAGAGGCTCCAACTATTCACAGGGGCAGGGTACTTCATGGGGTAACAACCAGCAGTCTACCCAGAGTTACAGCAGAGGAAACGAGGGGCCGTGGTAAGGTAGAGGCAGCCCCAGCAGAGGCGTTCAGGGTCCCTTCTTACGCATCCCCAGTAGGGGGACGCATTACCAACTTCACCCAAGCTTGGGAAGGGATCACATCAGACAGATGGTGCTGTCCACAGTGTCCGCAGCATACTGCATAGAACTACCCGAGCGTCCCCGAAACCAGCCTCCATGTCAATAAATGCATTCCTCAGACCACCAGAAAATCCTCCTTGAGGAGATTTTCAATCTTCTAGCAAAGGACGCAATAGAATTTGTCCCTGGCAACCAGGTAAACAAGGGGATTTATTCAACTTACTTCCTTGTGCCAAAAAAAATCTGACAATGCGCCCAGTATTAATTAGTCTTACGCCCTGGAAACAAGTATGTCAAGCCCCAAAAGTTTCGCATGACTACTCTCCAAGAGGTAGTCTCCCTCCTAAAAAAAAAAAAAAAAAAAGGGGATTACCTGGCAACATTGGACATGAAAGATGCCTATTTTCATATTTCCATGTTCCCAGCGCACAGAAGATTCTTGCGCTTCAAGGTGGACAGTCGGCACTACCAGTTCAAGGTGCTGCCCTTCGGTATAGCCTCGGCTCCAAGGGTATTCACCAAGTTATTGGAGGCAATCCCAGTGTACCCTTACCTGGACGACTGGCTCATCACGGGGAAGGCCCCCAGTAATTTGCAGATCAAACATTCAAAGAACGATCGACCTCCTCTTAGAATTGGGTTTCTCCATAAACGAGAAAAAATCAAACCTGGTGCCATGCACCTCCAAACAGTTCCTAGGAGCTGTCCTAAACACTCAAGAGGGGGTTGGCCTTTCCATCAGAGGAAAGAATGTGGAATCTACTACTGCAAATTCCTCTGTCAGCCCGGTCGCCAGATAAGGGTGCGTAAAGCGATGCGTTTGCTAGGCATGAGGGCGTCATGTATTTACCTGCTTCCCCCATGCGCGCCTGCGACCCATGCAAGAATGGTTGGTGAAACAGTGGTCTCAGGCAAGTGGTCAGTGGGACGATCTAGTGGTCGTTTCACCAACACTTGTACAAAGACTTCACTGGTGGACAAGAGAGAACCTGTCAAAGGGGAAACCCTTTTACGATCCAGAGGTACAGGCTGTAGTCACTACGGACCCATCCCTGTCAGGGTGGGGAGCACACCACCTTCACCACATAGCTCAGGGTCTCTGGTCTCGCACAGTGGCCAAGAATCATATCCATCTGCTAGAGCTTCTGGCAGTATTCAGAGCGCTTCAAGCGTTCGAGCCCCACCTGTTGAACCTGTTGGTGCCGATCCTGACAGACAGCACAGCAGCAATGTTTTACCTAAACAAACGGGGAGGGACTCGTTTGCCAAATCTGTCCAAGCTTGCCCAGAAAATCTGGAAATGGGCACTCAGACGGAACATTTACCTGTCCTCTCAACATGTTCCAGGGGATCTCAATTCGCTAGCGGACGCTTTGAGCAGAGATCCCCTCCCAAGAGAACACGAATTATGTCTACTCGGAGAAGTCGCAGAAGACATCTTCTCAAAGTGGGGTTTCCCCTCTACAGACCTATTTGCCACAAGCGAAAACTGGCAATGCCCAGGATTCGCATCCAGGTTCCCCCAGCCAGACTCCCAACGCCCTGTGGATGAACTGGTCAGGGATGTTTGCCTACGCTTTTCCACCAACCCCTCTCATGAGGAAGGTGGTCAGCAAGATGCACAGGGAATCGATGACGCTCATTCTAGTTGCTCCCATGTGGGCGAGGCAACTGTGGTTCCCACTCCTACGCAGACTAGCAGTGTGCAAACCCATCAGACTCCCGTGCTGGTACAACTTACTGTCCCAGCACCAAGATCAAACGGTGCATCTTCAACCCAGCTCAATGAACCTGGCAGCATGGCTCCTGAAGTCATAGAATTTGGACATCTCAACTTACTACAGAGATGTATGGACATCCTAAAGGAATCTAGGAAACCTAACACCAGGCACTGTTACTTTGATAAATCGAAAAGATTTATCATCTGGTGCCAGAATAAGCAAATCAACCCAGGTGATTGCACTCCTTCCAATATTGTCACTTACATGCTCCAACTGCTGGATGCAGGCCTGGTATTTAACTCACTAAAGGTACATCTGGAAGCGCTTTCAGCCTACACCACTTCCCACAACAAGGTCTCGTGGTGGAAAGTACCAATGGTTAAAGCCTTCATGGAAGGGGTAAAGAGACGCCACCCTCCAATTTCAAACCCACCACCTGGTTGGGACCTTAATGTGGTGCTTGCTAAGATCATGGGCCCACCATTTGAACCCATGCATAAAGCCAGTCTCAAACACCTCACCTATAAAACTGCCTTCTTAGTAGCCATTACATCCATAAGAAGGGTTAATGAAATTCAGGCTCTGTCAGTGCAGGATCCTTTCTTTACTGTTCATAAGGATAAACTGGTTCTACGAACACACCCTAGGTTCTCGCCTAAGTTTATTTGTAAATTCCACGTGAACCAGTCCATCGAGCTTCCGGCCTTCTTCCAAGAACCCAAAAGCTCTGCTGAGGTGAAACTGCACACTCTAGATGTGCGACAAGACCAGATCGCTAAGGAAAACAGACCAACTGTTTGTCTCCGTAGCTACAGGCAGAGAAGGAGATCGCGTCTCTAAAGGTGCCATCTCCAAATCTATAGTCGATTGTATCCAACTATGTTACTCCCTTTCTGAAAAGACTCTGCCTTTTACGCAAAGAGCCCACTCTATAAGAGGCATTGGGGCCACTCTGGCTTTCATTGCAAATGTACCCCTTGACACCATTTGCAAAGCAGCTACTTTGAGCTCTATTCACACTTTTACTCAGCATTACTGCATTGACACTCATTCCAAGAGCGAAACTCAAGTGGGACAAGCGGTTCTAAGACATCTGTTTGCTCAGGACCCTTCTCACATCCCACCTCTGTCTTCTAACACTGCTCGCTAATCTATGCACAGCATGTGATCTAAGCAGATTCCACAAGCCTCAGAAGGGATACATTACTCACCGTAATTGTATTTCTGATGCTTCTATCTGCTTAGATTCACATGCGACCCACCCTTCCTCCCCTCTGAGAGAAGGCACATCTTCCTATCTATCTGCTTGGATAATCTGTACTTGCGACTCGCGCTACTCCTCATGCTACCCCATGTCAGAAAAAATACAATCTGAGGGTCCTACACGCGTGAGGGATCATGGGTACAGTGGAAGTCACACTAGGGATAGTATTACTGGCACGACCTGTGTTGATGCCCATTTTCGAGTTTCGAAAAACAAACTGTAATATTCTGCAGCTTCCACTAGATGTCGGCCTATGCACAGCATGTGAATCTAAGCAGATACAAGCATCAGAAATACAATTACGGTAGTAATGTATCATATAAATCTATCACATGTAAATAGAGGGTTGTAGGACTACAAAAAAAACACAAAACATGCCACAAATTTTCCCAGCACTCAAGACCAAACCACCCTTCTTACAAAAATACTTGGTTGTTTGTTTTTACAATGAATAAAAACAAACCGTGCAAATATGCAGTATAGGGTAGGTATAAATCAAAAGCCTCCCCATGGCATACAGGTTAAACACTCACAGGGTGGAAAATCGCCACGCATTCCGCCTGGATATACCAAGCTTCCTCAGGCTGATCAAACTCCACATCCGTGAAAACTCGAGCGAGCAGCTCATCTCCCTTCTCAACATGTTCGATCATGTGATTGCGTAATACTGCATAGAAAGCCACATAAAGCGGTCTGCCATGATGGAATGACTAAGTTGTCATTGTGTTCACTATGAACGCAGTGCACTGGCCATAAATTAAAAGCCAGCATTACATGAGAGTATTGGGGAAGTGAGCTCTTCGCTCCACGCTGCAGTTCCTTAATTAAAATCTTGATATTTCATACACATTTTCTTGTGTTAAATTGCGCCAGTGACCCGTTCTGTAACATGGGTAGACCTCAATAACCTTGATGAGTCTATCCATTACGTCCCTGGGTTTGTAATATTGTACTACAAGCTAAACACGGCACGGCAACAAACCCCATTTAGAGCCCTAGCTCTCCATCATATATGCAGGACACAGTGCCCTTTAGTGGAGAAAGACTATCTGTCTTAATTCAGTCTTTAGCACAATGCTATGACATGCTTGGAATAGTTTCCACTGTGATAGCCTATACCTGTAAGGTGCATTTCCATATGGATAGTTAATCCTGTTTATGCAAGATACATATATTCACCACAGCAGACATGGTTGCATATCGTGACTAGTACGTGTTGATACAGACAAAATATGATAGATGGTATCTGGGAGCGAACAGCAAGAAAACCGCAAAACTAAACGTGCAAATGCTTCAGGTTTATAAATGTTGAATAATAAAGTGCTAGTGCAATCGACCCTGAGTTGAAATTCAATGTTAACCACCTATAGTCTTTACTGCATATAAAAGTGAACCATTCCTTCATATTAAAGAGACATCTATGGGATATGGAAATGCCATCTAAGTTCCCGTTGTTTCGTACACATTCATAGACCTAGATCAGATCTATTGGAGAAATACAAACCTCTCTGGATCAATGTTGAGTCCATTGGGTGTTAGGTATCAAATTTGCATATTAGAGATGCCTTTAATTGTCTGAGTTTCAGTTCTCGGTTTCCCAATCTCTTGTGTTGTGGGACATGAGCAAGACCAACAAATGACATTTCCATCTCATTACCACCATGTTTCTCTATAAAGTGTCCTGTCAAAGGGTTGGTTACATCTCCATTCTTTTTATTTGTTTAATTTCTTTTTATAACTCTGTTTTATTGAGTTTAAACAGCACAACTTAAAGGAACAAACATGGATGAGACACGAATCATCGGTATACATAGGATGAAGTCAGCATGGCAGTAATAACAACTAGCATGGGCCCCCTGGGTCAAGGGCCGCAGGACATCAATAGGCCGTACATCTCCATTCTTAATGGCTCTGTAATGTTGGAGGATCCTAAGCTTGAGCATTCCTATAGTCGATCCAATATAATGAAGACCACAGGTACAAGTAATAGCACATACTGCAAATTTAGTCAAGCATGTCATTTTGTGTTTGTATCTCCATGACAGACCATTGGAGCTAAGAAATTGAGTTTTAGATACAAAACTGCACATTTTGCAATTCACGCTTTTACGAAAACCTCCCAAATCCTGTTTCATAAAGTGGCCTGACTTGGTGGCTTCTGTAACTGTCATGCTAGGTGACGATATATTCTTAAGGTTAGGCGCTTTACGGTATGTCACATTAGGAACTTCATCTAACACCTTTTTGAGATCAGAATCTGTCAGGAGCACATTCCAATGTTTTTTCATGATTAGTTTAACATTATTGGCTTGATTGTACACTGTTATGAATCTTTTCTCCTTTTTCTTACTGGCGTGTGCCCCAAACAGTTCCGATCTTTTGGTGATTTATGCTTTAATAAAGCAGTCTGACTACATTTTTGTTATACCCTTGTTTGACTAATCTTCTACCAATCTGCTTGGCTTCTGCCTGATGGTCTAGTTCTTTACTACATGCTCTTTTCGCTCTCAAAAACTCTCCATAGGGAATAGCATTATTCAGTGGCATGGGGTGGTGGCTCTTAGCATGCAGAATAGAATTCGAGCTTGTTTCCTTACTAAATAACATTGATGTTAAGTTATTATTCTCCACATTAAATAACACATCCAGAAAGACCGATTCTTTTCTACTGTGTATACATGTTAATTCCAAATTCAGATTGTTGGCATTGAGAGTATGGACATAGTTGTGTAGCTGTGTCTCGGTACCGTCCCATATGATCAACAAGTCCTCTATGAAACTGTACCAGACAACTGTGTTTCGTGAATTCTTCCATCTCCTCTCTCCAGGCTATCTGTGTCTCCCACCACTCCATATAGAGATTGGCATAAATTGGGGCCATACAAGACCCCATGGCCGTTCCCTGAGTTTGTTTATAAATGGAGCTTCCATGTAAGAAATAATTATGCTCCAAACAAAATGGAAGCATTTCCAATAGCATTTTATTTTGCTGTCGATGACTGATGGATCTAAATTCTAAATAGAATCTACATGCCTCAATACCTGCTTTATTTATAATAGATTTATATAGTGAGACATCATCAAGGGATACTAGGATGTATTGTGGTTCCCAATTGATGTTGTCTACTTTAGTGGGCAGGTCAGAGGTGTCTCGTATATGTGAGCTCAGACTGATGACAAACGGTTGTAAACAATGATCCAAGAATTTGGAGGTATTTTCAAGAAGACTCCCTATAGAAGAGACTATAGGGTGACCAGGTGGATCTATTAGACTCTTGTGGATCATAGGATTAAAATACATGAGGAGTGACTGGAAAAGGATTCTTAAGAAACCAGTACTCCTCATCACTGATCAATTCCAGGTCACACCTTTTCCGTAACATAGAATAATATAGTAGCTTGGTTTCAAACAATACACTTATTTTCTGCAACTATATAATTACTGGTGACACTCGATTGCCTTTTCGCTTACATATTGTATTTATCACTGTCCAAAATCACTATGCCAACCCCTTTGTCCTAAGGGTGTATTACTATGGTATGGTCATCTTTTAAATTCTCTAATGCCTTATATTGCATGTAATTATGGTTTCTAGATGATGGAGGTATCTTCACCAGCAATTTCTTGAGATCTTTCTCCCTGGAGAGGGAAAAGGGCGCATAAGTAATGGTGTGTATGTTAAGCAAATGGGTAGAGGCGTTCCCTTTTAAAAGATAATACTGCCCTGAGCACAGTTAAAATACTAGTAAAAGAATACTTGCCCCGATTTTGGTTGCCACACACTGTTGAGTTCTGGAGTGATAAGTGTTTATTTTGTTAATACCATGATGGATTTGATATGTAAGGCTTTAGGCAGAAATTTCACGTTATCTACCATCTTTAAGCAGCTGGATTGGTGGAGAAAAGGAATTCTACTTTAAAACTGGCAAAGATATGCGCTAGTAGTGCGTTAGGATGGGTAGATGCATTCCCATTAGCATTGCTCTCCATGAGAACTGTTGTGCATTCAGGTGTTGGATTGTGACTTGCAAAGTAGTCCTGGGCCGCTCAGCTAATGGATGGGGCTTGCCAAATCCAAAGAAACTAAGCCCTGCACATTACCCTTTGTTGATGGGCTACTGTAAGGCGCTGACTGAAATGTTGTTTGTTCTCCGCTAACTGGTTGTTGACAAATTGCCAAAACCACTGGAGGGGCCAGGACACAGCATTCAATCAGGCGACTGGATCTATGTAAAAAAACCTTGAGCGAACATCTGTGTTGCACCCCAGGTGGATGGGTTCAGTACAGGTGTTACTAACCACTCAGCCTGCCTTGAAGTGCTGTGACCACAAAAGCTGTATCCACTCCAGTCACGTGAAGCGTACACCATCCTCTGTCATTTGCCCATGTGGATAGTGCATTGCCGATAAGCAGACCCCAAAATCCCCTCCTTGTGGTAAGACCTTTGACTTATTCCCCAACATTGCTAGCCCCAAAGAAATTGCTGAAGAAACAGAAGGGCTGCGATATAACTTGAGACCCAGGAAACAGTGAATCGACAGCTACTGAACTACAAACTGTGAAGAGGAATCCCATTCCACTACTAGGTGGTCAAGACCGCCATCTTTAATGGACTACTTGGGGGGGGGGGGGGGGGGGGAGGGGAAGGGCAGGGGGGGGTTGAGGTAGTAAAAAGAGTAGCTAACAAATATATGCCATGACAAGAGCATACCGTCATAATGCTTCAAAGAGGTTCATCCACTAATGATAGACTGAGTGGTATACAACCAAGACTTTTATGTACATTATGTTGATTCTTATCATATTGTTTATTATTGGAGGATGGTTATTGGTAGAATAGATTGTATATCCCGTTGTCTAGAATACCACTATTGCTGTGCCTACTTAATCCACTGTAAAGAAATTCCATAGGGAGAAATTTCTAGAGAAAAATACTTTTTGTTTCACTGTTACAGAACACATATGAAATCATTAATAGAAGCAACTGTTAAATCTGTCTGGATTACCCAGCCTATGTTTGTGAAGGCTTCCTGTTGCAGCAGCTCCCTTGACCATTCTCCACCTCGCGTAGCTGTGGCTAGATGAGGTCCCCCTCCTTTCTTCAGCATATATGCCAAAATAGGTAGCACCAAGTGCAACTCGCTAGGGTTCCCATATCATTATCTTTATGAAAATCTTCTAAAAAAGGAGAGATGTGGGGGCGTCAATATGCATAATGGAACCTTCCAGCGAACAGACTGTTTCCTAGAGAATGGCAAGAATGGTCCTTCCTTATGAACATGCCATCATAAAGTAATCCAGCCTCTCAACTGCCTTCCTATGCGCCAACTCTCCATATAAGGAACTATACTGTTTTGGGTAATGTGTGCGTTCCCAGCGAGGGTACAAAGGTTATTGGTTTTACCTTGACTGTAATTGTACATTGTTTCTAACAGTCAAGGTGTTCAAAGGCCCCCTCGATGTAGGCGAATCAATATATTTTATTTGTGCTACCAATGCATTTTCTTGGTTAACTTGTGACTGGGCAAGGCGATTCCACATGGGGTTTGTGCTGCCTGTTATTACAGTAAAAGATGGCCATTGGCTCTCACGACAAAAGCGTTATGTAATACAAGTTGATACTGGACCACGTGTAATGGGAGATATTCTTAAAGTTCAAATGTCTTTTTGTATTCATTGTGTGCCTGACTTGTGCCAGACATTTGCTTCATGTCTCAGACTGTAGGCAACTTCAGTATCCACCACAAATGCATTTGTTATGCAAGATAATGTTATTAGGGATATGCTGGCCATAGATGTAACTGACTTAGTTAATTATATCACATTGTGATTATAGAACTGTTTAAAAGGGCCGATTGTAGAAACTTATGAACAAAATAATTGTAGGCACTTTAGTCAACATAGCTCTATAATCAGCATATGTGTACACGTTTAAAGAATGCTTGCCTAAGCAGTAAGACAACTTTTTTTTTGCTCTACACATATTTATGTATTCTTGGAACAGGCTCCAGGAGTAGACATATCTAGGCGACAGTTGCATGCAGTAAGCTGAGACCCTGGCCCAGTGTTCCCGTTTAGCCAGAGATTTACTGCCTGTCGTAATGCTATGTAACACCAACTGTATAAAGACTATTTGTTCTCATAGATTGAGGCATGGACAAAGCAGTTGCTTGTCGTCTGAGCCCCGCTTGCACCGAATAAACTAACTATGGCTATGAAGCCTTTGAAATCTTCTGTGCTGGTGCCTCATTAAGCTGCTTATGAACACAGGCGGGTATTATGAAAAGTATTGTCCACAAAGGGGTGGGGGGGCATAGAGTAGTCTGTTCTGGGCCTGTTGTCAATTTGCCTTGGTAGGAATGCACTAAAGTGTCTTAGATTTAGCCTTTTCTTTATTGCAATGTTGTGAGGCAGATTTGGCTAGGCCCAACATTTAGCCACAACCAAAGTTTAACCTTTTTTTAAAAATCTTACTAAACAAAGGCGAATACCTAGAGACTGCTGCAATTCTCGCATTTGTTTCTCTTGGTCGCAGGTGCTGCTGGAAAGTCGCTTCATTGGGTATGTTTCTTGCTCTGTCAATACTTTACTTTTTTGGGGTTTGCCTGGTTTTCTTGGGGTTTGGGTGTGAAAAACTGAGCTTGAACATCAAACTCTGGGCAGCTCGAACAGTTCCTTTGGTGTCAAAGGTATTGGCGAAATGGTAAATTGTCACCACGCAGTGTCGTATCTGGTAGCTAAGCATATAGTGCGACATCCAGATGTGTGGTATACAATCAAGAGTAATAGTTTGCAAATTGTGCGTTGATGCCTACATAGTCGAGTAAAAGACTGAAGCCACATTTTATCTCCCCAATGTTTAGCTACATTAGTGTGATGATAGCTTGTAAAGTTTACTGCAGAAACATATCAATGATACCTTCTGCTTTGCACTCTGTAACTCACTACCCCCACCATCCGAGATGAAACCTCCTACACCATCTTCAGGAAACTGGTGAAGAACTGGCTCTTTTCTTTATTTTTTTCACGTTGTTCCTTCTTCCACCTCCCCTTTGCACTATCTGACTGTTACCCTGCTTTAAATCTGCTTATACTGTACATACGCTGTGATACCCTTGGGCCTGAGCGTTACAAAAATGTTCTAATTAAAAACAATAAAAAATACGACTGGGTGGGTATATTTTCAGCTATGATAAAAAGGGATAATGATACTATGATGTGACAAAGTGACCAATCCTTTCCCAAAGTCTGCAGACCTATATCGAGCAGTTGAACGATGGTATGTGAGAGGCGACCCCTTTAAGATCAACTTAACCTCAACAGCCCCCCTACCGCAGACACAAACCATAAAGTGCAAATTTTGCTTTCCAGCTCTGAGCCAGATAGCGCATCCAAGAAGATTAGCCTGTGGTAAACTCAACATAAGACTACTGATATTACCAGCGTGCTGTAGGCTCAGATTTAACAGGACAGTGCACAAATGTGTAGAAAACCCCATTAGCTAAAGTTAAACCACTTGTTCTTTGCATCTGGGATGTTTTGGATGTGCCCCTTCAGCATCCAGAGCATAGTGTAATGCAGGCAATTGCTTTCAATACGCTTTAAGAACTGAACAGATCCAGTTAGAACAGTACCAGCACCATACAGTGTATCAGCAGTATCATGCTTCCCCTTGGTTCTAGTTGCAGATGTGTGAATCATTTGCACAGGTGATGGTGAGTACAAATTGTCATCATCTGGGTCAGTGATAAAATGTGATTTATTGTGCAGTATTTCCAACTTTGCTTCACCTCCAATAATGTTTTTTGTGCAGACTGCACCATTAAAGTGAAAGTGGGAACAATATGAATATGGTTGTTTGCATTCCATATTTACTCCTCCAACACCAACCCATCTTTGTAGATGCCCAAAAGATCATCATTGTGGTTTCTGTAGTTAATTATACATGCAATAACTGTGTGAAGAGTTTGCACTGAGGCATGCTGAGGAGTGCTAGCGATCGCTGCACACATAATGGAAGGTAGTTTTCTCCAAACATGGTATCATTGATCCTGGTGAGGCAATTCTTTAAGACCTAGTATGTGACTCACTTCTGCACCACGACTTATTCTTTACCTTCAGCACCTTGAGTTCCCTCTGCAATTGTACATCAGTGGTAAATTACTGAATGCATCCATCTATTTCCTCACCAATCTGCCGATCTGTCTTACTGTTCTTTTCACAAAGTTACTCATTTTCATCCTGCAAGTCTTCGATTTGACCAGCTAATCGGTCCCGTTTTCTGATCCAGACTTTGTCCTTTTGCTTCCTACCAAGTAGAAGCTATCCCAATTCACTGCCAGGACTCCAGGTACCCGAAGGGTCTGAGCTGTGGTGGATTCTTTGCCTTCTGGATGTTGTGTTTTTGCAGCTTCACCTGTTTCTTTCTAAGCAATGTAGTTTGCAACTGGGATATTTCTGTTCCTTTAGAGATCTCCGTGCTCACTATTGCCGTTGTTTGTGCTTGCCACAAGGCATGTCAGACATGTAGGCCCCAGTTGGAAATAATTAGTACTGCCTCTGATCTGCTTGTAGGTGTAGTGGCTCTCTGAAAGTGTGTTCTCCCCCTAACTTTCCAGAATTAAAAACAGTCAGAAGAAAGACTTGTCCGGTCAGAAGAGTGCTCTTTGCTGTTTTGAATAATGCACATGTTCCTCCTTGATGCCAAACCATGTAGCACTGTTGAACTAAAGCAAAACGAGTGGTGATGACTGGTAAGTTTAGAAATATTCTTAACCTCTAGCATACTCGGGACAGCCATCCAGACAATTGATATTCAGTCTGCCAATTCATTACAGAAAGGGAAAAAAACAATATGCAACAGACAATGAGGAAATCGGGTTCATACCCATATACCCTGAAGCTCTGCTTTTCGACTGCTCAGCATGCATCCTAACTGTGTTTGAACACCACCTCATCCGTACCCCCTTGTGACTGTCTTTTTTTAATATAATGGTTTTGTACTAACTCCTTGTTTTTGGGGGCCCGGCCCCAAAAACGAGGAGTTAGTACATAGCATTACAGAAATCTAACTTGCATGTAAAATGCAAACAATATATTGTATCCATTATTTATGGCCCATTATGATCTAAATGTCATATAGATGTCCTCTGTTTATTTAAAAATTGTCCCAAATGCACAGTTAAATTCACATAGTTGTGTTTGTTCGCTATCAGTTGTCCTAGGGAGCCAAAAGTAGCTCCTGGTAATTGTTGGTTTTAAGCTAACCAGGCTCTTCTAGGCTATCCGTAGGGGCTAAATAGCTCCCATCTCCCCTCAGTTTTGAACCCTGCATGAGCTTTGTCAACTTGCACCTTACCAGTGCGAATCCCCCAGCAAGGATCAGCACTCCTGTTACTAGTTGATTCAGCCTGAAGTGCTGGCACGGCACCCACAGGTAAGCATCACTTGGTCATTGCCCCTCCCAAACCCACTGAAATCAACCCATCCATATAGGCAGGGCTCAAGGGGTTAGGGGCGTGAAGGAAAGGGGTTCGGACCTGAAGCCTCCGATTCATATGCAGTGGGAGGGGGTGATCGGCAGGCTCACGGAGCTAGACTGCGAGGATCGGCGTACTCCCCTAGCCTCTTCATGCTGTCAAGGTTCAGGGCACCACATCTGGATGACTTAAGTGCTGTTCAAGAACGGTCCTTCCCACTTTGTTCCAATTAAGTTGGCATGCTGGAACCTATGGGATCGCTCTGTATATGTTTATTTTGGGCAGATAGAGTTTGGGTCTTCGATGGCAAGCTTTGATGGCAGCTGGCCACGCTCCAAGCAATCTGATTTAATTGCTTCCCACGTTGGTTCTAGTGTGAACCATAGTCTAGTATGCTAGCAGTGAATTTGCTCACATTTCGTCAGTTGCGCTACCTAGTGGAGAGTGAGTCCCCTCATCTTAGGCATTGTATAAATTGCCAGGGTTGGATGAATGATTCAGAGTCCTTTTGCTGACGTTCTAGGTATCATGGTTGGTGTCAGGCATGTGGAATGTACATTACCCCACCTACACAGTATCAACATGACTGCTGTAAGGGTTGTGTACAGAGTGGGTAGTGTTATGGTTATCATTCCCGAGGCCCATTCTACTATGATGTTTGGCAAGATTTCTCTAAATGCAACATTCCCTCCATATTTATGGACCCCCCCCCCAAACATTTTGCTTTTGTTACAGTATCCTGACCTGTCTTTTGACAGTGGAGCACAGCCTTCTGCTGCACTCCACTCGGCTTTCGCGCATTGTTCTGGAGAGACTGACTCATCTTTCAGGCTGTCAGCACTGGGAAAATGTGTTTTGAATGGATTGTGTCCTCCCACGTATTCCTCATCTTATGATATCTCCATATCCAGCTTTAGCTGCTTTGGAAATATTTTCCAGCAGGGGGCACTGCGCATCAAGGACTGTCGACTCGATGTCCCTCGAAGGCCTCTGTCTGGGTGTCTACATCATCGAAGGTATATAGCGCACACAGCAACCGTTTGCTTCAGTTCTGATTTTCCGCGAAGACGAATGTTTCGGATTATCGGCGGGCTCTTTTGTTTAGTGAAAGAAACATCGTCATCTGCATCAACTCCGAGATCAGGGGGTTCAAAAGAATGGCACGACTGTGGGGTGAAAATTTCCCTTACGGACCCCCATTGGGTGTGTCTATTATGCCTGGGATTGTCTTATACAACTTCGGAGTGTGGGTTCTGCCTATTGCTGATAGCGAAGCCCCTGAAAGAGCGTAAAGGGAAGCTAGCTGCAGGTAGGTCCCATAAATTCCCTTCGACGACACTGTCGAAAAGGTGATTCTCGGACGAGTCGAGAGATGACTCTCCTCGTTGGAAGAAAGCTAAAAGGTCCCGATCCACGCAGTGGCTCACACCACTCGTCCTCTTCCTCATAAAAGTTCGAAGAAAAGGTGCCAAAGATTGCCATCTTTGTCGTCCAGTTCCTTCCCGGAAGGATGCTCGTGCCTCACCAAATCGGCTTCATGGGCCGAGTGGGAGAAGTTCAGACTAAAGATGCTAAGTCTTCGACAAAACGGTCTCCGCCCTGCCGAAAGACTCCACGTCAAATCTTAAAAAATCCTCAACGCCACAGCCATTGAAGCCCCTGGCAGCGTTAGGAGACTTTTGTCGACGCAAGTCCCTAAATCCTCGAACGATGTAGAGTAAATATTGACTCCACTGCCAAGGAAGGATTTTTTTCAAATGAACTATCTTCAGATGCATTTCGTCCATTTGGATTGCAGTATGGGACACATAATGTCCCAGAGGCCTTAATTTCAGAGGACTCGAGAGTAAAAGATCTACATGACAACCTGCAATCTGCAAGTGGGTTGGACACCAGATATAGAGTTTAGCAGGCCAGATCCATCAGACCATGCCGATGGATCTTACAGACAACTGATATCTAGAGTGATAGAATATCTAGGATGGAGTAGACCTGCATCACTATTTGAGCAGGATGACCTAACTGATATTTTAGACAAAGGACCCTATTCTGCCATTCCATGTAGCTCTGCAAAAGAGTTAATGCCAACTGTGAGACGCCAGAGTTGCTTCCAGCTGTGAACAAAAACCTAACCAGCAAGTACTGTGCATCAAGTAGTGACCCATACTATCTAACAAAATATCCAACTGCTGAAAGGTTGGTAGTTCAGGCTGCCACTTCTACTTCCAGACAACAGGCATACCCAACTACCCCCCTGAACAGAGATGACAAACTTTATGATGCTTGGGCTAAAAAGGTTTTCTCTGTGGTAAATCAGCAAATGCCACGTGTGCACTGGCCAAGTTCACTTTCACATTATGGGATTGTATAGCGATGGCGGCTGAACATATCCCCGAAGGGAAAGAACGAGACCGCTTATAAACATTCTCAAGGATAGGAAAGATGTGATGTGCGAATCCCTGCAGGCTGGTCTCGACTCTGCAGGCAGCATCAACAGAGCAGTGGCGGCTAGCACTGGAACGCGCAGATTTGCCTGGTGAAAAATTCTGGTTTTGCTCCAGATGTACAGTCCAGACTTCCTAACTTGCCCCTTGACGGCACACATTTATTTGGCAGCAAGGCTGACGAGAGCCTGTAGAAGCTGCAGACCTCCAAGCTGCAGCCAAATCCCTTGGCGCAGCAATCGGACAGCCACCTACTCGCCCCACCGCTACAACTTGGAGGGGCAGGTCCTTTCGCTATTACTTCTCAGTTGGAAGAGGGGGGAGGACTGTCGAATCTAAGAGGTTAGAAAACATTCCCCCGTGGTGGATGGGGAAGAGGTGCCAAGACTGCCCAGGCAGGGGCCGCTTTACCCTCTGCACCAGTCGCCTCAAACCCCCCCGAGGCCTTACTCCCCAAGACGCTGTTGGGATGCAGACTCTCACAGAAAGAATGGCGGGGTATTACTTCAGATGCATGGGCATTGGAAACAGTGGCCCAGGGTTACTGACTTCCCTTTCTAAAAAGGCCTCTAGGATCATCCACCGGGGAACAGCTCTTTCAAAGGTCCAGATTCACTCCTTATGCTGGATATTTTGACCCTGCTAGAGAAAAGTGCTATAGAACCGGTACCTGTAGCGGAGAGGAACAAGGGTTGGTACTCCCCTTACTTTCTAATGCCCAAGAAGGACAGAGGATTGAGACCCATCTTGGACTTAAGAGACTTAAACAAATTCCCTAGTAAGGACAGGTTCAAGATGGTTACACTTTCTCAGATCCTTCAGACCCTCCACCTTCAGGACTGGATGGTATTATTGGACCTTTAGGATGTTTACTTTAATGTGCCATCCATCACAAGCATAAAGTACCTAAGGTTTGGCGTTGGTGGTTCTCATCCATTTCAATTTCTGCCTTTTGAGCTGACCTCCGCCCAAGGGTTATCCCCCCCCCCCCAAGTAGATGGCTGTAGTGGCAGCGATTTACTCCGGAGAAGAGAGGGGGGGGGGGTTGCGTCTACCCCTAACTGGACGATTGGCTGATAAGGGGATGTCCACCTCCAACCCCCCCCCCCCACACCCCCCAAACAGGCCATTGAACAGCTCCGCTCCACCTGTCACTCCCTCCCCAGACTGGGCTTCTCCCTCAACTTAAAGAAGTTCCACATGATACCATCTCAAAGTCTCCACTTCACCGGGGCTGTCCTAGATGCTTTCTTGGGAAAAGCCTCACCACCCTAGGTGAGGGCTCAAGACATTCTGCAGATGGTCAACAAATTCCAGAATTCCCAGTGTCTCCCAGCCTTCAATTTTCTGAGGTTGCTCAGCCTCGTGGCATCCTGCATTTTCCTGATGCCATAGATTCTCCTGAGAATGAGATCCCTCCAGTGGGCTCTCAGTCAATGGTCACAATTCCCAGGCGAAATGGCAGACCGTTTTCAGGTTCTAAGCAGAGTAGCACAAGATCTGCTGTGGTGGACCTGCCAATAAAAGATTCTGAAAGGAGTACCTTTTTGGAAACCATGGCCGGAGATAATTGTAGTGACTGATGCCTCGCTCACGGGATGGGGAGCCCACACCAACGATCTGACAATCGGCAGTTGTTGGTCTCCGTCGGAGTCCAAACTACACATCAATCTTTTGGAGCCGAGGGTGATCAGACTAGCGCTGAAGGACTTTATGCCCTCTGTACAGGGAATGTCCCGATAATAACGGACAACACAGTGGTCACTACCACTGTTCAGAGAAGCAATGCAGCTTTGGTACTGGGCAATTCAAGAAGGAATCTCTCTATCTGTAGTTCACCTAGCCAGAGAGGGGAACACAGTGGTCGGCGCTCTGTGAAGGCAGAGGAGAGTCTCCCACGGGTGGGAACTAGCTCAAGATGTCCTTCAAGAGATTTTCACCCTTTGGGGAACCCCTCAAGTGGATCTGTTCGCGACCACTGCCAACAGGAGTGCGAACTGTACTGCTCCAGTGAATTTCCCTGGAGTTTCTACTCCTGTACGTGTTTCCTCCAGTCCCCGTCATTCCTCATGTAACAAGGTTGAGAAAGTTCAGGAAACTCATGATCCTAATTGCTCCGGATTGGGCCAGGAGTATGTGGTATCCAGACCTTCTGGACATGACCATCTGCCCTCCAATAAGTCTTCCACAAAGACGGGACCTTCTCTTGCGAGAGGCGGGTTGGATTTTCCATCGAGAGGTCAAGATTCTCAACCTTCATGCATGGTTTCTGAAAGGTTGAGATATAAGGATTGGGATCTCCCGGATGACTTAATTGAGATTTTGCTTTCGGTTAGGACAGCAACAGCATCCTTGTTCCAACAGCAGCGTTACAAGTTCTGCAGCTGGTGCAGGGCTAAGAATGCGGACCCTTTCACCTACGGTGTTATCTTTCTTGTTACATCTGGCTTATCTGGGGCTCCAGGTTGGTACAATGAAAGGGTATCTGGCAGCAGCGCCATCTTTTTTTTTTTCTTCTTTTTTTTCTTTTAAGCGCTCCTCTGAAGAGGTATCTATCTTCAGAATTCCACTGGTTATACAATTCCTCAAAGGATTGACAAACATCTTTCCTCTGGTCCCTGTTTGAGATCTCAACCTAATTCTAAAATATGTGCGCTCCATTCGAGCCTATCCACTCCTGTCCTTTAAGATTGTTGACTTTAAAGACCAGCCTTTTAGTGGCCCTTTCATCAGCCAGTAGGGTGAGTGAACTTCAAACCTTGTCCTCCAAACCTCCTTACAGTCTTCTTTAAGGATGGTGTTCCTTAAGGTTAAACCTACTTTTCTACCAAAAAGTTTCATTTAACTGAAAACATAATTTTACCTTTTTTCTATCCTCCACCATCCTGGAAAGGAAGAGGAGATGCTACACAGGCTAGTCCCAAAACGTGCACTTAGCCTCTACATTGGCAGGCTGTCTAAATTAAGACTGGACAATCAACTGTTTATTGGATATAGGGGCCATATGTTTGGTATGGCGGTTTCAAAACAAACCTTATCTAGGTGGATCATCCTTGCAATCTCTGAATGCTACATGTTAGCTGGAAAAGGTCCCCCTGAGGGTCTTTAAGCACATTCAACCCGGGGCATGGCTGGCTGCAGAGGAGAGTCCCAATTCAGGATATTTTTACAGCGGCCACATGGTCCTCAGTCCACACATTAACCAAGCACTATAAGGAATTTAAGGAATTTAAGGACTTTAAGGAATCCTTGTTTTCTTTGCAAAGCACCCTTCCTCTGAAATGTCGTCCCAGCTGCATTGGGTCGCGAGATAGGCTGCGTCAGATTGCGAGAGTTGGTAGCCCCTGCGTCACTGTGTTGCAGTGACTGTCGCTGAATGATTTTCTTGGGTTTCTTGTGCCCCCCCCACCCCCCGCCCTCCAGACCTGCCAAGTTTGGACCAAAACCAAGTTAAAGGGCAGAGAGTACTGAAGTCACTTAACGGTGACCCCTTGTTTATCATTTCACTTTTTACACATAGAGGATCCTTTGTGGTCTTCTCTTTGGCTTGGGTAAACTCTGCTCCTAAAGTCCTCAGTTTGGAATAGCTTTATTTATTGCAGCAGTCCCCCTCCTGACTCCTGGAATCTGTTTTACCCTTCACCCTTCAGAATTCTGTCCCTAACATTTGCCAGCTTCCTAAAAAGGTACTTTGTGACCTTGGCGCATGGTTTAGCGTATTTTACACGAGCATCGAACATGGATTACAAGGTTCCATGCATCATAGGGCTGGACGTTTAAAGTTAGGATTATCATTTCTGAAGTTTGTCTATGCTCTAAAGGTTATTCACCCTCTTCCCTTACAGGTATTGGTGGAGTTACTAACTTTATCGCATTGACTCCAGTGATTGTAAATATTTTACATAGTGTGTTGCGTATGTTAGCTAATGCTTTTCATTATTCATCTGTGTCTTGGGCCCCTAATAAATAGTATATTTTGGTATACTTCTCTCTAATGGTAATTATTGGTGTTTCACTGTGTGCTCATTGAAGACCTCTGATCACTCGCCTCCCAAGGCCTAACCTTGACTGCTCTCCAAGCTACCGTAAATTGGTCTCCCCCGAAGTTTCACCTGTTCATCAAACAGGGCTGGCCGCCTTAACATCTTTTCACCAGAGCAGAGTTTAGCAATCCATTGCAACAGATAACCTTCACAATTTCCTCTAACATTGATGTACCGAGGGAATCGCTACACAAAGGTTCCTGGGCTCTTGGCATGGAAAAACTACCCTCCTGCGACAGCCACCCTTCTGTGACTAGCTATGTGACTCTGAACTTTTTTTTATTTAAAAAAGGGAAAATGGTGCCTGTCAAACAAATGTGTTTAGGCCAAATCCTTCCATGTTTTCCTACATGCCGTTATGAAATTAATCCGCTTCAAACACTCCATTGCGTGGGTCTGTTGTACAACGGGAGCGAGGAATTGATGAATTTCTGTGCATGCCCCATGCCTTCCACCCTTTCCTCCTGCTGACTTTCTGAGGGACATCTTTGCAGAAACACCTTTTACCTCTTCCCCCTCTCTCCCCACCACGGTGTGCACTCTAGTCTGCTTTAGGCACGTCCCGACCCGACCCACCCCTCTCTGCACTTCCTCTGCTGGCTTGGCCCGTCGGTCACCATGCATCACACAGAGGACCAATTTATCTAACAGCTAAGCCACTGCTTTCTTTCAGCACTCATCACTTAAATGCACTACTAATTCCTTAAAAGCACTTTGAAGTAAGCTACAGATGGACAACCTTTCAAACAGTTTAAAGGAAGTTTGACCATGCTCCATCTCATTGGGTAAATCATGGTATGCTATTAAAGATTTACTGTGATTCAATTTTTGTACTGGCTTGCAGACTGGGTTGGTCTCTTAACGGACGAGATTAAAGCTTTCATGTGGAGTAGCTGGGAGGGGCAAAGTGACACTAGTATTGGGCATCTTTCCTTAGCATCCCGACCTTTCACCAGCTGGAAAACACCAGAAGCCACACCAATCTCACAAATGTCAGCTTTATTAGGGAACTTACTCTTATAGCTCTTCAGCAGTCACCGAGAATCTTTCAGAAAGGGGGAGGGTGATTGTGTTATTTGAGATGTTAGAGCATTTTACTTAGGCAGACTTTTAGGCAGGGTTTTCTATAGGCGATTTAGGCAATGCTGTAAACTAAATATAATTTCAGTTTTTACTTTAAGCAAAACTCTTTAAAAGATGGTGTTTCCTTGAAAAAGGCAGGCTAGAAGAGTCTTGGTATGAAAATCTGCATGCATGTTTTGGGCAGGTGTGACCGGATTCAAAGGGTGGACGAAAAATAGGTCTGGGTAAGGTATCCCAGACAACTGGAAGGACCTGTGTGGGGATCCACTTGAGTTGTTAGATATCGTTCTATTAGTCTTAGTTCAAATGTAAATGAGGAGTCATCTAGTAGTTCATATGTTTTCAAAAGTGGTCTTTATTTCTATAAAAAACATAGTCAGTCCTGTGGCGAATAATGTCCAATGCATTTCAGTCAATGTTGTCCATCTTCAAGGACTCATATTATTGCCAAACTTCTTTTGACTTCATATGGGGTAAGCCCAAAGTTTTCTGGTGCCTTCCATCACTCTTAATCTGTGTAGATGGGTTGGCACAAGTTCTATTCAATACAGCATCTTTGTGAAAAGCTGTGACAGCAAGTCGCCTATCTATTTACATGGATTAAGAGTGATGGAAGGCACCAGAATCAGTAACAGAAAATTGTTGGCTTACCCCATATGAAGTAAAAAGAAGCTGGGCAATAATGAGTCCCTGAAGATGGTCGACATTGACTGAAATGCATTGCCCATTGTATCATTGAATTTTTATAGAAATAAAGACCACCTGTTGTGAAAACATATGAACTACTAGATGAATCCTCATTTACATTTGAACTAAGACTAATAGAACGATAGTTGTCTGGGATACCTTACCCAGACCTATTTTTCATCTAAAAGTTTGCATCACCCCACAGTGCGAATGGTGAGAGATCTGGCGACGGCACTAAATAACGGATTTCAAACCACAAAAGCTGACTCCACTCTCCAGGACTGTCCAACCTGTCCCAGAACATCTGGAAGTGGGCTCTCAGACACATGTTCCTACTGTCACAACATGTACCAGGGGAACTCGATCTGCTAGCAGACGAACTCAGCAGAGATTTCCCCCTGCCCGCAGAGTACGAAGGGCGGTTACACAAAGACATGGTCTTCGACGTCTTCACACAGTGGGGTTTCCCAGAAATAGACCTGTTCGCAACTCTGGAGAAGTCACAATGCCAAGATTGCGCCTACAGGTACCCTCAGAACCAGTCCAAGGGGAACGGTCTATCGGTTCCATGGTCAGGGAAATTTGTTTACGCTTTCCCCCGACTCCCCTTCTCAACAAGATTGTGCACAAGATGCACCGGGAACAAGCCACCATGATACTAGTGGCCCCTATGTGGGCCCGGCAACCATGGTTCGCTCATCTGATGGAGATGTCTCTGTCTCCACCACTGAAACTGCCATGCCCGTACAACATGCTGTCACAGGACAAGAGCAGGCCACTGCATCCATGCCCTCAAACCTTGAACTTAGCACCCTGGCTCCTGAGGTCATAGAATTTGGACATTTACAACTTCCACAAAGGTGCATGGACATCCTCAGGGAAGCTAGAAAACCTAACACTCGCCACTGTTATTCTAGCAAATGGAAGTGATTTGTCATCTGGTGTAGAGGAAGAAGCACCAACCCTGTTGACTGCCCTCCCACACAAATTGTTCTGTACCTGACCCATTTGCTGGACTCAGATCTGGTATTCTATTAAAGTCCACCTAGCGGCACTTTCTGCACACACCACTTCCCAACTCAGTGTCATGGTGGAAAGTCCCAGTGATCAAAGCCTTCATGAAAGGGGTAAAAAGGATACACCCTCCAATAGCAAACCCAGCTCCCGGCTGGGACCTAAATGTGGTACTCGCCAGGCTCATGGGTTCACCCTTTGAACCCATGCACAAGGCAACTCTTAATGACCTCACTCTTAAGACTGCTTTTCTAATAGCTATCACCTCCATTAGGAGAGTAAGTGAACTACAGGCTCTTTCTGTTCTAGACCCCTTTGTAACGGTTCAGAGATAAGGTAGTTCTAGGCACACATCCAAGGTTTGCACCGAAATTCATCTCGAAATTCCATGTAAACCAGTCAATAGAACTACCAACGTTCTTTCAAAATCCCTCAAATTTAGGAGAAAAGAGCCTGCATACACTTGATGTGCGCAGAGCTGTCATGTTTAATATGGAAAGAACTAGACCACTGACTAAGACTAATCAGTTCTTTGTCTCGGTGGCAGCAGGAAGACAAGGAGATGCAGTATCAAAGTCCACTATATCTAGATGGATTGTTCAATGCATCACTCTGTTATACTCTTGCTAAGAGAGAACTACCCTTCAAGCCAAGAGCACACTACTCGTGGCACTGGGGCATCCATAGCATTCATTGCAAATGTTCCCCTTGAGTCAATCTGCAAAGCGGCAACCTGGAGTTCTGTACACACCTTTACAAAACATTACTGTCTAGATGCCCACTCTAGAGCTGATTCCCAGGTGGGACAAGCAGTATTAAGACATCTTTTCTCTACTGTTCCTTCTCACAACCCACCTCCAACTCCGGGTACTGCTCGCTAGTCTGCACAGCATGTGATTCTAAGCAGATTAACAAACATCAGAAGACAATGCATTACTTACTGTAAAAGCATTTCTGATGGTTGTATCTGCTTGGATTCACATGCACCCACCCTTCCTCCCCGTTCGGATGGAAGGAACATAGACATCCTTTTATATCTCTCTTTTCTGTACTCACTCCCGTCTAGAAGGGTCCCTCAGGGCAGAAAAAATAGAGGGACCTCGACGTGTGAGGGGTTGTGGGTACACCGCATGTCACTATAGGGATAGTGTTACAGACACGCCTTGTCGACGTCCCCTTTTCGACTACGAAAAACAAAATGCAATACTCCGCAGTGACCACTGGATGTCGGACCTATGCACAGCATGTGAATCTAAGCAGATACAACCATCAGAAATGCTTTTACGGTAAGTAATGCATTGTCATCACTGTCACACCCTGCATGTCCGTATAAGTGCTTATAATATTCTAGGAACTCTCCATTTACGCCCTTTTGGGTGTCTATTTGTTCATTCTCCCCCTTGATTGCTCTGATCGGTGCTCTGGAAGTCTCACTTTTGTACAGCCATGCTAGAATCTTCCCTGGTTTGTCACCACCTGCATGCTGCCTTTCTACATATTTTTTATAGTTTAGATTGCATAATCTTTCCCAGTGTCTAGCGCATTCCTGTTGCAATTGGCTTATGGTTTCTGCTTCCTCCTTAGTACTACCCGCCCCCCCCCGTCCCCCCTGACTTACTTGTTGCTATCTCTAGCTCGGTCTCTGCCTTTTGCAGTTCCCTGATTATTCCTTCCTGCAGCCCTTTGTATTTGGCTATAATCTCTTGGTCTTCCCTGAACATTATATCTTTTAGTGCATCAGCTCTAAGCCTCCACGTTGGAATCCTAGCCCTTGGGGGTCTGTATTGCCATATTAGAACCAGTGCGACTGAGGCTCTGTAACACTGAAACAACTTGTTTGCAATCCCCTGCGGTCCACCCCGGAACAGCCCCCTGCCCCCCTTTATGTTTGTTAGCCTCAGTTGAGGCGATATTACTGTTATATTTATCTTATTATGTTCCTAATAGCAGATCATAAAGAAGGTAAAGCTACTGTTATTCATAAATGCCAGTAAACTACCATGTTGAAAAAAAAAGAACCAATGGCGAGTGGTCCGATAGGACCCTTGCTTTATATTCTGTTTGTGCAATTTTCACCATAATTTCCTGTGTAGCAAATATTTTGTCTATCCTCGTGTACAGATTCTGAGGGGCTGAGTAATGTGAATACTGTATCATGTGGTTGTTGTACCCTCCATGTGTCCTCTACCCTCCATGTGTCCTCTAGCCGGATGTCTGTCAACAAGGTCTTCAAAGCCCTGGCTGCAGGGGCAGGCCTGCCCACCCTTTTGTCTGATCTGTATATACTTGGGTCTAATGTACAGTTAAAGTACACTCCAAGCCGCCATCTTTGTACCTGAAGTGTGTAATCTGGGTATGCCGTTATTGTTGCTGATGCTCTCCGGATCGTGTCTCCTTTCCGAAAGTGTTCTAGGATCTTCTCCCGGTCCCGATAATTTAGTATTTTGTAAATGATCGTCCTCTGGGGTGGAGGGGAGAGGTTGGGAGGGTTACGGGGGGGGGGGTGGTGGGGGCTCCGCATCAGTGCCCGATGGGCTCTTTCAACCGCGAACCCTTGGGTCAGTGCCCCTCCATCTATTTCTTGCAACAGCATGGTTTAGATGTAGTCTGTGGGGTTGGAGCCTTCCTCGCCTTCCGGGAGCCCTATAATGTGAAATGTTATTTCTTCGGGCTCGTCCTTCAGCTTCCTCTGCCCTGTTCTCCAGGTTACCCACTTGCTGGTGCAGTACGTGGATCTCTTTATTTATTCATATTTGTTAAGCGCACAGGAACACCCCTGAGGCATTGTGGCACTGGTTACAGAGATAGCGCTGGTTACAGGAATAGCGCGACTTAGTTACAACATAGAAAAAATAGCTCAGCATACAATGTTATACAAGAGCATTTGCAGTACGTATTAGTTGGCTGTCGGAGAGTAGGTTTAGTTAAAGAGAGGTTTTGAGTTTTTTTCTGAATGCCAACAGGGAGGTTTCTGCTCTTAGAGCGTGGGGGAGATTGTTCCAGAGTCTGGGAGCTATGTAGGGGAAACCCCGCCCACCTGCTGTGGTCTTGTTGATACGGGGTACAGTGAGTTGGTTGGTGTAGCACAGTCTGGTTGGTCTGGATGAAGTCAGAATGTGGATAGTGTCTGAGAGGTATGATGGTGCAGTGAGATGGATACATTTATGGGTGGTCGTCAGAACCTTGAAGGTGATGCGTTCTTTGACAGGGAGCCAGTGAGCGGAGTGTCTTGCAAGTGAAATGTGTTCCCTTTTGGAGATGCTTAAGGCTGCTCTTAGGGCATTATTTTGGGTGACCTGTAGTTTGTTTAGGTTTTTCTCAGATGTGCCGGCTAGGAGAGCATTACAATAATCAAGTTTGGCGCCTATGGTGGCTCTTGTTATTGAGAGGCAGTTTTCTTTGGTGAGGAATGGTTTGATGGCATTGATGAGTTTGGTGCTTAGAGCAGATGCAGAGACAATGGCACTAACTTGTTTGTCCATAGACAAAGTTGCATCAATGTAGACCCCTAGGGTTTTCACCGAGGATAGGACTGGAATAATGCAGTTGTCGATGTTGAAGTTGGCATAGAGACTATCTAGTTTAGTCAGTGTATTTGTTTGGCCGAGTATCAGGATCACAGTCTTATCCCTGTTAAGACATATGCGTTAGTGGCCATCTAAGCTTGAATGGTGGCGTAAATGTGTTTAAGGGCTAAGGCGTCTGCGTGCTATAAGCCGGTTAGAGGGAGGAGCACTTTGGTGTCGTCTGCGTAATTGGTATATGCAATCCCAAGTGCATCCAGCATATCGAACAGGGGTTTGGTGAAAAGGTTGTACAGTGTAGGGGCTGTACAAGAGCCTTGTGGGACACCGCAGTGTATTGTGGAAGGTGTGGCATTGGAAGTGCTTTTCATTGCCCTCCCTTCTAGGAATGATGTTATCCATGGGGTGGCTTGGTCAGAGAAATGTGCGTGGTGGGAAAGGTGTGACGTGAGGGTCTTATGGTCCACTAGGTCGAATGCCGCTGATAGGTCGAGGAGAAGTAGAAGGGCTGGTTTACCTGTGTCCAGTATCTTGGTTATTTGGTTTTTTAGGTCCAATAGGGCAGTCTCTGTTCCATGACCTTTGCGGAAGCCTGACTTTCGGGTGCCTAGAATGGAGTTTGTTTCCAGGAATAATTGGCTTTGGCTGTGTGCCACTTTATCTAGAATCTTAACGAGGAAAGGGACTGTCGTTATGGGTCTGTAGTTGTTGGGCATCGTAGGGTCAAGAGTGGGTTTTTTTTTTAGAAGTGGGCGCACCCATGCTTTGAGATTGTCTGGGACGGAGCAGATCATGAAGGAGGAATTAATGAATGCGGTAATGAGTGGGGCAAGTTGTTCAGCGCAGTCCTTGATTAATTTGGGGTGGCATATATCTCCTTTGCAGGTCGATGGTTTCAAGTGTTTCAGAATGTCCAGGACTTCTTGTTCCGAAACTTTGTTGAAGGCAAATTTAGTGATGTTAATGGTTTTACTAGAGGAGTGAGGCTGTGAGAGCTGACTCTGTTTCGGCAGGGTATTGTAATGGCTCAGGATTTTGTTTTGTAAGAGGTCTATTTTGTTAAGCATGGCGGCTTGGATACTGTTGCACCAGGCTTCGTCCTTAATGATCTTGTCATTGGAGGTGGGAGGCACTGTAAGCTCCTTGAAAATAGAGAAGAGTTCCCTTGAGTGGGACTTGGATTCAGCTATTCGGCGGTTGTATGACTCGGATTTGGCATTGAAGATGGCAGTTTTGTATTTTTTTGCGATGTCTTTGAATAGGTCTTTGGTAGTGTCGCATGGGTTGGTCTGCCAGCTTTTGAGCGCTTGCTTGGCGCTTGTTACGTAGAGCTAGGAGGACCCCAGTGAACCATGCATTGGAATGGAAGGACTTTTTTTGTTTCTTTTCCTCAAGGGGAGCAATGGAGTTTATAGCATTAGTGAGCGTTTTCTTGAGAATGTCTGCTAGAATCTTAGGATTTTAGGATCTTGTGAGAAAGGAGGTGCGAGACATGGGGTGTTGAGAAGGGGGTGTAAGTTGTCTGCAGTTAGTTTTTTTGAGCTTCTGGCTACGGTGGCAGGTTTATGTACCAGTGTTTTTTTAGTTGGAATCGTAGGGATAGAGAACTGTATGCAGCTATGGTCTGTCCAGGGGAGGAAAGTATTGGATGTGATAGAGGAGTTGTAGTTGTGATCGGCAATCCAATCTATAGTTCTGCCTTTGGTGTGGGTAGGAGACATAATTTTTTGTGTGAAATCTAGGTTAGACAGCTCTTTAGGAGGCTGCAGTTTTGTCCTTGGGATCGTAAAAGCCTAGATTGAGATCACCCAGTGGTGTTTTGGTGGATTTTTTTAAATTTTCGTTGAAAATGTGGGTGATTTGCCCTTCAAAGTCAGCTGGGAGTCCTGGGGGCCTGTAGATGACGTGGATGTTGATGGTGTTGTTGTGCGAGACAGTTTGGCAGAAAGTATGTCAGTGTTCCCTTCCCATGTGTGGGGAATGGGTCTGATGTGGTGGACGTCTTTATAGATTAGGGCGACTCCCCACTTACTTTAGTTGGTCTGTCTTGCCTAAGAATGGAGTAGCCTTCTGTGATGGCTAGAGTAATGGTGGGGCCTGAGGCTTCATGCAGCCAGGTCTCAGTGAGGTCTCAGCGATGGCTAGCAGGTGTAAGTCGAGGCTGGAGATAAGTTCATTGATTTCTAAGGCATGGGCAGTGAGCGAGCGAGTGCTAAGTAGTGCGCATTTGAGTATAGGCGCTGGCTGATTTGTGTTTGGACGCTGTTGATTAGTTAGCTCTGAAGCATTAGTTTTGCTGGCGCTATTGCTCTCATGTCTTGTCTCAGGAGGGTCATATCCACTTGCACTGCGTCGATCTTGTGTTCTAGCGACGTTTTTAAGCTTGCCATCGCTGCTTCCAGCTTAGTTTCCCAAGTGGCCTTCAGGTCTGCTATTGCCTTCAAGATCTGTTGTTCTCGCTGTTCAGTGGTGTCGATTCTGCTTGTGAGCAGCTCTTTGTTCTTGGCTGTGGCGGTGTTTTGGTGTATTCTTCTGTGGTAGGTTGTTTCCCTTTCTGTTTGTGTGCTTTGGCTGCCATCTTCACGTGACTCGGTATGCTGCCCGCTACCTCAGGGGTTCTGGCGTCTGTTTTGGGCTTGCAGCAATTCAGTGACTCTTGGATTTTGTCTGGAGCACTGGATTGCTTCACCGCGGGCTAGGGTGCCGCCCCAAGCGCCACCTGTATAGCGGAGTGTGTCAGCGCAGTGTACTCCAGTGTCTTAATCGCCTTTCCTCCCTCTCGTCCTTCAGTTATGGTCGTGGGATATGTGTCTCAGCTGTACCTGACATGGCCTTGTCATCTCCTCGGAGTGTGGCGTTTTGTCAGCTGCCTGTTTCATGCCCCTGGGCGTAAGACTCCACCAGTGCCCCTGCTCCCCACATATATGCACTGTAATCTGTATCTTGGGGGAACCTCGTACTGTGTGCCAACCTCTTCCTCCTTTCTTTAGGTGCCTGGTGAATCACTGTGCTCTGCCGTCTTCCGCTCTCCTTTCAGGCAACCCAATGTGGCGTACAGCAGGCTGCCTTATTTGCTGAATGAATGTTCCAGGGAGGGCTCTTATGTGAGCCGAGGCACTTCTTTGTAGTGTATGGACCCTGGTATTATTGCATGCGCCTCTGGTGTGAATATTCAGGGCGGATGCCTTCCCAGGCGGGTGCGCGTCCCAATGTCACACAGGTCCGGGTTTTCCACTGTTCCCAGTGCGGATCCTGCGTGCAATGTGCGTGTCTCCGTTTCTCTTTTCACTCCGCCCCACGGGCAGACATTCTGTGGAGGCATCGCTGTCCGCCAATATTTCAATACGCGTCTCGCTTCCCTGCCTCACTGTGATGCAGGCTTGCTTGTCCGGCAGGGCTCCGTTGTTAAATGTGTTTTAGGGGGCCTTATGGGTGTAGATTATTCAGCCCCACGTTACTTGCGATCTGTGGCACCCCCCCGTCCTGTAGGCACAGTGATCGCTGCGCTCCACAGCATAGTCCCATCCACAGCGGGGAGAGGGGATGTAGTTGCGGGTTCGCTCGCTCCTCTCCTCTTCAGTGATGCTGACTGCCAGTTCACAGGCATACGCGGCATGCCTTCTCCACGCACCCCAGCCACATCTGTGCACCTATTCATTCGATGTGAAAAGCCTGCTCGAGTTCCGTAACTTTTTTTCCCCCCATTTTGGGCTGGCAGCGCTGTTCTTTCAATCCATCATCTATGATGTAGCGTACTACACTGTACGGGCTACATTATATCTTGGTCCTTAGTTCTCATGAGCGGCCATTTTGATTCGAAAGCCGCAAGCATTTCAGCAATCTTACAATGCAATTATGTTGCTCCCAGGTGATCAGTTCAAAATCTGTCTCGGCGCGTAGTGTTCCCCACGATCTTATGCAGCTGCACCTTCTTTCTGGGGTTAATTCCATGCAATCTGCTGGCGGGCAGTCTCAGGATTCTATCGGATCTGCAGGAGCTCCAGGTCTTTCCAGCCTCCTACATGGCTCGTTGGCCACGCCCCCCATTTTGGTAGCGATGTTATCAACAAGCAGGGTGGCACCAAGTCCTCTCTCCTTGTGGATCTTGCCATGCAAATTTGGGACTATCCAGCGCAATGTTTGGCTCCAGGCTGTACACATCCCGAGTCACATCAATTTGGCCGCAGATTCGCTCAGTCGCCAATCAGCAGTAGTTACGAGTGGGAGATGAACAGCAATGTCCTTTCCAACATTTTCCATTAATGGGGCACTCCAGAGGTGGACCTCTTTGCAACTTCTTCAAACAAGAAACTGCCTCTTTGTGTCCAGGGACGGGCCCATGAGCGTTCTCCCTGGGTGACTACCTCGAAATCTCGTGGGACAGCATGAAAGCTTATGCTTTTCTTCATTGCCTCCGATCATGGGTCGCTCTGCAAGTTCAGGAGCACATCGAACTGCACTCTCCTGTTCAAGGGTTCCCCGGTGGCCAACAAGATTCTGGTTTTCGGAACTACAGCATATGTCGGAGCTTCCCCATGTCAGATTGCCACAGATTCCCAGCCTGCTTCACCAGAGCATTCACCAGATATGGCACCCCTCCCCTCCATTGTTCAGCTTGGTGGCCTGGTACCTGAGTGCAGATCGTTAACACAGTTCGATCTGTCCAAAAACAATGTGCGCATTATCCAAGCGGCCAAGAAGCCTGCTACGGAGGCCCAGTTAAGGAGCAAATGGCTCCGGTTTTTCCATTGGTGTTTAGCTAAACAGCTCGATTCCAGGCAAGCTTCAGTCGACACGGTTCGCTCTTCTGTGTCTGGTCTGGCCGTTTCTGGCATCCATGTTCATTTATGCAGAACTTACTAATCCAGTCATCAAAAGGCATTTTGCGGGTCTCTTCATCTCTTCCTGACCGGGGCGTTATGCCATAAGCCATTTGAACCCAAGGCCACTGTCGATCTTAAGTACCCTTCTTGGAAGATGTCCTTACTGATCGCAATAACATCGGCCAGGCAAGTAAGTGTGCTCCAAGCTCTTTCCGTGGAACATCCGTTCTTTACTTTCCACAGGGATAAGGTTGTGCTTCGCACTCGTCCTTCCTGTCTAATGTGGTTATCGATTTTAATTTGAACCATTCGGTCTCCTTACCCGTCTGCTTTTTTAACCCAGCATCTCATGCCAAGAGTTTTACACAACTTGAACGTCAGGCGAGCCCTAAAGTTTACCTCGCTAGAACGAGTGAGCACAAGCTCCTCAGAACTTCACATTTGGAGACCAGAAGGGGAAACCAGCTTCCGAAGCAACTATCCCTGCTGGATTGCCTCATGTTTTTCAGAAGCCTATAGCATTCAAAGCCTTCGACCACCGAAGAGCATCTGTAGCAAAGTGACTGCTGTTGCCTTCCAAAAGTATGTCCCTTGGGAGTCCATCATCAAAGCGCCTTTGTGGGCCTCCCCATCGGCTTTACCTGAGCTCCAGGGCTGATGCCCATTTTGGCCAGGCTGTTCTTCAGAACCTATTCCAGTAAAGTGGTTTTCCATCCACCCGTATTGCCTATGAGGGATGCTTGGCAATCTCCCGTAAGTATGGAGGAAAGGGGACGGGACGTAGTAGTATAACAGTTACTCACCGTAGTGACTACCTTACCCCTAGTCCATAGTCCTTTTCCCCCATACGCCCGCCTGCCGTCCCCTCCAATAAGTATGCTCTATTATTGCTTAAATGGTCGCAGACGTGGCGATAGAAAAGGACTGAAGGGCGATTCGCGGGGCGGAGCTCAGGAGGGCAGGATTGCGGCCACATGCAGTATCCTGCATACAAATAGGACAAACGTTTTAATTTTTTATGCTTTTTGACAAAAGTGCTGCGTTCTCGTCTCGAAGGATGGAACGTCCCATAAGTATGGAGGAAAGGAGACTATGGACTAGGAGTAAGGTAGTCACTACGGTGAGTGACTTTGTTAGAAATTAACCTGTGCAATTGAGCAATGATGCATGAAACCGCAGACCTTGTGCCACTGATGAGACCACGTCTATCAACCTTTCATGATAAATGCATAACACGCATGATTGAAAACATTGAATGTCTTTCAGTATCTTTCCCTGATCCTCGCTTTAAGGTGAAAGTGGCTGCCTTCTTGATGCATTTGCTTACAGAGCAGAGGGTTTGAAAAGTGTCAATAGCTTAACATTCCCAAGAGCCAGCCACTTTTATGGCATCTGATAGCCCCCTCTTACCAAGTGCAGGGTTCAAAATTGAGATTCGATGAGCAGGAGCTAAAACCAGCTCCTCTGTGTCTGGCACCACCCTATAGGCAGGAGCTACTGCAGAGGAACCAGGATCTACCAGAGATGCTTTTTTAACTTTTTGTCAATTTTGTACGAATCATCTTGTTTAAATGTAGATTAGATGTGTTCTAATTTGTCTTTATTAACATTCTCATATACCCACAGTTAAAGATTTGCATGTTTGGAAGGCACCAGTTGGCCCTAGGAAACAAACGTAGCTGCTGGTTTCAAGCTTACTAGGCTCTAATATGCTAGAAGCGGGAGCGAAATGGCTCTCAGTTCCCCTCAATTTCGAACCTCGAAGTGCAACTGCCAGGTACGGGGAAATGCACCTCACTGCCCTCATCCCCGCTCCTCCTACCCCCTGCACCCCTGTCTCTCCACCCATTGGGAACCCCTTCCAGACTATGCTTTCTTCTGGGCAAGTGTGCAGTACATCTAGTGGTAGCGGTCCTTCTGCTGCAGATGGTGGGTGCATACTTTAGCAACATTTGCCAACTCAGTAGGAACGATGATCCATAGCAGTATTGGTTCTCAAATCCGTCTTTGTATTCAGAGCAATATTTGAAGATCCTGATGCCTTTACAAGCACAGCAACTGTCTCCTTAGTCTGCAGCCACTCCTGTAACAGGTCAGCAAAGTGGTGGTGGAGGATACTATTGTCATGAAGCTCAGGGTCTGGCTATTAAATGACACTGGTGGTTATGATTGAAGGTGCCTGTTGTTTTGAGGAGGATACACGTTTTGTTGAGGCCCCAGAGTGACCGAACAAGCATGCCATGTTTTGTAGGCCTGCAATCGGATTGCAGCATAGCGGTATGCGAGATTCCCTATTTGGACATGCCACTGTACGGAGTGAACCGATGGTCCCTAGTGCACAATTTCTAAATCGCTCCCACAGAAATGGGGTGGACACCTTATTTTTGCCGCGCACATAAAATTTCTATGCGTTGTGAAACATGAGCTTGAATGCAGAGAGGCGTTTGATTAACCCACTCTTAATCTGAGCCAACTTCCTCCATATAGTGAGACTTTTTGCACAATATTACCAAATCTTAAGACTTATTGCACTGTTGCCTGCGGTTAGTCGCAAGCTCAACTACAGCCTTTGATCAACACTTCAACTGCTCGTTTCCCACTGTTGCTAGACACTGTTTCCTTTGACACTGATGCTGTAATCCATATCCCCAGGTTTGGAATGGGATGGAGGATGAGTGAATCTGCCCTGCAGTTAGCTCAGCTAGCAGTTCAGCTAAAACCTAGCTTATGATGGTGATGGTTGCCATGATCCTTCCAGGTCCCTGCAACATCGTCCTCATCCTCCTGGGGACTTGTGGTGGGCCGTAAAGGCCATGGCTTGGGGTAGAAATCTCTATGGTTCTGTGTTAGTGGACAGGCCTATGGCAGTGAATGGGTGGCAGATAGTGCACCTCTTCCTGGAATTCTGCAATTGTTGCATTCCACTCCCACACCAGGAATCGGATTTATTACTTATTTGTCTGTTGTTTTGGAATAACTGTCCTTGTTTATTGAGTCTCTCCCAAGACATGCACGTGGTGCACTGTCACCACAGGATGCAGCAAACCTAAGCCTCATTGACTCATTCATTCTAAACCAAAGGATTCATTCTAAACCAAAGGATTCCTAAAGTAGGACACCTGCTCTTCAAATTACTACCCTCGCATGAATCTGTTTCTTCCACACCCAAAATGTTCCACCAAACTACATTGAACACTGTTTAATATGTTTTTTCCATTTTGGTGGGCGAGTATTTTTTTATTGTTTTTATTTATTTGTTTGGCTGATATTTTTATAGAAAATACATACACATGATCATAAACCAATATAAACATTTGCATAAGTGTCAATGTAACATAATAAGTTAATTTGATGTCCTCAGTATTTCTCAAGATACTTTCTCAAAATTAATAATCCATAGAATTTCATTCTCATGCTAAAATAAAAAAAAGAAAACACATATTTTGCAGACATACATAAACTATAATATTTTTTTGCCCATGTGCTAATCCAATTGATCATCGACCATTAACAAAACAGAGTCTAAATATTGTACTATAGCAATCCTAATTGTCGTGTGTTGACTAGTAAAGATTGCAAACCAGATTTCGTCTTCAGACATTGGGGTGTACATGGATAACCGGTTATAGAAATTTAATTTTCCTTTTCGACGTCAAGGCTGGACAAACGACAATTAGGTGTTGCAGTGTCTCAACACATTCTTTATCTTGACAAAAGCGACAGTGACTCAACTCGTATGGAAGAATTCCCCTTCTTGCCAAGATTTCCGCAGTTGGTAATAGGCTGAGTCTGAATCGCATATACCGTTGCCTGATATATGGTGATGGGAACTTTAACAAGTAATCTGCCATTACCCTGAGTTTTTTTGACCCAAATAATCTGCTATCGAAGTCTTTATAGATGCAACATTTAGCTCTATTGCAGATCCAGTCATGTTGTAGTAATTTTAGTTTGGCTCGAGTTGGGTTCGTTAGTAAAAGTTCTATTGATATACATGCCTCTGGTAACACATCCAGTACATGATTTTTCCATGAGAGGAAACACCTGCTCAGAATTGACTAGATGGTGAGCAAGAGCACTTAGAATGTTTTTCGCAAGACCCAACAAGCATTTACGAAAGAGGTTACACATTTTCCATGAAAGTTGTGAGTGTAATGATATTGACCCCAGTTCAAAACGTATGATGGGTTAAGGGGTGCACAAGGGTAAGTGCAACACAGATTTCCAAAAACGACCCTCATATAGGTCCCAGATGTTAGATTTCAATGGTAGCTTAGTTTCTGCCCCATACAACAGAATCGGCACTACTTTAGCTTGATAAAACATCGTAGCGTGTTTGCATGAAAATTTGCCGTATTTGAATGACCGAATATTTGCTTGAGATTTTAAAGTTTGTAATTTCAAGTTCAATGATGAAACTTATGGGACGTTAGACAAGACAAGGAGTTACACACCATTGACCCTAAGTATTTATATTCGCTGACACTAGACAACACCACATTCTGCAAGTGCCAGTTATAACTTTTTTGCAATACATATTTCGTTCGATGGCATGTGACAATTTGTGTCTTTTCCAGATTGATAACAAGATTGTTTTCTATTGAATATGTAGATAAAATGTTTAATAGATTCTGCAGGCCACTTGGTGTTTGAGATGACAAAATGAGGTCATCTGCATATAACATCCAGGCGATCTGTTGAGCACCCAATTTTGGCGCATCACTGATGTTTAAGAATGGTTCACCTAAATCAAGGATAAACAGATTGAACAAAAAGGACGCCAGGATGTAAGCTTGCTTAAGCCCTCGCTCAGTTGAGATGTATGCAGATAACAATCCTTCTAATGTAAGCCTAATTTGAAGTGTTGCGTTGGTGTGTAATTGTCTGACGATAGACACTAAGGAAAGCGGACAACCGTATTGAGTCATTCTTTTATACAACAGCTCAGGATCAACGGAGTCGAAAGCCACCCGGAAATCAACGAATGCATGATACAATGGCTGATTCCGGGTGGCAAATTGTGATTTTAACATGTTAAGTGTCATTATATTTGGGGCTGGTCCCAATCCCGAGACAAAGCCTGTTTGGAATGGGTCTTGTTTCCCTTGATAATTTGCCCACTTATTTAGGTCCCTAAGAACAATTCGATTGAACATTTTTCCAGGGGCATCCAAAAGGGCAATAGGCCTATAATTAGCCGGGTTGTATCTATCACCCTTTTTATGTATTGGGAGAATAATTGAGTGTTTTCATGATGTTGGAATTCTCTGTTAGGATAATGTTAGAAAACGTGTTGTACAATATTTCTGAACACAATTTAGGTTGTTTTAGAGTATAATTAGATAAGCCATCTGGCCCAGGGGCTCGCGATTGGCTTGCTCTTTGAATGAAATAATCGATGTCGTCCCTATCAAAACATAGGGAGAATTTAGCAGTGGTATGTGCAAAATTAACCTGGTAATTGCGTGTTGGACATATGTAAAGATCAGTGAAGTGTTTGATCCAGACTTGTTCAGAGACATCGTTAGATTGATGTCTTATTTGATGACAGACTGTGGATCGATTAATAGCCCAGATCTGGGCTGTGTTTTTACCTGCCAAAGTACTTAACATGGTAGCCCCATCGTGCTGGTACAAGGAGGCTCTATGATATCGCAGCCAGTTCTTATACCTCGTTTTGATGTTGATCAATGTTCTTCTGATACTAAGTGGAAGTTGCATCGCTTGTCGTTTATTAATTCGAAAGTTGGTTTTCGCTAGTCGGACATTCATATTAAATGCATGTAAGGTTTGGACCTTGTTAGGTCTACAGTTGGTCATATTTGGTTGGAATAATTGCATAAGGTCATGATAAACAATTTCCCCCTATTGTTCATCTTTTATTTTTGTTAGTTCTGTGGCATAGAAACGGTTAAATCTTTTCAGAGATGATTCACTCCACTGTAGCCTAGTCCCTCTATTAGTCACAGTGACTAAATTGGCACAACATCTGTCTCTCAATTTAGTTAAGGGATCATTTACCTGCCAGTTCATAATTAGACAATTACGATCACTTAAAGTTGTGGTGAGAATGCAAAATTTAGTGACGTCAGCTATCATCTCCAGATTAACATAGATATAATCGATGATTGCTGTCGTTACGCCTCTATGCCATGTAGGTTGGGGGGGAATATCATCTGGAAAAGTTCCATTTAACATCTGCAGACTACGCAAGCTAACAAATTTGTTCCAGGCTTTAAGTCTATTGGTATTATCAGACTTGCACAAGCAATGCAAATTTAAGTCTTACGCTAGAATAAAAGAGGAGACGGTGCTGTCAAGGCATACCAAATCAAATAAATGTGCCACATCTCTCAGAAAATTATCATCTGGAATACCAAAAGGATTCCAATATGTGTTTATGAGAGCATATGTTGTGATACCTACTTTTAACTTTATTTGTAAAAATGGTTTGGGAGAGATCCAGTGCTGTGATGTGTATGCAGGACTTTGCCTAACACCAATTAAAAGCCCAGATGTGGGCCTACCATGATTATTTTTCTCGGCCGGATTTAGATACACATCATAGTTGTCCCAGGTTGGAGCTGTGGTGAGCAATGTCTCCTGAAACATAAGAATGTCAAAATTTTCCAGATTTGGGTTCTGACCATTCACCAGATGACTGAATACTCTTGTATTCCAACTGATGAGTGTGGCTCGATTCACAGATTGGCCTAGCTAATTCATACCTTGACAATTAAAGACTTTTTCCTCATCAATTTCCTGTGTGGAAGAATTACCATTTTCTGGACAATTTTCTGTAACCTGGACATACACAATTGTGGGCGGGTATAGTTTTCTTTTTAAATATTTTTTTTTAATTACTTTTTTTCATTTAAGGAAGTGAATGAGAAAACTAAAACCTAACCGGTCCCCTCACCAACCAAATTAAATATATTGGTTAATCCCTTTAATGCCAGTGCCACCACCACAAGAACAGTCAAACATTTCAAGTGTGATTGGGGTAGTGCTTCGAAAATTGCTGACGCCAACTCTCCAATCTTGACTCCTTCAACCATTCTCCCTAGCTAACCATCCACCCACTTATTACTAACCTGTCCCAGCTGCCGAGCAAAGTTTTCCATGCCCCCGCTGCCTGGAACTGGGCATGTGGGAACCACCACTATAGGATTCTTCCTTGTAGTGGGTCTTTGCTTTGTGTATTTGGTTATTGTACCATCTGTGCAGGGATGCGTTGAGGGTGGACAGTGTCTTACACTTCCCTGTGCCAGTGCCTCAGGTGCTTGAGGAAGGTCTGGTTAGCCAGTGAAAGACAACACCTACTTCTCCCTGTGGGACAGCCTATGTTGGTAAAGCCCCCTCAAGCACTTGAGTAAGCCTCGGCCCTAGAGGAGTATGGCAAATGGGCAGAGTATTTTTCCTGCTGCCAGTTTTACTTCCAAAGAGACTCCTTGGCCTGCTTTGCACTGTTTTTGGGCTTGGAGCCTGCTCTTACTTTTCCTTACTGCCTGCACTACTGGCTGTACCATCAGTTCAGCACCACCCTCTTACCTGCATGCTTCATCCTCCTTTTCCTGCTCCACCACTACTCCTATATACTCCTCACGCTCTTCATTCCCCCCCCGCCCCCAATCTCTAGTCCCAGCCCAACACTGGTGCCACCAGCAGTCGCATTATCAAGCCCAGTAGCAGAATCGTCTGTTGGAGAGGGTAGATTGACAGTTTCTCACACCCCACCACACATACTATGGAACAGGGGTCTGCAACCTTTGGCTCAACAGATGTTTTGGACTACGACTCCCATCAGCCACATCCATCATGACCAATGGTAAGGGGATCATGGTAGTCCTAGTCCAAAACATCTGAAGAGCTACAGGTTACAGATCCCTTCTATAGAACTAGGACTCTCCTTTGGATTTGTGGTAAGACAAATGTTTCAGAGCCACCTGCGTCCCTGCATCTAGATTGCTGAACTCTGCTGTACAGTGCAACATCCTCTGTATCCTATCCTCGAGCTTTTTCCGAAATAAAAAAAACACAGCAAAGGTTTACCCTAACACAATATTGAGCATGTAGGACTCCCCACCGGATTTTGTATTTACTTCTGCATTCAGTTCGCCATACATCCACTTGTCACTTTTACCTACTCATGCTTCTACCTCTCACTTCTCCTAGCCTTCACTTTGATGCAGAATAAGTAAAAGCAGGGATAAGTGAATGTAGAAGACGTTTTATGGGTGAAGTAAAGGGTGGGTTCCCTCGCCACTGTTTTGGAATTCGTCCTCTGATGAAATGTTCACTTTTTGCATGTGAAGTGTTTACTTAACGCCTTGTCGGTGGATTTTTACCTTGGTAATCTGGGCTTCAGTTATTGGCTACTGCTGTGCAGTTTTCTTTTATGTTCCTTAATATTCGCTGCTCTCCCCCTTTCCCCGAGGTCGTCTTTTAGACATATTGGAGCAAACGCCGCTTTTGTATCTCTACGGGCGAAGTCTGACCTTTGAGGTATTATGAAATGCAGATGCAGAGGCTTAACCAGATTTTGTTGTCCTTTATAGTGGATGCAAGCTTTAGTGTGGATTTTGCCTCCCATCTAATGTGTTCTGCTGTTAAATCTTATTTTGATTCACTGTTTCCATTAAACACCCTACACCTACCAGCCAATTCTGCCCTCTTGCTTGGTGGTATAGGATTGGGTTTGGGAACCAATGGGTGCGTAACATGACAGGGCCTGTGCAGCACTGCATAATATTACACCAAACAAATATTTCGATAAACCATTGATCAATGTAAAATATTTGTCACATGGAGAGAAAGCATAGACTCATTGAAGAAGTGGTCGGAACCATTTTTACGATGGATAAAGTGGCTTTTGCCGCTAAGATTCCCTTCAACTGGCAATTAAAGCACTTTTGGTTAAAAAGCGGCATTGACCAATATGACCAACCTCAATTTTCTAACAAAGCAGTGTCCAAACCTGAAAGGATTCGCAGCAGTGGCCAAGTAGGGAGATTGCTTTAATCTACTGGCAGGGGATTGGGGATATTGATTGTATGCGCTAATATGAAATAAAGACCAGCACGCTTGATTAACCGTATACCCTGGTCATCCAGGATTAACAATTTAAAAATAAGACATTTGATTTATTGTATTGCTTGTGTATCTAACTGATTCCTAACACGGTCCCCCTCCCCCCAAAGATATAGCAGCACCCATTCCTACAGCACCTAGTGCTATCCACTGATGCACCTCCACTGACACATTCCAATACTCGGTGCAATCTATAACCTGAGACCCAGATCCATACTCCATCCCCTATCCTCTGACACATCCCCATTTTCTATCAACAGCCCCACATGCCCCCCACAGCTGTCTGTCCAATAATTCCTGCAGTCACATTCACTCGCTCCCGCAGCTTCCACTCTGCATGCAACAAATTATAAGAGTCAATGCCACAGTCTAGCCACAGCACAGTCTCCCTCTCCCCTCTTCTCCTGCCCCAGACACAAAAATGCATGCATTTCTCTTTCAGGCAGCTCACCACCTTCCATCAGCCCAATACACATACACTGCACCACCTTACATCCATACTCCTAAGGAAGCACGTAAGGGGTTAAGTGCCCAATCTTCAGCAACCACTGGTACAGACTGGAAAGAGGAGTCGTCTGGGTCGAAGTTAGGATGAGGGATGGGAGAAGAGAACAAAAAGGTCTAGATGAGAAGTTGCTTACTTTGGAACCAGAAGATCAGAGTTTGTCCCAGATTCCTCATTTTACTAAACTTGTGTGTGTCTGATTTGGGGTGGGAGGAGAATCCCCTGAACCAGTCCCCTGGTTAAAACACCTGACTGGGGTGAACACTAATAGGATGCTTTAACTGGCCTTCAAGACCTTTTCCGTAGGGAGGATTTGAATATTGGGAGCTGGCCATAAACACGCACCCAGGCATGCAAATTATGACCCAACCATGGTTCCAGTTTGATGGAAAATTGCACACACTGGAAAAATTTGATCTCCTAATTATTTTACAACTAGCTGGGGTACCCAGCGTTGCCAGTGTCCTGATAGTGTTGTCTCTTGTGCCCTGGAGGATGTTGCTCTTGTCCTTTGGTTGGCAAGTCGTGCTGCTGTTTGGTGTGTTTCAAAAGCTCTTGATATTGATATTCGCTTTGCATCAGATGGAGCTTTTCCAAGTGATATATATATTTCTGATGTTTGTTAATCTGCTTAGAATCACATGCTGTGCATAGGTCCGACATCCAGTGGTCACTGTGGAGTATTGCATTTTGTTTTTCGTAGTCGAAAAGGGGACGTCGACAAGGCGTGTCTGTAACACTATCCCTATAGTGACGTGCGCTGTACCCACAATCCCTCACGCGTCGAGGTCCCTCAGATTGTTTTTTTTCCGCCCAGCTACTGGTCGCCTTTATGCAGAGCTCCTCGAGAGACATTGCCAAATAGTTTCTTTGACCTTTGGTCGTTTGTTATTAATATCAATAACGTGGATCCCTCCCTCGACGCAGAGCTATTTCTCCGCCGAGCAAGATCATCGACGGAAGGACGAGCGGAGGGGATCCTTCGGCGCTGCCGAACACGTGGCCTGGCCTCGCCGGCCATACACAGTAGGGAGAGTGGGATTGTGTGGTCTTTCTTTCTCTTTAAGAATGCCTTTCTCTTTCCTCTCCCTCTCTTTCGAGGTCGTAGTCACACTTCTTGCCCTCAGCTATGGAGAGGACGCCATTAGGTTTTGCCCGCTTTGCAAGGGTAAATATACCTGGAAGGATAAACGCAAACGGTGCAACGGTTGCTTACCCCTCGATCACCAGGAGGACTGCTGTACGGCCTGCAAATTACTAAAGCCCAAAACGCTAAAAGACCGCAGGGTCAAAAGGTGGGCGGCCTACGCCATGTCTAGGCCTGACTCCTCGCCCGCTGCCGCCGAATGTGACGAGGACAGTGACTACACGGCCCCCGTAACAGAGGTTGTAGACCTCTCAAAGGAGCGTTCCCGCTCCTCGTCGTCCGTCCCCGGCCCCGACAAGCCCGGCTCATGCCCAGTTTATGGGGATGAACACCCCGGCGACAAGGACGCACACGGAAAAACACCAAAGCACATACCCCCCGGCATGCATTCGTCGAAGACGAAGGCAGCCATAGCGCCAACGGGGACGCCGGGCCCACCGGCGTCTTCCGCCGACCGTAAGGGTCGTCAGCCCTCCCTGCCACCGCCTCCGCGACAGGCGGAGTCCTACCTCTTTGGGAAAGCAGTTGATGCCGCGCTGGAGAACGCGAAGAAAGAATTTGACACAATAAAGACCTTAGACCAAATTTCAAAACCCCCTAACAGGCGGGGATTTGGTAATAAGCGCTTTTTTCATGGCCAACGCCAGCAACAAAACCAACAGTATTCTGCCAGCAACTACCAAGGAAATAGCGGCCAGTACAATCAGAGAGGTCAACGCCGTGGCTCCACCCCCAGAGGCCACCAACACCAAGTGACGCGAAGATTCGCGTCCCCTCCCATGCACCGCCGGTCGGGGGCCGGTTAACATCCTTTCTTCCAGCATGGGAGGGAATAACATCAGACCGCTGGGTGCTTTCCACCGTAGCCCGCGGCTACTGTATAGAGTTCAACAGTTCCCCAACATACGGACCCCCGAGGGGACGCGGCATGACTCCAGAACACCTCGCCATCCTTCTCCAAGAAGTGGACCAACTGTTGGAAAAAGGAGCCATAGAGGTTGTGCCTCTATCTCGGGTAACGGAAGGTATTTATTCAGTGTACTTCCTTGTACCCAAAAAGGATCTAACCATGCGCCCTGTATTAGATCTGCGCCCAGCGAACAAGTTTGTCAAACCCCAAAAGTTTTGTATGGTGACCTTACAGGAGGTGATCCCACTGCTATCAAAGGGAGATTACATGGCGACACTGGACATGAAAGATGCATGCTTACATATTTTAATGTTGCCAGCGCACAGAAAATACCTCAGGTTCATGATAGAGGGCAAACACTACCAGTTCAGAGTGCTACCCTTCGGCATAGCATCTGCTCCAAGAGTATTCACGAAGGTACTGGCAGTGGCAGCGGCCCACCTGCGCAGGTTATCCATCCCAGTATATCCTTACCTCGACGACTGGCTCATAACAGGGGACTCTTACGAGACATGCTTCTCAAACACCCAAAAGACTGTAGACCTTTTGTTCCAGCTGGGCTTCTCCATCAACGAGAAGAAGTCCAGCTTAGACCCCAGCCAGACCAAGCAATTCCTAGGGGCTCTAATTCGAACAAAGGAAGGCCTCGTCTTCCCCTCCAACGAGAGGGTTCAAAACATGCTGTTTCAGATCCCCCAATATGTGGCAGGTCGAGAGGTGACGGTGCGCAAAGCGATGCGCTTGCTAGGAATGGTGGCGTCGTGTATTTATTTGGTACCTCGCGCGCCTGCGCCCAATGCAAGAGTGGCGTAACAGCCAGTGGTGTCAGGCCAGCGGACAATGGGACGATCTAGTGGTGGTCTCGCAGGCCTTGGTTCTCTCGCTACGGTGGTGGACAAAGGAAAACCTGATAATAGGGAAACCTTTTGCCACACCCGCGGTGGAGGCCACCCTAACCACGGACGCATCCCCCACAGGATGGGGGGGGCTCACCTATCCTATCAGACTGCTCACGGAGTGTGGACTCCGAGCGTAGCATCCAAGCACATAAACCTACTGGAGCTACTGGCGGTGTTCAAAGCACTAAAAGCCTTCCAAGAACACCTACAAGGGAAGACAGTGATGGTCCTTACAGACAGCACCACAGCCATGTACGACATCAACAAGCAGGGGGGCACCCACTCTCCAGGACTGTCCAAGCTGTCCCAGAATTTATGGAAGTGGGCTCTCAGACACATGTTCCTACTGTCACAACACGTACCAGGGGAACTCAATCTGCTAGCAGACGAACTCAGCAGAGACTTCCCCCCTGCCCGAAGAGTACGAATGGCGATTGCACAGAGACATCGTCTTAGACGTCTTCAAGCAATGGGGATTCCCCGAAATAGACCTGTTCGCAACTCTGGAGAACTCACAATGCCAAAGTTACGCGTCTAGGTACCCCCAGAACCAGTCCTAGGGGAACGGTCTGTCGATTCAATGGTCAGGGAAATTTGTTTACGCTTTTCCCCCCCGACTCCCCTTCTCAACAAAGTTGTGCACAAGATGCACCAGGAACAAGTTACCATGATACCAGTGGCCCCGATGTGGGCCCGGCAGCCATGATTCGCTCACTTGATGGAGATGTCTCGATCTCCCCCAGTGAAACTTCCCTGCCCACACAACATGCTGTCACAAGACAAGGGCAGGACACTGCATCCATGCCCTCAGAACATGAATTTAGCAGCCTGGCTCCTGAGATCATAGAATTTGGACATCTACAACTCCCGCAGACATCCTCAGGGAAGCCAGAAAACCTAATACTAGCCACTGCTAGTCTAGCAAGTGGAGAAGATTTGTCATCTGGTGTAGAGGAAAGAGCATCAACCCGGTTGACTGCTCTCCCACACATATTGTTCTGTACCTGACTCATTTATTGGATCCAGGTCTAGTGTTCAATTCCATTAAAGTCCACCTGGCCACTTTCTGCATACACCACTTCCCAACTTAAAGTGTCGTGGTGGAAGATCCCTGTTATCAAGGCTTTCATGCAGGGGGTAAAGAGAATACACCCTCCGATGGCTAACCCAGCTCCCATATGGGACTTAAATGTGGTACTTACCAGACTCATGGGCTCGCCATTTGAACCCATGAACAAGGCAACTCTTAAGGACCTCACTCTTAAGACTGCTTTCCTAATAGCTATCACCTCCATTAGGAGAGTAAGTGAACTACAGGCTCTTTCTGTTCTAGACCCCTTCGTAACAGTTCACAAAGATAAGGTGGTTCTATGCACACACCCAAGGTTTGCACCGAAATTCATCCCGAAGTTCCATGTAAACCAGTCTATAGAACTACCAACGTTCTTTCAAAACCCTTCCAACTTGGGAGAAAAAAGTCTGCATACACTGGATGTACGCAGAGTTGTCATGTTCTACATGGAAAGAACCAGGCCACTGAGAAAGACTAATCAGTCCTTTGTCTCGGTGGCAGCAGGAAGATGAGATGCAGTCTCAAAGTCCACTATATCTAGATGGATTGTTCAATGCATCACTCTGTTACACTCTTGCTAAGAGAGAACTACCCTTCAAGCCAAGAGCACATTCTACTCGAGGCACTGGGCCATCCATAGCATTCATTGCAAATGTTCCCCTTGAGTCCATCTGCAAGGCGGCAACCTGGAGTTCTGTGCACACCTTTACAAAACACTACTGTCTAGATGCACACTCTAGATCTGACTCCCAGGTGGGACAGGCAGTATTAAGACATATTTTCTCCACTGTTCCTTCTCATAACCCACCGCCAACTCCGGGTACTGCTTGCTAGTCTATGCACAGCATGTGATTCTAAGCAGATTAACAAACATCAGAAGACAATGCATTACTTACCGTAAAAGCATTTCTGATGGTTGTATCTGCTTAGATTCACATGTGCCCACCCTTCCTCCCCGCTCGGATGGAAGGAACATAGACATCCTTTTATATCTCTTTTCTGTACTCGCTCCCGTCTAGAAGGGTCCCTCAGGGCAGAAAAAATACAAACGGAGGGACCTCGACGCGTGAGGGATTGTGAGTACAACGCACGTCACTATAGGGATAGTGTTAGACACGCCTTGTCGACGTCCCCTTTTCGACTACGAAAAACAAAATGCAATACTCCACAGTGACCACTGGATGTCGGACCTATGCACAGCATGTGAATCTAAGCAGATACAACCATCAGAAATGCTTTTACGGTAAGTAATGCATTGTCATATTTTTTTTTTTTTTTGTGTGGCATGTTTCAGTCACTCAATGGCTTCAGCACATTTCAGAAAATGTCCAAGAAAGATTGATTGTGCTCTATTTTCGTGAATGAACTTAAACTGTAACCTTGCCATTTCCCATAGTTGGAGTATGTTTTTTTTTATTTACCTTTAAAAATGCTTAAACGCTTTCGAACTGTATACAGTAGTAATACATTTCAAAGGAATATCCAACACATTGAACGTTGAGCTTCAGCCACTTTTCAAAATGCTCACCTTGATTCACGACAGTTGGTACTAGGAGGCAACATCAGTAAATTAGGGTGTCTACCAAGTGAATTTTTTGCATCCAAACATAGACTACAATCTTGCCCCAGACAAATGAGGAATCCATGCACAATTTGGTAGCAGTGGGTTCAACGGTGTGGATTTGTATAGCTGGACAAATATACCTACATTCCGCTTTATATATAAAGATGGCTATTCCTTGGATAACCATATATACCAATAATTGGACTGGGTACGGTAATGTGACATGAGTTTAATCCAATAGCAGACTTATCTACCATCTTTAAAAACGGGTCTTGTTGTGACTGTGTCAACCCGTGCTTTTACACAAGCGAGAGATAAGGGCAGGCAATTGCCCAGCTAACCAGTCTAAACCCTGCAGATCATAGTTTTAGACAAGTAGCAATATAAAAATGACAAGTTTTAATTTTTCGCTATGATCAAAAGGGTCCTGGGAAGGTTGGGCAGCCCCCCCCCCCACCGACCACCAAAAAAAGCAATAATAGATGGTTATTTAAATGGTGCTCAACCTCCATGAATGGTCAGTGTTATGCTCTTTATATCATGATTACTAGACAAAAGCATGTTGATCAACAGTTACTGAAAACCGCTACCTGCACCCAGCTATTAAAACTACCAAAAGATCAGGGCAAACTGACTTGGCTTGTCTACAATGATCGCAAGCAGCAACATAAGACTTTACCAATTGTAAAATCAAAGTTAAGTACACGAAGTACAAAGTCTATGAATTGGTCACCAGACTATACATCTAACAACCAGTCTTTTCAAAGTAATATGGTCTTTTGCTGGTATTCAGTAATTTGCCCATGCTTGAAAAGTTTTGCTGAAATAGGTACACAGCATTTGCCTCTATTCTCTCTACTCTAAAATTTTGAAATTGATGTTTCACATTATATTGGTATTTAGTATAAATCTCTAAGCGCTCCCACAGTAGCAGATAAAAAAAAACTGGTGTGCAAGAACCTAAATTGTCATGCCTCTAATCCCACAATTGTTTTAAAGTCTGGACATGAGGTAATCTAGTCTGTCTTCTGTAGTTTAGTCCCTAGTCTTTTTGATTTCTTAAACCACGATGAATAAACAGACCGACCTCGGTCCCCACCGAACAGCTGAACTCGATCAGAATGCAACCCACGACATACCTTAAGACATCTTGAGAGATATCCACAAGGGGACACTACAGACCGAACACATAGTCAAAGACGAAATCACTTAGACGAATCATCCACAGCATCACGGCCCGTACCACACGGAAAGTTCAAGCAGACATATTCACTTAGATGGTAGGTTAAGAGGAGACCTCTACTCCTGCTCCGACACCCAAGGGGGAGAATAGACATTCCAGCCACACTATACATAGTTCTTTAAAATACAACAGTAGACATAGTTCATTAGAATACAACAGGGAATGCGTCACGCCAAAACCGAAATTTCTGTCGGGTGTGGGCGCCTCTCTCCCCTTGTGGGACACTAGATTCAAGCTGTGTTTTAGGACTGTACTGAATTATTCAGTTGTTTCTCAAATCCAGCAAAGTCGGGTACTATGCTCAGGTGGGTATGGGCCTCTCCCCCATTATGCGGGACTCTCAAGATTAGCCATTTTCGTACCAGGCAGGATCCCCGAAACCCAGGCATTTAGCCATACTGTGATTAGCTGCAAAACACATCAGCCACTAACCAAAAAAAAGCTAAAAACTTTCTACATAGTTATCTCGCTCAAAACTAAAACAACCACTCTCACACCGGCAAGCCGCATGCACTTCACCACATCGCTATAACACATAAACCGCACCAACAGCACACGAGCACTGACATCGCCCCGATACTCGCAAGACTGTTATGAACTCTCCCAATAGCGATATTTCTTCAATCTCTGGGTCCTGCATGAACTCCAGTCAAAGAACGACGCACTCCTTTTGTTCATGACGTGCATTAAAAGTCGAGGAACCCTGAATGGATAGAGAATCCTACGCAGAGACGAGCCTCTGATGAGAAGACGTCCTGGAGGGGCAGAGCGGCACTAGATTGCGGAGACAGAAGTAACGTGGAGAACAAACGAAACACTAGCAGGATGCTGGTGTCCTGACTGGCGAAGAGGCCTGGGTAAAGAAGGGGCGATAAAGCAACCTCCTCATCTGTTGTGGTGGGCCTGCATCCTGTTAACTGATGCCAAGACCAGACTGCAGCGGAGAGACCAGATACCCGAGCTCTACGCGAGAAGTGAAGTAGCCGCAGAGCCACTGAAGGAAAGTGAACGCTCCAAGGGATGTAATTCTGTAGAGGGGAGAACAGTGATAGGTGAGGCTGAGAAGGCCACAAGGGTTACGGGTGCCAGATCAACCCGAGTAGAGACAAAGCAATAATATCCGAGGAGCCCTCGGAAACAAAGACATTTACTATCAAGGGTGGAGAAGGCCTTAAAGATTGTGTGAGCCTGGAAAAACCAAACGAGACAATTCTGTACTGAGGCCATGCTAAAGCAAGCCTGACGGAGGGCCAGAGGACTTTACTGAGTCCTGGAAACAAGAAACCTGGCAAACAGAACTGGGGGCGGTAGAGAACCTATTCAAGTGTTTGAAAACAAGGCAAGGATGCAGTCAAGCACCAAGCAGGAAATTATGGAGTTAAGAAAATCTTGTATTTCCTAAGAAAAAGGAAACCGCTTGAAGTGTATGTAAAGACTTAAAACCTGACCTACAGAACCAGCAGAGGCTGATAACTACTAGAAGAAATTCATGAACTAACCAGAAACGCAACAGTAGAGCCACGGAAGACGGCTGACCAATTAATTAATTACCTCACCCCAGAATAGCAAGAACAGTCAGGGCTTGCAAGTCGGCCTATAGACCAAGGATTTCTTGCCTATGGAGTTGCAAGCTGCACGCATCTACCTCAACCACCAAAGCATAGTTGGTGCTATATGACCAATAGAGGCGTCCCCTGGCTACCAAGGAATAATCACCTACAAACAAGCACCAGTCGCACAAAAGCAACTAAGCTTGGCTACAACGCTCTGGAAAATCATACAATAACCCAAGAGGCACCCAGTAACCCAGCTTAATATCCTTATAGGGACCCGGAAAATGGGGCCTACCAAGTCTGACTACAAATAGTCTGGTAATGCGCTCTATCATGGCACCTCACAACAGAACCTCAATAAATTGCAAGTTATGCAAAACAACGCCATTAGAGCAGCCTTGAACATCCCAAGGAAACAACACATCTCTGAAACCAGACACACAAAATAAAATGGCTTAACATTAAGCAAAGAATTGCACTCAAAACATTGTCCCTCACCCATAAGTGCTTATCTAACCAGGCTCCCATTTACTTGTCCAACACTATCTCCCATCTCACCCACAACACGACCCACCAGAACAGCCCAGACGCACTGTGTCAACAGCAACAACAAGCAGGCTGGGTTAGCTTCCATGTCCTCGCTGCTAAGAAATGAAATGCCCTCCCTCTATGTCTAAGAGAGAAACCCTCTTACCTCCAAATTCTGGAAAAAGGTTAAAGCATGGCTCCATGAGCAAGATGTCAATTTGGTCGTATAACCACGACCAGGCATGTACATATGTATGTAAATTCTTGTCTGATGTACATATATGTAACTCTTAACTATCATACTGCTGTATTCCATGTTTTGTATCTTTTGTAACCTGCAAGCATAGCGCCCATATGCCTATGGACTTGGTGCCTTTCTACAAATAAACTGTACTAAACTAAAGGATAGTTGGACCAAGATAACACAACATAACCCACGGTCATTTTACCTCGCACGGAAATCTACTACCACAAACCACCAGTGCAGACACAGACAGCTCACTGAGCTCTGAAAACATCGCAAGCAAGGGGGCCACTCACTTATGACCGCAAACGCACATTCCTACCAATATGCTCACTCTCCACTTTACATCAACAAACGGTAGAACAGCTGTACTCCTCGATCAATTCAGCCCAGCTGCACATAAAGCTACCTTACTAACCAACTCACTTCACATACGTCCTCAAGACCACTTAGAGTGGCTCAAGCACACACAATGACAATACTGAGATTCAAACTCCATAACTCAGGAGGTGCTAGCTTCCCTGTACTGGCATCAAAGCTGTGGAACACACTCCCTGCTTCCCTCAGATCAGAACCCTCCTTTCACTTATTCAAGCGCAACACTAAGCGCTGGCTTCAGGATTTGGATACAATGACAGTTCAAATTTCTTCATCTTAGGCTTGTCTTCTGCCCTACTGTATTTATTGTAAATACTTTACTGTATTATTTAACTGTATCTTCCTTATCTACTGTATGTAACTGTAACATTCTGCAACCTGTATGTAAAATGATGAGCCCGGATGCCCATGGGCCTGGCTGCGCTTTATAAATAAAATAAATACCAATACATCGCTCATAGAACACCTCAACAGCCTGGTAAAATGCTGCTATAGCCCACGAAAAAATCGTCCTAGCAGCACACATCTATTACACATGTCCCAAGGCAGCCAGAATGCAGACTCAGAAACCACCCTCCTTGCTGCACACACTACACTGATCCCTGACATCCACCGCGCAATACTTACCATTATATTGCAGCCCACCCGTGCAAACCACTCTGGCTGCTCAAATACCAAGTGCACCCAAGTACTATTTACTACACCAATCTCTCAACTGATATGGACCACGGTCCCTGGGGGCTTTCAACCCACATGGCTTTGAGATCATACCAATGGCACATACGGCACTATACAAATGCACTACAACATAACTTAACATAATGTAACTTGGGCCAACTTTTAAAATCTTCCTTTTTAAAAAAAAAAGACTCCAAGTGTTGGGCCAGGCAGAAGCCAAAGACAAAAGGCTAAGTGTTAAGTGGTTGGGCTGGTTAGCTTAATTGGCTTAGCACTACATACCGTTTCTCTTGGGACATTTGATGAGCACCTTTTCGTTTGTAGGTAGGGAAATTCCCTCATATGGGTAGGGCTAGAATTGTGTTTTCATTTTAAATAAACACCCTGCAACATGTCAATTCTTAGTCCGACTCCTTATTCTAATTCTCCACACTCTGGGGAGAAAGGACGAATAGTCTATATTCGTCACATGGTATAAATGTTTTGTCATTTTTATGTTCAGTGTTTGGTTGTCAGATGAGTGCTTTGCTATCCATGGTTAAGTTATTGATTATGTTTCTATTATTTACAGAGATGTTATGAACACAAACAGTATAGAAATGGGCTGAAGTTCTGTAAACAAATCCTTTCCAACCCAAAGTTCGCCGAACATGGAGGTGAGTAGCAATGTGCATGTTAGGCTTGTGTTGAATGTTAATAGAATATTAAAGCTGTTGATAGAATTGAGTGATTAGCCATTTAGTGTTTTTTCTTTGGAATCAGAATGCCTGCTTTACTCGAGGTGCTGGTAGAAGCAGCTTGGCTGTTCGTTACCTTCTTTTAATTCTAAGTGTTTTGGGGGTGTTTGCAGACCTCAGTTTCTGCGTAAGCATTAATAACCATTCAGAAATGTCACTTGCTTGTGATTGTCAAGAGACATCCCTCCCCCCCTTGATTAACAAGAGAATGAGCAGGGGAGGGAGGTGGTGGTTAAGGAGACGGGGAGGGGGGGGGTTTTCAATGCAATAATACTTTAGAAACAGACTAAGACAATAAAGGGCGAATCTTGGAGCAATGGAAGCGACCACTACGGGCAGAGTTAATGTGAGAAAAGGAGAGGGGGAATCAAACGTAATGCCTAGATTACGAGCAAATTTAGACAAAGGAAAGGCAGTCTAGCAGGAGGAAAAGAGGGAGCAGATACAAGAGAGAATGTCAGTCACTCACTGTAGTGATTCCCTTACTCCTAGTCCATAGTCCCCTTTCCTCCATACTTGTGGGACATTCCGTCCATCGGGACAGGACCAGAGCACTTTTAAAGCATAAAAAAAAATTACTTGTGACTTCAGGATGGCCGCCGACATGAGATAGACGTGTCGACGGCGCTCTCGAGCCCACAAGCACCAGTAAGCGGTTCCACCACCCCGCAAGACCCGTGCAGGACCTCGGGAGAAGGAGGAAAGGGAGAGAAGATTCCGGGTGAAGTTTCAGACTGGTGGAAAAGGGCAGAGTCTGTCCCCAAGCTGCAACAAAGGGAAGGAGGAGAGCCAGTGAGGAATCCGGGACAGTTGGCCCGGGAGAACGGCAAGCCACTACACCTCGCCCCTCAGGAGGTGGGCGATTGTGGAGGGAAAGCCGCCGTGCCCGTGGAAAGACTGAGAGACCCCAGATGGCAGTGGAATCCGAATTCGCTGGTCCGGGAGGGCAACAAGTAGCCGCTCCGACCGCAATGTGAGAGTGGGCCGGCAGGAGAGACAGCAGCACCCAGGAAAGAGCCATGGGAAGCCCGGGCAGCCGCGGAGAGGAGAGGAGAGGAGAGGAGAGGAGAGGAGAGGAGAGGAGAGGAGAGGAGAGGAGAGGAGAGGAGGGGACGGAGCAGATTCAAAGAACCCACGAGAAAACACCAGGCAGATGGGAAGGCAGGTAAGCCGCCCGATGGCCAGGTGAGGGAGAACGGCACCGGAGATCAAACGCGGTCCCCCGCACGGAGGAGAAAGACAGTGGGGCATCAGAGGACATAACCGGCATGAATAACTGCAGGTGAGCCACCCCCATAGGCCCTGAACATATCCCCAAGCAACGGGGTGGGGGGCTGATGCTGAGAAGGAGCTTGCCCCCCAGCCACGCGGACACAGAGGCAGGGGACCCGACGAGCTGCACAGCCGAGGGGGACTGGGGAAGAACCACAGGGACTCTGGGGACTCCAGGGGAGCATCTGCCACAACATCTAAGGATAGATTAGAGGAGGGCTACCTCAATAAGGAGAGGCGCAAGCACCCAGAGAGTAACGGCACCCAAAACACAAAATGTGCCCACATACTGGGACAGTCAGGATCCATCCTCCTCAATTTACACAGGGGGAAAAGGGAGTATATGCTTAAAGCTCCACGGCCCGGAGCCTAGAGCCCCTGGCAGGCAGGGAAAATAGCTAAGACCAGCCTAACCAGGCGTAGGACTAGAGCAAGCAAGGGGGGGGAACCCAAGCTGTCCCCCAAATTGACCAAAAGCACCCGACCCCAAGGGCAACCTACAGGACACCGCCCTAGGACCTGGGAGAAGCGGGGTGACAAAAGTTGGCAGGACTGGGGAACATCCAGGCCCAAAGAAAGAGAGGGGAAGACATCCCAAGCGGTGAGGGAAGAGGAGAAGTACAGGACTAAATCAAGAAGAAGGCAGGGCAAAGGGGCTGGAGGGCCGGACTAGCCCTGAATGATCAGGATACAGAAGGGGAGATGCCTGGTGCCCCCCCCTGCCAGAAAGGGACCCCCCCCAGAGCAGGAGAGGAGGAACATGGGACCAGGACCGGGGTGGCGAGGCATTCCGTAGCCCCGAAAGGACAGACATGAAAACATGACAAAGGCAGGATGAACAAGGGGGGAGGGGGCTGCCACAGGGAGATGCTCCGGGAACACGCCCGACGATGTGGCTTGCCCAGGGGACCAAGAAGCATCCAGAGATGCCCAGGAGGGAGCAACAGGGCGCAGTACTCTAGAGGACACAGACCCAACGACCCCAATATCATGACAATATTTCCATGGAGAAATGCTCTCCCTACAGGCCACATTGGCAAAGACGTTCCAGGATAAATTCCAATTAATGAGGTCATACCTCAACTCAGTCCTGGTGGAGATAAGGCAGGAAATGGGTCAACTTGGCGAGAGGACGGATCTCCTGCAGAAGGGGCTGGATGAGGTTGACCAAGAAACCATGGCAAACGGCGAGGTTATAGAAAGGCTGGACGTGGCAACGCAAAACCTGGAGCTCCAAATGGAAGACCTGGAGAATGGATCCCAGAGGGTCAATATTAGACTGAAATTACTACCGGAAACTGTGACGGAGCTAAAAGGGAGTCATACAGGGAATCTTTGCGGAATTCCTGGAGGAAACTGACTCAGGCACCGTCGGTTGGATAGGGTTCACAGAGTGGGATGCTTTAACATCATGGATTTAAAAAGGGCAAAGAGGCCCGGTAAGGAGGAGGAGCAGATGTTCCTCGAGAGGAGGGGCTATGTGGGGGAGGGAAGCGGGGGCAGGACAACTGGGAACAGGCATGGTCTGGGTGGAGAGGGGAGCGAGTTAGGCGAGTGGAACAGTGTGCTTTGAAGAGGATCAGAAAGGGGGGAGGGTACAAACAGAAGGGGAATATGGAAGAAGGAATACTAAAACACCAATAGGCACTGATTGCACGCAACAATATATTCAGGTGGTTGACTCATCATGTTAGGGGACTTGACACTCCCCTGAAAAGGAAAAAGCTAGAAAAATTCACAAGGAAAGAGGGTCCTGACATCCTAGGACTACAGGAAACGCACCTCCTGAAAAAACAGATCAGGGAAAGTTACAATATTGAGAATTTGATCAAATATTCCATGCATGAAGCCCGACAAAGTCAGGGGGAGTGGCCTTGGCCAATAAAAACACAATGGACTTCAGGGTAGCAGAGATCATTGGGCACAAGGAAGGCAGGTACATTATAGCTAGAGGGACCCACATGGATTCCCCCTAAACCATAGCTATCTATGCACCCAACACAGGCCAAGAAACATTCATGAGGGGATTCCTAAGAGTGCTGGAAGACAGTGCGAGAGGTCAGATCATAGTAATGGAATATTTCAACTTGGCTTGGCATTGGAGGCAAGATGGGTAAGGGGGAGGAGTAGTGGCATCAGCGGCCCTATGAGACGGGATGGACCGGGTGGGACTAAGGGATGTGTGGCATTGATTGAAGGGAGATGAAGAGGTAAATACCTTCCTCTCGAGTGTACACAGCACGCAATCGAGAATTGATTATATATGGTTGTCGGCGTCCCTTCTGGGGTGGGTCAGGGAAGTAAAGGTGGGACCCATTGGGATAGCAGACCACAAGATAGTCTCCATGCGGATGCAACTACAGAGTAAAAAGGGGGAGTATGGGGGTGGAAATACCTTGGGAGCTTACTAAGGCACCAGTGATTAGGGAGGAAATGGAGGGGAAAATAAGAGTACTTAGAGATGAACAATAGTGAGGACATAAGGGAGAACACCAGATGGACCCGTTTAAAGCCACGATGAGGGGTGGAGTTAATAGCAGCAAAAGTCCAAAGGGAGAAGCAGTGGAGGACGCTGGAAGCACAGGTAGAGGATGAAAGGAAGACTGCAGGGAAGACACCCTCTAGGTCCTCCCTTAGGGATTATAGGCAGGCGATTGGTCAGCTGGGGGTCCTTCGAACAAAGAAAGCCAAAGGGGTGCTTCTTTTTCCGTCAGGAATGCTAAGCTAATAAAGTGGAAGCCCTGCTGACGCGTCTGCTAAGGGGAGCGGGGACTAAAAAAAATGCGATCACTGAAAGATGAAACACAGGGAGCGCCTCACACGCACCAAGGCCATACAAGAATGCCTGGCGTGATTTTATGAGGCACTTTACACATCACAAACCCCCCTGCCCCATCGACAAGCAGGCTTCCCCGAGAGCATTAAACTGCATGAAATAAGTAGGGGCGCCCAAGAAAACACTAAGCCAGGTAATCGCGGAAGATGAGGTACGGAGGGTCATCGGGAATCTACCCCCAATAACGCACTGGGCCCGGATGGCTACACGGTGGCCTTTTACAAACCATTACTTGTCCCACAATTGACAAGACTCTTCAACATATTCAAATATACTGGACACGTTGCCCCTGCCATGGAAGAGGCTAAAATGACCCTAATCCTTAAATCTAATAAAGATCCTTTGGAACGCACCTCATTACAGGCTCATCGCGCTGATCAATGTTGACGCGAAAATGTACACCAAAATATTAGCAAATAGACTAGAGGGGCTTCTTCCAGAACGGATTCACCCGGACCAGGCGGATTTCGTCATGGGAAGGCAAACGGCAGAGAACATCAGGAGGGTGGCACACCTAGTCGAAAAAGCACAGAAAACGGACATCCCTAGGTACTTTTATTGCTAAACGCAGAAAAGGCTTTTGACCACGTGGAGTGGTCCTTTTTGTTTCAGGTCATGGAGAAAATGGGCCTGGGGGAGATTTCTTCAAAATGGTCCAAGCTAACTATCGGGCACCAGTAACGCGTCTGGTGGTCAATGGAACCATGTCACGCCCGTATGATTGGGCAGGGGAACGAAACGGGGGTGCCTACTCTCCCCGTTGGTTTATGCAATCTACCTGGAACCCCTGCTACAAGCAATACGCAAAACGGAAGGGTCACCAGGCGTCCCTTTTGAGGGGCAGCAACACAAAGTCGCGGCGTTCACCGACCATATGCTGCTCTCCCTGATCAGACCCCAGGAAGCCATTCAAGCAGGCAGGGAGCTACTTGAGAAATTTGGGGACGTATCGGGCCTGCATATCAACATTGGCAAGTCCTAGCTGATGAGTCTTATGTTGGGGAAGGGGGACCGAGATACACTGAGACCGTCAACGCTGTTCGTGTGGAGCCCAGGGGGATTAGGTACTTAGGGGTGCATATCACACCAGCTCTCAAGGTGGTACGCAGCCAACTAGGATATCTTGGATAGGGAGGCTGGCAGCGATCAAAAATGGTCACACTGCCCCGCATGTTATACTTATTCCAGGCAATCCCACAGGCGGTACCGGCATACTTCTTCCGGGAGATATGGACACTAGCTAATGAGTTTATCTGTGAGGGCCGGACGTCGAGAATCAACAGGCACCTGCTTATGGCCCCCAGGAGGGAGGTGGGGCTGGCCCTCCCCAACTTCCAGCAGTTCCATGAGGCAACACAACTAAGGGTGATAAGGGAATGGCTCCATGCAGGGGAGGGGAAACAGTGGGTTTGGATGGACCGGGCGTTGGTACAACACGTCCTGAAGTAAGTACTGTGGCTGCCCAGGCAGCACAGACCGAGACACATGTATGCGAGTACCATCATGAAACTAGTAGCGGATATCTGGGACAAGCAAGTTAAAGTGCAGGGAATTGCAACTTTTCCGTCCCCCTTTACGCCGATCTTCAATGATGGAGACGTCTCGTCAGGGACAGAAAAAGGTGCATTCAAGCAGTGGCGAGAGGGAGGATATAGGAAACTACGGGACATGTTCCAGGGGGAGGATATCCTTTCCTTTACAGAGTGCAAAAGTGAATTCACAGGGGGGGGCGGGGAGGGGAGAGATTTAGGTACGCCCAACTAAGACACTGGGTATTGAACCCCCCAATTAAGGAGGCTGCCACCAGAAAGGTAACATCATTTGAAAAGTTCTTCCTGACGAATGACTGGTCAAAGGGGTTGATTTCCAACTTGTATAAAATACTGGAACATGCCACTCCTAGGCAGCATTGGCCATACATGCGTAGATGGGAGCAAATACTGGGGCGAGACCTAGAAAGGGAGGAGTGGGGGAAACTGGAGAAAGATTCCCAAGCTAGCAAGAGCTTCCCAGCTGCAAGAAGCCTGGTACAAAATACTCTATGGGTGGCATTACACTCCATCCCGCCTTCATAATATGTACCCAGAGGGATCCGCGGACTGTTGGAGGGGGTGCAGTAAGGAGGGCACGGCGGAACATATTTGGTGGAGAGGCCCAAAATTCAACCCCTTCTGGAGGGAAGTACAGCAGGCGCAGACCCAGGCGATCAGGGCAGGGGGAGATAGACCACAGGAACAAATACTGTTGGGCCTCAAGGATGGGGTGGGGGAAATTGGAGCCCAAAGGCAAGGAAAAAGCAAGAGTGATCCTGACTATAGCGGCAATGACTATAATTGCACAGAGATGGAAGAGTTTGAATATTCCCACAGCACAAGGCTGGCTACGTAAAGTATGGGAAATTGTAGCCCTGTGTCCTGGCCAGAGGCCCCAGAACACAAAAACCACACCAACTAGTGATGGGGGCAATGGGTCACTTGACTCACTTGTGTCCCTTTGGGACCTATGAACAGGGGCCCTGGCTGGACTCAGTCCTGCCGCCTTTGGTGCCAGGCTCATATAGAGATGTGAGCAGGAACACTGTAGGAGTGCTTTTACTTTATTTCAGTGCAGGAGTGCTTTTATTTTACAAGAACTTTCCAGGAGCTGAAAGCCTTTATTCCAGAGAACATCCTAATGTGCCGACTCATCGTGTGTGGCAGGCAGGCTGAACCTGGTGGGCGTGGCTTCAGAAGCTCAGCTATATAAGATGCTCCATTCTTCAGGCCAGTGCTTTGCGTTACTGTGCACTCGCGTGCAACGTGACGCTCATCGCCACTTGGACCAGTTTACTTACCTTTTAAAACCAGGCGTTCTCCTGCATACTCGCCTCCAGGATACGGGTGCTTCATCTGCAGACTCGCCTCCTAACATCCAGTGATCTTGATCCCGATGCCGCAGCACTGCACTCCGCATCCACGAACTCGGACCCTGTGAAGAAGAAAGACAAGGTTAGAACATCCGTCCTAGGGCTGCTTAGCATTTGAACCCTGCGCGCCCCCTAGTTAACAATTTACCAGCTACTGCACCGCTGCAGCTTCATTCCTCATTCCCTCCGGCTGTTGCCTCGAGCTCCGCAGCTTCTGCCATGCCGGCAACATCACCTTCAAGGGAAGAAAGCAAAAGAGCAAACATCAAAAGTGGAACGGACAGCAATACAGCACAACAAACTTTACAATACAACAAAAACAGACGAGGAAAGACCAAGGCAAACAGGAAAAATTATCTGAAGTAATAGTGGCTTAGTCACAGCAGGACTGGACTACCATGTGCAAGGGACCAGTGAAGGAACTCGGTCCAAATCATACAAGCGCCCCTGCCAGAAGCAGCAGGACGGAGTGCTTGCCAAAACGAATCAACAGGTGAGCTTTCCAGGGACAGCACATACCACGGGTATCAAGGTTTCAGAGAAGGGGTCTGGAAGGGGATCAGGCACACATCACCTATTATCACTAGTCACTACATGTGCAGAGGACGAAGTCGGACCCGAGCGATCTTACCCCCGGGATGGCTGCAACCGTGCCCCAACGTCTCTGCAGAGACCAGGTGGGCGTAACACCCTGGAATGGGCCACGTATGCAATGAATGGTAATGTACAAACTTTGCAAAAGACTGGGGAGAAAACCTGGATTTCCTCAGACTACTTTTGGATCAATTGGTGCCCCCTGCGTCTTCGACTGTTGGCCCTGCACTGAATAACCCCTCACGGATCCTGCCAATGCGGAAAAGGGAAAGACTTGATTACTGCCCTGGGGGGTGGGGTCTTTGTGAGAATGTTATCCCAGTAAAAAGGTATTTAAAAAAAGAAGTGTTCTTTTATTTTTACGCGGGGCCACCCCACATGAAGGCCGCAGAAAAGGGCCAGCGCTCCTCTTAGCAGTTCTTCGCTGCTCGCAGTCTGCCGTTCGCCGTGGAATCCTGCAGGAATCACAAGGTAAGGAGTCCCGCACTCCTGAACTACTCAACTCACTTGCAAAAAGGCAACAGCGTTTACGCACACGTACTCTCCCGAGCGTGATGCTCGCTCTACCCATCCCCACAAGTGCACGCAATACACGCCTACAGTCAAGAACCATGAAATCTGACACTAACCTAAAGGCTCCTTCCTCAGTACTGCATAAATCCCGTAGACGTAGCCACACAGCGAAACCGAGCCCACTAATTAAGCATCGCCTTGACCCATTTGCATTGGATACAATGTCTAAGACTCACGATAACGTGTCACTCACACGATTGAATGTAATCACTACAACCTGCAATTCTTCTACCACTGCCATGCTACCTAATGATGCAAATGCCACTTTATCTGTGTCTATGACCCAGAAAATGCGCACCCCACTGGTTCGGATGCGCCACCCTCAACCATCAATGTCACCCCTGAACCGCACCTCAAATGTGCCCTCATCAACGCCCGATCCATCAATGGATAGACATCCACAACCTCATTACCACCCTAGATTTAGACCTTCTAATGGTCACCGAAATTTGGCTACACGAAGCCTCGGGCCTCGCCCTATCCCTCACTCTCCCACCCGGCTATGCCATCACGAGACGAGATCGCCTGACCACTGGAGGCGGTGTCGCACTCATAGCCAAAGACTCGATCACCATCAGAAAGGCAGACAAAACTATTAACAATAACAGCGACTACCTTCAATTGAAACTCACCATCTCTCAACAATGCACCATCACCCTACACCTCATCTATCGACCACCAGGACCCTTAGGAGACTTCCAGGCCTCCATCACCCACCTCCTGGCGGACAACCTTAAAAAGTCTTCCAAAGCCATTTTGCTTGGAGACATCAACCTTGGCCTGAATGACGCCAAAGACCCCGCGGCCAGAGCTCTTGACACAGCCCTAGCCACCCTAGGATTCGTCAACACCATCACTAACCCCACACACACACGCCCTAGGCAGATCACTAGACTGGATCGCCCACCACAATTGTCCCCTCACAGTCACAGGCAACACCCCCACCCCATGGTCTGACCACCACACCATCACCTTCAACATCCCCACCACGACAACCACTTCCCACTCCCCTCTACCCTTACCTCCAGCCCTTACAAGGAGTGCCCGTCAACTGACCAAAGAATGACTCTTTCCCTTCTTACAGGGACCTGCCTTCAGAGCCCCATTCTCCAACGACCCAGAAACCCTGGGCAAAAACTACGATACTGCCATCACGGCAGCAATCAATACCATCGCCCCACTTAAACCTTGCAATACCAAACCCACTAGACACGCTAATGCGTGGTTCACCCAAGACCTTCTAAAACTATGCATCGACAAACGAGCAGCATTAGCTCTTTGGCAAACATCCCGGGATGATAAAGACAAACTCAACTTCAAATCCCTTGCAAATAATTACAAGAAAGCCATCATTAAAGCCAAAGCTAAATCTTTTGAAGATAGAATCACGGAGGCCAAATCTAACAAGAAGGAAATGTTCGCCATATTCAGGGAACTTGAGACCCCCACACCCACCCCCCCAAAACTTCACCGATAAAGAATGGTGTGACAACATCCAAACAGCCATGAGCAATAAGATCAGCTCCCTCCAAGCCAAAATCGTGAACACCAAACTAATACTTTCCACCCACATTACACCCTCCCCGCCACCACCGCCCCCTCACCCACAGAGGCCCCACCCACCTTCTCGTTTAAAACCATCCAAGAAAAACATGATCAACATCATGAAAAACATAAAACCCTCCAATTGCAAAGGCGACCCCTGTCCTGCCTCCATCATCAAAGACTGCGCAGACACCCTGGCGCCTTTCCTAACAGCCTTCGTCAACGCCTCCTTCACCACAGGGAGAGTCCCCGCATGCCTCAAGGAAGCATGGGTCCGACCCCTCATAAAGAAACCCACACTTGACCCCACCTCCCCTAATAACTACCTCCCCATCACCACTGTCCCTTTCCTCCTCAAGATTCTAGACAAAGCAGCCTACCTGCAGGTCCAGCACTTCCTTGAAGAACAGAACCTCCTTGGACTGAGACAATCCGGCTTTCGCCCCAGGCACGGGACAGAGACTGCCCTACTCGACCTCAAAAACCAAATGGACGACGCAAGGGACCAAGGCAAACCTATCCTGCTCCTTCTCCTGGATCTGTCGGCAGCCTTTGATCTTGTAGACCACGACATCCTCTGCCACCACCTCTCCTCCACAGCCAACTTCTCTCAAGAAGCCACCACATGGATCACCTCCTTCCTCCAAGGCAGGACCATGCAGGTCTTCTCTGACCTAACCACGGCATCACCCTCCATCATGCTATGTTGGGTGCCCCAAGGCTCCTGCCTCTCCCCCACCCTCTAACATCTTCACCCGCCCCCTCTTCCTCATCCTTGACGCCATGGGCATCACGCCGACGATACACAGATCCTTCTCACTCTGACAGGCGACTATGACACGGACTCTGCTACCCTCAACAACATTTACAACACAATTCAAATGTGGATGGCTATCAACGGCCTCTGCCTTAACTCCGACAAAAATGAGCTCCTACTCGTAGGCTCCCCTGACACCATCAAGAAACTTGACGCACAGTTTAGTCACTTCACTATTGACTCAATCAGGATCCCAGTACTAGACACAGTAAAAACACTAGGCGTCTACTTGGACTCCAACCTATCCATGACCAGACAAGTAAACGCCATCGCCTCCTCTGCTGCTTACCATGCAAAACTCCTTAACGCAATCAGACCTTATCTGTCAAAAGAAACATGCACTAACATAGCCAGGGCCATTACTGGCTCGCGGTTTGATTACTGCAATATTCTCTTCCTAGGGACCTCCAACAAAAACCTTGAGAAGCTCCAAGTAATACAGAACAGTGCCCTGCGTGCTGCACAAGGCATTGCCAAGAGAGAGCACAACACCGCTGCCAGAAAAGCATCCCACTGGCTCCCCATAAAGGAAAGGATCTTATTGAAAGTGCTAAGCATCACCCACAAATGTGTCCATCTTGCCGCCCCAATGTACCTTTCCCAGAGGATCCACCCGGTCTCCTCCGCAAGACCCACTAGGTCACCCTATGCCAGCATGCTCTCAGTACCCAGGGTAAAAAGAGCCAGAGCAGGGGGCTCCAGCTTCCCGTACCTCGCTGCCGTACACTGGAACACCCTCCCTAGCTCCCTGCGCTCTGAACCCTCACTGGCAGCCTTTTGGAAAGCCTTGAAAACGACCCTGTTCATCTAACAAACATATGGCCTAGCCCTCATGAATGTCATGTATGATGCATTACGTGGTATGACACCACCTATATCTGATCACAGGTCACTGCCTCACTGTAACCCAAGGCACAACCTGTACCCATTGTAACTAAGTTTTCCTTACAAGTAACAGTGCCACAATGCCCCTGGGCTGTCTGCGCGCTACATAAATGTAATAAATAAATGACCGTAGCCCCGTCATCCTGAGCTCCGACCCACGCATCGCCCTTCAGTCCTTTCTTTCGCCAGGTCCAGGACCATTTAGCAACAATAGAGGATACTTACTAGAGGGGACGGCTGTCTGGCATATGGAGGGAAGGGGACTATGGACTAGGAGTAAGGTAGTCACTACGGTGAGTAACTTGGTCATACTCCTACGCCCCATCCCCTTTCCTCCATACTTGTGGGTGATTCCCAAGCACTAACCATAGGCAATCCGAGTGGATGGAAATTTCCCTCATAAGAACACATTTTTGAGAACTGCCTGGCCAACTTGGGCAGCAGCCCGGGAGCTCAGGGCAAGACAATGTCTACGCTGAAGGGGAGGCCGGCGTAGCAGCCATGGCTATGGACTCCCAATTGACATTTTTGGAAGGCAACAGCAGCCACTTTGTCACAGACAAGATGTGCATGAATGCCCTTTGTGGGCTGAAGGTCTAGAGTTTTGTAGGCCTCGGAAATACATGAAGCTATCCAGCGAGAGATGGATGCTTTTGAGGCTGGTATCCCTTTTGGGTCACCAAGCGTAAGGAAGCGTTGTGAAGAACTTCTAAGTTTGCTCATTCTGGTGAGGTAAAACCTCAGAACACGCTTGACTTCTAAACGCTCTCTGCATCGGAGACCGGGTTAGGGAACAAAACTGGTAAATATATTGGTTCAAATGGAATTCAGAAACCAACTTAGGAAGGAAAGAAGGGTGAGTACGAAGCACAACTTTATCCTTGTTGAAAGTTAGGGATGGATGTTTGACAAAGAGCTTGAAACTCACTTATTCGTCTCGCAGATGTTACAGCAGTCAAAAAGGCCACCTGCCAAGAAAGGTGCTTGAGATCATAGTGGCCATAGGTTAAAAAGGTTTGACATATTGCAGAGCCCAGCACCTGCACGTTTCCTTATCACGCGGGCATCATGTTTTAATGTAAACTGGATTGGTGCATGCTTGCTACATTGCCTATTGCACAAGTAATGAAGCTGTTGCTAAATGGGAAGGGCAAGTCAGGCATTCCGGGTGCATTGCGAGGACAGACCGGTCAGTACAGACTAAAGTGGAAGGGAAAGTCACCCCTCCGAATACAGAGAATTCAATACCAAATGGCAACACACGTTTGAATTGTAAACATGGAGGCGTTAAGCAATGGCTATGTTCAAGTCCTAAAAGAGCTCAAAGACGCAGTGCCCAATTCACTACGGGTTTTTTAATGGGATGCACTAATTGAAAAACACTTATGTATCAGACTCTCGTTCCTCACCAGTGAAAGCCCCATCTCCAACCAACTACGGAGACGGTGCTTACTGGCCACAGAGTAGCGCTTTGAATCAAGGCATGGGGGCAACATAAAGCGCTTGACAAGATCTGGGCTGCCTTTCCGGACTGGTGTGGTGGAAAGGACAAAGGGGAAACTAGGAGGGTAAACATGATGCACGGAGTCATTATGTGTTCCTCATCTACCCGATTTCAGAGGTTGAAATCAAACATTACAAAAGCGGAACAACTGACATAAAAGGGGGCTAAGCGCTAGAAGTCAATAATAACTTGTATTTATAAAGTGCTTGCTACTTCTGCTTTGCAGTGCTGCAAGTAACAGGAAATGGAAGTGCCATCAGTGTATTGACTTGGGAAAGCTGGGAGGATGCGAGGCCCCGCTCGGAGGTTGCAGATCGCACAATATGGGTTTAATGGGTCAAACATTAAAACCCTTTTGTCTCCACTCCTGTTGTGCATGTTACTCCCAGCCCTACTCTGTAAAAGGCACAACGGGGAGTGGAGACAAAAGGGTGTTAATGGTGGGGATGCCGTGCCATCAAGTCAGGCAGCTGTGACTAACACAAGTGCCAGCCAGCCACAGCTTTGCGCAAACTAGTTTGAGCGAAGCTGTGACTGCCCAGCACTTCTGTCAGTCACAGCTGCCTGACTTGATGGCAGCTGGCTCATCTCCCGTCGCGGCTGTGGCGGGACAATGACCCGCCGTCCAGTGGTGGGACCAGAGGGCCCCGGCTCAGCCTCACTTTTTGGACCTGGCCCACTTAAAGCACTGTTCTCGGGCTTAAATGCTGAACTTGAACTCTTCGATCTTAGCCCTCTTATGATCCAGTTTACGAAAGCTTGGTTCCAAAGTTCCTGGAGCTCTTTCGACCAGGGCACTCACAGGTGGAATGATCTTCTTACACACTCGCAGATATCTTCGTTCCGGGGTTCCAGAGATATGTCCACTGCCAGGTTGTTCAGTTTCTGTATCACAAGTGTTAATACTTGGATCCTGTTGTACATTTTGATCATCATTTTCTTCATCAGTGTCGTAAGTCGACAAGTTTATTAACGCCATCATGTCTTCATTATCACTACTTGTTACACCGGCACCAGACACCTCATCATTTTCTTTAATAAGAGGTGGAGCTTTTGTGATGGGGGCAGATGTTTTCACCGTATTAGATTTAAAGGTAACATTCAGAGCCTTATTTCTTGGGAATTTTTCGAGAGTTATTAGCATTGCAGCTCTTTATTTTAACTTCATTGTTGGTCTTTCACTTGCATCGATTTGACAGCTCTCACTTTGCTACATTGTGCTTTCGTAGGATGAAATATTGAGTAATGGCCACCATTTTCGTTATTTTTATCCATCAAATCACTCACAGGGCTTTGTGGGTTACCAATCAGTCCCTCACTATTCGCTGAAGTAGATGTTTTAGGGCTTGATGCTTCATCTGGTTGATCCAGCGCAGCCATACTTGTGGTGGCCAAATAATTTTACTCTGTCTCGAACCGTTTTCTTGGTTTTCGTTCAAAGTGGGGTTTGTTAGATCCTTTGTTCGCGGGACTACACCTATAGAGCTATGTTATTGTGACCATTTTCAGGCTTGGGTGCTTCAAGACCCTTGTCAATCGCGCCCCTTTCATATTGTGTCCCAACATAAGGCGGTGAGGACCACATTCAGATCTTATTTGGGATGACGGGCCGTAAACCGTCAGATAAAGGTGAAGACCTGCAAAATGTCTCTTGATGACTGTTTGCCAGTGAAAAAGAGCAACAGTCTGTAGACGGATAAGCCACAATGGCGGATAAATGTCTTGCATGATCTGCCAGAGGCTGCAAGGTCAGATGCAAAAGACAAGACCCTGTCAATGGAAGTCTGTCTGGGACCAAGCTCTTTGGCTAGACACCAATGACCAAATCGGAGCCAGTTGCTCCTGTACTGATCTCTGGTAGAGGGCTTACGTGCCGCTTGAATTATACGCATGTTAGCCTCGGAGGTTTAATTGCGCTAATGATCAGAACTCTGGCACCAAGCTGAAGGATTGTGGGGAGCAGTGCCACAACTGGTGATTGCTCTGGTGAATGTTGGTAATCTGCGGCAACCTGATCGTAGAGGACACCGATAGGTGCTTCAGTTCTGAAAACCATAACTTGGCTGGCCATCAAGGAGCAATGAAGAGGAGGGTGCAGTTTGAGGCACTCCTGAGTTTCCAGAGCAACCAGTGAATCGGCAGCAAAGGAGGAAAAGCGTAAGCCTTCGTTTTGTCCGATGGGATCTCGAGAGCGTCCCCAAGGAAGACACTGAGCCATCCCGGGAAGCATAAAGAGGAAGTTTCTGGTTTGATGAGGTTGCAAAGGTGGAAGATCTTGGTGAGAACATCAGTGTTCATCTCCCACTTGTAACTCGCTGCAGATTGGCGGCTGAGGGAGTCTGCGGCCACATTGATGTGACCTGGAATGTGCCCAGCTTGAAGCCATACATTGTGTTGGATCACTTAATTCCAATTTTGGATAGCTAGGTCCACCAGAGGAGGACACTTGGTGCCCCCCCTCACCCCCCCTGTTTGTTGATGTAGAACATTGCTACGGAATTGTCAGTGCGAATTCGAACCACGCTGTTGGTGATAAGAGGGTTGAATAGCCTTGAGCGCCAGAAAAACTGCTATGAGCTCTAGGTAATTGATCTGGAACCTCCTGCCCTGGGGCTTCCACAAATTATACACCTTGAAGTGATGCAGTGTTGTTCCCCAGCCCAGACAGGAGGAGTCTGTAGTAACCATTACTTGTCGGCAGGTCTCCTGGAAGGTGGACCCCACTGCAAGGTTGCTGGCGGTCGACTACCATTGAAGATCCGCCGTCATGCAGGATGGGACTGGAATCATCTTGGAGTCCGGATCTGTAGCCTGGGACAAGCGGCTCCCAAGAGCAAGCTGAGTGCACCTCGTCTTCAGGCATGCAAGAGGTGGAGCTAACACGCAAGAGGCCATGAGGCGCAGGAGTCTCTGAAACCTCCAGGCCGACATGTGCGAGGACTGGAGGAAGAGCTGGCTCATGGTTGAAAGGTCCGCAATCCTGTCCTCCGTCCAGAACACTGTTACTGACGGTATCCCAGTGGAAACCCAGATAAATCGGGTCTTGAGCAACCGTCATTGACGATTTCCGCCAGTGCAAGATGGAACCGGAGCTGAAGGAGTGACTGAAGATTGGCCGTAGCGGATTGTGGGCAAGGACTGCGCAGAAGCCAATGGTCCAAGTATGGATATACATGAACTCTCTGCAGTCTGAGGAAAGCTGTGATGACCGATATCCTCTTCGTAAAGAGACACAGCGCTGAGCTGAGACTAAATGGTAGCACTCGATACTGGAAGTGTTCTGTTCCCACGGAGAACCGCAGATATTTTCAATGCGGTCTCCAGATCAGGATATGCATGTGGGCATCCTGAAGGTCTACTATGCTGAGCCAATTCCTCTTCCGGAGTGAGAGGACTTTATCTGGCTGGGCGTAATCATCTTGAATTTCTCTTTGGGTACAAAGATTGAAATTGGAGAGGTCGAGGATAGTGCGCAGGCCAGCCTGGTTGTGTTTGGGCACTGTAAACACATGGGAGTAATAGCCCTCGCATTGCTCCCACAAGGGAATAGGCTCCACTGCTCGAGTTCTAGAGGTTTCTGTGCCTCGGCTCTAAGGGAAGGCGACCCGGTCTGTTGAAGATATATGGCATTCATAACGCACCTGTACATAAGAGTTTCAAGGTCAAGGCGCTACAAAGCAAGGTAGGGGGACAAAGGGAAGACTGAGACGACTATCTTACTAGTGACCAAGTGACATTGAGATTGTGCAAGTGCAGGGGAGAGGGGTGGGAAAGTGCGAGGGGACAGTGCAGTACATGGGATCAAACAATAACAAGAAGTGCAGCCAACTTGTTGAAAGTGCAAGGGTAGGTGCAGACAGCAGGTGTCCAAGTGCCGGTAGGGGGACTGTAGGGTTACAGATACAGACCCAAGACCATGCCCTGGCCGCATTGGGCAATGGCAATGGCAGTGGTATACAAACTTTTATGTTGAGCCCCCTGAATTAAAAAGTTGTTGGTAGTGTCCCCTCCCCAAATGCAAGGACTGCTTGTATTTTATATTCAAAGCAGTCAACTTTCTCTCTTTTTAAAAAGCCTCACCCTGAACAGTACAATTAAATGATTTGCCCAGGACCACAAGTTTTGGTTGTACCAGCAGTGTTGCAGTATGCACTTAGTTATGTAGACGAGACCACCCCTATTCATTTTTACATGCTCGTCTTTAGGCCACGCCCATCAGGCAAGCCACACCCCAAATGAGGCCCCCCCTCCCCTCAATTTCTTAACCAACTTAAAGCACTGCCTGAGAAGATCATGGCGACCCCTTATCCCACATCAGGTCTGGGCCCAGTCGGTAACCACGACTTGGTGGACAAGCCATGCGTAATAGTGCCCTATGGCGAGGATCTGAAAGGAGGCCTGAAGCAAAACCACAGCCACAGGAGAGTGAGTAGGGTGAGTGGCAAGGGCACAAAACATTGATGGACAAAAACATCAGAGGAAAACAAAAAGAAATGAGTACATAGTACTCCTTAATATTGGAACGCATTTGGTCTGTTAAGGATGGGCTCATCCTAAACAGAAAATATGTGCTTTGCCTGCTGCATCATGTCCCGATCTTAAAAACGACTGAGTCGAATGATATCACCATCGTCAAATTTATAGACGAACCTGATCATGACCAGGTGCGATTGACTCAAGAATGATTTGTGATCTCCTCTTGGGAGCTGTGCCATTTCTTATACCCCTTGGCTTCGACATCTTTGAAAGAAACTCTGACTCAAGTGAGGAACTCATAATTAAAAAACCTAGTTTAGAAGATGGTCAAGACATCCCGCGTAATCAAAAGATCAAGAACTTCTGAAAAACTGCATTCCTAAATTAGCAGCTGTATGCGTGAATCGTAATATTTCACCGAATGCAAGCGCAAAAGAGCTCCAAGATTATATAACTGGAGCTCCAATGGGAGAATGCATAACAATTACTTGTGTGCAAAAATAAATGAGCATCGTAACAAACAGCAAAAATGATGATCCAGTTGTTAACGTCAAAAATAACAATTGGAATTGGCAATCAAATTCCTTAGGTGGATGGAACTACAGCGAACACCACCAAAACACAAGAAAAACTTCATATCATATTGGTTCATGGAATATGAGGGGGTTTGCAAGAAACCTGGCTGGTAGCACAGCCTACTTCTGAGGGCTTTGAGATAACCATGAATCCTGCCATCAAAAAAAATGAAAGGATGCCTTATGACTGGCCTTCTCACCCTTCTAAAAAAACAGTCTGGATACCGTGGTAAGACAATCCTTCCCCGTATATTCAAATAACAGTTGGATCGATGGAACAACACAATGTCGGAGAAAATAAGATTCATATCCTGAATTTATATTGGCAACACAAAGCTGCTGTTACAACTGAATTTATTGACCAAGTGTCTGAACTAATTGACAACATCAATTCTGAAGAATCATGTCCAAACATAATACTCTGCGGTGATCTCACTTTAAATTGCATGACCATTAGGCGGGATGGTAAGCAAAATGCCAAAATCAAGCAGCATTCCGATGGCTTCAAGATATGGTGGGAAGGGATAATGCTAAATGGGAACATTGCCGGAGACATACCCCCTCATGCTACATGGCGGAGGAACTCGCAAGATTCTTTCTTGGACTACTTTTTTGTGTCGGAACGAGTCGTATCTCTTCAAGTCGTGCCTAAGACACAGAGCAACCATAACCTGGTGGAAATAATAGTCCTTGCTTTCGTAAGATCCAGGACAGCTGTATGGAACACATCTGTGTCTGTTGAACCAAGCAGGAACAGATTGCGGCTAAATAACTGTGAAAACAATTGTAAAATCATACTGTAGTGGCCTGACTGAAGATAATGGAAATAAGGTAGAATACTCCTCCCTGCTAAAGCAATATGTTGAAAGTAACCAAGGTTTTTGCAAAAGTGGACTCCAAACAAAACTTGCAAAACGTGTATGATATTCAGATCTTAAAAAAGAAAAGTGCTGCAAATAAATTAGGCTGAGTTTGAAGGCTCCAATGGAGACTCGGCTTTTCGAGGAGGGTGGGGGGTTTGAAAGCCACAAACAAATATGGAAATTGGCTCATTCCGCGCACACGCAATTGAAAAAACATGACGAAGAAGCCATGATCTTATCAAGTAAAAATTCTAAAGACTTCTGGAAACTCATCAATGATGCATATGCCCCTCAGCAAGCTCTGTGCATCATGGTTGCAGAAACACAGTGGGTAATGCACTACAATGAGTTTTACAAAAAAAAGACTGACACAAGCTCCGACCCTACCCAAATTAAATCATTGGAATATCCGCTTTGAAAAAGATTGCATCCTGAAAAACATCAAATCAATCAGCTCCTCTAGGGCTGCAGGGACCGACGGAATCGCTAACCAAATGTTGAAGGAAAAAGGGGAATGGGCTGAATTCTGTGGTATTTATTTTCGACGTTACGCTTGAATGTGCTCTCCCGTCATCTAGGGATGTAACGGTATTACGGTATACCGTTAAAGATACGGTGAACCACTTAATTGAACAATAATAACCGTCACATTGTTTATACTGGTATACCGCTCATACCATTTAAGTGTGCTTTTCAATCTGATTTGGAAAGGCTGCAGTAAGCAAGTGCTGCGCAGTCTTGGTCTTGCACTGCTGGATGTGCCGTCTGCCAAGTAGTTTCAGTTGGAGCAGTTTTTAATGCCATTCCATAAACCACACATGCCTGACACAAAATCAATATGTTAGCAATAGGAAGAATAAATACAGTGCCAAGAAGGAAAAGGGCTTTGGGTTGGCGGTTTGGGGTTTATATATTTATAATGGATAATGTTTTCTAAACATATGACAATGGGGGATTTCCCTGGTTCCATCATTGAATTTACATATAATAAGTCAGTGCGAAATTTACTCATCTCTGTGGGTATTCCCTGCTGCCATACCAAAGTGTAACATGTCCGTGATTACTGAACACCTTTTGGCCCACAAGTAAACTAAAGGCTGTAACTTAAAGAGAGAGTGAGTGCGTGTGTGTGTTTGCGCACAAGCGTATACTACCATCAGACTCCATTGATCTGTGGCATGCAGGTTATCAAGATGGCAACATGTTCATCTTCACCAGTAGCCAGTGGGGGGGATAAAAGCCGAAATGACCACTTAAGAAGCTATTCAGTTTGCTTTGCCAGTCGCAGCAGGGCTCTCCCCCCTGCCCCATCTCCTCTCAACACGTGTTTTTGTGTTTGGTGGAAGCAAGGGGTGGCATTTCAGTGGAAAGTATGTTGAAAAGCCCAATTCTGGCCCTGGGTTCCTGGTTTTGTTTGTGATGATAAATCTGACAATTTATGACCTTTTAGAAAATATTTAAGATTAGTTAACTCCACCTGCTATACTGCAATAACCATGATATACCGTCATTTGGCAAGAAGGTTATTGTACCGTCCTAAAACTAATACCGTGACACCCCTACCGTCATCATGGAAGTGTTCCATCGTTGTGTTGATCTTCAAAAAAGACATTAGATCGGAGCCTAAGAACAATCGCCCGATCGCCCTCCTAGACGTCGTCGGGAAGATCTTTACCACCCAACTTCAATTGTCATCTTGGATTCAGTCGACTCGACACTTTGATCCTAGATAAACAGGATGCGTCAAGGGCATTGGTTGTGGGCTAAATTTATTAATCTCCTGAAAATGGAAGCTATTCGGCAGGGGACGAAAATCTACCTTGTGTTTATTGATTTGGCTCACGCCTGTGACAGTGTGGACAAAGTTGAAAAATTGGAAATGCCCACCTGGTTTGATTATGGCCGTGAAAGAGCTCCACACAGGCACAGAAATATGAATTCGACTTGATCAGGCTGACGCCCCATCATGATAAAGACCTTTTGAGGAGTGAAACAAGGGTGACCTGGCATCAATTCTTTTTAATTTGTTTCTGTGCGATATTGGTGTGACCCTGGAAAGTGTGCCTGCGTTTCCACCTAAAATTCATGGAAGTCCTCTAGGCTGGATGCTCTACGCGGATGACTTAGTCCTACTTGATGTTGGGCTCCAACGAAAACTTCATGCATTGGAAGGTTTACGTGAAAAAGAATGGATTGAGCATCATTCCCACAAAATCAGAAATTCTAACACTTCAAAATATGAGGGGAAGATGAGTCCGGCTGAACAAGAAGTATCAGTGGCACCTGGGAAAGGAAACCCTAAACTGTGTCAATCACACCAAACATGTTGGGATGTGGATAAATCCAAACCCCTGACGCACACTGGGTAGCCAAAATCCAAGACCGATGCATACAATTAACAGTGCAGGGTGCCCTGCTAAATAAAGTTTGGCAAATTTTCACTGAAACCTGTAATAGATTTCTACAGGCAAAAAGTGCTGCCTGGCCTTGATTCATGGAGCAGAATGTGCATTGGGAGGCCCTTATTCATTATGGGCAACTCTTGAAAACACCTTTTGGTGCAAAGTGCTGTGGCTCCCGAAAGGAGTCCCGACTGCGTGTATTGGATATGAGTTGGGCCTCGCATTAATAAATGCTAGATTGTTATGCAACATGCTTACGCTCTATCAGAAAATGATCATGGAAAATGGCCCGCCACAATTTGTTTTCTTTCATGATCCCAGCTGCGGAGAGAAGGAAAATATCCTTACCCAATGGGCTTAACGCTGCGACAGAATCTTGGAAGATCTCAAAATCGACAAATATTCTGCAAATGAATCCTAACTTGGCTAAGAAGAAACTCTGGTTGCAAGACTGGATAGACACCGGAGATCAGAGATGCAAACACAAAATTATGCAACATGTACCTATTGAAGCTAAAGCCCTAAATATGATCCTGATATATATATATATGGAGAAATTCCCTGACCGACACCAGAGTCCTGTTTTTGGAAATTTCGACTTTAAAGAGGTGCTGAGGTTGTGGGCAAATAACTCAATAGACACGAGATTCAGATTTTGTAACAAGGCGGAGGAAATGCTGAAGCATCTGACTTTTATGCGTGTCACTAAGATCTGTGAGAACTAAATACTTGGGATCTATTTAGCGGAAAGTCCTTCCATGAGTAGTGAGGATTGGTGGTCCTTATATTTCGATGAAACAAACAGCAAATTAACATTTGCTTTAACGTTTTTCTTGGAACACTTGGAAAATCTGTTTGCAACGTTCTCAACTTTGTTTGCTAAGTAATGGCAGATTCTACAAAGGGTGCAAAATCTGTGAGAAATATGGATTGTGAGCTGGAAAGCATATGATAAATTATATGCATGGCTGTGAAATAATGAAATGTATTTTAAAGGTTTGTAACCAAATAAAATGAATTGAAAAAATATAATAATTGGGCAGCGAGTAAAGGTATTATTCACAAACTACAGACTGGCCTCTGTAATGCACAACCTAACAACCCTTTACTATGCTATAGCCGAGACCGGGGGTCAAAGGCATAAAAATGTGTGTTTATACTTTGAATTTGCCAAAGTGTTGACTGTTTCTCAGTCCTTTCGTTGGAATAAGTTAAGCCACTGTGGAATGGATCCTTTTTTTTTAATTGTTTTATTAAAGATCTGTATTGCGTTAGCTATCGTCCACACTAATCAAGGTGGCGTTAACTAATACAATTTCTACTCACAAAGGCCTTAAGCAAGCCTGCGTCCTTGCGCTTATACTTTTTCAATTTTTATCTTGCGAATATAGATGCAGACATACGATGAGCTCGGAACCACAACCTCCCACCCTCACACTCCCCGGGCATCTATCGGCGGTACCAATGTCCCATGGTTTGCCTATGCAGATGATATTGTTAACTATACACCGGTTGGCCTAAAACATTCTATTGCTGCTCTTGCCACCTTCGCAGAAGCAAATTCTTTTAAAATGAATATCTACATTTTTTTTTAAAAAAAAGGTGCCAGTAAAAACAAAACATCTTTTAATTAGGCCATCTCTGATAAACCACTGGAAATAGTCGAGAGGGTAATCTTATTAGTTCTTATACAGATAGTAATTATTATTGGTCCTAAAGTAATGAGAAAATGGGCTGTGATTAAAAAAAAAAAAAAAAAAGTTGACAAAGAGGAGGCTACAATATGGAGGTACCCCTCCCCATTTCTAAAACTAGCATATTACCCACCATAGTGTATGGTTTAGCAATGATTCCCGAGACTACGATTCTGTGGTTTGAAAAACTGGAAGCTAAATTCTTATGTTCCATTTTAGGTGTTCCATCCTGGCGCTTGTTACAGAGAATGAACATCACTTGGTTACATATCAGAAAACATACAGGCATTGTTGATGTAAACTTTGCACGGAGCAGTTTATGAGAGCCGGTAGAGAGGTGAGGAGTAGGAAAGAGGCAGGTTAATTTAAAATGAGCAGTTTTAAGGTTTCTTCGAAATGCAGGGAGAGAGGTTTCTGCTGAGGGCAGTGGGGAGTGCATTTCAGAGCTTAGGTGCTATATATGGGAAGCCTTTCCCTCCTGCTTAAGCCCTGTTAATGCGCGGTATAGTCAGTAGATTGGTGTGGCTTGATCTAGTAGGCCTGCTTGAGATGGATCTGGATAGCGTGTTTGAGAGATAGGGAGGTGCTGTGTAGTTAATGCATTTGAGTGGTCGTGAGGATTTTGAATGTGATGCGGTCTTTGACTGGGAGCCAGTGGACCGACTTTCTAGCTTGAAATGTGGTCGCTTGGAAATATTTAAGGCAGCTCTTAGTGAGTTATTTTGGGTGATTTGGAGTCTAAGTTTTTCATGGAGGTGCCTGCTAGGAGCGTGTTGCAATAGTCTAGCTTGGCCCCTATGGTGGCTCTAGCTATGGAGAGGCAATTTTCCTTAGTTAGGAAGGGTTTGATGGCGTTGATGAGTTTAGTACTTAGGGCGGAGGCAGAGACGATGGCGCTGACTTGTTTGTTCATAGACAGGGTAGCGTCAATGTGGACCCCTAAAGTTTTAACTGAGGATAAGACTGGGATGATGCAGTTGTCAATGCTGAAATTGGAGTAAAGACAGTCTAGATTGGCTAGGGTGGCCTTTTGACCAAGAATGAGAATATGTCTTGTCCCCGTTAACGCATATGCCGTTAGTGGCCATCCATGCTTAGATAGTGGAGTACATTTGCCTTAAGGTTGTAGCATCTTGGTGATATTAACTGGTTAAAGGAAGGAGCACTTGGGTATCACCAGCATCATTTGTGTATGCAATCCCAAGTGCATCAAGTTTATCAAAAAGGGGCTTTGTGAGGAGATTGTATAGAGTGCGGGCCGTGCAGGATCCCTGTGGGACACCACAGTGGATGATGGTGGGAGCTGCATTGGCTGTGTTAGAGAAGACTTTCATTGCTCTTCCTTCTAGGAAGGAAGTGATCCAGGAAGCTGCTTGGTCGGAAAAGTGTGCTGCATGCATGTGGTGAGAGTTTTGTGATCCACAAGATCGAATGCTGCTGAGAGGTCCAGGAGGAGGACAGGCTTGCCATTGTCGAGGATTTTGGTGATTTGGATTTTTAGATCCAGCAGGGCGTTTTCGGTTCTGTGCGGAATCCCGACTGTCTTTTTCCTAGGATGGAGTTGGTTTCTAGGTAGAGTTGGATCTGTCATTGAGCAGCTTGGTCCAGTGATTTGAGAAGAAACGGGACAGTTGTTATGGGCCTGTAGTTGTTCGGCTGGGGTGGGTCTAGGGTAGGCTTTTGTAAGAGGAGACGCACCCAGGCCTCTTTAAGGCTGACTGGGACAATGCCTGTTTTGATGAAGGCAGTTAGTAGTGGAGCAAGTGGCTCGGCACACTCCTTGGTGATTTTAGGGGAGCATATATCGCCCTTGTATTGCAATGGTTTCAGATATCCTAGGATGTCAATGACTTCTGATTCAGAGATGTCTTTAAAGGTGAATTTGGGGCTGTTGATCTTTTTGTTGATGTGCCGGGTCTGTATAGGCTGGTTCTGGTTCAGAAAGGCGTTGTAATGGTCTCGGATTTTGTTTTGTAGGAGGTGTCGTATTGAGAATGGCAGCTTGAATGCTATTGCACCAAGCTTCATCTTTATCTCATCAGTGGAGATGGGAGGATCTATAACTTCATTAAAGATGGAAAAGAGTTCTTTGGATTGAGAGTTGGTTTCTGATATTTGGCGATTATAAGCTTCAGATTTGGTGTCTTTGTATTTTTTGGCCATAACTTTAAAATGGTCTTTAGTGGTGTCAAAAGGGTTTGCCTGCCAATTTTTGAGCGCCAAGCGCTTGTTATTGCGTAGGGTTTGCAGGTGTTCTGTGAACCAGGAATTAGAGTGGAAGAACTTCTTTTCTTTCTTATCTTCAAGAGGGGCAATGGTATTGATTGCGTGGGTAAGGGTGTCCTTAAATATATCCGCTAGGATGTTGGGGTCTTGTGAGAATGGAGGTGCTAGACACGATATATCAAGAAAGGGTTGGAGGTTATCCGCCGTTAACTTTTTAGAACTTCTGGCTTGGGTAGCTGGTGCAGGAGTATTGTTTTTAGACTTGGGGCTGTAGGGATGGTGATTTGTATACAGCTATTGGTCTGTCCAAGGGTAGACCGTGTTGGACGTGATGTTGGCGTCACAATTGTGGTCGACCAACCAGTCCAAGGTGCGACATTTGGAGTGTGTCGGGGTCATAATTGTTTGGGAGAAGCCCAGGTCTGTGTCCTTGGTGAATGAGATAGCTGCTTGATCATTGGGGTATTAAAAACCTAAGTTGAGGTCGCCAAAGAGAGTAGGGTTTTGTTAGTTTTTAAAATATTTTCACTGAGTAGGTGGGTGATGTGTCCTTGGAAGTCTGCTGGGAGTCCTAGGGTCCGGTTGATGAGATGAATATAAATGGTGCTTTTAGGTGAGTGTCAATTGGGTTGAAAAGATGTCTGCGTTGCCCTCCCAAAGGTGGGTTATAGGCCTAAGATGTACGGCACTTTTGAAGATTATAGCTACCCCCCACCCCCTATTTTAGAGGGTCTATCCTGTCTGAGGATGGAATAATCTGCAGGTAGAGCTAAGGCTAGGTCGTGCCTGAGTCCTCGTGGAGCCATGTTTCAGTAATGGCTATTATATCGAAGTTCTGGCTTGGGATGAAGTTGATTTCAAGAGCGTGGGCGGTTAGAGAACAGACATTGAGCAGGGCGCATCTGTAATGCGGTGCATAGTTAATATTGTTTGGTCGTGCCTGTTCACCTACTTTGGGTGTAGAATTATGTGATTTGGTAGTGTTGAGAGTGGGTTTAGTTTTGGAAGGCAACGTGGTGCTGGAGTAGAGTGTGCAGACCCTAGTGATAAATGTTACATTTAGCAGGGATGCGGGTTCTTAGTTGAGGCTCCTGTTTGTACATGTGTAGGAAGGGCGGTGATGAGCATAGGTAGAGGGGCAATTGGGTACGTGCGCGAGTGCATGCATAGAGTAGTGACTTGGTAAGTCTGGCCTGTGCGAGTCAGTCATAGTGCGATTGGATAGGCTGGCAGTGTCTGGACAGCTGAAGGCGTGCAATCTGGCATGGAGAAGTATAGTGTTCAAGATGAGAACTGCACCTAGCGTGCTACAGTGTAGTAGTGTGGTGCACATATTGAACGAAGGGGTAGCGTAGAGCTCCCAGTTCAGCTAGTGCATAACACTAGCGTCCCTGTGGAGGCCTTAGAACGCTGCAATAGTCACAGCGTATGCAAAGACGTGAGACCTAGCTCACATTTTAAGTTTTTTCTGTCTGTTATCACGTCATTTGCACTCAGACAATTTGTTAGGATTGTTTGCCGTTTCTACATGATTTACAGTTGACCATCTATTTGAAGGATTTGGCTCTTTCAGTAGAGCATCTTGTGAACTTGCTTAGTTTCGACATGTTTCTGAAAAAGAAAACAGCGTGGGATATAGATAATTTGAACAACTTGACTAACAAAATGTATTATTGCTCATATAGCACCCACAATTTTAGACTTCAACTACCATGTACTGAATCAAATTGTGCTCAGTACAAAGTTTTATTACATACATACGTTTTAACATTTTGCCTACTCAAGAGCATATAGGGAGATGGATGAAAATACTGTACAATGATAGACTATGCCGGTTATGTGCCATGACAGTTGAGACTACCCGCCATTTTTATTTTTTTAACTGTCTTTATTGGCATTTCGCTTAAGTTACCAACAATCAACATACCCCCCTTTCCCACCATCCACGGTACATTCATACAGGTGCCAAGCTGTTCCATGTCAAGGCGGTCAGCGCGTAAATTACAAGTATAATATAGCAAACGTCAATATAGGCCATATATAATATGGGCGACGAGTCCAAGGTTTCGCAGACAACACTCCCCTCCCAGAGAACTAGATTCTGGATATTGCATCTGTATAGTTCCCGGTGTTCCTATGTCACCGAGGCCCCATGTCCTTGTTTGCAGTAATCCTTGGGTGGGATACCAGATAGTAGGTGGGTGTCCCTATATCGGGAGGGCTGATGCAAGGACTTCTGTGGGGAAAGGGGCTCGGAACCTCCTCCACTTGGTTGCTTGAGGAGAGATAGCGTATATGCATCCCACATCTGTCTGTCTCCTCAGCAGTTCCTTTGCATTGCACCCCATCTGGTCTCCATATCGTTGCAGACTACCCGACATTTTAACTAGCTGCCCGAAACTAAGAAATGTATACTTGAATGGATACTTCATCTTCATTTCCGATTTCATTGAGACAGACCAGTTCTGGAGTAGTCTCTATGGAGCAGTTCCTGTAGTGATCACTGCAACATCATTTTATGTTTGGAAAGAAGCCCAAAATCTCTTCAACCATATTCAAGTAATATATGTTCTGATGCTTGTGAATCTGCTTCGAATCACATGCTGTGCATATAGTCTAGTAGTAAGAGTATTCCATCTTGTCTTTCAAGGATTGAAAGGGGACGTCGACATGGGCATGCCTGTAACACTATCCCTAACGTGACGTGTAGTGTACCCAAAATCCCTCGCGCATTGAGGTCCCTCGGATTGTTTATTTCCTCCCAGCTAGCTGGTTGCCTTATGTGGCGCTCGTTAAATTGCTTACTAATATCTTTGTCCACGACCTCTGGTCCTTTTTTATATTTATTCATTTGTAGAGTGTTGCAGTATGTCATATTGGCAGTTGTTACTTTACGGTTATATACAGTACATAGCATGAGGAGTATCAGACAATTGGTGTACATATTTACAAAACATAGATCACACTATATACAAATTTACTCAGTGTTACAAATCCTTGTACTAGATTGTGCTACGAAAGGTAGCCTGAAAATCTATTGCAAGAGGTCAGCTCTGAAAAGCAGGGTTTTGAGATTTTGTTCTGAATGACCAGAATGAAGTGTCGTTAATTGGGCTGGGGGGCATTCCACAGTTTGGGGGCTACTACAGGGAAGCTTGGGCCTCCTGCTTTCTGTCTTCTAAATCTAGGGATGGAAAGCATGTTCGTATAGGCAGTTTGTTGGTCTATTCGTATTAACTTTACTCATGAGTTTGTTGAGGTATTTGGGAGCCTTATTGGCAATACACTGATGAATCATTGTCAGGATTTTGAAACTTTTTTTCTGCCTTGGACAGGGAGCCAGTGAATGTTTTTTCAGATAGAAGAGATCATTGTGTTTGGGATGTTTAATGCTGCTCTTATTGCATTATTTTGAACAGTTTGTCATTTTTTGACGTTTCTGGTGCTATTTCTGCAAATAAAGAATTGCAGTAGTCAATCCTGGAGAGTATCAAGGCCCTTGCCAGGGTGATGGCATATTCTGTGGAGATAAAGGGCCGGCTGGCTCTTATTAGTTTTGCTGCATAAGCGGCTGATGGTATAACCAACCGCATTGACCTGTCTATTTAGTGAGTGTGGAATCACAATAGACCCCTAAGGTTTTTTTTCAGTGGCCACCAGGACGGTATTGCCATCAATGATGAAGGGTTTGTGGCACTGTGGGAGGTTGTCAAGTTTTTATTTGCTTTCGTTAAGGATCAGCTCAGTCTTATCGTCATTGAGGCATAATTCGTTGAGTCATCCAGGCTTGGATTGCGAGGTATATTTTGTTAAGATTTGTGGTGTCAGTATTGTAGCAACTAGAAATCAGTATGAGAATTTGGGTTTCGTCTGCATAATTTGTGTAAGTGATAACCATATTATCAAGTTTATCAAACAATAGCTTGATGAAAGCATTGTAGAGTGTGGGGGATACACACGAGCCTTGTGGCACACCAAATGTTACCGGGGCAGGGTGTGCTGCTGCAGTTTTCGAGAAGACCCTTGTGGTTCTGTGGGATAAAAAATATATGATCCATTTGATGGAATCTGCAGAGAATTGGGCTGCAACTTCAAGGTGCTGGCATAGTAGATCTTGGTTCACCACATGGAACGCTGCAGAAAGGTCTAGCAGCAGGAGGTTGCTGAGTTCACCTTTGTCTATGTACTGGTCCATTTGTGTTTTCAAATCAAGTAGGGCCGTTTCGGTGCCATGACCTGGTCTAAAACCGGATTGTCTTAGGCACAAGAGATCGCTATCTTCTAAGTGTTTTTGGATTTGCAGATAGGCTGTGCGGTCTAGTATTTTAAGTAGGAAGGGGACTGTGTTGGTGGGGCGAAAATTAGTTGGGATGTTGGATCTAAGGTAGGTTTTTTGAGTAGCGGTAAAACCCAGGCTGATTTTAAGTCATTGGGTACTGTATTGGAGGCAAACGAGCTGTTAATGCTACTGGTGACAAATGGTGCCAGTTCAGAAGCGGTCTTTAACCAGGGTAGCGGGGTAAATATCGCCTTTGCATTTGGATGGTTTTACACTTTTGATGATGTTGATTGTGTCTTGCGTAGTGAGTGGGGAGAATGTGAATTCGGTTGGGTTTTGCGTATTTGGGCTAAGGTGTGTAGTGACTGGAGTAGTAATGAGATTAAGTTTGGACTTTTTTGTTGAATTTTCCTTTTAGTAATGATATTTTATCGGCAAGGGCGTTCTGAATATTAGAACACCATTGTTCATCTTTAATCGTGAAATCGGGTGTAGGTGCTGGTGATTCTAATTCCCGGAGAATAGTGAAAAGCTCTCTGGTGTTAGATTGGGCATTAGATATTCTTTGCTTGCACACTTCACTTTCAGATGTGATAATTTCGTTCTTAAAGTTAGCTAGGGTTTGGAATTTTAATTGTTTCCTTGGGTTGGAGATTTGATGCATTTGTTTTCAGCAGATCTAACTGCAAACTTTGACGGCTGGTGCTCCGGTCAACGCTGTCGACTGCGGGTCCTTGGCACTCGGGCCAGGGCTGCACAGTAGTGGGAGTAGGTTCCGGGGCTATATTTCTTTTCAAGAATGTATTTCCTTCTCCCCTCTCTTTTCCCTTATGTTTTTGCTGTCGCTATAAACGTGAGCTATGTACTGGACACCTTTTTCAATTTTTCACTTCTTGTAAAGGCAAGTACCTCTGGAAGGGCAGGCACCGCAGGTGCAATAAGTGTCTCCCTCGATCACCACAAGGCGTCCTGTAGGTCTTGCCAGCTCTTGCGTCCCAAGATGATTAAAGAATGGATAGTTAAACGGTGGGCAGCCTACGCCATGATTCAGACCGAGGGTAGCTGCCCTGCCGCCACAGGCACAGTGAGTGACGAGGAGTCGAGTGACTGCCATGGCTCCGATACGGATGCCATCGACCGATCTGCGGAGCGACCACGTTCCGTGACATCCGTTCCCGGCAGGCCACCGGTTCTGCTATGGGGAGTGTACACCCCAGTGACGGGGATACACAAACAACCCACAAAGGTAAACCCACAACCTCCCTGACCACCTTGATGAACTCATCAGGATGGTCAAAAACGACAACGGGTACGCTGATTTGTTGGGCGGAACCCACCGATCCATAGGGTTGGCAGCCCTCCCTGCAACCACGTGAGGGGCATGCATCTGGGCAATCCACTGACAAGGGTGTCAAATCCAAGATTCATAATGGCATCGAGCCGCCTTTTAAGAGTGCCTATACACAAAGTCTCGGCAACGTCCAACTACGGCGAAGCAGCCTGAATAGCCGAAACCCCTCCCAGACACGCTGAACAGCCGTGAGTCTAGCAAAGATCATTCCAGCGGCTAGTAAGTCCAAGGACAGGTCGAAAGACACGTCCACGCGCCGAGAAAGGCAGGGGGCTCTTCTGAAGGCCCCAGACCCTGGCTCTCTGATAAATGTTGACGGTCTAAACACTCAGATTCCCAAGAGGAGTCCCCCAAACACCCACCCCTGACCCCTCTGGCTTATCCTTAAGGACCAGAGATAGGTTTGAGGGGTGTATGAATAGACTTTCAAAACTCGGACTCCTCAGAAAGGCTTACCACTCCCAAAAGGCAATGTGAGGAAGTCCTATATCCTAATGTGTTGACATTTCAGAGGAGCTCCTGCCCTCTTCATGAGGTGTTAGACCTGTGGGAACCAGAAGAGGTTCCTCAGGACCCGTATTTACAGGAAGATGATCCCTTTGAGGACCCTAGCGACCAGGCCCCAGATTGGGGGCTATTAACAGCCAGTGGATCATCCACCATGGCAGTCGCCTACTAATACCCCTGATCCAGATACAATATGCATGTATCCTCCTGCATCTCCTGCCATTAGACCGGCATCTCCCATAGGTGACCAGATAGCATTTAATGCCGCCACGCTGAAGGGTGCAGAAAATATTGATTGCCACGCAAGAAGCAGTGCAAGACACTGACTTCGTGGAGGATATTCTGAAGGAAAAACCACCTGCAAGCCAGGCTATACCATTACTGAACTCCATTAAACCGCTTATCGAGCCGCCTTTGCTGACACCATCGCAAACCAAGGGCTGTAAACCCACGAGTCGAAGCTTTTTCGCCCCTCGCCTACAGACCCTCTCTACATTCGGGGACATGCCACTCAAGATTCCCTATTGGTGATTACAACTTGGAAAAGAGCAGGAGTACCCTTGTCCACGGGTGAGGCACTGCCGGACAAGGACTGCAAGAAGTTGTATGCCCTGGGGAAGCGGGTCACTATTGCGGCAGCCTATTCCACCAGAATTGCAAATACTACAACATTGTTGGCAAGCTACAGCGATGTTCAGTGGAATCTGCTCCAGGAAGGCCTGCAAGAGGTCCCTGAACCTACACCTACCTGCTGGCGTTTGTGTCAGGGGAGGCAGGTGAATCATAATATTCTTAAGAACACCCTAGATGCTGCAGAGACAGCAGGGAGACCTCTGTCCCAAGCTATCCTTTTAAAGAGGCACGCCTTATTAAAGAATTTGGGGTTCAAACCAGAGACTCGGGCGTCCCTCATCAATAAACCGGTGGAGGAATCCAACCTGTTTGGTAAAGCTGTAGATGAGGCGCTAGAAACTGCGAAAAAAGAACATGAGACTCTGAAATCTTTAAACCAGATAACTGAAAGGCCATGATGGCCTCCTGCATTTACTTAGTCCCAAACACATGTTTGCGCATGCACCCCATGCAAGAGTGGCTCAACAGCTAATGGTGTCAGGCCAGCAGACAATGGGACGTTCTAGTGGTTGTCTCGGCAGCCCTCGTTCTCTCTCTGCAGTAGTGGTCGAGAGAAAACATCTTGAAGGGGAAAACCTGGGGGGCGCTAGATAGCCGCTGCCAAGATGGCCGCGTCTCCGTGAGCTCCAGCAGATTCTCAGACAAGGAGGCAGATTCATGACCCATTGGTGACTACAGGAGCGCTGAGGCTGGTGAAGCCCATCTGACCTTCTTGGACTGCGGGCCGAGTTTGGTGTTCCGTGGCACCCCAGAAATGTGGCTGTTTAATAAGGCGTCACAGCCACAGGAGGCCAGGGCGCATGGCTAGGTGCATTCAGCACAAGGGTGCCTGTGCGCGGCCTGGGAGTCGCTGGCGGTCTGGAACATCTGTGTATTGTGGCACTGTAGCTGGGCGACCCAGGGGGTGAGGTGCGATCTGCGCCCCTGTGGTTCGCAGCCAGTGTCAGGCCCGAGGAGCTGCGTGCTGGGGGAGCGAGGTGCTTGGGTGGAGCCTGACCTCCGCTGGTAGGATCAAATGTGAAAGGCTGTTGGCCCCGGCTGCAGGTATGATAATAAAAATAATAATTTTGCATTTATATAGCGCTACGAACCCTCAGGTGTCTGAGCGCTGCTCATTATTGCCCATGGTGTGGTCATTTATCGACCTCGGAAGGATGAAAGGCTGAGTTTGGCCCTGCCGGGATTCAAACCTGCGTTAGCAAGCTCTGCACGGATGTCAAAGCGAGCGATCTACTCACTGTGCCACTTGACCGGCTATGGCCTTCGGCCAAGCCTTCACTTAAATGTTCTTACTAGTATCCTGAATTTAGCACAGGCCTCAATTGGAAGCCAATGGAGGGAAAGTCTGGTATCCGAGACATGATCTCAGCGGGACAGACTGTCGCACGTCGTAGACCGTGGTGAGTATGGGCTCGATGGCCTCGGCGGCCGTTGAGCTTTCCACCACGTTCTTCCCTCATACATCATTGACGTCTAGTCTTTCTAGACTGGACAGCCAATGGTCTTCATCTTTCGATTCCACCCGGAAGACTGCGCGTTGCAACCCTTTGCGTCAGGCTTTCGGGTTAAACGCTCCGTTTTCTCTGTGTCCTCATTCTACTGCTCGCTTCTGTTCTTTGCCTTTCTCTGTTTTTGTTATATTACTCCCTGCCTTTGTTAGCCCTGCTCCCGCTGCCTTCTCTGGTTCTCCGCCTCCTCCCTAAATATTTTTCCCCCTCTTTTTGCTTCTGCACATCAACCAGCATTGCCTACAGACCACATCTTCCTGAAGACATCCCAACTACTAAAGGGTTTTTTTTTTATGGCGTGAGGCTTCTCCCCCCCCGGTAGAGGGGCCCCCCCAGACCTCTCTGATTTAGGTCAGGGTGGCTTCCTATCGGGGCAGACCCTATCCTCCACAAAAGAAAAAGGCCCTGTGGAAGAAGTTCAACCTTCCTGCGGATCTTGAGACTTCAGGTGAGGAGGGGGCTGAGGGGCTGAATCAGGCAGAGGGGTCCCAGTTGCCTAATCGTGATACAGACATCACTATTCTGACTGCCCAGTTAAGAACTATCTGCAGTCTGTGAACTTCGCACTTACATAGTCCAACCAGTAGACTACTACAATAATCCATCGTGTCTCCTATTATGGCTCTAGCAATCGTTTCCGCACTAGCCTGAGTAATAAGAGGTCTGAGATGCGAAAGCAATTTGACGTAGTAGACTGAGGCAGAAACCACACTGTTTACATGGGGACTCATGGAAGGGTACTGAACAGGGATCACCCCCAAAATCTTTAATTCTTTCATTTAGAAACCGGAATAATATTATCAACCCCTAACCTAAAGAAGCTATAAGCCATATCCAGTTTAAGAAGGGAGGCCGAACTGCCCACTATCATCAGTTCTATTTTCCCTTTATTCAATGCAAAATTGTTATCAAGCATCCAGTTCTCAATGAGGTCAAGTACTCTGTTTAGTTCTAGTTCGTCCCGGGAGTGAGAACCTGAGAGCGGGACGACACATTGAGTGTCGTCTGCGTAGTTCGAAAACATGACCCCTTCTGACTCTAAACTAGAGAAGAAAGGGGACATGAATATGTTACACAAACAGGGGGGGAAGTACTGGCCCCCTGTGGTACCCCAAAGGGAACAGGAATCGACGAGGCCTCCGCCACATCCGAGCAGACTCTTCTGTGTCTATTCTCCAGAAAGGAGGCAATCGAAGAAACTGCCAGGGATGAGAAATTGGCAACCTTAGACAGTCTCGAAGTCAGGATGGAGTGTTCGACTAAGTTGAACGCTGCAGACTGGTCCAGAGATATTAGCAGTAATAGGGAACCTTTTATCAATCCGATCCAATAATCAAGACTTCAGCTCGAGAAGAGAGGTCTCTGTACCAAAGTTCAGCCTGAATCCAGATTGATGAGAATTCAAGATCGAATACTGATTGAGATGTTCTGAAATCTGACCATATGCAACCGTATCTAATATTTTTAACAGGAACGAAGTATTCGAGATTGGGCGATAATTCAGCAGATTAGTCCTTGGAATCCCTGTTTTTTTTAGAATGGGCGGGACCATAGTTTTGCTATACCATAGATACCCCAAGAGAACACATCGACTACGATCCTCAGTCGCCCCAACGACTAGAGACCTATAGAGGTTGAATGCGGTGATGACTGGCGAACAGGTGACTAGACTAGCCCTGGGGGAGGGATCCCAGGCCATCGCCAGTGTCCGCACACTGCGATCGGCAAAGTAAGAAATTGGTACTGACGGATTGGAAGCCGGCACGCACCCGGGGGCAACCAAAACTGCACCGCCCCATGGCATGTAACAGGGCTAAGGGACCGGAGAGAGGAGACTGCCGCAAGCTATATGGCGAAGGGTAAGAAGTGGCAGTCTTGCTTACCATTTACTCAGAAGGAAGGGCTCCGTAAGGAAACTAACAAGCTGGGGGCTCCTCTAGAAGTGCCCACAATGTTGGCCACTGCACCCCATCAATGGCAACGGCCGGACTGAGTGGGGATGCCCCGGCGTCGGAGCTGAACCTGGTGTTGGCAGAAATGCGCTCTGGCTTTGCCACCATTAATACTATACTCGATGGATTAACATACAAAGTGGATAGATTGCAATAATTGATCGACAAAGAAAGCAGCAGAACATCCGAGGTAGAGACCAGGGTCGGTGTGCTTGAGGACACTAGCAACAAAACAACTCTAGCGGCACAGGAACTGCGCAGGGAGGGGAAGGCTATCGGGGACAAGAATGAGGACTTGGAGACGAGATCGAGAAGGAATAATATCAGAGTGGTGGGGATCAATCCCTCAACAGAACATGGAGGTATTCAAGGATGTGCTACCGGGACCAATGCGGTCCTCCCAATTCCTGGTGGAGAGGCGACACTGGGTGTCGCAGGTTGCCCAGAGTCCAGGGCAAAAACCCACGGCACCACAATGCCATACTGTGAAGAGCGAGAGAACTTGAAGACCTCCCATATGACAATGCTAAAGTGTCCTTTTACCCAGACTTCACCCCGGCGGTCCAGAAAGCTTGTATGTCCTTTTTGGTGGTGAAGAGGGCGTTATGGGACCAGGCGATACAATACTCTATGCAATACCCCTCCAAACTGGGGGTCCAACATAATGGGAGGGCCCACTTCTTCACTGATCCGGAAGCTGTACGCAAGTTCATTGAAACTCTGCCAAAATGACTCACCAGTCCTCATAATGTATGCGTTCAGAAAGGAGCACTGATGGGGGATGGTGCACACAAAGCTTTGATATGTGTTTTGATTAATAGTTGGTTAAACAGAAGTTGTATGTGTGGAAGCCCCAATGGGTCTTAATAAACATGTGCTAGAAATATAATGAGTCAGCCTGGCTGTGAACGACAAAATATATGGTTCAAGTCATCCCAGGGAGGATGAGGTCATTTGGGAGGCGGTATCCAGCGCCCCCGGGCTGTAGCCCATGGTACACTGGTTGTTGAGGGATCTTAGTTGGGGGGGGGGGGGGGGATTCAGCCACTGCAGGTTGGGCGTGGGCAGTGGGGGGGGAGGGAGGGAGGGATGGGGCTTGTTTGGGTAGGAAGGGGGACCAGGGGGACGGTTGCCCCAGCGGCACGCGGTCCGTCCTTTTCAAACTAGGGATGTGGAACTGGATAAGGGTGTCCGCTCTCGCCATTACTTTTTGCCATGGCAATCGAAGTGCTGGTGGCCCGGCTGTGGAGGTTCTATGGTCACAGGTCTCTGGCGATGGGAGGGGCCAGTGAACTCATATTGCTGTATGCGGACAACGCAATTGTTTATATTAAGAACCCTGAAGGCAACCTAGCCCCGCTAACACAAGAAGTCGTGGACTCAAAATAAACAGGGCCAAGTCCTCTCTATTCCCCTTGAACGAGGCTACTGTACATCCTCCAAACACAGGGTTATGGCTGGGAGCAGCACGCGGTCACGTATTTGGGGGTGAGGGTCAGCAGGGATGCTCAGTCCCTGCTTGATGACAATCGTAAGTATTTACACCTTAAAGGCTAGTGTGGACAGATGGTGTAGGCTTCCTCTTACACTCAGAGGTGGAGTGGCGATGGCTAAAATGATTTATCTCCAAACTCCTCTACATGTTTCAGAACATTCCGGTATGGCCGGGGTGGGCTATTTTAGAGAAGTGCGCTCCCTACTGATTAAGCTAGCTTGGTACCCGAAAAATCCACCGTTCTGCGATGTGTACATTGTGAAGGACTGGGGAGGGCGGGCATCACCCGGTTGGACGACATGTACCCAAATGGGCTGTTTGTCTCTCAGGAAGGGTTTGTAGACAAAATGGGAAGCAGTTTTCAACGCATGCTGCAATATTTCAGGATGAAGGCGACGTTTAGAGAATGGTCCCCTGTGTTCCCAGAGATCCCACACACAACTATGTTGCTACAATACATCAGAAGGTCCCCCGGGTGCAAGGTAGTGGCTTCGGCAATATATAAGCTAATATCAGGACCCCTGTAATGTAAACTTAAGTGGGAAGAAGACTCTGGGGTACCCCTCACAGACAATCAGTGGGTAGTGATATGTGGCACTACACACACCAGTGTTTTTAGCTCTAGGCTGCAGCAAATCCAACTTAAAAACCTACATAGGACATACATCTCTCCCGCACGTATACACCAGTACGATCACACCAAAACGAATTGCCCGAGATGTAAAGTAGACCCAGCGGACCTAGTATATATGCTGTGGTGCTGTGTTAAGATGCGACCCTTTTGGGAGGAAGTGACGGTATCATGACAATGATGCTGGGGCGGAATGTTCCTTGTGTATTATTGTGTTGCATGTTTGGGTGGTTACCAGGGCTGTCGAAACAGTATCGAAAGCTACTCAAGACCTGCATGATAGCTGCCAGAAGGTGTATATTGATGAAATGGACACACGCAACCCCCCCCCCGGGGGTGAATGTGTGGTTGAAAGATTTAATTTGGTTGAGTGACACTGACCGAGAGTGGGCTGAAATTTGTCAAAACATTTGAAACCCTCTTTCAGCATATCTGATAACCCGGGATGACGCCTTGGACTGATCCATCCTTGGGACGGCTAGCCCGTGACCTTTGGCTCGAGGCATCGGCTGGGATACATTTCGAGGGCATTGTAGGGTACTGGAAAATTGACTGACCTGCTGCAAACACCCTTTCGGGTGAAGTGTAGGGTTGCAGTATCTGTTGCCCCGACCAGATGTTCTTTCTGGTCTTGTACATGCTTTACAATGAAAATCACCCATTATCCAATGCTATAATGTATAGTATCTATGTATGGCTGATGTTGGAGGGATGTGAACCGATAAATGAAGGGTTTAAAAAAAAAAAAAGGGGGGTGGGGAGGACCTTCACCACCCCCACAGTAGAAGCCACTCTCATTACGGACGCATCTCTCACGGGGTGGGAGGCTCCCCTCCATCAGACAGCACACAGCGTTTTGTCCCCAGTAGTAGCATCCAACCACATAAATCTGCTGAGTTGTTAGCGGTGTTCAAAGCCCTGAATGCCTTTCAGTCAGTTACAGGGAAAGACCGTACTAGTCCTCATGGACCGCAACATGGCCATGTATTACCTGAACAAACAGGGGCGCACACGCTCTCCAGGGTTCTCCAAACTGTCCCAGAACATATGGAAGTGGGCTCTCAAACACAAAATGTTTGTCCTGTCTCAACATGCTCCAGGCAAACTCAATCTTCTGGCAGACTTACTTACCCACAGCGTACGAATGACGATTACGCGAAGATGTTTTTTGCAGGATGGGGCTTCCTTGAGATGGACTTGTTCGCAACTCTTGAGAACTCGCAACGCCCAGATTACGCTTCCAGATACCCTCAGAATCACTCCAAGGGGAACGGTCTCTGGATAACATGGTCCGGGAAATTTGTCTACCTCCCACCGACTCCCCTACTCCACAAGATAGTGCACAAGATGCACCAGGAACCACTCGTAATGATTCTGGTGGCCCCGAAGTGGTCCCGCCAGCCATGGTTCTCCCATCTGATGGAAATGTCAATATCCCCTCCGATGAAACTAACCTACCCATAAAACATGCTGTTGCAGTACAGGGGGGAAACAGTCCATCCTTGCCCGCAAACTCTTATCTTCTCCACCATGGGTCTGGCATGGATTCACATGCTCATGAACATTCCCTGTCAGGCGGGGAATCCTCGGTAAAGAAAAAATCAATTTCAGTTTAGTTTCTGAACGGTCTTTCTCCTAATAACCAAGCACTGGTCTCTGGGTCATACTGCCCCCAGCCAATGACTGCCCTCTACCTAAGCCCCTCCTCTGGCAGCCATCTTCAGATTTTTACCGCACTTTCAAGTGTTGGGAGTCCTCATGCTGTAGCTCTCGAGCTTTTGCTGCATTTTGCGAATTTCTTTTTTTCAAAGAGTTTATTCTTATTTTTTTCGGTCAATCGCGCCTCAAGCTCCACCTTTTCTACTTCCGATCAACGGGGACCTGTTTCGGAATTTTCTACGCCCCTCAAGGGTGAATTATCTTAGAGTTTTCACTTCTTGGAGGATTCGGGAGGATCTTTGAGGCCTACCCCGCGTTGACATGGCCCAGGACAAAGGAAACACGACGCCCGGATCCAAGCTTTTCAGGAGCTGCCCTGGATGCAGATTACAAAATGTCTTCGAGGATGAGCACTCTTGATGCCTCTACTGCCTTCATGAAGACAAAACGCACGTGGAGAAGGACTGTGCGTTTTGCAAGAATATGTCCGAACGGATTATGAAGGATCGTTGTATCCTGCTCACCAACTGGCTGGAGGGGAAGAGCCCAGCACCAGGTGAGAAGTCAGAGCAGTCTTCTAAGACCTTTGAGGGGGCTCTGGCAACGGGGGCTCAACTAAAGGCAAAGCACTGCGGGCACCGGGAGTGACGATCGGTCGGCTCCTCGGTTGCCAGGTAGGGCGCATTATCACTGACGCCATCAACCATGAGCCAAGGCTCTGGCTCGGTGAAGAGGAAGTCGGAGAACCCGGGTAAGCTTCGGGAGAAGCCCTGGTCGATCTCGACGGAGACAGCCGAGGGGGAGAGAGGCGGTGACCTTTCCCCCAAGGTGAAGGCCTCAGGCACGCCCAAGGTCGTGAAGGCCCTGATTCACCCGGCTAAGGCCTTGATTGAGGGAATCGTGGCCGCCCTGGCGAAACCTAAGGAGGCTTTCCCAGTGGAGAAGGCTTCAGGGGCTAGAGTCTCCCTGCCACCCCAGAGGGAATCATCTTTTCTGCCTATCGAGAAGACCCCTGTGAAACCCCAGCAGGAGAAGGGGGGGGGGCATGGTAGCCATAACTGACATGGATACCACCTCTGAGGATGAGTTGGCGAGCGTCCAAAGGATCCTGGACAAGAAGTTGGAGGAATCTAGGGCCCATGGGAAGGATCCCTACGAGGCTGACGAAGAGAGCAATTGGGGGGCTGACGAGGAAGGTAGGGCCGCGGAGGTTTCCACGCCCCAACCGTCAGTCCCGTTGCAGCATTTGCTCGTACCACAGGACAATTCAGGATCTCGTTGGCTATTCAGAACCTGTGCACGGAGATAAGGACAAGGATGCCCTTACCCCTCACCGAGGACCCAGCGGAGCCTGGTCCGTTGGGGAGCCCGCCTAACAAGCGCAGACTCCTCCATCCCCCCCCCCACCCCCTTTCAGCCTTCACCCCCCCATCCCCTCCACCGAGGGATGAGACGGCGACGATGGGGACGGACGACAACGACGGTGGTGGCGACGGAATGGATCTCCCTTCACCACCTCCTCGGGCCTCGCTCCCCGACGAAATTGGCTCCTTCCACGCCATGATCGGCAGGGTTTTGAGCTCTTCCAGCTCTGCCCCGAAGAACAGAAGGAGGAATGTTTCCTCTACCAACGGCAGGAGGCCAAGAGGAAGACTGTCCTCACAGTCCCGTTACTGGACGACATCTGGGACGAGGGGCTGGCACTCCTGAAGAACCCGTCCACGGCTCCTGCTAAGAGAGACCGGTACGAGAAGAAGTGCCGGGTCCCGGACTCCGCCCCTATGTGCCTCAGGGCACAGCCGTCCCTGGATTCAGTGGTCTCCGCGGCGGCCAAGAAAAAAAGCGCCGGACGACGAAGGGAAGAAGCTGGACGCCATGGGACGACTGGTCATCTCGTTGGCAGCGACTACGGTTAAAGCGGCCAACGCCCTTGCGATCGTGGCACGCTACGACAGGGAGCTGTGGTTCAAGATCGCTCCCTTGCTGGACTTCCACCCAGTCGACAAGAGGGCTGAGGCCTTGGAAATCGTACATGAAGGAGAAGTGGCGTCGGACCATGCCATTCCGGTGGCCACGGACATCGCCGACACCGGCTTTTGTCAGATGGGCAACAGCGTTTGCCTTTGCCGGTGCAGTTGGCACAAGGCCACAGACTTCGGTCAGGACATACAGACAAGGGTTCTGGACATGCCTTTTGACGGGAACACAACCTGTTTGGCAAGACGGTGGATGAGTCACTGCAGGCCATCAAGGCGGACATTGAGATGGATCAGGCCTTGGGTATTCTCCAACGACGACGGCCGTCCTTTCTGAACTTTGGAGGCAAGCATGGTGCCCCCAAAGTATTCGGCGGCGGTTCCTCGTACTGCCAAGCAGCCCGCTACTCGTTGCAGGAGGCCTACAGAGGACACGGCAAGACAGGAGGTTTGTCGTCATCGCCAAGGAGGCCAAGGCGGCAAGGCCGTGACGAAACGGGATTGAACCGGCCGTGGCGTCGGGCCCCTATCCGAGCACCCCGGTGGGAGGCGGGCTGGCGAGATTCATGAGCGTATGAGAGTCCATCTCTGACTGTTGGGTGCTGGATGCCCTGGCCCACGGGCACACTCTGGAATTTCAAAAGGTGTCCCCGTATTCCACCCGTGGCCAGGAAGGAAAACCACGTCCCTCAACTGCTGCTGGAGGTACAGGCGATGCTAAGAAAGGGTGCCATCAAGCTCGTCCCAAAGAGGCTCCGGAGTGTACTCGCAATACTTCCACGTCCGGAAGACCGGCGGTTGGCGACCCATCCTGGACCTTCGTCGTCTAAACAAGTACATAAAGTCCCAGAAGTTCCGGATGGTCACCCTCCAGCACGTGCTGGGACAGCTGGTGGAAGGTGACTTCCTATCGTCGCTGGACTTAAAGGATGCCTACTTCCACATCCCCATTCTATAAGGACATTGAAAATTCCTGCGATTTGTAGGCCAAGGGCGACCCTATCAGTTCAAGGCCCTTCCCTTCGGATTGAAGTCGGTACCGAGGGTGTTCACCAAGTGCTTAGAACCAGTGGCGGCGCGGCTGCGCCTGCAGGGGATCCACGTCTACCCCTACCTGGACGATTCGCTCATCCGAGAAAAGTCAAGAGAACTCGCCGTCGATCACACAGCAAAGACCATCCAACTGCTCACAGATCTGGGATTCTCGATAAACTTTGCGAAATCCCATGTGGTACCATCGCAAGTCGCCCTGTTCCTGGGAGCCAGGCTCGACACAGTGGCGCGATTGGCTTCACCGTCGGAGGAAAGGACGAAGGCCATCCTGGGCAAGGTACAACGGCTGTTGACCATGGACGCGGCCAGGGTGAGGTCCATCAAGTCCCTACTCGGCATGATGTCCTCATGCATCTACCTCATGCGCCTATGCAGGCTGCGGATGCAACCACTGCAAGAGTTCCTCGACGCCCGTTGGATGCAAGCGGCGGGCAGCTTCGAAGACAGGATCTCACTCAACGAGACTTTCCGCCAAGCGATCCGGTGGTGGGGGACCCACGCGCGTCTTGCGGCGGGCATGAACTTCCAAACCCCGGCACATCAGGAAATGGTGACGACGGACGCCTCCCTGGAGGGATGGGGAGAGCACACCGGAGAACTCCATGCAAGAGGCCTTTGGCTCCCGGAGGAGAGTCGCTACACATCAATGTCCTGGAGCTCCGAGCCATGTTCTGAGCCCTCAGGTCGTTCCTTCCGTCCATCAAGGGCAAGGTGGTGAGGGTCTTCACCGACAACACCACAACGATGTTCTACATGCGGAAGCAGGGGGGCACCAGATCCCCAGCCCTATCCAAGGAAGCGCAGGATCTGTGGCACTGGGCCGTCGCCCATGGGATGTTTCTGGTACCCTTCCATCTGGCAGGAATAAAGAACACCATCGCCGACTCACTCAGTAGGGAGCTGCGCTCGTGCCACGAGTGGGAGCTGCGGCAGGATCAAGTGGATCTCCTATTCCGACTATGGGGAATAGTCGCGACGGCGACAAACGCCAAGTGCCGGAGGTTCGCCAGCAGGTTTCCCCAGCTGGGGAGCATGGGTGATGCCTTTGCATTCCCCTGGGACGGGCTGTTCCTGGATACGTTCCCACTGTTGCCGTCGCTACTGCGACTCGTCAATCAACTTAGACGGTCCTGGTGCAGGATGATCCTCGTTGCACCGGCGTGGCCGAGGCAGATTTGGTTCTCTGACCGTATGGATATATCAGCGCCCACTCCCCCTCCCCCCTGTCAAACTGCCGAGAGATGCGCCATCCTCCACCACGATCCAGGGTCGCTGAACCTGCAGGCCTGGCTCCTGCAGCACTAGAGTTCGGAGGGTACGATATCCCGGCGGACTGCAAGGAGGTGCTTGCAAAGGCCAGGGTGTCCTCAACTCTCAAGTGCTATGGACACACATGGAAGAGGTTCTCTGTCTGGTGAAGCGCACAGAAGATTAACCCTCTGCAGATTACGGCCCCTCAAGTGCTGCTGTACTTGCCATCGCTAGCCAAGGCGAGGCTGGCTCATGTCTCCATAAAGATCCATCTGACGGCTATCTCCCGCTACACCAGAACTCCGGGCCGATCATCTCTGTGGTCCCATCGCCTGATGAAGTAGTTCATGAAAGGACTGGTCTCATCGTTCCCGCCGGTGAAGGCCCCGGCGTGGGAACTCAACGTGGTGCTGACCAGGCTCATGGGGCTGCCATTCGAGCCACTGACGAGTTGGAGAGATCCAGGCCCTTTCCTGTAAACCTCCATACCTGACATTCCACGAGACGAGGGTGGTGCTGAGGACGCACCCCTCCTTCATGCCCAAGGTGCCGTCGGACTTCCATCCCAACGAGCCCTTGGTGTTAACGGTTTTCTTCCCGTCGCCTTCGTCGCCGGCCGAGAGGACTTTGCACTCGCTAGATGTGGCTAGAGCGCTGAAGTTCTATATGGACTGCACGAAGAGCCTGTTGAAGACATCACAGCTGTTTGTGAATTTTTGACCTGTGAATCAAGGGAAGGCCCTCTCGAAGGCTTCCATTTCCAGATGGCTCTCCGCCTGCATTATGCACTGTCACCGGTTGGCAAACCAACCGTTGCCTGGCCGTCCGAGAGCCCATTCGACCAGAGTGATCGCTGCTACCACGGCGTTCCTGTCTGGTGTGCCCCTGCTAGACATCTGCAGGGCTGCTATGTGGAGGTCGACGCACACCTTCACGAGATTCTACTGCGTCGACCGGGATTCCAGGGAGGAGTCAAAAGTCGGCCAGGCAGTGCTGCGCAACATGTTCGCCTGAAGGTGGGCCTGGTGAGGAGGTAAGAGTTGCTTATTGTTGAGTTGTTGAAATGCTTAATGTTGAGCCTTGCCACCTCCTGTGGTTGTGCATGTGTGTACTGCTATGTATTTATTCACGAGCATGTGAATGCATGCCACACCCCATGCTGGAGAAGGAACAAGTTACTTACCTGTAACTGTTCTCCAGCCTGAGTCTGGCATGTATTCACATGCAAACCTTCCCACCTACCCCTCTGCGGCTCTTCTCTTGGTCCTACTGCCACTTTACGTGTTCCCAAATCTGAAGATGGCTGCCAGAGGAAGGGCTTAGGTAGAGGGCAGTCATTGGCTGGGGGCAGTATGACCCAGAGACCAGTGATTGGTTATTAGGAGAAAGACATTTCAGAAACAAAACTGATTTTTTCTTTACCAAAGATTCCCAGCCTGACTAAGAATATTCATGAGCATGCAAATCCATGCCAGACCCATGCTGGAGAACAGTTACAGGTAAGTAACTTGTTCCTTAGCGGACTGGCTCCTTAAATAGTAGAGTTGGGGCATCTTGAACTTCCTCAGAGATGCATGGACATACTGAGAGAAGCAAGAAAGCCTAACACCAGACATTGCTATTCCAATAAGTGGAGCGCTTCGTTATCTGGTGGAATTCCAAGAGCATCAATCCCATGGACTGCTCACCTACTCACAATGTACTATACCTGACTCACCTACTGGACTCTGGTCTGGTTTTTAATTCCCTGAAGGTCCACCTAGCTGCACTTTCAGCCTATACCACGTAACATAGAAAGGTGTCGTGGTGGAAGATCCCAGTAATTAAAGCTTTCATGAAGGGGTTAAAAGACTTCATCCCCCTATATCAAACCCAGCTCCTGGATGGGACCTAAATGTGGTATTAACTAGACTAATTGGATTTCCCTTTGAACCTATGCGTAAGGCTAGCCTTAAAGCACTCGCTTACTAGACCGCCTTTCTAGTGGCGGTCACTTCAATAAGGAGAGTCAGTGACCTTCAGGCCCTTTCAGTTTAAGACCCAGTTGTTACAATTCAGAGAAAAGGTGGTTCTCTGCACTAGCCCATGGTTTTTCGGCCAAAATTATTTCAAAGTTTCATGTGGACCAATCTATAGAAGTACCCATGTTTTTTCAGAACCCCATTTAATGTGGCAGGAAGAAGCTTACACACACTTGGTGTGTAGGGCAGTCATGTACTATCTGGAAAGAACGTAACCGCTAAGGACGACAAACCAGTTTTTCGTTTCAGTGGCGGCTGGTAGAGAAGGGGACCTTGTCTCTAAATCAGCCATCTCAAGGTGTATTGTCAATTGCATCACACTCTGCTACACTCTTGCCAAGAGAGATCTGCCCTTCAAGCCTAGAGCACACGCTACTCGGGGCACTGGGGCTCCCATAGCATTCATTGCAAATGTTCAAGTCCATTTGCAAAGCGGCAACCTGGATTTCTGTACACACATTTACAAAAAACTATTGCCCAGACACTCACTCTAGGTCTGATTCTCAGGTGGGACAAGCAGTACTAACTTAACTATAGGGAGGGAAACCCAACAGAACCACATATGTGGTAGCTCTACCTTATTTTGGGAAATAGTATTCAGATAAACCGAATGTAGTTAGCACTTGGAGCAGTACACATTAAATCAATACTGTTACATAACACAAGAGATCATTTAGCCAACATATTCATAATTAAAAAAAGTGAAAAACATCAGTAGCTATCTGGTGCTGTACAAAGTCTTAAATATTAAAAACTGTCTGTAAAACAGGAAATTAGATTGTGACACAAATACCTAAATTGGATGTGGAGATATATATTTCTGAGGCACATGCTGTGCATAGGCCGACATCTAGTGGAAGCTGCGGAGTATTAGTTTCTTTTCGAAACTCGAAAAGGGGCGTCGAAATAGGGCGTGCCAGTAATACTATCCCTAGTGTGATGTCCACTGTACCCATGATCCCTCACGCGTATAGGACCCTCAGATTGTTCTTCCCGCCATACTTGTCGGAAGCATAGTTACGGTGTTCCCTGGCTTTTCGCCATTTATTATAGAATTATCAAAAACATCCCTGGTCTCAAACCCCACATCGAAGATCGGTGAAGATCGGTGCCGGTACTTGAGACCAAGGATGAACAGCCGTCGAGACTACCCGACGGACTTCGGGCCTCGGAAGGCCTCTGGCCTTGGCCAGGGCCTCGGAAGGCCTCTGGTCTTGGCCCTGCAAGTAGGGAGAGTGGAGGCTGGATATACTCGCGCACACTCGTTTTCCTACATATACCCGCCTGCTGACAGATATTGACATATGGAGAGTACTCCATTTAAATTCTGCCCCAAGTGCAACCATAAATTCTCCAGGGAAGATAAACATAACACCTGTAACCTGTGTCTTCCAATGGACCACCCCGAGGCAAATTGTAGAGCTTGTAAATTCTTCAATGTCAAGACACTTAAGGACCACTCGACCAAACGTTGGGCCCACTACGCCAGGCAACTCAAGGCCATGGACGCAGTGGGTTCCTTCAGTGATGGCAGCAACGCTGCTGTATCGGACGGCGAGGGCACAGGGGTGTCGTTAGGCGCGCAAGCCCCTGACCTCAGAGGACTGTCCGGCAGGTCAGTTATGGGAATAACCACCGGCGCCAAGAGCGCTACCCACACCTCTTCCTCTAAATACACTAACCCCACCTGAGATTCGACAAGCGTGTCGAGTAATCGGCAGAAGGCACAGAGGGAGCAGTCCGCAGAATCGGTGTCCTCTGGGCGTTCCAGGTCACGGTCGCTCCATGGCACACAGCAATTGTCTACAATTGCTAAGAGTGCCACATTACCTAAAGTCACAGAGGTATGGTCGTCGAAGATGAATCCGACCTCTACCCCAGGCAGCTTGTTCGACGTCTGCTTCTGAGATTCAACGTCCCTCTTCTAAGACTCAAGAATCTCGTGATCCCTCCTCCGGGTCAGGGAAACATTCCTCTACACATGGGAAGGGGGAAAACAACATAAAGCCTCTGAACACCAGGTTTAGAAGGAGAAACGCCCCAAGTCTTTAGGAGAGTCCAAGCGCCCTGAGCCTGTTAATATGCCAAAAATGATCCCTCCCACTCCCCAGGATATGGGATTATAGGAGGAACCACAGCAGGAAAGGGTAATTCCAAGTTACAAGGAATGGAACTCTGAACACATCGACAGAGTATTGAGGAGAAAGTCCTTTTTTGTAGATTTTTACGAAAAAGACCCGAATTACTTCCAGAGCTATCACTATCCCTGCTATCTCTGCCCCTTTGGGATCCTAAGAGACTCCAGTTCATGGGCTGATTTCAGACCCGTTCAGTGTTGAACCTTACCAGCAGTATGGTGAGTATTCAGAAGTACAAATGCTAGATGACCAGGCTGGGGTTGATTATTATGGAGATGAGGACCAGGAAGAGGAGGAGGAAGATTAGGCGGAGGCCTATAGTCTCAACTCTCCTATTCCAAAGGACCCCCCCGTGTATGACTCACCTGTTGACAATCAGCCCTTGCTTATGGAAGTTTTACCAAGGCTGCAGACCATTTCCAAATTGACACTCAGGGACCAAGAAGAGATATTTTGCAGAGCACATTTTAGGGGATAAAATTGACCAGGTTATCCCCATTCCAAAGTCTATTCAACGCAGAATTGATCCTTCTCTGCTCACCCCTAATCTTACCCGGGCAGTTAACCCACAAATAGAAAAATTATTCAGAGCCGCTCCCTCCGACCCACTTTACATAAGGGGTCAGCTAAAACCTGACTCATTAGTGGTTACAACCACCAGGAAGAGGGCGGAAACGCCCACTAGCATCTTCAGAAGCTCCACCAGACAAGGAGAGCAAGAGAATATATGGGCTAGGAAGGAAGGTGGCATCCACTTTGGCATACCAAGCACGTATTGCGAACACCACCACTCTGCTGGCAAGCCAACTGCCATCAATGGGTACAGGTAGCTGCCCTCATTGCCTCTGCACCAGAACCTCTAAAGAGCCAGTTGGCCCAGATTGCGCCGGAAGGAAGATCGGTGTCCGGATGCATTCTCAAGGCTAACTTCGATGCAGCAGACAATGCAGGGAGGCTGATAGCAGAAAGCACAGTAATCAAGACACGCTTGGCTGAGGCATTCGGGGTTTAAACCCGAGATCCAAGCCACCCTCATTGAGGAAGCGTTAAAAACGACTAAGGACGAATATGACACCTTAAAGTCCCTTGGCCAACTAACTAATAACCCCACAAACCAGCAGGGAAATAACAATTTCCGTCGCTCTCGCGGCCAAAACTGAGAGGGTCCCATTACTTCCTGAACCAAGGAATATCGTGGGGCGGCAACCAACAAGCTATGCAGGGTTTCACCAGAGGTCAAAAGAGGGGCTGTGGTAGGGGGAGAGGCAACCCAGGTAGAGGCCCTACGCTTCCCAACAAACAGTGACGTTCCGCTCCGGGTCCCTTCCCATGCATCCCCAGTAGGGGGGCGCATTTCCATCTTCACCCACGCATGGGAAGGGAATCACTTTGGACAGATGGGTGCTATCCAGTGTCCGCGGGATACTGTATCGAACTATTGGAAAGCCCCCGCGACCATCCTCCAAGAAAAAAATACACTCCTTGGAACACCAAAGAATCCTCCTCGAGGAGATTGTCATTCTTCTTGCAAAGGACACGATAGAACTCTACCCGGGCAACCAGGTAAACAAGGGTATTTATTCAACTTACTTCCTTGTGCCAAAGAAAGATCTAACAATGGGCCCAGTATTCGACTTACGCCCTGCAACCAAGCATGTCAAGCCTCAAAAATATCGCATGACTACACTCCAGGAAGTAATCCCCCTACTATGAAGAGGAGATTACATGGCAACATTGGACATAAAAGATGCCTATTTTCATATTTACATGTTCCCAGCGCACAGAAGATTCTTGCATTTCAAGGTAGACAGCCAGCACGATCAGTTCAAGCTGCTGCCCTTCGGAATAGCCTTGGCGCCAAGGGTATTCACCAAAGTACTGGCGGTGGTGGCGGCGCACCTGCGCAGGGAGGCAATCCCAGTGTACCCTTTCCTGGAGGACTGGCTCATCACAGGGGAAACCCCCCGTAATTTGCAGATCCAACATTCAAACCACAATCGACGACCTCTTTTAATTGGGCTTATCAATAAACGAGAAAAAAAATCAAGCCTGGTGCCAAGCACCTTCAAACAGTTCCTAGGAGCTGTCCTAGACACCAAAGAGGGGTTGGCTTTTCCATCAGCAGAAAGAATTTGGAATCTGTTACTACAAATTCCTCAATCAGTCTGGTCGTCAGATAAGGGTGCGCAAAGCGATGTTTACTAGGCATGATGGCATCATGCATTTACCTGGTTCCCCACGCGCGCCTGCGCATGCGTCCCATGCAGTTATGGTTGGCGAAACAGTGGTCTCAGGCAAGTGGTCAGTGGGAAGATCTAGTTTCTTTGCCAACACTAGCAGAGAGTCTTCGCTGGTGGACAAGAGAGAATCTTTCAAAGGGGAAACCCTTTTACGATCCAGAAATACAGGCCGTAGTCGCAACAGATGCTTCCCTGTCAGGGTGGGGAGCACACCTCCTTCACCACACAGCTCAGGGTCTCTGGTCTCGCACAGTGGCTCAGAACCACATCAACCTGCTAGCACTTCTGGCAGTCTTCAGAGCGCTTCGGGTGTTTGAACCCCACCGATCCAACCTGTCAGTGCAGATCCTAACAGACAGCACGACGGCAATGTTTTACATAAACAAACAAGGGGACACTCGTTCACCAAATCTGTCCAGGCTTGCCCAGAAAATTTGAAATGGGCACTCAGACGGAACAGTTACCTGTCGTCTCAACATGTTCCAGGGGTTCTCAATTCACTAGCCGACGCTTTGAGCAGAGATCCCCTCCCAAAAGAACACGAATGGCGTCTATACAAAGAAGTCGTAGAAAATCTCTTCTCTCAGTGGAGTTTCCCCACTATAGACCTATTCGCCACTAGCGAAAACAGACAATGCCCAGAATTTGCATCCAGGTTCCCCCAGCCAGGCTCCAAGGGGAACGATCTATGGATGAACTGGTCAGGGATGTTTGCCTACGCTTTTCCACCAACCCCTCTGATGAGGAAGGTGGTCAACAAGATACACAGGGAATCGATGACGCTCACCCTAGTTGCTCCTATGTGGGCAAGACAACCGTGGTTCCCACACCTGAGCAAACTGGCTATGTGCGACCCCATCAGACTCCCGTGCTGGTACAACCTACTCTCACAGCACGAAGGACAGACCGTGCATCCTCAACCCAACTCGATGAACGTGGCAGCATGGCTCCTGAAGTCAGAGTTTGGCCATCTAAATTTACCACAGAGATGTAGGATATCTTAAAAGAATCAAGAAAACCTAACACGTGGCACTGTTCTTTTGATAAATGGAAAAGATTTGTTATTTGGTGCCAGAATAAGCAAATCAACCCGATTGGTTGCACTCCTTCCAATATTGTCACCTACATGCTCCACGTTCTGGACGCAGAGTTGGTATTTATTTACTCAAGGTACACCTGGCAGCGCCGTCAGCCTACACCACCTCCCATAACAAGGTGTCATGGTGGAAAGTGCCAGTTATTAAAGCCTTCATGAAAGGGGTGAAGAGACTCCACCCTCCAATTTCTAACCCACCACCAGGATGGGACCTTAATGTGGTGCTTGCAAAACTCATGGGGCCCCCCACCTTTGAACCCATGCATAAAGCTAGTCTCAAACCACCTGACCTATAAAACTGCCTTCTTAGTAGCCATTACATCCATAAGAAGGGTCAGTGAAATTCAGGCTCTGTCAGTGCAGGATCCTTTCTTTACTGTACATAAGGATAAACTGGTTCTACAAACTCACCCTAGGTTCTCACCTAAGTTTGTTTCTAAATTCCATGTTAACCAGTCCATTGAGCTACCGGCTTTTTTCCAAGAACCCAAAAGCTCTGCTGAGGTGAAACTACACACACTAGATGTGAGAAGAGCGGTCCTCTACTACGTAGACCAGACCAGACCGCTAAGAAAGACAGACAGATCAACTGTTCGTCTCCGTAGCTACAGGCAGGGAAGGAGATCGCGTCTCTCAAGGTGCCACCTCTAAATGGATAGTCAAATGTATCCAGCTGTGTTGCTCCCTTTCAGAAAAGACCCCGCATTTTACGGCAAGGGCCCACTCTACAAGAGTCACTGGGGCCACTCTGGCTTTCATTGCAAATGTACCCCTTGACACCATTTGAAAAGCAGCTACATGGAACTCTATTCATACTTTTACTCAGCACTACTGAATTGACACTCATTCCAAGACAGATACTCATGTGGGACAAGCGGTTGTAAGACATTTATTTGCTCATGACCCTTCTTGCATCCCACCTCCTTCTAACACAGCTCACATGCTGTGCATAGATAAGCGAGCAAAGCATATTCCACAAGCCTCAGAAGGGATACATTACTCACCGTAATCATATTTCTGATGCTTGTATCTGCTTAGATTCACATGCGCCCGCCCTGCCTCCCCTCTGAGAGAAGGCGCATAGATGCTTGTAATCTTTATCTATCTGCTTGGATACTCTGTACTCGCGCTACTCATGCTACCTCATGTCAGAAATCTGTACATCTTTTAATTGGTACGTATTCTAGGAGCATTTGTCATCTTTGAATAGTTGGAGCCCTATTATTGGGGTGTATACTTAAACCTGGTTATTTTATGCCAAGGTAGATGGACTCGACATGTTTCAGTTCTCATACGTTGTTCTCGGAACTTTCTTCAGGATGTATGTCACTATATAGTTATACCTATTCTCCAGAATTAGCCAACTTTGAAAAACGAGTATTGGTCGAGAAAAAGATCCCGCTCTTCCACAATCTGAGTCATCAAGAAGTGGAAGCTTTGAATAGCCTCTCAACTAATGAAGATATCATTATAAAAAGGGCTGATAGAGGAGGGATAGTGGTACTTGATAAAAAATGATTGCCAATGAATGTTTAAACTATTTAAATAACATGTACTATAAAAGATTGACAGAAAATCCCACCAAGGAACTACAACAAATGATAGAATTGAAAGTAAATAAAGCTAAAGATCGAGGCTGGATTATCAGACAAAGCTAATTTCTCATCAATGTAGATCCTACTACTCCTACTTTTTGTCTTCCTAAAATCTATTAGACACTTGATAAGCCTCCAGGTAGACCGATCGTGGTGGGTATTAACTCCATTATTGAGCCACTCTCTAAATTTGCGGACCACTATTTGAATAACTGTATTCCAGATGAAATCTTGTTTGAACGATACTAAAGATGTCATTACACGTTTCGAAAATCTACCATTCAATGCGAATACTCAATTTCTAATGCGTTTCGACATTGTATCATATATACCAACATACCTCAACAAGAGACGATATAAACCATTGAAAAAATCCTTTTAACACGCATCGACCAAGACCCTGTACCAACATGGTTTATATTATGGTGAACAGAGGCCTCTTTAACTAAACCTTTTTGAATTTCAAGGTCATTTCTATCAGCAAATTGAGGCAACGGCGATGGGGGCCACTATGGCCCTAAGTGTAGCCAACTTATATGTGGAATATTTCGAAAAAGTTGATTTACAGAGCTCACCCCTTCAAACTGAACCTTTTTATCCTGGGGTAGATACATAGATATCATAATGATATGGCACGGCACACAGAGTGAAGCCACTGATTTCCTCACATGGTTGAATCTTTGTAACCGACACCTAGTTTACAATGAATCTTAACGGGAAGAGATCAACTTTCTAGACCTTACTATTTTCCATCAGGAAGGGACCCTCTTAGTCAAACCATATCATAAATGTACTGATAAAAACTCGTTCTTACATTATCAGAGTCACCGCGTCAGACATTTGAAAGACAACTTGCCCTATGGACAATTCTTGTGGCTAAAAAGAAATAGCAGCAAAAAGGAAGCGTATGAAGAAGAAGCCATGGCTCTATCCAGAAAACTGAAAGGAGAATACCCCAAGAAATGTATTAGAAAAGCAGCAAAACGAGCATTCAATAATAATCGTGAATCTCTACTTGAGGACAGAATAGTCAGCATGAACACATTTACCAACTTAAGTCTTACCATCAACAACATTGTCCGTAAGCAATGGAAGATTTTTTATAAATCATCCACAAAATTACCATGCCCACTTTTTGCATATAGAAAATCCATGACCATTGGAAATCGGGTAAGTAATAGCAAACTAGGAGGGAAACCACCCCAATCAGAAGCTTGACAAAAACATGGGAACTTAGCCCAATAACGGGCCATTACCCCTTTGGCCAGTGTTCTATATGTAAACTCACAACCAAGTCCAAAGAAGTAGACATTGGCATAGACACACCTTGGCAACCAGTACATTTTTCAAATTGCAATTCAGACTTTGCTATCTATATGATCACGTGTCCATGTCAACTAAAATATATAGGTAAAACTAACAGGACAATTAAAACACATATTATTGAACATTGAAACTGTATTAGAAACAAAACTGTGACCACACCTATGGTAAAACATTTTCTAGAATTGAACCATACTTATGAGGATCTCCGTTGGACAGTCCTAATGACCCTAAAAGGGAGTGATGTAAATAAAAAGAAAAAAACGCTACTCGAACAAGAACAGACTCATTTTCCTCACTAAGAGCAACAAGGAATAGTTAAATGAAGTTATCGAGTGACATAACATTTTAAGTTCAGGGCCACCAATAAAATCCTACAGATCGAAAGCTATATATACACTATTGGCTGCGACAATCTGTAATTTCAGCATCACTACCAGGTGTCGCTATGAGAGACCTCTTTACAGATAATCAAGCATTAATGGTCCTTAATCTTTTGACAGTGAATCTTTCTGGGAGCTAGACCCCGTTTAGAGGCATAGTTCGTCATCATTAGAACATTGTAAATATAGGCTGTTATTATTTAATACATAACAAGTCAACCTAATTTCAGAATAAAATAGAGAGCTATTTGATAACTACGCGTGCCTTGGTTATGAGTACCGGGATTGATACTGTTATTTAGATCGCTACCACTCATGGTAATAGAAAAGGGACTAAGTTCCCCACTTAAGCGCCCTCACTCAAGATGGCGGCCGTGCATCCAGTTACTGGAAGACTGCGGAAATACCAGAGAGTACGGAACACAGCGGGTCTCCCGAAATACAGACAGATACACTCGCAGCTTCAATTCGAGAATCTCTGAGTTAAGCACAGATCCATTGTAGAGTTAGCTAATGCCAAGGAAATATAGATCCAAGTTAAGAACGGCGGTATGAGTTCAATAAATAACCGCCAATTAACACTTCCTATAGCCTAAACTCAGCCACTCCCCTTCTATGCTTCCACAGACGGTGCAGAAAAATTGTATGGACTATTTATCCATCCTGCCTAGCCCATCGTTTGTTGAACCAACCCAACAAATAAGAACGCAAGGTCTTACGGCTTCTCAATATCGAAAGACGTCAGGACTCATTAAAGGTGAGCCTGATGGACCTAAGTAAGGCACATAGCTAGTATTAACATTTTGCCACAAGTAACAGTAGCCATATAAATGATCTGCGTGTTTGGTGTATACTGTTTTTTTCAGTACCGGTATCGTGTCGACCGCTATCATCTCTCGATGCCCTAGGCAGATCATAAAGCCAGATTTTGGGAACAGCATTAGGAATTCTTACTAAGCTTTTAACTGATTACCTTAGAATAGGTATGTAACCTGTATGCTCAACATTTTCCTATGTTGCTAGTAGAGATTGCATCAGAGTTCGCAGACAGCATATGGTTAAATCGATGTAAATTTAAATTACAGGCTGAACTAGAACCATAATTTGGGTTCAGCTATCGACCAAGAGGAAAACCCCTGCTAAAATCAGGACTATAACTCCCAAGATCTCCTCCACAGACTGGACCAGGTAATTCATATTCCAGGTCTAGTACTAGATTAAATTTAATCTTATGAAGAATTAGAGCAATGATGTTTTTTTTATCAAAAGTCACACTGTTGAACACAGATTGAAGTTTTCTCATGGTCTACAAGAGTTGTAATTGTTATTAATTGACAACATTGCACCCGGTCTTTTTTTTTATTGTAACACTTACTATATAGTGACATACCTCCTAAAGAATGTTCACTCCGGGTACTGCTCGCTAGTCTATGCACAGCATGTGATTCTAAGCATTAGTAGACATGCATTACTTACCATAATAGCATTTCCGATGATTCTATCTGCTTGGATTCACATGCGCCCACCCTTCCTCCCTGCTCAGATGGAAGGAACATAGACATCTTACTACTTCTTCTCTGTTTCTCTACTCCCGATGGTCCTAAGGCTGCCTCACGGCAGAAAAAATACAATCGCAGGCACTTAGACGCGTGAGGGATTTTGGGTACACTACACATCACGTTAGGGATAGTGTTACAGGCATGCCCATGTTGACGTCCCCTTTCAAGCCTCAAAAGAAAGATGCAATACTTTGCGATTACCACTAGATGTCGGTCTATACACACAGCATGTGATTCTAAGCAGTTACAATCATCAGAAATGCTATTACGGTAAGTAATGCATGTCTTGTAGAGAAAGTTTTCTAGTTTCTCTGGGCTATACATTCCTGGCTGAATGTTTTTATAAATTGTTCATGTAGTAATTTTAATACTATTAAGTCACTTTATCCCCCTCTCCGTTTGTCTCCTGCATGTGCGTGTTAAATGTAAACAAGACTGATTTTACTGTAATAACTTGAGGCTGCTGCGGATGGTGGTAATTTACTCTATTTTGTGTAATTTATAACATCTTTTTGTTATGTTACATTGAGAAGCTTTTTCTATTTGATATACATTCTGTAGTAATTTATAATGAAACCTGTTGCCTTTTGACTATCAATAAATTGATAGTTTTGTGTTTTGAACTTTGCTGTTTTTGTTCTTTTATTCATGAAGTGTCTTAGATGAGCAATACTTTTTTGTTTCTTGTGTATTTGCATGTTTTATCAATATTAATTCTGTTCTAAAAGGATTTTGTTTAACCAAATGCACCATAAAAAATAATGGCTTGTCAGACTGAAAAATGAAGGTCTGGAGGATTGCCCAGACACATGCCAGAGGTTCAGATTAATTCAGTTAGCATGATTTGTCAAAGGCTTGAATACAAAGTGTCTAAATGTATATTTTCTCCCCAGGAGTAATTTTGGTGCAATTTGTATATAATTATATACGTATTTGTATTTACTGTGTTTTATATAGCGCTTTTGTCCAAGGTGCTTAATAAAATATAAACGTTCAAATCCATCGCAAGCTCCTCTATGCAAGATTGATTTTTTACATCCGGTCTGGTGGCTAAATTGATTACATAAACAGACTTGCTCTTTAGGCCAATGTATTGGGCAAAAGGCCAATGTATTGGGCAAAACGCTCAGTTTCCAGGATTTGTTGTGAATTTAACATATTTGTGTGCCATTTATGCACTCATTGACTTATTACAGGTTTCCATTTCAGTATAGATGATGTTTTGCAAAATATTTATTTGTTGGGGGACTTCAACCTTACCCTGGACCCCACTGTTGATAAGTCCCTGCCGCTCAACGGACCAGACTTCTCAAAAGCACTGGGACTGGCGCAATTCCTGAGGGAAACGGGGACAGTCGACACATGGAGATTGGCAAACGACAAAGCAAGGGACTACACCTTTTTCTCACACGTCCAGAGATCTTTCGAGGATAGACCTACTCCTGTTCTCGAGCGTCCTGTTCCCCTGCATCACAGGCATCCACATAGGACTGAGGATAATCTCGGATCATGCCCCAGTGGTGGCACAACTACAAACAGAGGGTTTACCGGATCCCCCACAAAGGGCCTGGAATCTGCAAGACGATCTCCTGACGAACTTAGCAGACAGTCAGGAGCTCTTGGAGGCCCTGGCAAACTATTTCACAGAAAACGCGGGCAAAGGCTCCAAAGAAGCAATTGTATGGGACGCCATGAAGACGGTCATTAGGGGGGTGGCCAAGAACTGCGCTGCAGCACACACTCTGACACCAGCGGAGACTAGAGGAACTAGAAAGAACAGTGGCAGAGAGAGAAGCAATTCACAAGATGAGACAGTCGACCCAATCATGGAGTGAGCTCCGCAAAGCTAAATTAGTCCTCGAAATGCACCTAGCGGACTGGACGGCACGAGCCCTAACATTCACAAAGCAATATTACCTAAATAGCAATAAGGCCAACCGTCTGCTGGTGCATAAACTGAAGAAACTTCACACCAGGAATACCATCACAGTCCTTCGGGACCGAGTGGGGATACCCCGCTGCCTGGACTCCGAAAAGCTAGCCATTATGACCGAACACCATAGGGAAGTGATGTCCGGGAATCCCACAGAGGGGGATCTAATCACAGGGTTCCTGCAATCCGTCCCAAAGCCGCCCTGCCACCCACAGATGGACACCCTGGAGGATCCCATTTCCTTGGAGGAGGTGGCTGAGGTGATCAAATCTATGAAAAACACAGCTCCAGGCCCAGATGGTTTCCCCGCACCATTCTATAAGAAATACAGCCATATCTTGGCCCCGCGACTGGCCTCTCTGTTCAACACCTTCTTGGAAACTGGCTCGGTCACCCCTTCCATGGAGGAATCTGTCACGGTCCTAATCCCAAAACCTGGGACAAACCTGGAACTCTGATCATCGTACCGCCCCATCGCCCTACTAAATGTAGACGCTAAGATTTTCTCAAAGCTCCTGGCATGTAGACTCGCTGCTCTCCTCCCTGATATCATACACCCGGACCAAACAGGCTTTATTCTGGGTCTTAATATCCAGGACAACATTAGACGGACCATTAACATTATCGAATCAATAGAACTGCAGAGGAACTGCCGGTGGTGTTGCTTGACGCACATAAGGCCTTTGACAGGCTGGACTGGGGCTTTATGAGAGCAACACTCCAACACTATGGGGTGGGACCAAAGTTCCGGAAATGGATACTGGCAAATTATCACCAGCCCACCACAACCCTCAATCAATGGGGCACGGTCCCCCAAAATAGCGATCACCTGAGGAACCCGTCAGGGATGTCCCTTGTTGCCCCTCATATTCGCGTTATCAATGGAGCCGTTCGCTGCCAGGATCTGCCAAAGCCCCACCATCCAAGGTCTAAAACACAAGCAGGAGACGTATAAAGCTGCCCTGTACGCGGACGATGTCTTACTGACGCTGACCCACCCAAGCTCATCGCTCGCGGCACTAGAGGAATTGGAAAGCTTCAAAGCTGCCTCCGGATTCACAATTAACCCCAAGAAGTCGGTGGCCTTGGGCATCAATATGCCCAAAACAAAGTTAGATTTGTTACCAGCCGGCCTCCCAATCCCGTGGGGCCAAAGCACATCTGAGCTACCTGGGCGTCCAACTCCCCAAGCTGGCTGAAAACACGAACAAGCTGAACTTCCCGTCCCTATTAAAGGACCTGCAAGCGGACATGTCCCACTGGCAAAAACGAGATATCATGGATGGGGAGGATCACAGCACTAAAAATGAACTTGATCCCCAGACGACTCTATCACTGCCAAGCTCTCCCAGTAGCGGTCCCCAAAAAGGCTATGCAGAAACTCCTAGCCAGCATCATGAAATTTATTTGGGCGGGTAAGAAGCTGCGAATAGCCAGGAAAATCATGCTAAGAAGCCCCGGCTCAGGCACTGGAGGTTGAGAGATACTGTTTGGCCGCACAGCTCTCTGCAGCATTCACGTGGCAAGCGACGACTAACAAACCCTGCTGGCTCAAGTTGGAGGAGGACTGGAGCTGCCATCCACTGGACTCCCTGCCACACATCACAAGGCCTAGAAGCCCGCCGAAAACTGGCCCGCTTTCATCAACCTGGAACACAGTTAACAGCTGGAGGCAGTCGGCCAGGAGGTGGAAATGCAGGGGCTCAGCAGGCCCTCTCTCCCCGATCTGGGACAACCCGGACTTATCCCCTGGAGTGGGGCAGGGTGCCTTCGCCAGATGGAAAGCAGGAGGCTTGATGCGGGTTACAGACTTTCTCGACGGAGACGCCCTGCTCACTTTTGAGGACTGCAAAAGGAAATTCCAGGTCACGGAAGTCGAGAGATTCCGATACACCCAACTGCGTCACTGGCTCTCGCAAGACCCAATTACAACACGGGGGCACAGAGAACTCACGGCACTGGAACAAATGCTAACAGCCAACCCGCCCAAAGGAAAGATCTCATCCCTATACAATCTACTAGACAGGGTTAACCCGGACTCGGAGCCCTACTTGGAAAGGTGGGAGAGACATTGGCAAGGAACTAGACATGGCTAGTTGGAGCCGCATCTGGACGAGAACCCATAAATCCTCGAAATGTGTCACGAATAAAGAGGGGGCCATCAAGATCTGCTACAGGTGGTACATCACACCAGAAACACTGCACAAGCGTGACCCCACCATCCCGCCACAATGCTGGAGAGGTTGCGGAGACACTGGCACGCTGTTCCACATGCTCTGGACCTGCACGAAGGCCGAGAGTTTCTGGAGGGAAGTCTTGGAACAGATCCGGCTCATCACAGGACTGACGATACCGTGGGATCCGGGAATCGTCCTACTAGGCGACACGGGGGAGGGCCAACTTCCGATGTCAGGAAACCTGGCAGGCCTCTGCACGCACTTGTTGGGACATTGCAGCCGCAGAGAAAATCACGGGCCTCCGCTTTGGAAACAGAAATAAGTTCTACAACATTTGGTCCACATTCCTAGATTACGTGGAGAAATTCCCCGGGGTGGCACGACAGCCACCGGCCCTCCGTTGGTTGCTGAAGACGGACTAACCCCCCCCTCAACTGATATTATTTGCATCCCAACCCTCCGTTTCCCTTGAACACAGCCCCTGTAACAACAATCTGAGACTGTAGCACCCCCTCCTGATCTCCCCCCTCCACCCCCCGAAACCCTCCTCCCCTGCCCTTGTTCGCCTCAGAGGAGGCTAAGTTCTTTTGTTTGATTAATGAGATTATATGGTAATATTTCATTGAGAATACTGAAGCTTCTGTTTTTTATAAATGCCAATAAAGAGTTTTGGAAAAAGAAAGATGCTGCTTCGATGCAAAGCTAGTTAAACACCATTAAAAATGTAGGTGCAAAGTGCCAACTATACTAACCTGCAAGCTCCCCTTTATGGTGCATTTGCATCAACAATAGTGCTAACTATAAAGCTGTTATGCAAGATTGTATGTAGTAACCCTGTGGGAGACTACACCAGCCTTGTCCTCTTGGCAATAGGGAACCCAACCTTTGGTATAGGCCTGTACTACACAAGTTGGTAGAGTGACCGAGCAGCCAGGCTTCTCAAGAGTGGTCAATGTGAGCTGTAGGGATGCAACATAGGTATTCACAGTGACAAGTATTCAATTAACACTTATACTCGAGGTTTCTGATTAAAAATATTTATTAATTTAAAGTGTTTTGAAGTAGGATTTCTTTAGAAAGGGCAAAATGCAACAATAAAATACACTTAAAAATACACACTTCAATTTCAGTTAAGTAGATACTTACTACACCCTCAGGGGACTTCAATAGCTAGGACACTGTGGACATTGATATATCACTTTGATATTTAATGTAATACTGGAGTTGTGGCAAAAAGAAAAAAATGGTTAGGGAAGTTAACAAAGGTTAACAAGTCCTCCTGAACAGGTAAGCACTTTCACAATCCCCCAATGAAATACAAGTTAACCCTTTCCCAGCAATACAAGTAACTTATGTATGACCTTTTTAGGGACAGATAAAACACAAAATCAAAGGGTCAGAAGAGTCTGCAGGGAGCCAAGACAGCGAATGTCAATTGAGCAAAGTCTAGGGGAACTAAAGGGGATCTAAGGCACTTCTGGAAGATTGCACAAAAGTCTTGCACAATGTTTAAGAGTTTGTAGAAAAGAATCACTATTGGGCCACAAACTGTAAGACTTATGAAAAGCAAAGCTGCAAGCAACTCTGCAAAAGGCAGCCAATGAAAGTCTCCAGGGAGAACAACCAAGCTACACACAACACAAGGTAAGAAACCCTAGTTTGACAGTACCTTGTGTCTGAAGGGAAATGTCCAGCTGGCTCCTGTTCCTGTTGTAGTCCTGCAGATCGGTTCCATGTGTTAAAATGGCAGCAAAAATTGCTGTTTACACAAAAAATAGTGGCAAAAAGGCAGTGGTTTTGCCGCTGCAATCCTTGTAATGGATGCGGGGGACACCCCCGGAACCATTATACCATTTAAAGGGAGCGGGGGGACACACCCCTTAAATGGTATAATGGGATACACCTTTACCGGGTCAAGACAACATTTTTGCCACAATTTTATTTCTGCATACCTGCAGTTCCTATTCTTCTGGGCCTCAGTCGTGGGGACAAGAGGCAGGACGTCTGGGGACTCCTGCACTATGGTTTGAAGGTTGGTGGCAGTAGTGGGCACACTCAAGATCAGCAGAACTTTGCGGTTTCAGCTACTCACAAATAGCACCACTGCGTTTCTTGGACACCTTATGGGCTCCCCTTGCTTCTGGGGTCCAGCACTCTGTTGAGGTGGCTCAGGAAGTCCTGCTTCGAGGTCCAGCTTAAAGACGATGCACTCATACTGGTGTTCCTGTCTCCTGGCACTCGCTTCCTGCAGCAGCAAAGAAGTACAGCCAGCAGAGAGAGGGGTTCCAGGCAAGTTAGTTTTGGGGTTGATTGGTCCCACCAACGCAAGGGGATAAGTCATCCTTTCCGGGCTTCTCTAGTTGATTAGAAATTCAGAGCTTCAGCACTGCAGCAGGGTTTCACAGAGTAAACCAACGGTCCTGGTGGGTGCTGCAAGCCTCTCTTCCAGGTTCATCTTTGTTCCTTCGTCCAGTGGTCGACTCTGCCTTCCTTGTAAAAGACGTCGCTTTTATACAAGTTTCTCCCATTAATTTGCAGCCTAGCTGTCACCCAGGTATTAGTATAATTGTTTGGGTTTTATTTGACTGAATTTGATCTAATTAAACCGAACAATTGGGCTAATACATACCGAGCATTTGGGGCTGGGGTTCCAGGGCTGTCCCCCAGCTCCCTATGTTCGGTATTTGTATTCGCCTTGGGGGGTGGGGGGGAGTTGCAGGGCTGTCCCCTGCCACCTTAATGTCAGAGGCAGGGGACTGGAAGGTTGGGGAAAGGGACCCTGTGGCGTCAGATGCGACCCGCGTTGGAGGGACGGATCTGATGCTGCAGGGCTGAAGAGCACCAGACATGCAGGAAAGAGATGAGGGGTGTGGTGGGTGCAGGGTGGGTTGGTTTAAGTGAGTTTGATCGCATGCAGGCTGTTTTTTTTCCTCCGATCAGTTTACTGCAATCACTTTTCGTACGATCAAACCCACCCAACCTGTCACTCACACAGCAGGTTGGCTGTCCTCCAAGGACAGACGGAAAGCCGGCCAACCAGCCAATCACCTTTGGGCGCATTCCTGTAACCAAGGAGATTAAGCACAGGGAGTTTCGGGAACCTCTCTTTCTCCAGCATGGGGTCTGGCATGGATTCACATGCTCATGAATATTCCCCGTCAGGCTGGGAATCCTCGGTAAAGAAAAAATCAGTTTGTTTAGTTTCTGAACTGTCTTTCTCCTAATAACCAAGCACTGGTCTCTGGGTCCTACTGCCCCCAGCCAATGACTGCCCTCTACCTAAGCCCCATCTCTGGCAGCCATCCTCAGATTTTTACCACCTGTTCAAGTGTTGGGAGTCCTCGTGCTATAGCTCTTGAGCTTTTACTGCATTTTAAGATTTTTATTCAAAGATTTTAATCTCATTTTTTCAGTCAGTCGAGCCTCAAACTCCACCGTTTCTACTTCCGATCCATGGGGACCTGTTCAGAATTTTCTACGCCCCTCAAGGGCGAGGTTTTCGTCGAGTTCTGCTTCTTGGAGGATTCCAGAAGATCTTGAGGCCTACCCCGCGTGGACATGGCCCAGGACAAAGGAAGCACGACGCCCGGATCCAAGCTGTTCAGGAACTGCCCTGGATGCGGACTGCAGAATGTTTTCACGGAGGACGAGCATTCTAGATGCCTCTACTGCCTTCACAAAGACAAAACGCACGTGGAAAAGGACACTGCGTTTTGCAAGAACATGTCGGAGCGGACCATGAGGGATCGGCGTATCTGCCTCACCAACTGGCTGGAAGGGAAGAGCCCAGAGGTAGGTGAGAAGAAGAGGTCCGAGAGGTCTTCTAAGTCCTTTGAGGGCGCTCCGGCGACGGGGGCCCAACAAAAGGCAAAGCAATGCGAGTCCGCGGGCATCGGGAGCGCTGAACGGTCGGGCTCCTCGGCTGCCAGGCAGGGCGCACTTTCACTGATGCCTCAACCACAAGCCAACGCTCTGGCTCGGGGAAGAGGAAATCGGAGAACCCGGGTAAGCTTCTGGAGAAGTCCCGGTCCATCCCGACGGAGACATCCAAGGGGCAGCGAGGTGGTGACCCTCACCACAAGGTGTAGGCCTCAAGTGCACCCAAAGTCGTGAAGGCCTTGATTCACCTGGCTAAGGCCTCTATCGAGGGAGTCGTGGCAGCCCTGGCGAAGAGTGTGGAGGCGACCTCGGGGGCCCAGAGTTTCCCTGCCACCGCAGACGGAATCCTCTTTTCAACCCACCGATGAGACCCCGATGAGAACCCCGGCTCAAAAAGAGGGAGGGGGCCGGTGGCTTTCACTGACGCGGATAAAGCATCTGAAGAGGAGCTGGCTGGAGTTGTGAAGATCCTGAACAAGAAGTTAGAGGAGGTCCGGTCCCACAGGAGGGATCCCGATGAGGTAGACTAAGAGAGCGACGGTGGTGCTGACGAGGTTCCTGTGGAGGCAGAGGATTCCACTCCCCAACCGTCACGCCTGTCGCAGCCGGTACCTGGGCCACAGGACAACTCAGGAGCGATCTTGATGGTGGTCCAGGCCTTATGTACAGAGATGAGAACGAGGTTGCCCTTACCCCCCAACGGACGATCCAGCGCAGCCTGGCCCGTCGGGAAGCCCTCCAAGCAAGTGGAGATTTCATCCCCCCCCGCCCTTCCAGCCTTCGCGGCCCTCACAGCCTTCATCTCCTTCCCCTGATCCTAGGGATGACACGGGAACAGAGATGGCCACGACGGGGACGGGCGACAGTGGTGAAGACGGGATTGGCCTTCCATCACCACCTCCTCTGGCCTCCCTGCCCGACGAAATTGGCTCCTTCTATGCCATGATCGCTAGGGCATCCAAGCTCTTCCAGCATTCCAGCTCTGCCCTGAAGAACAGAAGAAGTAAGGCTTCCTCTATCAACTGCGTGAGGCCAAGAGGAAGACTGTCCGCGCGGTCCCGTTACATCTGGGACGAGGGGCTGTCGCGCCTGAAGAACCTGTCCACGACTCCTGCCAAGAGACAGGTACGAGAAGAAGTACCGGGTCCTGGATTCCGCCCCTTTGTGCCTTAGGGCGCAGCCAACCCTGGATTTGGAAAGCGGCAGGGGCTGCGGCTTCAACTTCAACCTCTGCCGGACGGCCAGGGGAAGAAACTGGATGTCATCTCGTCGGCGGCAAAGATGATTAAAGCCGCCAACGCCCTAGCAATTATGGCCCGCTATGACAGGGAGCTTTGGTTTAAGATCGCTCCTCTGCTGGACTTCCTCCCGGACGACAAGAGGGCGGAGGCCCTGGAGATCCTGCGGGAAGGCGAGGTGGCGTCGGGCCACGCCATAACGGTGGCCATGGACACTGCTGACACCGGTTTCCGCCAGTTGGGCAACAGTGTTTGTCTTCGACGGCATGATTGGCTCAAGGCGACCGATTTCCGCCAGGATGTGCAAACCAGAGTTTTGGACATGCCCTTTGACGGGAACAACCTGTTTGGCAAGACAGTGGATGAGTCACTGCAGGCCATCAAGGCCGACACAGAGACGGCTCGGGCCTTGGAAGTTTTGCAGCAACGACGGCCGCCCTTTTGGAACTCCGGAGGCAAGCAAGGTGCCTCCAAAGGATTCGGCGGCGGCTCCTCAACGCACCGCCAGGCGGCCCGCTCCTCATCGCAGGAGGCCTACAGAGGACGTGGCAAGTCAGGAGGATCTCGTTGTCGCCAAGCAGGACTGAACCGGCCGTAGCGTCAGGCCCCCACCTGAGCACCCTGGTGGGAGGCCGGCTGGCCAAGTTCGTCAGCGTGTGGGAGTCCATCTCCACCGACCGATGGGTGGTGGATGCCCTGGCCCGTGGACACACTCGAGTTCCTGGAAAAAAAAGTTAAAAAAAATAAAAAATGCCCCTGCATTACGCCCGTGGCCAGGAAGGAAAACCACGTCCCTCAACTGCTGCTGGAAGTGAGGGCGATGCTGAAGAAAGGAGCCATTGAGCTCGTCCCAAAGAGGCTCTGGGGCTCCGGAGTGTACTCGCGATACTTCCTCGTAAGAAGGAAGACCGGTGGTTGGCGACCCATCCTGGACCTTTGTCGTTTAAACAAGTACATAAAGGCCCAGAAGTTCCGGATGGTCACCCTCCAGCATGTAAAAGGACATCGAAGGTTTCTCAGATTTGTAGTCCAAGGGCGGCACTACCAGTTGAAGGCCCTTCCTTTCGGATTGAAGTCGGCGCCCAGGGTATTCACCAAGTGCCTAGCACCAGTTGCAGCGCGGCTGCGCCTGCAGGGGATCCACGTCTACCCCTACCTGGACGATCGGCTTATCCGAGCAAAGACAAGAGAACTCGCCGTCGGGCAAACAGCGAATACCGTCCAACTGCTCACGGGTCTGGGATTTTCCATCAACTTCTCGAAATCCCACCTGGTTCCGTCGCAGGTCGCACTGTTTCTGGGAGCCAAGGTCGACACAGTGGCGCGATGGGCCGATCCGTCGGAGGAAAGGACGAAGGTCATCCTGGGCAAGGTGCAGCGGCTGTTGGCCATCAACGTGGCCAGAGTGAGGTCCATCAAGTCCCTTCTCGGCATGATGTCCTCATGCATCTACCTAGTGCGCCCCGTGCAGGCTGCGGATGCGTCCACTGCAAGAGTTCCTCGACGCCCGTTGGATGCAACCGGCGGGCAGCTTCGAAGAACGGATCATTCTCAAAGAGACCTTGCGCCAAGCGATCCGGTGGTGGGGCACCTGCGAGCATCTGGCGGCGGGTACGGACTTCCAGACCCCGGCACATCAGGAGACTGTGACGACGGATGCCTCCCTGGAGGAATGGGGAGCGCACACCGGAGATCTCCATCCAAGGGACCTTTGGCTCCCGGAGGAGAGGTCACTACACGTAAACGTCCTGGAGCTGCGGGCCGTGTTCTGGGCCCTCAGGTCGTTCCCTCCCTCCCTCAAGGGCAAGGTGGTGAGGATCTTCACCGACAACATCACCACGATGTTCTACATCCAGAAGCAGGGAGGCACCAGATCCCCAGCCCTATCCAAGGAGGCTCAGGATCTGTGGCACTGGGCCGTCGCCCAGGGGATGTTTCTGGTGCCCTTCCACCTGGCAGGAATAAAGAACACCATTGCCGAATCGCTCAGCAGGGAGCTGCGCTCGTGCCACGAGTGGGAACTGCGGCAGGATCAAGTTGATCGGCTGTTCCAACGATGGGGCAATCCCCAGATCGACCTATTCGCGACGGCGACGAACACCAAGTCCCGGAGGTTCGCCAGCAGTTTCCCCAGCCGGGGAGCATGGGCGATGCCTTCTCATTCCCCTGGGACAGCCTGTTCCTGGATGTGTTCCCGCCGTTGCCGTTGCTACTGCGACTCATCAATCAACTTAGACGGCCCTGGTGCAGGATGATCCTCGTCGCACCAGCGTGGCCGACACATCTGGTTCTTGGACCTTCTGGACATGTCGGCGACAAAGGGATCAAACCTGGTTTGGTGCACAGAGTAAAACCTAAGAAGGACCTCCCAAGGAAGAAATGGTGAAAAAAGATGATCTGGGACATTTTGAAAAAATGGGCACCCATGGGTGCAATACTGCAGCTGAGGATTCATTCTGCGGTTAAAAACTCACAATGGTAGGAAAAATAAACCACTGCCACCAGTCATTAATTGTAGTGAGGGTAACAAAAAAATGTTACATGAGAAAGTAGACAAAGGGTTTACTAAGTAACCCCTCCAGCACTCCACATAAGATGGTGTGTTCTGGGTCTCCAAAGTAACAAAGGGAAGTAAAGTCAATCTCACTTCACTGCTCTTGGAAAAAGTAGTTTATCCAAGGGAAGGTGCTGTGTGTCACAATACAAACGGGTGATGCCTATGGAGTTTGTCAGACTCCAAATTCATAGAAACAGAGTTGAAATCGAACAAAAATATGTGAGTGAGACAAAGGGTGCACTCTCTGTAGGATTAAAAAAATGTACTGTGCTAGAGTCCAGAAAAAGAGTTGGCGGGGGGGTGCAGGGGGGTTTCTGAAGTTGAAAGGAATTAACACAGAAATGAGATTTCTCCCGAACAGCTGTATTTTGGCACTTTAAATTGCATTTGGGCAGAGTTTGGTGCCCATGCTTGTAAAGTTGAGTACCACAACCAGTTTTGGTGCTAGATAATAAAAAGCCAACATGTTTTCTGCACTTTATTAATGACACGTTCTGTGCAATCTACAGTTAGACATGTATCCGCATAATTGTACATCTAAAATTAAATTTTGGCACTATATACTAGTGTCCCATTTTCTTCTTTTTTTCTTAACATCTCAGTATGGTTTCAGAACCTACATCCTATGCCCATTCATGACAAACTGGGAATGTTTTCAGCCAGATGAGCAATAAATTACAATTTTACAATTTTTTTCCAAATATATTTTTATTGGTTTTATACATACATTGCATTGGATGTTTGCAAGTACATAAAGAGCGCTGAGCGCTGCGCGCCGCGCGCTTGAGTTCAGTTGTGCAAGTGTTAAATCAACAAGGACAATGTCCTTCATAACAGAACAACAGTCATAACAACAACAGGTCAGGGGAGAGATTCTGGGGTGAAGCAAGCGAATAGTTTAGCCCTGGTGGGCCGAGATGGAGTAAACGTGGATGAAAAGAGGACTTTGTGTGAGCTTTTAGGCCCTTGATCGTTTTCAGCTCGCAGTGCGTTAGATTGTTTAGGCCTTAGAGCCACATTCCTGGGTTCGCTGACAGGCCAGACCCTAGGCCACTTTGTACCTCTGCACGACCTTGGCCCCTTTTGTGTTTAGTCGGTTTTGTCCATCCATCGTAGGGAAGGGGGTTGTCGTGCTAGACCTGGAAATTGTTGGGTAAAGTCTAGAAAGGGAGCCCACGTTTGGGAGAATTTATCTCTGTTTCCGAGTCGTAGGGCAGTAATTTTTTCGGCTGCAATTATGTCCCAACATTTTGTCCACCACATTTGTACTGCCGGGCCCTCTGGGTTTTTCCACAGCCTGGCTATGGAGATTTTTGCCGCCGTGAGCAGGTGGGAGCATAGCTCTGCTCTATGCCCGGAGAGGGGGAATTGGTCTGCCCCGCTTGATCCAAGTAGGACGATGCCTGGGTCCCAAGGGATGGTGAGGCCTGTGATTTTGTTGATGTGGTCCAGCACTGTTTTCCAGAACTCCGTGGCCTTGGGACATGTCCAGAGTAGATGAAAGAGTGTGCCTTTGTCTGGGCACCCTCTCCAGCAGGCCGGGGGAATTGCGGGATTGCATTTATTGAGTATCTCTGGGGTCCGATACCATCTGAAGCATACCTTAAATGCACCTTCCTTGTTGGTAACGCATTTCGAACTCCTGTTCGCTCTAGCCCAGATGTGGTTCCACTCCTCCACCTCGATAGGTCTCCCTATGTCGTTTTCCCACTTTAGCATATATGGCTCTTTGCGTGATGGGTCGGTTCTGTCCAAGAGCTTATAGAGGGTGGAGATTCCGCCCTTTGGCGGGGGACCGGTGAGGGTGAGTTCCAGGGCGGTAAGGGCTCTGCTTCCATGGCGTTTCACCTCCCTGTTCGAGAGCCAGTGGCGGAGCTGAGTGTATCTAAATCTCTCGCTCTCTGGCACATCAAATTTTTCCTTGCAGGCCTCGAAGTCTAGGGGGTTTCCCTCCTCATAAAAATCTTGCAGTCTCTCCAGCCCTCCATTCTTCCATCTCCCAAAGTTCTTGGGGTTACAGCCCGGGGTGAAATCTGAGTTACCCCAGACTGGGGTGAGGGGGCCCGTCGTGCTGCGGAGATTCCAGAGTCGCGCTGCTGCCTTCCAGCTTCTTACAGTATTTACAGTCGCCGTTAGAGGACCCATGTCCCCGATTGCACTGGGTTCCTTTAGGTGTGGCAGCGAGGTTATTGGGCTTGAGCTCCAGGCCTCCTCCAGCTCCAGCCAGCGGGGCTTGGAGGTGGCAGGGAGCCAGGCGAACGCTGACGAGAGCTGAGCAGCCAGCACATATCTTGCCACATCGGGCGCTCCCAGGCCTCCCGTCTCACGGCCCCGGAGCATGATCCTTCGCGGAATGCGTGGCTGTTTCCCCTCCCAGATATAGCTCATGACATGTTTTTGTAGCTTCTGGATCTCCTGTTTCGGGATCATGGTGGGTATAGCAGCGCACTGATAAAGGAGTCTGGGGATGAGGTTCATTTTCAGGGCCGTGATTCTTCCGAACCATGAGATCTCCTGCTTTTGCCATCGTCTGATATCAGCTCTGAGTTCTCTCAGGAATGCCGGGAAGTTGGCTTTGTATAGTCTGCTGGGAGCGCTGGGGAGCTGGACCCCCAGGTATGGGAGGTTCCTCTTGGCCCAGGGGATCTGGTATTTTTCCTCCAGGTCTGCTACTAGCTGGCTAGGTAGGTTGATGCTCAATGCTGTAGATTTGGTAAGGTTGACCTTAAAGCCTGAGGCGTCCCCGAATTCTAGCAGTTCTTTCCATAAGGCCTTCATGGATTCCTCTGGTTTGACTAAGGTGAGAAGGACGTCGTCGGCGTAAAGGGCGATTTTATATGTTTGGGCCTTGATTGACAGCCCTTGGATCTTTACATTGCGGCGAACTCTGGTCGCAAATGGCTCCATGGAGAGGGCGAATACCAGGGGGGAGAGGGGGCAGCCCTGTCTAGTGCCCCTTGAGATTTTGATCGTGTCGGATCTGACTCCGTTCATTCTGAGGCTGGTGGAGGGGTGTTGGTAATTAGCTAGTGTCCATTTTATAAAGTTTGGGCCGAAGCCGAAATGAACGAGTGAATTTCGGATGTAGCCCCAGTCAACCATATCGAAAGCTTTATGTGCGTCCAAGGATAATACCATCGCTGCCTGCCCCCTCCTATTGGCTGATTCAATGACATTGATGGTTCTTCTTATATTATCGTGGGTGCAACGGCCGGGTATAAATCCCGTCTGGTCCGGGTGGATGATAGACGGGAGCAGTGGGGCCAGTCTGTTCGCTAAGGTTTTAGTGAAGATTTTTGCGTCATAATTCAGGAGGGTGATTGGTCTATATGAGGTGCACTGGCTCCGGTCCTTTCCAGGCTTCGGCAGTAGCACAGTGATTGATTCTTCCATGGAAGGAGTGGTCGTGCCTGAGGATAGAAATGAGTTAAATAGGGTAGCCAGGTGGGGGGCTAGGATGTATGCAAATTTTTTATAGAATTGGGCAGTGAGCCCGTCTGGGCCGGGGGTTGAGTTTTTCAGTTTGGTTATGGTTTCACTGACTTCTTCTGCCGAAAAGGGGGATTCCAGGGCCTCAAATTGCGGACCTGGGAGGGGAGGTTGTACTTCAGCTAGGTATTTGGCTTGTGCTACTTCGGAGGTGGGAGCACCTGACATAATCGATCTATGATGAGAAGCCATGATTCCCATTTTCTCTTTGATGGAGTAGCGAAGAGTCCCTTGTTGATCAGCGAGGCTGTGGATGCGGTTTCTTGTTTGTAGCTTTTTTAATTTGTGAGCCAGGAGCCGGTTTGCTTTGTTGCTGTGCACATAATAAAACTGTTTTGTGTAAGTTAGCGCTCTGACAGCTTTGTCGGCCAGGTGCATTTCTAGGGAACGTTTCGCCCTTTGGCGGATGCGGCTAGCTTTCCTGTTCGGGCCTCGTTTAAGGGTGTTTTCCGCTTCTGCCACCTCTGCTTCGAGTGCGTCTTGTTGTACTTTGTCCAGACGTCTGAGTCGGGCTGTGCAGTCGTTCACCGTGCCCCTGATGACAGGTTTCATGGCGTCCCAGATCATAGCCAGCGATGAGTCTTTGGTGGTGTTTTCCCTGAAATAATTCTTAAGGGCTTCCGCAATTTCAGTTCTGGTTGCGATGTCTGAGAGGATGTGCTCTTGGAGTTTCCATTGCCTCTGGGGTGGCTCCGGGAGGCAGGATACCCTTAGGTTCAATGTGACTGGAGAATGATCTGAGAGGGCTCTGAGCCCGATTTGGATGGCTTCGACGCAGGAAATGAGGTTACTTGAGATTAGAAGGAGATCGATCCGTGAGTATCCCAGGTGCACGTGGGAGAAGAAAGTGTAGTCCCTCTTTCCCATGTTGGCCAATCTCCATACATCTATGGTGTCGGTTTCCCTTAAGAATTCTGCCATGGCCAGGGCTTTGCTGAAATCATCATTCGATGGGGGGAGCGATTTGTCAAGATTTGGGTCGGGAGTCAAATTGAAGTCACCCCCTATGAATAATTGACCCTCTCTGAAGGCAGACACAGTTGGTAGGAGATTCCGCAGGAATTTGCTTTGCCCGGTGTTTGGGCAATATATGGCGACGATGGTGATGGGTAGTTCTACCAAGAGGCCTTTTAGCAGGAGATAACGGCCCTCGGGGTCCCGTTTGGTGGTGATATTGGTCAAAGGTAAGTCCCGATTTAGCAGGATGGCCACCCCCCTCATTTTGAGATCCGCTGAAGCGAAGAAGCTTCTGTTGTATCGGTGGAAGGCAATGCGACGTTCGTCGCTCCTGAGGAGATGTGTCTCCTGTAGGCAAATAATATCAGGTGCCAGTTGAGCAAGCCTGTGCTCCACAGACTTTCTTTTCCGGGGGGAGTTCAGACCCTGGACATTCCAGGTCAGCATTGAGAGTTCCTTATCCGGCTGAGACATTATTAGGTAGGATTGATAGCGGATTTATGTGGCATCTTTTGGATTGTGGAGCTGGGGCCTCCTCAGCGCTGAGTGGACCCTCCGCCACTGCCTTGGAGCCGCCGTGCAGGGAGGAGGGCACTCCGATTACTTGTATTTTGACCTTCGTTTCCACGTCACCTCCCGCCCGAGCCCAAGCTCCGAATCTCATTTTCCCCCCGACCAAGGAGAACCAACAACATGAACTAAAACATAACTTAAAACAGTTAACATGTAAAGGTATCCAGACCAGCCTTCTACCAACAGGGCTGTCGGCTGGGTCACGGACGCCATTTGTGTCGGAGACCACGGGGTCTCATGCTGTAGTGGTGAAGATCTTGCAAATCGAGAGAACACTGCGCCAGCAGCTCTGGCCCACCCGGCTGTGAGGACAAAGGGTAGGTCGGCGGCGACCCGAGTAGGCCAGATAAATGTGAGTATTTAGGGTAGCCCTCTGGCCCCCAAGAAGGCGGGCCAGTGTGTGTTGACAGGCTCTGAAGAGGACCAGCATGGAGCTGGGGAGATCGGCCTCTCAGTTGGTATTGGTTTTATTCCCCCTAACAGGAGGGCCGCGCATCCTGCGTCGGCCAACCACCCGGGACCAGGAGCAAGAAGCCCCCCCCCCCTCAGCCACCTCGGGGGAGCGGGCCGGGCCCCCTGGGACCTCCCCCTCCAGGTCCGGATTCATAAACACTGCAGCCTCCCGCGGGGATGGAATTTGCTGAGTCTTTCCCTCCCAAGTGAAGGAGAGGCCTGAAGGGAAGCTCCAGCGGTAGGGGATCTTGCGCTCTCGTAGCCAGTCGGCCATAGGTTTGAGAGCTCTTCGTTTGGCTAGGGTGGAAGCAGCTAAGTCTTGGAACAGGGCGATCTCCGAGTCCCGGAAGTGGATCTGGCCCATGGCCCTGGCTTCCTGCATGATCTCCTCTTTGAGTTTATAGAAATGAATCCTGACCAGGACATCGGCCGCCCCATTGGACCTCTGCCTGGGCCTAGCCCTGTGTACTCTGTCCAGCTCCAGGGGAGAGTTGTCTGGGAGGGTGATAATGTGGCGGAGAAGGTCGGAGACGTAGGATGGGAGCTCCTTCTCTGAGACTGCAGCTGGGATTCCCCGGATTCTAATGTTATTCCGCCTCGAGCGGTTTTCAGCGTCCTCTTGTCTGGCCTCAAGCGCCTCGCACCTGCACTCCAGGGCCCTGATCCTGTCCGCCCCCTCTCCGATCTCAAAGTTCTGCTCACATAATGTAGACTCAATCTCCTCGGTTCTGGCCTCCACCTCCCCCACTCTCTTGTCTAACCGGGTAATTTGGGTCTTGACCTCTTCAGTGCCCTTCTGGAATTCCCTGGTGAGGGCCGATAGAAGCTCATGGAGGTCTGCTTTCGTGACCGCCTGTGATACTTGGTCATTGGGGAGGCCGTTCCCCATCCCCGCGTCCATGCGCTCACCCCTCTTGCTTTTTTCCCCCGCAGGAGGCATTGTTAATAGAGTAGAAATATCAGTCTGTTTGGCGGCTTTGCCCGATTTGGACATGGCAACCCGGGGACGCCCCTGCAGCTATGACGGGGGCGGAGGGGCCACCAGCCAGGCCCGGGGGGGCAGCAGAGCGTCCAGTTAGGGCGAGATGCGGCAGGTGCCGCCTTACCTTGTAGCAGTGCTTTAGGGAGGCTACCTCCCCTCTCTGGAGGTGTGCCCGAAGCGTGTGGCGAAAGGAAGTCCAGGGGCTCAGGAGAGTGAAGAAGAAGCTGATGGGAGCCCCGGCGCGGGCTCAACCTGCAGGGTAGGAAGCGTGGGGAGACCCCGGGGTCGTTAGTTGCCCGGTTTACCTTACTTCCGGAGATGAGCCCCCCCCTGGGAGGTATGCTGGGTGATGGGACCTCCGTGGCCCCGAGGTGAATGGGCCCCGTCCACACTGAAGCGGGCAGATCCAGGCGGCTATGTAGCTGAAGTTGAGGCGTTGTGGCCGAAGTTGAGGTGGAAAGGGTGGGAGCTGTTGAGGAATAGGCTCCTTCCGATGGCAGTGAGGCAAGGGGGGGGCACGGTGAGCAGCGAGCTCGTAGCAGCCCCTGGGCGTCTGTTCAATTGCGGCTTCTGTCCAGGCCGGAGGCCCCCCCGGGTCGCTCCGCAGGGATGCTGGTCTGGAGGCCGGGTCCCCAGACGGCCCGCCGCGGCTGGATGTCCTCCGGATCGGCTCAATTTGCTGGTCTGCCCCCACAGGAGACAGGAGGCAGACGGGGGCCGCCGAAGTAATTATCCGGGAGGGAGGAGGGAGGAAACCAGGAGGCCCCCCGGGCACCCAGCCCCCGTTCAGACACCGCGGCCCAGATCGATCGGCTGGTGTGCGGGGCTGGCGTGGAACGGCAGACCGCCGATCTCCAATCCCCGGAGCAGGAGAGGCGGGGGAGGGGGCCCCGGAGCCGGATTCACCCTCGGGCGCAGCCGGGCCCCAGAAGGGAGCCGGCGAGCCTCCGGGGCGATGTGATGGCCGAGTCGCTGGATTCCGCCGGCCCAATCCCGCACCCGGGGTGCTCCGATCCCAACCCCTAGGCTCCGGGCTTAGTGCCGGGCTGGGGAGGCGGCCGCCATCTTGCTACGTCCCTCGCACCCTATTGGTGTGTCGCAGGCGGCAGATCTCTGCAATCCGCGTCGGTAGGGCTCCGTCATGCCGCCCAAGTGTTCCGCAGCATCTCAGCTGTCGATCGCTGAAGAGTGGGTCGAGAAGATCTAGTGTTCACCGGGCATTTTCCGTGGCGACGTGACACCAGCCGGGAGCTCTCACAGAGCACGTCCGACTGCCATGGCTCCAAGCCACGCTCCCCAATTTTACAATTTTAAAATAACTAGCCCTGCGTCCTGTTTAGTGGGCCTTCTTGTATACTTTTTTTTTAACAAAAAATAATCTGTTAAAGATTGCTGTTAATGCAACCAGGTGCCAGTCAAACATTGAGTACGGCTAGAAATAAGTTTTCTATATAAAGAGACATGGCTTAAAATCACAGCTGAACCTCACTTTGGTGTTGTGTGCTAGTGCACTCCAAATACACATAGTAAGGAAGCCAATGGCAAACTACCTAGCAATGAGCAAAATGGTTGTTTTGTCTAGTGTGAGTATTTCTGTAACTAACCAAAGTACAGAGTAAACAGGATATGCATTCTACTTGTCGGAGAATGTCATTGCTGTGATTCTCTTGTTTGTTTTCAACGTAATAATTTGATGGCTGATGACCAGAGTTTCTCGATGGCTGTTTCCTGCTTCCGATCCAGATGTCTGCTCCGCCAGCGAGCTTCGGCCTAGACCCGGATTCAGGCAAAAACGAGTTGGGAGAGTGGGGGGACTGATCCTTTCATTTCGGAGAATGCATACCCCCATTTCCTGCCCCTACTATTTTCGTCCTGCTGTCTCTGTTCACACTGCAATATGGAGCATACTCCCTTTAAGTTTTGCCCTAAGTGCAACAGGAAATTCCTGTGGGTAGACAGAGTTGGTAACCACTGCCTTCCTTGTGCTCATCTACAGTCTCGTTGTGCTGCGTGTAAGCTCTTTAGGCCAAAGACCCTAAAGGACTCGAACTCGAAGATACTACTGTGGAACCCTCCACTTCCCTCACGCCTGTCCCCATACTCGATAGGGAGTCGCGTGCAGCTTGGTGGAAGGCCTCTGGCTTCGCTGCCGTAGGTGTACACACCTCTTCCCATTAGCAACCCCCCCCCCTCCCCACCCCCAGAGCTGTCCCTCGACATCACGCTGACCGCGCCTGCTTTGGTTCTGGTGAAGCATTTACCACATGGTGATCATTCAATCGCTCCGGCGAAGAGTGCACATAAACACATAAACGCTGCTAGACGGCTCAGGCGGAAACAGCCATTGAAAAATCTAAAATCACAATCTCACTCAGTAGAACATCATAAGGAGCACTCTGATCACCATAAACTTGCCTCTCAGACCGTTGACTAATATGTAGTAGAATCCTCTCCTCTAGATTCTACTCTCAACAAGAAGCGCCCTAGGTAGAGTTCCAAGGACATACCCAGTGCCGCTTGTCAGAAAGATGCTCCTTCTGTGCCAGCGGTCACCCCTGTAGCATCATCCTCCATTCTGTTTTCTACAACATGGTCTCAGTCACAGTTTGAGGACATTATGAGAGAGAGCTCATTTTTATGAGCAAGCTGCCCAGCCCATTAAAGCCTATTGAGCAGCCTCCTGCTCCTCCTACTGTACCAGTTGCACCTCCCCTTCCTTGGCCAGCCCTGCCAACCGGGGAGCCGTCACAAGGATCTCTGAGGACATCTGGATAGATGATTAAGATGACACTGGGCAGGATGGTGACGATACCTACTTACAGGACCAGGATGACCCAAACCTCATCTTTGTCGACCCTCCGCGAGTGGAGGGCGGTCACTCTTCTCCCATTGCAGACCAGTCCCATTACAACGAGCTGCTAAAGAAAGCTGCCCACCATTTTGGCATAAAAGACGAATCCAGCCCGCAGGGATTGAATTTGTTGAGGATATTCTCAATGAAAGAGAACCTGTTCGCCAATCTATTCCTCTTCTGGAGTCAATTAAGAGGTCTCTCATCACTGTCTACCCCCCTCCCTTACTAGGGCGTTCAACCCATGGGTAGAAAAATCCTTCCGGGCCTCTTTCAGATCCCCCTTTACATCAATCTGGACTGCCTGGTGGTGACCACTACATAGAAGAGAGCTGGTGTCCCACTCTCAACATCTGAACAACCTGCCAACAAGGAGTGCAAAAGATTGTACACGCTGGGAAAATGTATCACAACCTCCGCTGCATACCTTACCAGGATAGCAAACAATACTACCTTGCTTGCCAGCTACAGCAGCACCCAATGGTATGAGGTCTCACGGCATCTGAACTCAGTACCAGAACCAATCCCATCTCCTTTAGATCTCCTCTGAGGGAAAGCAAGTCTCCCAAAACATCCCGAAGAATGTAATAGACAATCAGGAAGAGCAATTGCAGAAAGTACCCTTCTTAAGATATTCCTGGCTCAGAGACTAATTTCTTTATTTTTGATATGCCCATCGAGGAGGGTCTCCTTCAGCCAAGCTGTCGAACTGCTGGAAACAGCAATAAAGGAGCACAAGGCCATTAAGACCCATGTCAAATTTCCAATAAGCACTTCGTCCCCAGGGGAGCGTTCAACACATGCTGTAACTTTAGGGTGCAAGGTTCTGGAAAACTAGGCCAGGCCGGATCAAGCACGTCTGATGCCTCTTTCTATAGCCCACACACTCGGTCGTCCTACAAATACCAGCAGTGTGGGTTTTGGTAGGGAAAAGGACGAGGCGGAGCTGCAGCCCCTGCCACCAAATGATTTGCCGATCCACGTTCCTTCCCATGCGTCCCCAGTCGGGAGGTGGGGGGGGTCGCATAACGCTCTTTACCCAGCGATGGAAGGGAATAACGCCAGAGTGCTGGGTTCTGGATACAGTGGCCAAGGGATACTCGGAGTTCCTCAAAACACCTTGCCACCATCCACCACACTTAGTATGCATGTCTTCTGGTCATCTCAACATCCTCAAGGAGGAGATCCAAATAATGTTACAAAAAGAAGCCATTGAGATGGTGCCCCTCACTGAGCAAAATCAAGGTAGTTATTCAGTGTACTTCCTTGTTCTAAAGAAAGATCTGACAATGCGGCCAGTGCTGGACCTGGGCCCTGCAATCACATATGCTAGGCCCCAGAAATTCAGGATGACAACGTTACAGGAAGCCATTCCACTATTAAAAATGGGGATTACATGGCAACATTGGATATGAAAGATGCATGCAACTGGAAGGGAATCGGGGACTGTAAGTAACCCACTAACCCAATAATCCAAACCTCTGCATACCTATCTCACCCAAAAAACAATGATAACTTGGCCTGCAAAGTAAACACAGGCAGCAATTGATTAGCGACTAGGAGTAGAGAGGAAGGGAACCAGGGTTTGTAAATGACCCACTAACCCAATAGCTGAACTGAAGCTGCCAACAGCACACCTTCCTCTCCACCCGACTAACCACCAGCCCTCCGTCCCCACCAACTTGATTGCAGATCCGCCCGAGTACCTGGGGACCAATTCCGTTGGTGAGGGTGCGCAGTAAAGATGCCTTTTAACATTAACATACTTTCATATTTGTGTTGCTGGCGCACACAAAATAACTCCAATTCAAATTGGGAGATGAGCAGAACCAATTCAAAGTGCTACCATTCAGCATTGCATCAGCCCTTAGGGTATTCACAAAGGTCCTAGCAGTGGTGGCCACACACTTGCGATGACCATCCATTCCAGTGTACTCTTATATAGACTGGCTAATTACTGGGGATTCTCCCCTGAGGTGCCTTCAAAACATGCAGCAAATGATCAATCTGCTCTTCCAATTGGGCTTCTCCATAAACGAAAAGAAGTCCAGCCTAGTGCTCAGCCAAGTAAAGCAATTTCTAGGGGCACTAATCAAAATCAACATCGGGCTAGTCTACTCCTCAGATGAGTGGGTCCAAAACATGCTGTTTCAAACACCTCAGTATGTAGCGGGTCATCTGGTGATGGTACGGAAGGCAATGTGCCTGCTGGGAATGATGGTTTTCTGCATCTACCTAGTGCCTATTGCCAGGCATCGCATGCGTCCAATGCAAGAGTGGCTCGTGAAACAATGGTCGCAGGGTTGTGGGACGATCTAGTGGTGGTCTCGCAACCTCTGATTCAGTCGCTACAGTGGTGGAACAGAGTAAATCTGATAAAGGGACAATCTGTCTACACACCATGGATCCAAGCCACTCTCACAACAGATGCACCTATGACAGGGTGGGGTTCTCACTTCTTCACCATCCGGCTCATGGCCTGTGGACACAAGCACTAACCAGGAATCACATCAACCTTCTGGAACTTCTAGAAGTTCTCAAGGCACTTTAAGCCTTCATAACTCATCTAGCTCACAAAACAGCCTAGTCCTCGTGGACCACACCACAGCCATGTTTTACATAAACATGGGTCAACACACACTACGGGGCTGTCCAAACTAGCACAGAACATCTGGCAGGGGGCAATACATCACATGTTCCTAGTGGCTCAACATGTTCCAGGGGAACTCCATTCTCTAGCTGGCGTGCTAAGCAGGAGTACAATGCTAACCTCCGAGCACGAATGGCAACTAAACACAGCCGTGTGATGCAATGTCTTCTCAAACTGCGGGTCCCAGAAATTGACATTTTCATGACCCAAGAAAACGCGCAATGCCAAAATTATGCATCCAGGTTTCCCCAGAAAAGATCCATTGGGAATGCACTGCTGATGAACTGGTCAGAAATGGGCTTATGCCTTTCTCCCCTAACACACCAACAAAATAGTCCACAAGCTACACCAGGACCTCTAATCCTCATATCTCCAATGTGGGCCCGCCATACCTGGTTCACACACCTACAAATTAAATCCCTGGGTCTTCCTATGAAACTACCCTGCATGGACAACCTGTTGACCTAAAATCAGCGAACAACGTTGCACCCATGCCCCCAGAAGCTGAATTCAGCAGCTTGACTCCTCAGGTCTTAGAATTTGGTCGCCTTAACCTAGAAAATAGGTGCTTGGAAATACTAAAGGAGGAACGTAAGCCTAACACACACTACTATTTTAACAAATGGAAATGCTTTGTGTTGTGGTGCCGAACACGGTCTCTCAATCCAACCGACTGTTCACCAATCAATATAGTCAACTACCTCCTCTACTTACTTGACTCGGATTAGTCTTTAACTCACTCAAAGTACGCCTAGCGGCTCTCTCTGCTCACATCACATCCCAGAATAAAATTTTGTGGTGGAAAGTGCCCATAGTTAAGGCTTTCATGGTGGGTGTAAATAAAACGGTACCATCCCAATCTCTAATCCTACTCCCGGTTGGGACCTCAATGTCGTGCTCACAAGGCTCATGGGTATACCCCCTTTGAGCCTATGCACAAAGCAAGTCTTAAGCACCTTACATACAAGACAGTCTTCCTAATAGCCATAACCGCTATCAGAAGGCTTAGTGAACTGCATGCTCTGTCCTTACAAGACCCCTTTGTAGTAATACACAAAGACAAAGTGGTGCTATGCACACATCCTCACTGCTCACCCAAATTCATTTTACAATTCCATGTCAATTAAAGTATAGAGCTGCCTGCGTTTTCCAAAACCCTTCAAACGCAGCAGAGAGAAGTCTACATACAGTTGATGTACGCAGAGCTGTCCTTTTCTACCTTCAAAAGAGTCTATCAGAAAGACAGATCATTTCTTTGTATCTGTTGCCGCTGCAAGAGAAGGGTCCCCTATCTCTAAGGCAGCGATTTCTAAATGGATTGTCAACTGCATCCAACTCTGTTACTCTTGCCAAGAAAACATTGCCCTTTAAGCCCACAGCACATGCCACTCGAGGCACTGGGGCAACTTTAGCCTGCATAGCAAATTTGACTCTAGATGACATTTGCAAGGCTGCCACTTGAGTTCAGTACACACGTTCACCCAACATTACTGTCTGCACACACATTCTAGGGGTGATACACAGGTGGAACAAGCGATGCTGAAACATGTCTTTGCAGCGCTACCTTCTAGTAACCCACCTCCGTGTAGTAGTACTTCTTGCTAATGTATGCAAAGCATGTGATTCTAAGCAGATCCACAAGCCTCAGAAGGGATGCATTACTCACCATAATCTTTTTTCTGATTCTTGTATTTGCTTAGATACTCTTACGCCCTGTCCCCTTTCCTCCATACGGCATGGTTGTTCCTCCTAGGGAACCTTTTTCACCAGAAAAAAATCTTCTTACCCTTTACATTTAGAGGCTTGTGGGTGTGTGTGTCCCTGGGAGCATACTTTCCCCTGACTCCGCCCACCGGCACCACTCCCCAGTCCTATTTTCTGTGTCGACGGTAACAGATCGCTTTCACCAGCACTCCTGGGTTTGGCTTCGGCCTTGTAATTCCCTGTGCTCTTCCCTGGATACTGTCTTTTTGTCTTTTCTTTTAATCTTTATACAGGTACTTGGTCCTCTGGCACCAAGTTCCTCCCCGACGCATGCCGCCATCCTTGGGCTTCAGCAGGTGTCCAGCTGGCAAGGGGCTGTTCCCCACATCCGACCCCCACGCTCTGTGCCTTGGCCCCGACCACGGCTGGGAGGGCTGTACTGCGTGCGACGCGCTTACACCGTGAGCTCTGAAGAATTGGTTAGCAAGGTGGAGGGAGCTCTTTGAGAAGTCGCCTCCAGAGGATGGACTTTGTCAGGCACAAGTCAAGGCCCCGGGCAGGGCCGCTCTTTTCCATCGCACCCCACAAAGGCGATTTCTTCCCTAGGAAACGTCCGAACGGGAGGGACCGTTCAGGTTCTCACACCAGCTCGGGTACCGAGGCTCATCCAGCTACCGGCTGCCAGGGCCAGGGTTCACTAGATCCTTCTGGAGACAGCATTGAGGGACCGCAAGGTTCTTTTACCGGGTGTCGAACAGAGGGGCTACGCCTTGCTACCGGACAAATGTCTGAGGCGTTGCCTGTACGAAGCACTACTGCTGCTTCAGCCTAGGGCACTACACCTACCAGGTCTCGTCTTGAAGTGCAGGGTAGGGCTTAAGCTACACCACCAAGAGTCCAGGAGAAGGCCGGTCTCAATGAGCCAGGCACCACGATGCAGTCACGTGGCATGTAGCTCGACAAGATGGCCACTGCGCCAGACAAGATGGCTGCTCGTCCGACACCAACCCTGTTTGGGGAGCAGGTGGGACAGGTCTTCACCAGATAGGTGGCCTACAGCTTACCCTGCTACGTCGCAGGGCAGATACCCACTGCAAGGCAGAGTACGCACAGGCCCCAGCAGCCACCCCACCATCCTGCAAGGACAGGTTTTTTGAGAAGTTCCTTACGTTGATGTCCCCTCAGATGGGCTCCATGCTTGGGATGTGACCAGGGACATGCTGCCTCCTGTCCCTCCGCCAGCACCCATAGTCATTCCTCCTATGACTCCAGTGCCTCAGGCCTGTGTGCAGCCCAAGCTGCCCGCGCCGGGTCCTTCGATTCGGGGCCCCTGCCTCCTACAGTTCAGGTGGTTCCACATCAGCCTCCGCAGCAAACCCGATCCCCACACCTCAACCAACGGCTCCCAGCACTACTCTAACGGCACCAGACCTGTAGCACACTTTGGTGGACACCGATGAGGAGAAGGACCCAGACATGCAATAGTCAGCCAAGGCCTTCCTTGATCGGCTTGCAGGTTTGGCTGAATATTTGGGCGTCCACAGCGTGAGGTTGAACAACCTGAGGCAGGGGTCCTGGCGGAAGTCCTCACTCTACGCCCCACCGATTAACGGGGATTCTGCTGCAGAAGGATGACGTTGCCTTGTCCAAAAAGGGATGGCTGAAACCCCATTTAGCGCAGCCCACCAACGGGCGCCTCTACCACACGCCTCAGTGATTGCTGTGGCTTTCATATACTCGAAGCCTGAGTCATTATCGGCCACCTGTACCTCTGCTCTGCTAGGCGAGGAGGAGAAGATCAAGGAGGTGTATGGAAAGGTCTATTCCAACGCCACCCTGCACCTTCGTTAGTCTAATGCGGATGCCATGCTCGCAGCCGTTAACCAGATGCTTTGGCAGGAAATAGCCGACTTCCTGCCAGAACCTTCAAGGCGGGGCTGGCAGAAGCAAAGAGGGTGGGTCAAGACATCCTGGAGTCCACAGAGGCGCATATTGACCCCTCAGGCCGGGCCATCTGCATCTCCACGGACATGAGAAGGACTTCTTGGCTCCGGGCCGCCAAGTTCAACCCGGACATCCAGGAACGCATATTGGACCTTCGATCCGAGGGCAGCAACCTCTTTCATTCCACCACTGATGAGGAACTTGGATAAGAACAGTTCCCAGACTGCGAAATCCTTATCCATTCTCACAAAGTCCACGCCCAAGACCTACAGTCAAACGCACCAACGTTCTGACAAGGGTCGGCCCTTTGGCAGGTTCCGGGGCTTCCAAGAACGACGGTCCAGGCAGCCAGACAGATCCTAGAGTCATCACCGCTGCAAACGGCACAAGGTGGGGAATAAGGGCTTCTTTCAGTCCCCCTCCTCAGCCTCAGTGGAGAAAAAAGGCATGACGCTCTACTCTGGTTCCACGTGTCTCCGGTGAGGGGGTTAGGAGGAGGGAGGAAGAAGTCCCAGCCTCCCAGCGGGGGTATGGGCTTCTACTCCAGGTTTTCTTCCTACCCAAGAACAACGAGGCTGGCCTGAGAGTTGTGTTGGACCTTTCCACCCTGAACCTTTCCCTCCCACTTCAAAAGTTCAAGATGGTTACCCCCGTGCTTATTGCGGAGACACTGTGCAAGGGAGACTGGATGTGCTCCCTGGATCTGAAGGATGCATACTTACATGTCTGGATTTGGCAGCCCCATTGGTCATTTTTGCGGTTCAGGATCATGGGCATCCATTTCCAATACAAAATTCTACCCTTTGGCCTCAATTCAGCCCCTAGGGTCTTTACCAGGCTGATGAATGCAGTGACAGCCCTTCTCAGGGCACAAGGTCACCATGCCTATCCATACCTGGACGACTGCCTCGTCCAGGTGGTCCATCCTACCTCTTCCACCCTCATAAACATGTTACATGACTTGGGATGCTCCATCAATCTCAAGAAATCTCAGCTGGAGCGGACGCAGAGTCTAACGTTGCTGAGCCTCATCTGGGATACGAGATCCGAGGAGAGTGTTTCCCTTGTAGGAAAAGATCACAGCCATGAGTCATTTTCTCAGCAGAGAGTTGACCTCTGCATGGTTTATTCATGTATATAGCGCTCCAAACCCAGAATTGTCCAGGCGCATTATAAGTTACTTAAAGTTACAGGTCTCATAATATACACTACATGAATATACAATTACTGGAAAATACAATTACATGAGACTATGTACATAGAATTTTTGCATAGTAATAACTCAGATTTACATGTAGAATTTACAAGGCTGTACAGGCAGTAGTAATGTTTTTCAACAAGAGCAGACGGTGGACAACGGATGCCAGTTATAGCAAAAAGCCAACTTTTAGTTGTATTTCTAAAGCTAAAGGACGCTTTAGATCCTAAGAATGTTGACAGGGAGTTCCACAGTTGTGCTGCCATGACAGGAAAGCTGGTTCCCCCCCCCCCCTCCCTTCATAATTTATATCTGGGGACTTTAAGGCAATATGAGTACATGGTCCAGTGTATGCTGTGGCCAAGGCAGTAGCATTGACTTGCCTGTGTAGGTTCAAGGCTGAATCTAGGTGGAAGCCCAAGGTTTTGACATCCTTGGCGACTTTAATATCAATGCTGTCAATGTTAAATGATTGAAACCGGCTACTTACTGAGTTAGTTGAGTTTGGTTGGTGCTCCAATGAGCAGGAGTTCGGTCTTTCCATCATTCAGAGGCAATGCGAGGCCATCCATGTCTGAATGATGAGATAGATTTTGTTCAGAAGGGCTGAGTTAGTCCTAATCGCCTGATATAGGTAAGAGGATCTGGGTGTCATCTGCGTACTTCGTGTAGGTGACTCCCAGATTATCTAGGTCATCAAACGGGGGCTTTGTGAAGATATTGTACCTCGTAGGCGATATGCATGAACCTTGTGGGACTCCACAAGTTATTGGTGCTGGCTCCGCTGATGCCGAGCGAGAGAAGACTCTTATGGACTGCTTGTCTAGAAAAGATTGAATCCATGCCGTTGTTTTTTGTGAGAAGTAGGCAGCTGTGGATAGGTGCTTACAAAGCACGTTATGGTCCACTAAATCGAACGCAGAGGAGCGGTCTGGTAGGTGAAGAGCCAGTTTCCCTTTAGGTCATCCATTTGGTTTTTCAGATCAATCAGTGCTGTTTCCGTGCCATGTTTGGGTCTAAATCCTGTCTGGCAGAGCCCCAGAAGATTATTAGTCTGTAGGTAGGTCTGTATCTGAAGGTAAGCTGCTTTATCTATAATTTTTAACAGAAATGGAACCGTTGTTATGGGCCTGTAAGTTTTCGGGATGTTTGGGTCAAGGGAAGGTTTCTTTAAGAGCGGGCTGACCCAAGCATCCTTAAGATTAGTCGGGACAGTGCAGGAGTCAAATGAAGAATTAAAGTTGTGATGAAGGGGGCTAGGTCCCTAGCAGCTTCTTTGATTATGAAGGCGGGTAAGAGTCTCCCTGGCATCTATAGGTTTTGAGGGAAGTTATGATGTTCACCACTTCCTGGATGGAAATCGGAGCAAATTTAAATCGATAAGGTGGTTTAGTTAGGCCAGGCAGGGATCCTTGCGGTGGCAGGAAATTAGGAAGGTTAGGTTTTTGATTTCAATGTTCTCTTGCAGAAGAGATATTTTGTTGGCCAAAGACGTTTGAATATTTGTACACCAGGTCTTATCCTTGATGCACGTATCAGTAGCAAGAATCAAGGATTCGAGTTCTCTTAAGATCACAAGAGTTCTCTTGAACTTGAACTACCTTTATCAATACTGCCATTGTATATATTAAATTTAGTTTAGTTTGGAGAATCTCCGATTTATATTTGGCTGCTGTTTTCAGGAGATTATTCTTATTTGGTGCTGTTGGATTGATTTTCCAGAGGCATTCAACTTTCCTTTTTCCTGCTCGTAATGCTTTAAGATTCGGTGAACCATGAGTTAAGGTTGGCTATGGGTTTGCTTTTGCACATTTTTAGGGGTGCAATCTGTTCTATGGCTTGATTAAGCGTAGAATTGTATAGGTCTACTAAGTCTGCCGGGTCTTGGCTAGAAGGCATGGGATTGGTAATAGGTTTGATTAGTGGCAGTAAATTGTCCAGTTTTTTTTTCTGGTCAGTAGAGTGGGCGTCAAGAGGTTAGTTGGGGTAGGTAGTGGGCTATCTTAAATGATGAATGATAGGTGGTGATCTGTCCAAAACAAGGTTTGTAAGATGGTAGTATAGTTGCGCAGTTAAGGTCAGCCACCAAGGCTAAAGTGCTGCCTTTGGCATGTTTCGGTATATTAACCCTTTGAGTGAAGCCTAGTTCTGCAGTAGTGTTTTGGCGAGTGCCAAGGCATGCTGGTCATTCTGGTCATTGAGACCGAGTTTGAAGTCCCCCATAATTAAGATTTGAGAGGTGGTTTTAGTGTTGGCAGAGAGTAGTGCTGTAACGTCGTCTTCGAATGAGGCAATAGGGCCAGGCGGTCTGTATAACAGGTGCATAGTTGTGGTCCGCAAAGCTGAAAGTGGAAGTTTAACTCGGCAATTCCCCTGACTGGAAAGGAGGATGTGTTTCGAGACTTAGTCCTAGATTGGTTCTTGCAATGCATGCAATGCCACCCCCTCTGGACTTTTCTTTATCAAGCCTCAGAATGGTAAAATTGTCAGGAATGGCAAGTGAGAGGGAAGGTCCAGCATCTGCATGGAGCCAGGTCTTAGTTATTGCTCAAGTCTAGTTATTCAGAGGTAATCGGGTCGGCGATGTCTAAAGCATGGGCAACCAACGATCATGCGTTCTTAAGAGCCCCTTTTAATATGTGTCAGAATAGTATCTGGAGCACGGCCAGTGATTTTCAGACCTGCCGGGTTCATAGTTTTTAGCTTTAAAGCTCTTCTTGGATAGTTTTTCGAGTGAGTTTGTCGTTATAATTAGGAGAGTGTAAGATTACTGCTCAGTCTAGATCCCAGTCTATGATTTCTGAGAATGGTTGAGCATGGTTGGTTGGGTGTAGGCCTTGTGGCACAGGTGGAGCTGGAGGTAGAGAGGTCTGCGATATTAAGAGTCTTAGTTACCGGCTTTAGTTGAGGCAAAAATTGTCGGTTTTATAGTGTTCGACTGAGGTGAGGTTCTAGGATGGCAGAAGGAAATTACAAGGTTTTATGCTATTTAGTAAAGGTGTAGGAGAGGTCATGGTGGGAGGGAGCAAAAAGGTAGTATTCGTTAGGTCACACGGCAAATATGCCTGGCAGTAGATCTTGTAGTAAGAAATATCTGTTGCTAGTGCAAGAGTGCTGTTAACGCATGATACCAGTAGGCCTAACAATGTTATGTTGGCATACATGGCTTGGGTCGCCAGTAAGGTGCCCAGTTGGGAAGGTTGTTCAATTAGTAGGTAGTACATTTAGTTGATGATATTCATTAGTGATTGTTGCATCGTGCTAGTTTCTTTTTAGAGATGATCTACTGGTAGACAATATGACTAGCATAACGTCATAGCAAGGATAATGCAGTAAAACAGTCCTATCTCGAACACGGCAGTGTGTGTAGGAGACCGATCAGTTCATTCCATTATTAACCCTCAGCCCAAGTATCGCACGTGTATCAACCTGATTCAGGCAAGTGAATATCTGGCATGATCACCTGTGAGTACTTGTGGGATTTGTTATGTTTAATGAAAGAGTGCATAAAGTTTTGTTGGGCAAAACTATCAATATGGTACTCCACTTAAGAGAATGATAACATATGCTTTAACCTCACAGTGACAAACTGTCATATTTCCTGGTACAGATACAGATATCACCTCGCGTAAGCTGGTCCTGGTCCCACGTGGTTATGGAGATAGATCAGTGAGCTACAGAAAGTGGGAATTATTGCTTGGCTCTGGATACAATAGCCCACGGCTACTGCCTTCCCTTCCTACAGCGGCCTCACGACTATCAACCAGGGAATCTCTCTTTGAAGCTTCCAGATCCGCTCCGTATGCAGGAAATCTTGACCCTGCTAGAGAAAGGCGCTATAGAACTGGTGCATGTAGTGGAGAGGAACAAGGGATGGAAAGACGGGGGAGGGGGGGATTGAGACCCATCCTGGATTTGCGTTGGTTGAACAAACGTCTCAGGAAGGACAAGTTCCAGATGGTCACTCTTTCAAGTCCTCCAGGCCCTTCAACTTCAGGATTGGTTGGTGGCTCTGGACCTACAGGATGCTTACTTACATGTGTCGATTCATCTCAAGCAAAGGAAGTACCTGAGGTTTGCGGCTGGCGACTCGCACTTTGTTTCGGGTCCTGTCTTTCAGATTGACCTCCGCCCGAGAGTCTTCACCAAGCTAATGGTGGTGGTGGCAGCGTACCTCAGGTGAGGGGGGGGGGGAATTCACATCTAATCCTACCTGGACAACTGGCTGATCTGTGCGCGTTCTCCTGAACAAGCGTTGGGATTACCTCGGTCTCACCTGCCGCTCCCTCCACAAGCTGGGCTTCTCCCTCAATTTCAAGAAGTTGCATCTGATACCTTTCCAATAGCTCCAGTACATCAGAACTGTGTTGGACACGTCCTTGGGGGAAGTGCTCGCCTCCCAGGGTAAGGGCTCATCACATTGTGCAGATGGTGGACAGGTTTCAACATGCCCAGAGTCTTCCAGCTTTCGAATTCTTAAGGTTGCTCGGCCTCATGGCATCCTGCATTTTTCTGGTGCCAGAGGCCAGGCAAAGGATGAGATCCCTGCAATGGGTCCTCAAGATGCAGTGGTCTCAGTTTTCAGGCAAGATGTCGCATCCCGTTTAGATTCCACTCTCGGCCTCCCAGGATCTTCTGTGGTGGGCCAACGAGGGCAACCTGATGAAGGGGGGGATGTTTCGGGAACCACGGACAGAGGTGGCTGTAGTGACTGATGCTTCCCTCACAGGATGGGAGCTCATGACGAAGACTGACTGCCAGCGGCCGTTGGTCTCTATTGGAGTTCAAACTCCACATCAACCTCCTAATGCTGAGGTCCTTCAGGCTGGGCCTGAAGGCTTTTCTGCCATCTGTGCGGGGAAGATTGTCCTGATCATGAGGTAGATTGTCCTGATCATAAAAGACAACTCAGTGGCCGTGCATTACCTCAACAAAAAAGGGGGGTACGGTCACTCCCGTTGTGCAGAGAGGCAATGCAGCTCTGGTTCTGGGCAATCCAGGGAATTTTGCTCTCGGCAGTTCATCTGGCCGGAGAGGACAATGCGGTGGCGGACGCGCTGAGCAGGCAGAGCATGATTCCTCACAAGTGGGAGATGGCTCAGGAAGTCCTCCTGGAGATCTTTGCCCTTTGGGGCACCCCCCAAGTGGATTTCTTCGCGACCAGTGCCAACCGGAAGTGCGAGAGATTCTGCTCAAGGGAATTTCCTCCGAGAGGAGCCTTAGGAGACAAATTCGTAGTGGATTGGTCAGTCCCACTTCTGTACGCGTTTCCTCCTGTCCCCGTCATTCATCGTTAAGGAGGTTACGCAGGTTCAGATCCCACATGATCCTCATTGCTCCCGATTGGGCCAGGAGAGCGTGGTACCCGGACCTTCTAGAAATGCCCATCTGCCCTCCACGCCTTCCCCACCGAGAGGATCTGCTCTTGCGTGGGGGGTCGGGGGGGCAAATCAGATTCTCCATCCTGAGGTCAGAACTCTCAACCTTCACACTTGGTATCTGAAAGGTTGAGGTAGAAGGATTGGGACCGCATGGATGACGTGATGGTGTTGCTTTCGGCCAAGAGGCCAGCAACTAAATCCCTGTACCGTTGCTGTAAGTTTTGCGACTGGTGCAGAGGACAAAATGCTGATCCTTTTCAGTGTTCCATTCCCATGGTTTGGTCTTTCTTGCTTTCTTTGGCTCACAAGGGTCTTCAAGTGGGGTACAATTAAAGGTTACCTGGGGGCCCTGTCTATCTTCAAGCGCTCGTCTGAAGAATGTTCTTACTTTAAGAATCCTTTGATTTCCCAATTTCTTAAAGGGCTCACTAATGTGTTCCTGCCGTTTTTGATTTTGAAATTCCTGATGGGTGCTCCATTTGAACCTTTGCACTCTTGTCCTTTGAGAGTGTTGTATTTGAAGACAGTGTTCTTGGTTCCCAGAGTGAGTGAATTACAGGCACTTTCATCTAAGCCGCCCTTTACTGCGTTCCACAAGAATAGGGTTGTACTGGGGGTATGTCCTTCCTTTCTACCTAAGGTAGTGTCTGAATTTCCTTTGAGCCAGAAAGTGGTTCTTCCTTTTTCTATCCTCCTCATTCTGGTAAGGAATAGGAGCGACTCCATAGGTTGGACCCTAGGAGAGCTCTGAGCTTTTAGATTTCTAGGATGTCCAGGGTCCTAGTGGACGATCAACTCTTTGTGGCATATCCTGGACTCCGGTTGGGCCAGGCTGTTACCAAACAGACCATGTCCAAGTGGATTATCCTCAACATTACTGAATGTTATCGATTGGTGGGTAAGGACCCTCCTGAAGGGTTGCAAGCTCATTCCACTAGGGGAGTGGCTACTTCCACTGCCCTACAGCAGGGTGTTCCTATTAGGAATATTTGTAATGCAGCCACATGGGCTTCTATCCACACCTTTGTTAAACATTACTCCCTGGATACGCTCCATGGTCAAGATATGGCCTTTGGTAAGGCGGTTCTTTATTCCTCCATCTGATTGGGTACTGTAAATTATTTTCCCTTCTCCATTTTCTGGTACTGCTTTGGGAGTCTGTCAAAGATGTTGAATACATTGGAGGACACAATCCATTCGAAGAACGAGTTACTTACCAACTGGTAACTTTCGTTCGATTGGATGTCCCTCCAACGTATTCCACATCGCCCTACCAACCTGCCCCTTTTGCGAATGTCCTATGGGATTGCAGCTTACGTTTCCGCAAGGCTATGTGCAGTCAAATGGGCGTTTGGTATGTGCAGGTCACACATTATGGGGGAAAAACATAAACTGGGGCCTACGGCGCCATGCGTCCTATTTATAACATCCGGTGACGGCGCCTTCGACGGAGGCCTTCAAGGGACATCGACCCGACGCCATCGACGCAGGACGCCATGTGCCAAAAAAGTTTCCGAAGTACACAGCTGTGGACATTACATGTCAAAGATGTGGAATACGTTGGAAGAACATCCAATTGAAAGAACGTTAACAGTTGGCAAGTAACTTGTTCTTCTCCAGCGTTGGTTTCTTTCATGGATTCACATGTGCCCGCTGGCCGCCCCTGCAGGCAAACCCTGGTTTGGGTCTGCTCTACTTTGGGAGGTTAAAATCTGAAGGGAAGCCGCAGGGCTATTTACACAAGACGTCCTATTGGTGTAGCCTAAAGCAACCAGAAAGACGTTGATAGGACACTCAGTGTCGATGTTCTCCATAGGAAAAAGCTATGTTAAAGTTACCAAGGTCTTGTCAGCCTGAAATATTCACAGCATGTGAATCCATGAAAGATACCAACGCTGGAGAAATTGAGTTACAGGTAAGAAACTACTCCATTCCTACCCCATCCCCCTTTAATATATGGGCTGGAAGTCTGCTATTTAGCCAACTGGGAGATAATTGATTAAATTGAGGATGGAATGTGGAAAACGCTTTTGAACTTACGTTTGTCAATATCACTGGTTTATGAAATCTCAAATTGAGAAATATGAACTCCAAAAATATGCAAGGCTAGACAGGAAATATTGTTTATTGCCCAAGTATATGCACATATTTCCGTTAGAGGTTTAAGCTGTTTCAATTGAATCTGACATGCTCGTTAGAAACCTTTGCCCAAAAAGGGGTTTTCCTTGTGAATTTTGAAAATGTCGCCTTTGTGCAGGCTTGGACAAGTTAAAAAACCATATCAAATCTGATCATGGAATGTGGTAAAACTGACTGAACTTTTTTTCTCTAATTTGTACACAATTCATTGTTTATTTATTTTAATTATATTTGGCTCAAATTGCCAGGCGAATAAACTACTTTGACCTTGATAAGAGTTGTTTATGATCTTGGGTGAACAATAAACCAAATATTGATTTGCTAATTATTGATCCAAATAAAGAATGTTGGTATTAGCTATTTAGGAGTATTTGTAGGGCATGTGAAATTAATAGGGTTTCATTTTTTATATGTGCTCTTTGTATATGCAATGAATTGGTTAATATGGTCTTAATTTTAGAAATGTGATTTGTATTTGCATGTTTCAGTTTTTATGGGCCAAAATGTTGTTAATAGTTTGATAGATTTTTAGATCAAACCATCACATTAAATGAAAAATGTTTAGATACTTTTGTAGCATTGTAGTTGGTGTGTACAAGACCTTATGCGTCTGGTGCGATCTGGCAAATTGTCCTAAATGTGCAGCCCGTTTGGCTTGCTCATTAAAGAATGAACCACTTTTTTATTTTGAGCCATTAGATGACGCTTCAGCGCCACCTTTCGGCTGAAACTAATGCATTGGAGAACAGGTGGGAGGTGATTGGTGTTTGGTTATTTACTCTTCCACTGACTGCCTATGCTAATCCCTATGGCCACACTCTCCTGGGATCTCTTTAAATGTATTCGGTCAAGCAGTAGCATGGCAGTTGGCCTGCCAGTGTTCTTGGTAAGCATTCTGCTGAGTTAATCACTTAATTGCATCTGTACATGGCTACTGGTGTAATAAGAATACCTTAACCCAGTGTGCCCTCTGCCACTTGATTTAGATCTCTTCCATGCATTGAAGTACTTTTTAAAATAAGCAATAACAAAGCCAACAGTTTTGGCTTGAAGTATTAGATGGGTCTTTGCCAGGTACTGCCATCGTATGCCCAGGCAATCGCTCCATTTTTCAGTGGTTGTAATCTTATGACCAGGTGGTACCATTATATCAATGCATGGAAAATGCTTATCCCATGACTACACAAAAGCCCAGCTGTTGGCTTTGCCAATGCTTGTTCCATTTAGGTGCTGTATTTAATGTACGTGTGCATTTGCATTTTATTTTTACCATGTATGAGGTATAGGGAATTTAATGCGACATTGCGGCTCCTAATTAGGACTATATAGAGGTTGTTGTTTTGTCTGGTTATCTTTTCTTCCCATCCCTTGGCATTCCATTATGCCTGCCACCGGGGTAGTTAGCAACACTTAGGTTAGGTTAGGGGTGGGTTGGGATGTTAATTGATAATTGTTTTCATACATACGCTGTGATTTTCAGATGTTTAACCCAAAGTACATATTTTATATGTGGATTTATTAAAGGATGTATTTTTTTTCAGTTCTCCAATATGGTGTGTTCTTTATGGGTAACTGTAGAATAGCTGCACTTCACAACCAGCCTTCCTCTCCCTTTAGTTAAGTCTGACTGTTGGGCCACTGCTACCATTAGAGAAGTCTGGTCTACTCTGATTGGAATCCCGTTTTGCCTTTTAGGTAAGGTGGTTCCAGACCCCTGAACCGAGGGTTGTCGAAAAATATGCCCGACAGCAACTCTCTCCCGTTTGCACTAGCTTCTACAAAAGAGCAGATTGAGCTTTCGCCATATTGGACACTGCTGTAAATGGAGCCGTTGATTTACACCAGTCTCCTTAACATTTTATATAAGATCTCTGGCAGAGAGCTGAATCTTTCTATAACTAGACCTTAAGCCCCCCCCTCCTCCCTCCACACGCACACCCTGTCATACTCTCTCCAAATCACACTCTGTTTGAGATTTAAGGTCACATTTGTTTACAAAATAAAACTGCATATTTCTGATTGAGAATTAGTTTTCAATCGAATTTGCTGTACACCTCTCTAATACAGTATTAATATAAGCCAGTCCGAACTAGATCCCAAGCCAAATGTTTGTGTACAGCACCACATGTTTGAGATGGTTCACCACATTAAATATGGAATTATGCTTACACTACATTTGTGTTTTTTTTTTTAAACATAACCTGTTTTTTCCAAAATGTTGGCTTTTAATAAACATGAAAGGGCATATTCATACTAGGAATTTATATGTATTGTTTTCTGTTAATAGTATGTTTTGTGCTAGACACTACATAAATGTAGTATATGCTGTGGATCAAGAAAGCATGCCTTGGTGATCTTTCGTCCTATTGCAAATCACCAATGTCCTATTTTGTATATCAAATGGGGGATGTTTTTGTGTTATAATATGAGCTACCTGATGCATGAAAGTAATTAATGCACGAGTTTGAGTGCTATAAACGTCAGGCTAGTAGTTAACTTATTTACATTTTTAAATCTGGCAATATGTATTATAAGTATTGCGGTTCCTGTTGCCAGTGGGGAAGAGTTTGTGTTCATGACTTTGATCAAGCTGTGTTTCCTGAGCCACCTTTACAAAAGGTAAGAAACGTTCCTTTACCGTAACATGTTTCTTGTTGGAAGTTTATGCTACCGAATAATCCTTAATTCTGTGCGGTTTATTCCTCCCGAGCCCCCCCCCCTGGTTTTTATTTGGTGTTTTTAGTTTGAAATAAGTGTTACATTTGTATTCTATTTTTTTGTCTTTAGAAACCTTGGCAATGAAAGGATTGACGCTGAACTGCTTAGGGAAAAAGGAGGAAGCATATGAACTGGTGCGCAGGGGTTTACGAAATGACCTGAAGAGCCATGTTTGTATCCTTTATATGTTTATTTTTCATGTCCTTATGTGCCTCACGTTTCAGTGTGGCCGAAAAATGACAGACCAAATAAAATTAAATGCTTGTTTTAAACGTTCATTCTCAATCTTTTGGCTAGGATTTTCAGGGATGCGTACTATCAAGTCTCAGCTGATCTTTAGCACCAGTTTGTTTTTGACCCCATAATTCACATTATCTCTATTCACAAGGCTGGTCCACCGCTGATCCAAGAGACCACTGCATCCCTGCCGGTCTCTTTATGATATTCAGTTCATTACTTGCCTTGCCTGTCCTGACTTATTTTGTTTGCGTTCTGCTGCAGCTAGCCAATTCCAACACTGCTCGTCACTTTACTTGAATTCTCGGCAGTCGTTTTTTTACAGCTTGCAGATTACGGTACCCACTATTCAATTTTTTTGCTCTCTGCCTCTGGCAAGGCTATTGACTATGATTCCAAAAATGTCTCTGTAGCCCACCTAAATCCCTAGTTGGCCTTCTCACTCTGAGCTTTCCATTATGCCATCGGCTTCTTGATCCTCTCACTTTGGGTCTTGTTTTGTGGTGTTGATTTGGATAGGTAGCCAAGTGTCTCTGGCAGTCTGATTGCTTTTACACTGGGAGGGTCTTTTCTTTCACCTGAACCAATTCTCTTGTGTAGCTTGGTCCCCTCAGTACTGGTAAACTGGGATTCCCCAAGCCTGTGGTATTGCCTTTGCTTTGCACAACAGCTCATTCGTCACCAGCCAGCTTGTTGCCATCCCGAAAGAATAATTTTCTGTAGGTTTCCTCCCATGTATATCTGAAGGGACCAGGTTAATTCCCTTCACCCGTGGGTCTTCCTTTTAGTCCTGATAAGGATGGGTTGCAAATCTTTTTCCCTACCAGGTGGGAGCTGTTTCACTTCAGTTGTTGGCCATTAATGTCCTTCAACCTGTTTAAAAGGACGAGTTTGCCACTTATTTTGTTCCTGATCTGCTGAGGAATTTATAGCCGTGTGGTTTCTTTGGTAAACGTTTTGATGTTTTCTCATGAGCTACATTTTTTGTATACATTTTACCTTGTCTCTTTTTGTCTTCATGTATTGGCTTTGTTCATAAGTGGAAGGGGCATATATGTACAGCCACAGTCCATGTTTGGGACATTGACTAGGTAGTTGTAATCTGGAGCTGTAATCTGTTCAGTGACGGCATCAGAATTAGCTGGGAGGTTCTGGGGGCAGCTCTTATGGTTTTTGGGGATAAGTTAAAGGCTGACGTGGAATGGCTGGGCTGAGTTGCACAGACAGAGCCATGAAAGGGGGTGGCACATGGAGAAGTGCAGCGTCGGGCATGTCACACTGGATGGTTATTGGCTGGGTACTGCCTGTTAAATGGCACATTGACTTCTGTATATGGAGCATGGAAGGGAGAAGGAAGGATGCAGAGGGTGAGGAGTGTCATAGCTCTAGGTTAAGGTGGGTACCTGGCCAAGCACTACACTGATGCCACGGTATGAACAGGAAACCGCTTTACTAAGTGCCAGCTGTGGGTACAGGAATACATTGGGCCACATCAGGTAGGTTACATGTACAGAACATCCACGGGCATCTCTGTCAACCCATCTTCTCAGCTGACATTCACAGAACCATTGAGAACATACCATTCTCACACAGAGCATTCTCTGCATACAGGGCAGGGTGCAGGGAAAGACGAGACACCTCTTTCCCCTTAAACAACATAAGACACACCCAAGACGCAAGAGACATACAAACACGCGCAACCACATGTACATCCCTCAGCTTCCAAAACAATTCCTCCCAATGACGCACCCGCACAGGCCTTATAACCATCCTCACCCAGTGGGACAATCGGCACCATAAAATGCCACTCCTTTCCTCTACCGATAAAGGGCACACCACCCACTGAACAAAGGATACCACATCCAAACCATTCAACGACTCTGGCTTCTAGCCCTAAACCACATGACGGAGGCAAAACCATGCCATTACTAGCATGCAAAGTGTGCCCTGGAAGGCGTGTAGAACTGATCGCCCAACGCACAGTATACCACACACTTGTCATACCATAAATAAAGCTCAGCCCCCAAAAACAAGGTTAACCATTCTAACAGCAACTCACTTGCTGCCCACCATAACCTGTGCACCATTACCAACCCGTCCGGGTACTCGGTACTACAATAACCAATACCCCCCATAAAGAGAACTCAAGTACTCCTGGCGTCGACACTCGTCAAGCCGCCTGTGCCGAAGGGCCACATTCCACAACTCCAACTCGGGAAGCCAAGCACAACCACACCTCATCACACACCCACACGCCTCTCCCCCGCACCCGCCTCCCCCCCTGCACGCGCCCCCCCCGCACGCACCTTCCTCCCCTGCACGCGCTTTCCCACACGCACGCCTCCCCCGCACGCACCTCCCCCCCAAGACGCTTGTGGGGGGGTGTCTACTTCTGCTCTCTATGGTAGAGGAGAGGCACAGAGAACCCCAGCCAAGATTCTCTATTATTGGTGCGTGGTTGAGCAATCAAGGCCTAGCTTCTCAGGAGGTGATGCAGGCTGGTTCTTAAGTACAGTGTAGTCCCCAAGCACCCACAAAGGAATGTCCACACACTGTATTGGTTAAAACAGTCTTTATTTAATTAATATTCATAGGTATATACAATATCATGATAACTCACTTTGTACTCCGAAAGTCAACAATGGTAAATATATACAGTTCTAAAGTGGTACCACTAACGTTATCAGATCTCATTGAAGTGCATACAGTTAGAATGACACACCGATCAGAATAAAGAGGAAACCAGCAGTAGAGAGGGGAAGGAAAGCAAGATGGTTGAACACTTGGCAGAATACTGGCCCTGTACTACTAGAGCCGGTTCTGTGTGGAGGCCCCCTCCGTCCCCCCCCTCACCTGGGCAACCTGTAGAAGAAAGATACAAGCCCACTCCATATATTGTTCACACTAGACTTTCCAATAGTTCTGCAACCCCAAAGTACCTGGCGTTGTAGTGTTCCTCGTCGGGGAGTCGACGGCCCTTCGTGAGTGTCCTCCCTTTCAGGCAGGATCACGGGTCGTCGAACGTCCGACTGAGAACAGGTCGAGCTACGACGTTGAAGTGGCTGCGTCGTTGACGGGGAAGCGTAAACGTCCTGCAAGGAAGAGGCGTGCGGGGCACCTTGGTGTCGATAGTTCTGGACCGCAAAGAGTTTGAAGAACTGTGGCCCAGCAAGGGCACTGAGGAGTCGGCGTCTCTATGGTCGTTGGGTGGCGGGAAACCCACCGACGGATGCTCCTCTGCGTGTCGATAGTCAGGCCTTCTCCAGCAGGATACAGTGGCGACGATGCGGATGAAAGCGGCCATGGATTAATTAAGTTCTTAGGCAAACGGGAGCACGGCGACTCCGGTCGGCGACGGCGGTCGTCGACAGTGGCGGACAATAGTCCGGGTGCTTCTCTTTGGAGTTCCGCAGCAGTCACCGTATCGGGTCGGCAGCCTGTCGAAGGTCTGTCTACCAGGGAGCTTTGGCAAAGGTCAGCTCGTGCACGATGGTCCCTCGTAGCTCTGGAAGAGGGCGCTTTACCAGGTCCTCTCTGGGTCAGTCCTTGGAGACACAGCAGCTTTCAGATTGCGAAGGAGAGCAACAGCAACACTTCTCGTCCAGCAGGGCTTCAAGGTCAAGCGTCAGTTTCACTCCAGTTACTCTTCGTAGTTTGGACTTCAGCTCTGAACACGATTCCTAGCAGTGAGAGGTCCCCAGATATACTGTTGATCTCCCATTCATACCGCTGGGTCACAATGAAGCATCCAATCACTATGAAGGGCATTCATGCAGGCAGGCAACCAATCAGGCACAAAGTCCATTCAGGCCATTCACTTCTCTCCAGACACTCACAACAAGTTATCTGTATTGGGACAAGTACCGAGCCATTCAATACTTCATACTGCATTCATACGGGTTTCGGGCAGAGCTGTCTCAGTCATTGTGTCAACCACCAGATACTAGACACCCACAACATAGAATGCGTATTCGTCACACACTCCATTCACCCAGGTCCCACCCACAGGCGTACCCACAACATACTGTCGTTGGGAAGGCTCCAGCCAGTCTGGTCAGCACTTCCCCACACTACCATATATGGAACTTCCACCCAACAGCCAGTCAGGGAAGGGACAGGGACAGAGGCAGGGCTTCCGGGGACTTCGGGAAGATCAAGGTAACAGGTGATGGAAGGCAAGAGGCCATGGGGGCCATTTTGCCTCCATCAGGAACCTACCGATTCCAATGACAGGGCCTGGGCATCCCAAAATGGAGGACGCTCAGGGCACCAGTCATTTCAGCACGGAGCTGCCACCAGCCTGTACCCTGCTCTGTGGGCCACCCACAGGTGCCCAAAAACATACACTGGGGGCACAGGGTTGCACCCCTACCCATGGGTGCCATAAGGGTATCCCATGGATCTGTTCACTAAACCAAGCGAGAGCTGCACCGCCAGGAGTCGCACATGAACTCCTGCATGGAAAACACGGCAGAACACGATAAAAAGCAGTAAAGGACAATGATACAGAGGCCCTGTCCCTCCGATGCATTTCCAGCATCACACCCCTCCCCACACACACCTCTCCACACACGCACCTCCCCACACACACCAACGCCCAAACAAATTATTTGAGACCTTTTCCACAGTTCACTACACATGTGAAGATAAAACTCCCATACTCAACATTAAACTAAAACGTCCAACCTGTGGAAGTAAATGGTTAAAAACAGGCTATTCTCAACAATGCATTCAACTTTCTAACAGTGGTTAAACAAGCTAATGCCGTAAATTCAACATTGCCAATAAAGTCCAACCTGTGGAGACAAAACTTAATATTAACTTGCGGGGCGATGACATGCCAAAACTGCATCCAACCTGCACTCACATACACACCACTTATTAATACTGCAATTATTATTACTGCAGACTTAACGTTAACATCAAACCCAGCAAAACGACATGCGCAATTTTGCTGCATTAATACTTATACTGTCAGCGTGCCAAAGGAACAAAAGAGGCCTACTAAAACGCCAGCACCTTTTACTGCTGACACTTGCAGCGGGGAGCCCCCACGACTCTGCCTCGAAATATAGAACTCCACTTCCCACGCTGCCGGACACTGCAGTACCTATAGTTATTGCTTCTGGACAGCGACAGGCCCCCCTCACGCTCCCCATGTTTTTGCCAATCTTCCAACACCACAATAGGCCCAGGCAACCCACTTGCTGGTACTGTTGTCACTGGTTACACTATACACGGCTGCGCCATGGTCCCACAATGAGTTTCATGCTGCCTCTCCAGATCCGTAGGAATTACAATGGCACCAGGTGAAGCACAATCCAAGGCCTTCAGACTAAAGCACATTGATGCGTGGGCACGTTCTGATCACCACAGCGCCTGTTGCTCGTGAACGTCAACAATCTACGATGTAATCACTTAATTGAAAGCCCAGAGAACTGAGCTCTGCTCTCTGAAGATGCTGCTGCCCTTGCCTGCAGTGGCTCACACGCCGTCCAAACTCTTGCCTGCAGCAAACACCAGATGTCTCAGCCGTCCCCTTTTCAAACCGCCAGTCTGGCAGCTTGCCCCTGACTATGGATACCCACGACACCCAAAGGCAAACGGGTAAGGCTTCCAGCACCTCACCGCTCCTCTCTTCAGGATCCATGCACATAGCCTGCACTCTCAGTTCCTATCCCAGCACTTGCCTCTTACTGGACTGCGCCCACAGCAATCACTTTCTCTTTGGGTGAGGTCCAAAGCCCCCTCCAGTAGCAGCCACTTCTCTCAGCACAACTCCCTCCAGCAGACGCGCAATTCTTTCAACTGCCTCTTCCAAACTGTGTCTTCCAAAATCCCTTGCAGCGGGGTCGCAGTCTGCCCCTTGCAGACCTGATAGGCTCCCAGGACCTGGCTCTTCCTCCTCACAGCAGTGTGTGGCCCTCACTGGCTCCACTGCAGCCTGCAGCGCTCCTGCCTTGAGGGAGGATCTTCTCTGGTTTTGGGGGTGTGGGGAGGGGCGGTGGCTGTCCCCTTCCTGGTGCTGTCCTCCCAGCACAGCCAGCATCCTCGTTGTCTATCTTAAGGTGGGTTCCTGGTCAAGCACGAATCTGACACCATGGTAGGAACAGAAAATGGCTTTACTAAGTTCCAGCTCTGGGTAAAGGGAACAGGAATACATTTAGGCCACATCAGGTAAGTTACATGTACAGAACATACACCGGCATCCTCTGTCAAACCATCTTCTCAACTGACATTCACAGAACCGTTCAGAGCATGACATTCTCACACACAGCATTCCATGCATACAGGGCAGGGTGCAGGGAAAGACAAGACACAGCACTCTACTTGCCTTTTAATAGCCTAGAAGTCTCAGTAAACCCACAGAGACATAAGAGCAATGCGTCAAGAAGGGTCAAAGCTGTTAGAGCTGTGAAAGATACTTTCATAGCCCTTGTGGATTTGAGAATTGGTGGGGGTGAAGCGTGTAATATAAACAAGGAAGCCTTTTTCCATGACTCTTTAGTTCTAGAACAGGTTTGAGCTGGCACCACTCGAGATGAACAGTGTATGCTCTTAAGTGGGCATCTGCAGCACCGCCCCCCTGCCACCACCAAGGCTGTGCTTGGAGGTTTCCTTTGCATCCATGGCCCTTCAACTTGTACAAAATTCCGTTTCAATGCTGCTTGCAAATGAACGATGCGTCCTCTTCTGATGATCTTGTTAAGCTTGGTAAACAGCACTGCAGAACCATGCGCAACAAAACATTCTCACACAAGATTGAGATCTCAATTGTGCTCCAGCGTTGGGGAGTGTGGAAGGGGCTACACTGGGTAGGCAATTTATGCACATATGGGATAACGTGCCACAAGTTTGATACCTGCAGATAAAAATACACAGGCGATGGAGGGCATTGTAAGTGGTAATATTGTGGCAACATCTGTACCCGTCCCCTTATAGAATGTGAAAAGAGTACTCATCCAATGGCTATTAACTGCAGATGTATTTTTAGTCTTGCGACTGCTTTTGATCCATATCACCAGAGGCAACTATTCTGCTGGAGGATGAACTGACCGCATTCATTGTGCTCCAATTAGAAAGCCAAGATGCAGCCACTATTTGGGAACCCTCTTAACCACTCAGTTGAGTAATGACCTAGTGTATGAAAGATTGGTATGTCATTGAAATAAGTTTGAGAGCTTACAGAGCAGATTTTACAGCAGCTAGTTGGCGAACTGATCTCCCCCTCATGCTTTTCTTTTCCAAACCACCTCACATTTTTACTTGGGCAGTCAGTTGTGTACTAAGATTACCTGTTTCACATCCTTTGATATGAAATGGCATTTATAACGTGCCTATACACAAGTGTATCAAGGCATAACGAGGCAAGGGAGGGGGATCAAAGGGAGGTCAAACAACGATCCTACTAGGCCAGGTGTCATTCAGATCACGCAAATACATGGGATGGGGGAAGGGGGAAAGTGCAGGGGGAAGGGACAGTGCAGTACATGGGCATAGAATAATAATAAGTAAACATAATGGCCAACAGGTGGCAAGTGCAAAGGTAAGTGCAAACATCCGGTGTCAAGAGCTGGTAGTGGGACTGTAGGGATACAGAAACTGTCCCCAGGCGGTTGCCAGACATGAAGTGCTGGTGTGCGTGAACTGGTGGGAGAGGGACCTGGGCCCGAGAACAGAGGGTGGCCGGGTAACCAGTACAGATTCAGTTTCAGCCTGGAGGTCAGCAGGGGAGAGGAGGAGAAAAAGCAGAAGCAAAGAGAAAGGTTTTGAGGTGCTTCCCGGAACCGGGGATGATTCTCCTCAAGTTTCAGGGAGGCTGGGAGGCTGTTCCCAGAGGGAGGCCCCAACCGAAGAAAGAGATCTACCACCCACTCGTTGCTTGGAGAAGCGACTGACCCTAAGTGAGTTGGAGGCGGATGAGTGAAGAGCTCGAGAGGGAAGATATTTAGGCAGAGAGAGTTGAAGGTATTGAGGCCCCAAGCCCCAGAAGGCCTTGTGGACAATGCAGAGGGTTTTGAACTTGATCCTTGCAGCCACTGGGAGCCAGTGCAGAGATGTCAGTCCTGGAGAGATACGATCCCTGGGCTTGAGGCCAAGGACAAGTCTCGCAGTTCGTTTCTGGATTAGTTGCAGTGGGCGGAGAGTCGAGGCAGGCAGTTTTAAAAAGAGGCTGTTGCGGTAGTCCAGCCTAGTGAGAACCAGAGCTCTGGAGACAGTGAGCTTCTGGGAGAAGGAGAGGAAAGGTAGAATACCTCTGAGAAGGTGCAGCTGGTAGAGTGACTTCCTAAAGACATCAGAGATGTGAGGAGAGAAGGAGAGTGTGGAGTCGAAGATGACCCCTAGGTGTTCAGCCTCGCAGGTAGCAGCAGGAGGGGGGCCAAGAGCAGCTGGCCAGAGAGCGACGGGAAAGGAGGGAGCGGGTGTGCCGATGAGGAGAATCTCTTACTGGCGTTAAGGCAGAGGTCATTGGCGGCACACCACTCCTGGATAGCAGACAGTCCGAGATGGGAGACCGAGAAGAGGTGGCCGAAGGTAGCCTGAAAATGAGCTGAGTGCCATCCGCATAGCACTGAAAGTTGGGGCAGAGTGGCAATGCGGTGGGCATGAAGTACCAGGTATACGTTGAACAGCCAGGGAGAGAGGTTTGTCCCCTGGGGGACACCACAGGTAGAGAAAAAGATAGCGTAGAGGAAGGATCCAAGTTGGTCCTGGGAGGGTTGGTCAGAGTGGAAAGAAGTCAGCCATGCCAGGGCCTGACCGGTGATACCCAGGTTATCACTGAGACATTTGAGCGGGATGGCATGGTTGACCATGTCAAAGGCAGAAGAGAGACAAGCAAGATGAGGACACGGGGGCGTTAGAATCAAGGTTGGAGAGCAGGTCTTCATGGATGTTCAGGAGAGCAGTTTCCGTGCTTCTGGCAGCTCTGAAGCCAGACTGATGGTCATGAAGACCACCAACAGATTCAGTGTGGAGATTAAGCTGGGAGATGGCCAGTTTTTCTAGGAGTTTGCCCAGGAAGGGAGTGATGGAGATTGGCTGATAGTGGGGCAGGAGGAGTCGGCAGAGGGTTTCTTAAGAAGACGGTTCACAAGGAAGTGCTTCAGGGGGGGATGGGAAGACTCCAGTGGCAAAGGAGTGGTTGCAGAAGTCGGCCAGGGCAGGAGCCAGGGAGTCGATGTGGTCCTTGGTGGAAGTTTGATAGATGAAATAAAATTTTAAATGATCGTACTGCATATAGTAAAGTAAATCGACAGATATTTGAACTTAACGCATCAAATTGGTGGGAAGGCATCCTTTATGAAACGCCACAATTTTTGGAGTCCTTGACGTTCTACTTTTCATTGGGTAAACTAATCACAACTGAAGACCTTTTCAGGATATTTGATAGTGGTTATAGTAAAGTCTCTGAGGGGGGTGAATTTTGTTGCCCTTGCGAAGCATTGAAGAATTTCACCAGAAGCTCACTTATCCGCTTCAGCAGAAACACGCCATAGCATTGTTTTGTGTTTCTAAAGCTGCATTTCATATGCTTTAATGTCTAATCCTGCTATAAAATGAATTACTTAAATGGTGTTACACATTTTTATCAAATGTGGTACCGTACAGGGACTACAGCTAGAGGAAGGAATACAGACATTCAGCTTTTTTTTGCACAAGGTCAGAGATGCAGTAGGATTAACGAAGGGAAGTGAAAGCTGCGGGAAGATCCCTGTTGATTTATTCAAGAATGACATGGTGGTTTGGGCCCCGATTATTTGGCGTTCCTTCGATGCATTTATTAAATGGAATAGAGTTTCAGAATCTTGGAGGAGGGCTGAGATTGTACCGGTGTATAAAAAGGGGGAGATTCCCTGGAGAATTATCCTCCCATATCCTTGTTGGCATCACTTTTGCAAAGATTATAAATGGGCATTTGCGCAAATGGGCAAGCTCCTTGGAGATCATCAGCCACCTGCAAGTGGATTTTCAGGTTGGAAAAAGCATAGTTGCCCAAGCCTTTAGATTATACGTTATATTATGGAACTATGCAGATTTTAACAAGGTGAAAGAGCTCCTACACTATTTTTCATAGATGTGGCTCTTTTGGCGTTATTCTACCAAAATGTTGCTTTCTGATTTCTGAAAATTCCGAATTATTTTATTATTTTTTTTTCTCTACTCCTCTTACTTACACCACATATATATGTGGGTGGGTGTGGGATATAATACAAGTATGGGAGTGTGCGGTGGGGGGGTGGGGCGGTCTCCCCCTTATATGCACGTGGCGTAATGGGGGTTGAAAAAAAAAGAAATGACAAAAAAAACTGCATTTTCAGCCGTTGGACTTTGGGGTCGCAGTAATCGCATAGATCCCTTTGGCAACCACTTCAGCTGTACTTAGGAAAACAGTGGATCGTTTTTGCAGTAAATGTAAATTATTGGGGCTAGAAATCAATACTAGCAAAACTAAGGCTATGGTTTTCCGTCACAAATTTGTCAAGAGGTGTTTATTGAACTTCATCATAACAAGTGAACTATTCTGATTATCTAGGTATGAGTTGTCACGTGAATTGCCAGTGGGTTGCCCACATTGCAAAGGCAAACCTCATCTTGGAAAGGAATATGGCAGTGTGGTTTTCCCAGAGACATGACTGATGAGCTACAACACCTGCATTGCAGGTCTGTAAAAGTCAGGCTAAAGTCTCTGTATTATATGGGGTAGATATTTGGAGATAATGCAAGACCCGTGACCTTGCTATTATCAAATACGTTCCTAAAGAAGCTGATCCTGCTCCCTTCAAGTCCTCCCAATTCATTGTTGCCCATGGTAACAGATCTCGAACCGTTTATTGATCAGATTGGGCTCAGGCCTGTGATGTATTGGATTTGGGTGACGCCTGGTCTTTCAATGTACAAGTTGACACTAATGCATGTAATGTCTCGAAGGGGGACGCTTGCTCCCCTGGTTTTTGCATACAAAGGGTTGATTGATGGCTTTTAGGTCTTAGTGTCTTCTGTGATAATCCGCACATAATTGCTATCAAATCCAAAACTGTAGTTAAACAGGCAGCTACCAATTTGTGTCGCTCCAACATGGAGACATCTTGTCTATAATTAACTGGTTCCCAATACCTGTAATGTAAAGTAAACTTTGGCTATGGGAGGTTTCTGGACTTTGTTTCTCTTCCGCATGCCTGTGCACCTTTTTTATAAAATGTAGGTCGTCTACTTTGAATGTGGCCAAATTAGCTTCCTCATGGAATGCTTTTGGTAGCAGTAATGTTCCTGTCTGTGGTTGCGTAGAGGAAACAGGTTGCAGAGAGGAAACAATCGGCCATTTTATGTTTTCATGTGAAAAGTATAGGACCCTGAGAGTTGGTCATTGGAAGGCTCTGCTCAATCTGTTTAATATTCGTGAAATTGAGGCACTGAAAATGTGTAAGCAGTCTGAGAATCCCAACATTGTTTGTTTTTTGTGTCAAAAAACCTTCATCGAGCATGGTTGAGAAGAAATAATCTGATTAATACAGGGTGTCCCTTTTGAGTATTCGAGGAAAAAAAATGCAATGCTGCACAGACTATATGCACAGCATGTGAATCTAAACGGCTATAATTGTCAGAAATAAGATAACGGTGAGTAATGTATGTCATACTGCATGGCACATAATCCCATTTTCAAACTGCTACAATGTAGCTAAGTCCTTACTGATGACAATTGTTTTCATACTGATAACAATTATGTTTCTGGATTTGCACCTTATTCAAAGTATATGCTGCTATTGTAAAGTGATTCATTTTAAACTTTTACGCACTATTCAAAATTCTTTTATGATGTAAACCTTTATGACGTAAAGCCAGAATAAAGTGTTTATAACTGAAATAAATGTACCTGTTGAATATTCATGAATGTTGGATTAAAAAGTCTAACCACACTGTTGGGTAAGATTTTCATATCTATGATAAATCTTCCTGATCTGTGTCAATACCAGAACGTTTTTCTTTGGCTAGGTAACTATTTTACCTTGTCCCTAGGCGGAGGGGAATCTTTTTCCCCTCTGACCTGGTCTTTTAATCTTTTTATGTGTGATATTTTTGTATGTCTCTCCATAGCGTATGATTGAAGTTAGTTTCTTGAGCTTAGCCTGGGTTGACCTATAGCTCCCCTGTTAATTTCTCTTTAATGTACTTGGGTGAACTACAGTTCACAAGTAGTAAATAGTGATTTTCATCCCTCTTTACATGTATATAGTGAGCCAGCACACCCTATCTTATGTGTAGTGCTGGAGGTTGGGTGGGGGGGAGATGTGAGGATACAAAGTATCACATTTCTTACTTATCTATTAACATTTTGTTGAAATTGCACGTTTCCTTGAATGGCTGGTGGCAGTGTAACTACTTTTATGACTTTTCAGTCTTCATTACTCGCCGGCTGTTAATTCAGCCTCTAAAATGGTGGGCTCCTTCTTTTTTTGCCATTTGTTTTCTTATGTCTTCCTCTGCCATTTGAGGCAGGAACGACCTTGGTGGCTGTTTTGTGTTTGGCAGGAATCCTTTGTATTCCCTGCCCAGGCTCCATTGTCTGGAAAGGCAGGAAGCGAGGGCAGAGTCAAACTCTGGAGCCCTCCGTCTTCCACCTTGCCTGAAAGAAAGCAACTCATAGTGGAGGATCGGGGGGGGGGGGGGTGCTGGCTGTCCTGACAGGACTGCCAGACCGTCCCTTGCTGAAAAATACAGGGAGAGCATGCAGAAGTTGTGCTGTAGTTCCTGATAAATACTCTCCTGGAAGCTGAAGAGGTAGTCGACCACAGGAACCAAATCAGAAGAGGAAGATGAAGAAAACGCAGCTGAGACGATTACCATCGACCGTAGTGCCTGCTGTGTAACCGGAGCCTGCTGTTACCCTTGGTTCCAAGCGACCTGGAGACTCCAAAAACTACCCAGAGCCTGGTGAGATACACTAGGCTCAAGAAGATCTGCATTTTGAGCCATCCCACGTCGTGCTGCTACCTTGGCGGGCTGCAATACCCTGGGACCTCAAGCCAGTGTGTGGTGCATATCGAGCTAAAACTTTGGTGGCATCCTGCTGGACCTCAGCGACGTGAATAGGGTCCAAAAAGTCCCCTCACCAGAGTGCTGGACCTTGCAAGTGGCGAGAATCCGACCAGCAATATTCAGTAGTCTTCTGGCTCCTGATACCTGCTGCAAAAGCCCTTCCAGTGTCCTGTCTTTAGTCTTCATAATTTGTTTTATTTTGCATTTTTAAAGGGCTCACACAGCCCACAGGCATCAAGGTGCTGTTACAGGAATTTGTTTTTTTTTTTAGTTGCGTAATTCTTTTTTGTCTTAAGCATTTTTTAACGCACTTAAATACCCAGAGGTTTCTAAGCATGGATCCGGGGATCGAACCTGAATTCAACGACCTCATTTTTGGCTGCAGATCCCGAAGTCTTCCTGCTGCTTTTCTTCTGTGCTGAGGTACCACGTTACGCCTGTGTAATTTGCAGCGTGACAGACACAAGTTTTATCATTCGATCATATAGATATTGGTTTGACCATCTGATGGTTGTGCCATATACTCATTTTCTATATGCACACAAAATCAAATTTCGCTCTATACCGTACAGGCATTGCCCAGGACTGCCTGAGCCTCTAGGCTCCCAAAATGGCCGCCATGTATATAAACAGGCCTGTCTCCATGGCAATGGCACGCACTGAGAGCCGGGCTGGAGAAGGCACTCAGACCGCCGGCAGCTCGTTCGCAGCGTTCTTAGAACTCGCGTAGGAGGTAAAACCCCACAGGCGCCTGCTGCCTAGATCTGCACCATCCCGCATGTATGCAGATCACCCCCTGCACTCCTCGCGCCCACTTTGATTTGCACGAGACAATCACTACGATCACCGCAATGATTTGTTAAGTGCGGGACGCCCGATAACTCCATCAGTCACCGGCCGCACACATTGCGCTTTCGCACTTATTACCATGATTTTGATAAATTAGCGGCCAACAACTAGGCGTGAAGGTTTCCAGCCGCGCACCTCGTGGGCACCATTGCCACCACCACCATCCACTGTTTCACGAGTCACTCACCACTACCATCGTCTGGACTCGAGAATAAATGGCGCCATTAGTTGTCCATAACACGGGTAGCACCCTTACTGACTAGCACCCTGTACTCCACTGCTGCACTTATAACAGCATGAGCACATTCCTACACAGGCTTTTCACCACCTCACTGATCACTGTGTAGAACGCTGTTGGCTGATCATTGAGTCTTTTTCTTTCACTGTATCCGCAGTGAGGATCCCCCTCCTTTGCTGCCGCTACCGCAACAACTACCTTATTAAATACGCCGCCTTGAGTAGATCTCCTCATTAACAGGCTTCCGATAGCTCACCAAGCTTATCTTTAAAATGGCCAAAACACTTTGTTGTTTCAACTAAAGATTGTTGCAACACAATTGTGCTATCCACCTGACTATTACTTCGATAAGTTCTCTAGTTTCCTTCCCCAGGAACTCGGAGAATGTAAAAGCAAAAGAAGTTGGTATTTCAAATATTTGTCATTTGATTTATTGAACTAGGGTACTACACCTTGTATGTTTTTAATATTGAATATCCTATGTCCTATAAACTCAAGTACTGCACATTTATTAAACCTGAACTGCAGTAGATAGACTTTTTTGTAATTCTATGTCCACCAATCATGTTGTGACTAAACCAGGATTCAGTTACTCTATTGTCAGCAGCTAGACTCATGACCTTGCTCATTTCTGTGTTTCAATATGAGTACGGTGAGGTCCAAGGTGTCCGAGGCATCAGATAGGTCTAGGAGGATGAGCGCAGTCTGCACATCCTTCTGAGTCTGCTATTCTTTTGAAGTCATCCGAAACTGACACAAGTGAGGACTTTCGGGGGGGGGGAGGAAGATCTGAAACCGGTTTGGGTTGGGTCAAGGAGGTTGTTGGTTTGTGAAGAGGCAGAGTTGTTTGTACGCAGTGCGGTCCTAGAATTTGGCAATGGAGAGGGTAGAGCTAGTGTTTTTCTGAGGAGAGGTTTGACGAAAGAAGTTTTGAAGCCCTCCAGGCAGAGGAGAGGGCCGGCATAGAGGAAGGAGTAGGGCTGGGAGCAGGGGCGGGGTTGACGGCAGAGCTATTTTGGAGAGAATTGAACTGTCGGTCTGGTGATATTTTTCAAAGTGGTCGGACAGTGTGTCAGAGTGATTGGGAGTTCGGTTGAGCAGCATGGCATCTTGAATTCTGTGATTCTCTGCAGTTCTTGGACGTGAATCGCAGCTCCCGCAACCCTAGCCATCAAATGTTTTTTGGCTTTTCTAATTTCAGACCTGTGGGCCATGGTGAGTCTTGCAAGAGGTTTTTTTATGAGGGGTGGGGTTTGTTTTCTAAGTCTGCTCCAGCCAGTGTCTGAGGGTTTTGAGTGATTAGAGGTGGGCTGTATAGGACTTTGGGTTGGGGCCTGGTCTCTGAGTGGTACGTCTCAGAATGAGGGGGATTAAGGGTCTGGAGAGCCACTGATCCGAGTTCAATGGAGGGGGTCGGGGCTTCCTGGAATGAGTGTTGGAAGTGAGTTTAGAAGGGAGCTGGCTAGATCAGGATTAATGGCTTAATGGTGACTTTATTCCAGTGAGGGACTGGGATGGAGAGTTTGGAGAGGGACGGTTGGTGTGAATGGACCGAGGGGGGAGAGCTTTGCAAGGTCTGGAGGGAGAAATGATTTGGGCATGATCTGTCCAGATTAGAGGGCAGGAAGGAGGGGTGGATATCTTCGTTCATGGAGCTAAATACGGCGTCATGTGTGTTTCCTGCAGTGTGATTGGGTAGAGATCATTTGGGTCAACTTTAAGGGCTTCTAGGTTATCAGAGAGAACCGGCCATGGAGTTTCAGGGTGTGTCAAACCAGATGTTAAAGTCTCCTAATAGGTTGGGGGAGTGTTGCTATATTATGGTGGTTGATAGGGCGCCACTACTGCAGCCCGCAAAGTTTTTTGTAGCCTGGGGAGGGAGGGTCTGCATAGGAGTAAGAAGCTGTGGGAGGCAGAGGAGCAGAGTTTTTACTAGAAATGATTTGCAGTCAGTGCTGCAGGATAACATATCCTTGGATAGGATTGAGAGGTGTATTTGGAGAATGGCCAACACTCTTCCTCTGCTAGATCTATTCTGTGCAATCTGTTACACATTGTGTTTATCTTGCAGTTATCTTGCTTCGAGAACCACTCTGAATTTATTCTTGTTCTGCTACAAAAGCAAGTGGCACATTGTTGTGATCTTGCTCAGAGAACCACTCTGAATTCATTGTTATCCTTAATCATCTGTGCCATTCAGTCGTGTTTCAAATGGCCCTAACATAACTGCCAATATGCATGTTTCATTTGCTGTGGGACTGACTGGGTATATTATTTAGATTTGTATGGCTGATTTAGAACTCTCTCCACTTGTTGCATTCATTTAGACGTCAATGACCAACCTTCCCTAATCTGTAGAATGTGTACATTCTACAATGACAATACATTTAGTGCTGAATTAATAGTCCTAGCACCCACATTTAACTTAATCTCATATACAATACATTTATATTAGAAATCTGTAGAATAAAATTACCTTTCTAACCATATTAAAATAATGTTGCAGTGCATTAATCTGTTTGAGTAATGAAATTAAATGTCATGTTTTTCTTTTATTACTTATATTTTGCACATTTAAAGCATAGCTATACGTGGCCTTTACAATTTCCACATGATTGAGTCACATCAGACTAGTAGATAATTTGCCAAGGCTTATTTGTTGTGAAAGCAGATGCTACCCATCCTGATGTATGCCACAGATGGAGCGTGAAACTTCTTGGACTAAAACATCAATATTAGACTGAATAAACTCCAAGCTACAATTCTTGGAACTGCCGAGGATGTTCGTATGTGGTGGGGGAGATGGTGTCATCCTGGGTCTAATAACATATTACCTATTCTCTGGCTAATACTCCAAATAGTAATCAAAATACTACAATGGTCACGCCAGATAAACTCTTACGTCCCATCCCATTTTCTCCATTCTGCATGGGCGTCCCTTCCAAGGGGCGGGAGACAGAACCGTTTTCACCAGAAAAAACTTTCTTCCCCTTTTTAAATTTAGAGGCGCAAGGGGGTGCAGCCCTGGGAGCATGCGCTGCCCTGACTCCGCCCTCCGGCGCCACACCTCACTCCCCTTTTCCGAGTCAACGGGAATGGGCCAAATCCACCAGCGCTCCTGGGTTTGGCTTCGGCCATTTCATTCCACACGCGGATACTTCTCTTCCGTCTTTTTATCATTCAGGTACTCGGTCCTCAGGCGTCACGCTCCTCCCCGGCGCATGTGACTTCTACAGGGTTCAGCAGGTGTCCATCCTGCGATGGGTTTTTCCTGACTAAAGACCCCGGCTGGCAAGCTTGTACTGCGTGCGACACGATTTTCTCAAGGTCTCTGAAGAACAGACTAGACGGGTGGAGGGAGCTCTTCCAGAGATCGCCTCCAAAGGACCTAAAGGACTTCATCTATCATCCATCCAGGCCTAAGGGTAGGACCGCTCTTTCCCAGTGCACCCCGTAAGGGAGACTCCTTCCCAAGGACTCGCCTGCGTGGGAGGGGCCTACGGAGGCTGAATCAGCTAGCAGCCGACAGGCCGAGGGGGTCAGTGGATCCTCCTGGTGACGGTGCTGAGGGACCGGAAGGTTCTTTTACCAGGTCTTAACCCGAGGGGGTTACGCCCTTGTACTGGTAACTTGTCCAAGGGGACGCCTATACGCAGTTCTAAACTGCAGATCTGCCGAGGGCGAAATGCCTACCGGGCCTCGGCTTGAACAGGGTAGGCCCCATGATCCACAGAGTCCTGGACAGGGTGGGGCCAAGTGAGTTGAGCAACATGATGCAGGCATGTGGAAGGCAGCTTGACAAAATGGCTGCCGTGCCAGAAAATTCTATCCGGCCGACGCCGCTCCCAGGAAGGCAGCAGGTGGAGGAACGTGTCAAGCTGGGACTGGTGTCAACCAGGTATGTGGCCTACAGCTTACCCTTACTTCGTGCAAGGCAGGTTCCTGCTGCGTCCATATTGGCAGGGCACACAACTGCTCCAGCAGCCACTCGCTACCCCGCCCATGTACACTACCACCATCACGGCCTGCGAGGACAGGTTCTTCGAACGGTTCCACGGGCTCATGAAATCTCCTTGTATGGCGGTCATCCTCAGGGACGAGCTCCCGCAAATGGCTCTGGCGCCGCAGGCTCCGGTACAGGCGCCTCTGGGCCCTTGTCCAGGCGGTTCTGCAACAGCCTCCGGCTCTGGTCTCGACACCGCAGCCCTCGGCTCCCAGCACCCCTCCTCTGGTCACGGACCAACCAGACCCTCCGGTGGACATAGATGAGGACTACGACACGCCATCTTCAGCCAAGGCCTTCAACAAATGTTTTGCAGGGCTGGCAGAGTACTTGGGCCTTCCTCAACCCGAGGTCGAGCAACCATCAGAGGGGGTCCTCGCAGAAGTCCTCGCGCTATGTCCCGTGGCCAGAACGGGGATCCCGATGCAGAAGGACGTAGTGGCCTTGGCCAAGAAGGGTTGGCTCAAGCCTCACTCAGTCCAGCCGGTGACTAAACGCCTGGAGGCAGATGGAGGGGGGGATACACTCTTGCTATCGGCCCACACTGTCACACTCCTCTGTGATCGCTGTGGCAACACTACTCCAAGCCTCAGTCATCCTCAGCCGCCTCCTCTGCGGCGCTGCTAGGCAAGGAGGATATGATCTTGGAGGCATATGGGAAGAAGCTGTATTCCAACGCGTCCTTGCACCTTCGGCAAGCCAGCGCGGATGCCATGCTGGCAGCCGTTAACAGATGCTCTGGCGGTAAATTACAGATTTCCTCCCAAAGCTTCCGGCACAGAGCCAATCATGATTCAAGGCAGGATTGGCGGAGGCCAAGATCGTGGCGCAGGACATCATGGAGTCCACCGTGGCCCACATTGACACCTCTGGCCGTGCCATCTGCATTGTCACGAACATGTGAAGGAAGAACGGCCTGGCTCCGTGCTACGAAATTCAACCCGGATGTCCAGGAACACATCTTAAATCTTCCCTTCGAAAGGGGTGACCTCTTCCACTCCACAACAGACGAGGATCCTGGACAAAAAGGAAAACAGCTTACAAACGGCCAAGTCTGTATCCATCCTTACAAAGACCACCCCCAAAACGTACACCCAGTCACAGCAGCGCTCTGATAAGGGGCGTACGTACGGAGGGCTCCGCAGCTTCCAAGAGCGGAGGTCCAGGCAGCCTGACCGTTCGCCGACCCAGCATCGGCGCAAGCAACAAAAAGGGGTTGGGGGTAAGGGCTTTTTCCAGTCCCTCTCCTCCACAACAGCCTCAGAGGGATAGAAGGCATGACACGCCCCTCTGGGTCCATGTGTCTCCAGTGGGGGGCATGCTTGCTCTCCATGCACAGTTCTGGCGCTAGAACTTCGCGAACCCCTGGATCCTCTCGGTAGTATTTATGGGATACCGCCTGCCTAACTCTCCTTCCTCCTCCCCTCCACAGGTTGGGACAGCAACTCTTTTGGCGGAAATGCAGTTGCTTGTCAAGAGCCAGGCAGTGGAAGAAGACCCAGCGAGGCTTGGGCTTCGTGCTGGACCTTTCCACCCACAACCTCTACCTACCTCTACAAAAAATTCAAGATGGTTACGCCAGCTTTAGTAGCGGAGACATTGTGCAGGGGAGACTGGATATGCTCCCTGGATCTGAAGTACGTGCACGTCCCGATTTGGCAACCTCCTCGTTCTTTCTCCGATTCAGGATCATGGGCTACCATTTCCAATATAAGGTGCTTCCCTTTGGCCTCAACCCAGCCCCCAGGCTCTTTACCAGGCTGATGGATACAGTGGTGGCCCTCATCGGGTCACCACATCTATCTTTACCTCGGACTGTCTCGTCAGGGCTTCATCTCCGGAAGCAGTGCACCGCACCTCTCATGCCCACATGAACACACTTCACGATCTGGGCTTCTCGCTCAGTCTCAAGAAGTCGCTGCTGCAGCCTACGCAGACTCTGACCTCCTTGGGGGCTCATCTGGGACACAGGCTCCAAAGGTTTTTCCTTCGGAGGACAAGATCCCGGCCATCAAGAGGGCCACTACGCACTTCCTCAGCAAAGTGACATCGGCCTGGTGGTACCAACACCTACTGGGTCTCATGGCAGCAGTCCTATTGACCATCCCTCACACAAGACTCAGGATGAGGAGGATACAGCTGCACTTAGCTGCATCATGGAACCAGGAGCGGGGCTCTCAGGCAGAGATATCAACGTTTCTCCTTTTCTACACCCGAATCTCACATGGTGGTCCAGGGACTGCAACCTGAGGACGGGCAAGCACTTCCGGCAACCTACCCCATACAGGTCACCATCACTATGGACTCTTCTCTCAAGGGATGGGGGGCCACCCTGGACAACCACTGCGTCCATGGCACCTGGACTCTGCAGCAGCAGGAGTACCACATCAATTGGCTGGAACTGAAGGAGATCTGGCTAGCGCTCAGAGCCTTCCTTCCGGTTATCGAGGGCAAGGCCGTCCTCATTCAGACAACTCGACCAGCATGTTCTATGTCAACAAGCAGGGAGGTACCAGGTCACACTCCACTGTGCAGACTGGCTGTCAGCATGTGGGAATGTGCCCTGGAGAACATCTACCTCACGGCCGTCCACCTTCCGGGCAAATCCAACCTGGAGGCGGACAGGCTCTGCAGGCCAATTACGAGTGGCAGTTTAACGACCTCATACTGCAGGAGATCTTCAGCAGATGGACACCCCCAAGTGGGCCTATTTGCCTCCTGGGACAACAAGAAGTGCCAACAATTCGTCTCCTGGCATGGACAGGCCCCGGCTCCATGGGCGATCCATTTCAGGTTTCAGTGGAACGGCATGACAGCATACGCCTTCCCGCACATGCCGCTGATGCACAGGGTAATCTGCAAGATCAAGGAGCCTAGCCCTCTCAGCGTCATTCCAATAGCTCCATGGTGGCTAGCCAGGCCATGGTTCTTGGAGCAGCTCAGCTTCTCAGAGAGACCTCCCATCGCCTTCTGACAGGCCCAGCACATCTTCTGTCGCAGCAGGGGGGCAGGGTCATTCACCCCGCGCCATAGAAACTAGCCCTCTCAGCTTGGTTACTCAGCGGGTCGCGCTAGGACACCTCACCCTGTCCTAGGCTAATCTAGAGATCATACATGGCGCTAGGAGCAAAGCTACCAGTGCCCAGTATAAGGGCAAGTGGACCAGGTTCTGCCACTGGGTAGACTCTAAGGATATCAACCCCCTTGCATGTACATTGGACCACGTGCTCTCCTTCTAGGCACACCTTGCCCACTCTGGCCTGCAGGTAGACACCTGTCGCACTTACTTGGCAGCCAGGCCTACAGAATCTCAGAGGTAGAGGTCTCTCTTCCAACCGGATTGTCAAGCAGCATCTAACAACACTCGCCAGACTAGCCGCCCATCAAGAGGCCACACCCTGTGTGGGACCTCAATATAGTGTTGGGTTCCCTGGCGCACAAACCATTTGAGCCAATGGCGTCTGTGGACATCAGGCTGGTCACCATTAAGACGGCCTTGCTAGTCTGACTCGCCTCGCCTCGCAGGATAAGCGAAATCCAGGTGCTTGTCGCCTCAGAGCCCTATACTACGTTTCATAGGGACAAAGTACTCCTGCGGACACACCCTACATTCCTACCTAAGGTGCCTTCCGCATTCCATCTGAACGAAGAAATTGTGCTGCCTACGTTTTTTGCTGAGCCCAAAGACGAGGCTCCGAGTTCTGTACTGCTTGGATGTCAGGCGTGCCCTTAAATTCTACTTAAACAGGACCAAGGGCTTCCGCAAGTCGGACACACTTTTTGTCACCTTCGGCGGATCAAGACTGGGATATCACGTCTCCATAGCCTGTTGGATGGTCTCAGCCATCAAAGAAGCTTACGAGGTACAGCATAAGCCGCTGCCGGCCAACATGCATGCCCACGTGGTCAGAGCCAAGGCAACGGCCATGAAATTCTAGCGCCATGTCCCCTGGCAAGTCATAAGCAGGGCGGCCACATGTGCCACCCCTTCGTTTTCTGCAAGCACTACTGTTTGGATGCTGGCTCCAGGTCAGATGCGGCTTTCGGACAGGCGTTTCTTAGAAACCTGTTTGCTCAAGGAGGGGCTCCTCTCCACCCTGGGGATATGCTCAGTTGTAATCGCCTATGCAGTGTGAAGGAAGGGGGACTAAGGACTAAGAGTATGTTAGTCACTACGGTGAGTAACTTGTAATTGCGTCCTGTCAAGTACGTTTTCGTTGGTGGTAGTCTCATAGTGAGGTATTGTCTGTAAAAATGTATTGTCAATTATGATTTTTTTCATTTCAGGCTACATCTGAACTAAGAATTAGTCAAGTGTGTAATTTGCATTAAAAGTGTGGGCAAATTGCAGTCAGTGATGTAGTAGCGTGTTTACTAAAACAAAGCCCTGCGGTTTTTGCCTCGAGCTCATCACGGACAATGGCCAGTGGCCACTCCAATCATCTATTCTTGCTCGTTGCTCCTGGAGTCCTCCAGTAATTCTGCTTTTTATAAATGATAGCCAATGGGACATGATAAAGGGACATATTTATTTGCTAAGGCAGTGCAATTCCTTGCTGAAGGTGCTGGGGGATTGAGACCCTTTACATTTTTTACTAAAGACATTTACCATGTGACAGCTCTGGCTGTGCAATATCAAACAAGGAAGCGGTGAGGACTCAGATTCCCAAGAATATGGGACCTAGGGAATAGGGCCTCTTCAACACTGCAGCATGCGCTGCCTGAGAGTCTGTTTCCCTGCAGGCTGCAGCGTGTTGTTTGCACTTTGATATACTGCAGCACGGCTCCTGAGCCTTGCCTCTGCCCTGGTACTGGGGCCTCCACCCATTTAAGCTGCTACATCCCCTACCTCTCTCTCTCTCCCTCTCTCCCTCTCTCCCTCTCTCCCTCTCTCCCTCTCTCCCTCTCTCCCTCTCTCCCTCTCTCCCTCTCTCCCTCTCTCCCTCTCTCCCTCTCTCCCTCTCTCCCTCTCTCCCTCTCTCCCTCTCTCCCTCTCTCCCTCTCCCTCCCACTCTCCCTCTCTCCCTCTCTCCCTCTCTCCCTCTCTCCCTCTCTCCCTCTCTCCCTCTCTCCCTCTCTCCCTCTCTCCCTCTCTCCCTCTCTCCCTCTCCCTCCCACTCTCTCTCTCCCTCTCTCTCCCACTCTCTCTCTCTCTCCCACTCTCTCTCCCTCCCACTCTCTCCCACTCTCTCTCTCTCCCACTCTCTCTCTCTCTCTCGCTCTCTCTCTCGCTCTCTCTCTCTCGCTCTCTCTCTCTCTCTCTCCCAGCATTGCACTGTAGTCTAAATCTGTTCAGCAGAGGGCGTGACCCCAGGCCATGCAGTGCATTTTCATAGAACATATTACTGGCTGGTAATTTGCATAAAAGTAAAGAGCATTATAGGCAACGAAGAATGCTCGCAATTTTAAATTTGTCACATGTCTGATAGTGATTCAGCAAGAAACCCTTTTGAGAGAGTAGTGGAATTCTTTTCGTTAGTCACAATACTTACACTAGCAAACACATTTCCTAAAATAGCAAGATATACATGCCAATTTGGGACAGCTGCTAAACAGTATGTGAGACATAGGCTGTCTGCATTGAGAGAGCTCGGTTTGAGGACATATCTGGGCTAGCCCCTGGACCTCGGACCAGAGCAGTTATTTTGGTGGATGTACTCCTCCTTGCAGCTGTAACTTCTGTTCAGCAAGCATGTCGTTCACCCATCCTAGTCGTGTTGCTCCACCTTTTGAGGGCTGCTACAACATGGATGATTATAGACTGGTGGATTAGGGGCAGTGATGGCTAACTGGAAGGCTTGCATCTCCTAGTTGACTTAAGTATATGCAGTACATGCTAGCCAATGTCCCCACTGGTCTGCGCCCCCCTTTTACCAAATAGGCGACTAAGTGAAAATGGTGATATCACTGCCGGTGATGTCACTTCCCTATATCTGGGCACTCCCCAGAAAATCCATAAATTGGCTCCCCTCGAACACACCTACTCACGGGGAGTCAAGCCATCAGTTACTTTCAGATACTCTAAAGTAAATCGAGGGTAGTTGACCATGTCAGTCATGCAGTGAAACTCAGTTAAGGAATCACTTAGTAAACCAACCCTGCTATCCGGATACTTTTTTGAACAGTGGAACACAATTTCATAGAACAGTATAAACCCATAACTACATTCAGGAAAACACTGCTCTACAAGGTGAGTAAAACCTTTTGGTGTAATATTCAATTAGTTGCTTTTCAGATCAGTAGAGCACAGACTAGGGTAAGCAGTAACTCTTTACACTAATTAAAGATTGCACCAGGCAGACCAAGGTCAGCTACACCTACAGAAGGCTTTTTATGAATGGCACACAGCTATTCAAGGCAGGTAAAACATAAGGCATGGCTACTCTAGACAGGCTTAACAGCAGGTTAGGGGAAGCAAGACCCAGTTGGTAAACTTATACTTATATTCTGAAAGAAATAGTTAAGTGAAGCCAACACCATTACTTTTGAGAATGGGGCATAACCAATTTACAGGTTAGTAAAAGAACCTTGCATATACTTTCCAGAATGGCCGAACATATTCAAGGTAAGTAAGAACTTTTGTAACTGTTCACCCTGAGGGCAGTTATCGACCAACTCTTTCACAAGTAAGGAACTTACACTTGTTATACTTTTTCAAGGCAGAATCATTTTCTTATCCAGTCCTTTTCTAGTCTATTGCATGAGTTCTCTGAGGCAAAAGATGGACCGTAGTGGTCTACACATCGGTTGTAGGCAGTGGGAGATGGGGTTCAGTTGCAGGGAAAGCCATAGTTCCTGAGGAAGTCTCTTTACACAAGTACATATTAGTTAGGGTCCAGGGACTTCTGTGAAGACACCCTAGGAGGATTACAGCAGTGGGCCTGGGTGAACTGGATGAGAGGACTCCCAATCACATGAAACACCCCAAAGCTATAGAGAAATCACACTTGCTTAAGGTAAGCAAATACCCCAGCCAACACAGTACCTCCGAACAGAAGAAGTTTGCCGCGGGGGAGACTTCTGGATATGGAGCCAAAAACCTGGTCTATGAGTTTGTTGTCATGAAGTCTGAAGACCGGCAGCAGGGATCAACGGGGAAGGCTCCAGGCAAGCGTTTCTTTATGGTAGCATCATACGTGGGATGGCTCAAAATGCAGGTCTTCTTGAGTCTAGTGGATCTTCCCAGGCTCTGGGTCGTCGTTTTTGTGACCTCCAGGTTGATTGGAAGGAAGAACAGCAGGCTCCGGTTACACTGCAGAGTCTCTGGTCACTGGAAATCTCTACAGCCATATTTACTTCGTTCCTCGTCGGTTTCAGTTCCAGTGGTCGATTTGTCAGCAGCTTTCAGGTTCGGAGTATTTAACAGGAAATACAGCACATATTCTGCAATCTCTCCCTGCATTTTACAGCAAGGGGTCGGTCTGGCTCTCCAATCAAGACTGCCATCACCACATTGAGTCTCAATCCCCCCATTGAGACTGGGCTCCTTTCAAGCAAGGTGAAAGACAACAGGCTGCATATTTTTGGACTCCTCCCTCGCTTCCTGCGTTTTCAGACACTCTGGAGCCTTGGCGGGGAATACAAAGGATTCCCGCCGAACACCAAAATCCCACTGAGGTCGTTCCCGCCTACAATGGCAGGGGAAGACTCAAACTACAAGCAAGAAATGGTGAAAAAAAGGAGGATCCCACCATTTTAGAAAAATGCCATTAAGGTATAATCTCTGCCACCAGCCATTTAAGCAAACTTGAAATTGTAACAAAAATGTTACAGGTAAGTAAGAAAGAGGATACATTTGTATACCCTCAGCACTCCACATAAGGCAGTGGTTTTCAAACTTTTTTTGGCCAGGGCCCCCCCCCTGAGCAGAATTTGGGCAGGCCGGGACCCCCCAGAAATGCCAAATGGACAGTATGTATCGGGCGCCGTCACCTGCTCCTATCCCAGTCGCTGGGCTCACTCATCCCACTCCTACCCAGTCTCTGGTCTCTCCCCATCCCATCACACACCCTGGGCTCTCCCCACTCTGCTCCCACCACTATCTCATGGTTCCCGCCCATTGTGCTCCCACCATAGTCCCTGGATTTGCCCCATCCCGTTCCCGACAGTCTGAGGGCCAGTGGCAGCTGGTGATTTTTCTTTAAGTGGAAGGCCCTAACTATTTGCCCCAAAAATGCCATAGTGAGGGAGCTCGAACCAATAAAGGGTGATTTTGGGTGGAGGGTCCCCCCCTGTGAATATTTTTAAAATAATGGGTTAAAATGGTGCGTTGTACTTTTAACAAAAAAATTGGTAAATGACCAAACAGTTTGCAATTGGTGCTGGGGGGCCCAGTGGGCAGGCATGACATTTTTAACTGGACATCTATGATAGATGTACAATAAAAAGATACCATTCCTGTCCCCTGGCCCCCACTTGGCCTAACACAATCAACATGATTGTGTGTATGCAAGGCTCTGCACAGTCATACAGCAATCACTATCATTCACACAAGCATCCATCACCATACACTCACTCATAACATCATACACTCATCCATACACAGGTTTAAATTAAAAAAATGAACATAAATGTACCTTCTGCATTGGCCTGCGTGTGGGTGCTGAGACGTTGCCTGCGTGTGGGTGCTGAAACGCCCTGCTCCAGACTGCTCTGTCCGTATGTGCGAGGAGGCGCAGGAGCTCCCCCTTGGACATACAGACATGCAGAGCCCCAGCCAGCATTTCCAATGAGCTATGGAATGCTGGCGAAGCAAAACGCCCCAGCACTTGCATGGCTCAGTGAGCATGTGCGGCTGGGGAACTAAACTGAACTTTAAAAGGGAAACAGTGTTTCCCTTTGACAGTTCAGCCAGCCCAGGAGCACTCAATCAGCTGGAAAAAACAGCTGAGGGAATGCTCACTGTTTCACTGGGCTGGCTCCTTGGCTCCTCAATAATGAGTGAGGGGCCACTGGGTGGGCGCCCCCTCGCCATTATGGATGAGCCGCCAGGCTCGGTCTGGCCTATAGGGCAATGCCTGTACCAAAAATTTAAAATGCTAGTGTGGGCTAGTCAAAATGGGCCACCATTTTGGCCAATGTGGACCAGTTTGATGAGTAACTTTACTATGCAGTTAGTAATTTTGACCATTGTTGCTGAATATATCACCATTTACTTACATTTCAACATAAAAGCATCTCCTTGGGTACTATTGAAAAAGTGGGCCTCATTACAACCGTGGCGGTAGCTGTGCCGGTGAAACCGGCACAGCTGCTGCCGGAGTTGCATCCGGGTCCGGCACCCGCGAATCGGCAATTACCAAGTCATGATGAGTTGGCGGACCTGATAATTGCCCTTCCGCGCGTTACGGTACCGGTAGATCCCCCATCCCCCCCAATGGGAATGGGGAGCTCGGATGCACCGGCACTGTTAATAAAGGTGCCGGCGCATCCGATGAGCTGTGCTCGCGGGTGCCGCACAGCCTACCAGGTCAGACCTGGCTGGCTGTCAGGCACCCGTGAGCACAACTCATACTATGGTGGTACGTTAGCAACGGTGCCGGTAGCTTAGCGGCACCATTGTTACTGTACCGCCATAGTTGTAATGAGGCCCAGTCTGTGACTAAAGGAATGAATCTCCATTTACAACTGCGGCCCACTTTTTCATTGTTGCCTGAGACAGTTTCATGCTTCAGCCCGACCATGTGAGCCACCCCTTCCCATTTCTTCCAATCTAAAAAAAAAAGTTTTTTTTTTTTACATTTCATGCTGAGTTCTCAGGGCCCCCCCAGGCATGCACCCGTGGACCCCTGGGGGGCTGCGCCCCACAGTTTAAATACTGCTGACATAAGGTGTGGTGTGCTGGCTCATTATATAAAATGTAAAGGGGATGAAAATCCCCCTCTACAACTTCGGAACTGTAGTTCACCCAAGTACATGAAATGGAAATTAACACGGGAGCCCATAGGGGCAACCCAGCCTAAGCCCAAAAGTTGTAGGATACCAACTTCAACCATACACTATGGAGAGACATAAATAAGGTCACCCATAAAAATAGTAAAAGACTAGGTGAGAGTGGACAAAGATTCCCCTTCACCTAGGGACAAAGTAAGTTATCTAGTCAAAGCAAAATGTTCTGGGCTTGACACAGGTCGGCAAGATTTTTCATGGATATGAAAATCTTACCCAACACCAACTACAAAAGACTCCATGCTAGCATCGTCTATGCCAAAAACACAGTCGACGACAGTTGTCCATGAAGGACCAAAGACCGTCAACGAAGCCTTCATTGACTAACCCCATATCAACAAGGAAATCATCTCAGACACCGGCAGCACGCCTCAACGTTTAAGTCACCACAGTCTTCAGCATACAGCAGTGTAAAAGGAATCGAAACATCACTCAGATCTGGTGTCCTCATTCACAAAAGTGGTATGTCGCATACCACCACACATGATACACCTGCGAAAAATGGGGAAAAAGTGACACGAAAGACTGCAACGCCAAAGGCAGCAACTCACCTGATGCCTCCCACAGAAACTTCTCCCCCACCTCCCTCTCCCCCGCACTATTAAGGAGGGGTCAAGTGGTCATGTCACCAGTTTCACCAATCACATACTGATGGCGGGCCAGAGGCAATATTTCAGCATCAAATAGATTCAGACTTTGAGGTGCAACAAGAAGAGTCCCCAGTCTTTTCAGATTCGGAAGACTCAGTCATTCTGGAAGAGCAAATACTTTTTTTTTTTTATTTGAATTGTAACAATTAATAAACTACAATTACAATAAAAAGCAAATCCAACTTTCACATAAATATACAAAAAAACATGCACAAAAAAACAAACATTCTTTTCATTAATATAAATAAGTATAAACAAAGGAATTCAAATTAGGACAAATCCTCTTTCAAAATGTTTTCCAAAAACTCATACTGCACATGAGAGCGAAACGTTTGTTCCAGATAGAATCCAGTACCACCATTTGTCCATGTCTTTGTCTACTGGTGCAAACTAACTAAGGTATTGAGATCTAGATTGCGTTATATTAGGACATTCAGTGATCAGATGTTTAACTGATTTGTCACAAAACCTACAGAGATTATTCTCGATGTTAGTGGCTCTTCGTCTCCATTGGATTTCCTTAGTTGTATATGCGTTCAATTGCAATCTCATGAATTGATTGCAGTGTTTTCTAGAGGGAGATTTTAGGAGATATCTGGGTAGGCAGTCTAAACAGTTTGTTAGAAGCCCCAAATCAATCGACGAAGACAGGAGATTTCTTTGTTCAGAGTTCTGGATCCAATTCCACTTTCTTAGTTTCTGTTTGGCGATTTGAGGCCTTGCTATGAGTGTTTCCCACTTTATATCTGCGGAGTCAAGGATCATTTTTAATCCACTGGACCAATTTAGCATGATATCAAAAAGCTGATGTTGGGTCACATATATATGTGCCTAAATATCGAACAGTTGGTACATGTTGTATCTGTATTGCATCAAGTTTCCATCTGAAGTTCTTGATTAATCCTTTAGAAGTATATCCAATCATCATGATCTTTGTTTTTTCCACATTAATTTGCAACAAATTTTCATTTAAGTACTTTTCGAGGACCAATAAGAGTCTCTGAAGGCCGATTGGTGTTGAGTCGATTAGGACATTATCATCCGCGTATATTGTCCAACTGATGCTATTGCTGTTAATCTTTGGGGGAAAACATTGTGTCTGAGTGAAAGCTTCAGATACGTCTGATATGAAAAGCTTGAATAACAGGGCCGCCAGAGGGCATCCCTGTTTGACTCCTTTTTTAGTGCTTATTTCCTCAGTGAGCTCACCAGCTTTGTTGATTCGCACGCTTAACTGAAGTTTCTTTATGGAGAGCCATTATTGGTTGTAGTAATTCGAACGGACACGACCATGTCTTCAATTTTCTCCACAATTTTGATCGATCAAGTGAATCAAAAGCTTGTTTCATATCAATAAATGCTATGAACAGGTTTTTGCCTTGTTGTAAAGCTTTTAGTTTCAGCAGGTTCAGTATCGTCAAATGTACTTCTGTCCCCACACCCTTAGTGAAGCCTGTCTGACGGATATCAGTGACCTGAGCTAGTGGCCCATTTTGACAATTTCTGCTGTAGAAAGGATGCAAATATCTCGCCCACAAGAGGGCAATAGGTCGATAATTCGCTGGGTCGTCTTGGCTACCTTTTTTAAAAATGGGAAATATGATGGCAGAGTTCCAAGATTTAGGGATCGACTTTGTGGTGGCTATCGCTTTAAATAGATGATAAATGAAGGTTGTCCATTGCTCGTTGTTTGCTTTTAATGTGACGTTGGTGAGACCATCGGGTCCAGCCGCTCTAGATTTTTTTAGCTGTTTGATTGCTGTTGATATGTCTACTCTTGATTTGATTACATTCCAAGACTGGACCGCTTCGAGCGTTTAGTCGCTCTTCCAGATTACATTGCTTCCAAAGACCTTAGCGAAATGTTGTTCCCAACTGGCCTTAGAAATACCGTGTTGGATCTTGGCTTGCTGGAATTCAGGATTCGTTCTCCTTGCTCTTGGTCTCTCATCAGTGTTAAGCATTTCAGCCAGTTGCGGTATTTCGTTTTAAGATGTTTCATTTGCGACAGTATGTTCGGATCTGTGCCTTTTTTTAATTTTCTCAGATCATGTTGCAGTTTTTTTTTTTATTTTAAGAGACACCATCGGACTGAATTCATATTTTTTTTATATATGAACAACTGTTTGGATGATTGAGCTTTGTTTGAAAGTCTACCAACAGAGCAGTGTAGTTTAGTTTATCCCATGGACCCACATCTTCTGAGGACATCATTTCAAGAAGAGCAAATACAAGAATGGCCGCTACTGCCAGCGCAGCCCCCACAATAATTTCAACTACAAATGCCTCACCTAGGGCACCTTCCGCCCTTGTTCCACACATAGCAGGACCAAGTCAACCTATGGGTAACCCAATAGCAATGCCAGGCCAACCCCTGTTAAACACAGGCGTTATCATTACAAGTCTTGTCGTCCTTAAAAATCCTATTGCCACAGCTAAATACAAGGCTACCACCGTCGCAACCAGTGGCACCACTAGCACAGTGTGCTCCAGCAAGGTCACCAGGTCTGTCCAGGTCGCCAAGGAGGTAAGGTTCGCCTATCAGATAGATGTTCGGGAGACATGGATTTTCTTGATCAGCATCATCAAAAGCTGAGCGCCAAGCACAAAATACGGACACCCCATCAGTCTCTCACTGATAACCGGGTCACTGCCAAGGTGCTCTCCACCCAGAACAGAGGTGCCACGAGGAAAGGGAACTTCCAAACAGACCACGATGATTACCGTGGAACACACCGTCTACCACTACAACTGGGTCACCACCAAGAGGAGATGATTGTGATATGGACAACCCATGAACAGATGAGCTGCCGGAAGAAACAAAGCATTCGTCCGCTGGATGAAATAGGGGCGTTCCATGTCCTGACCACCAGGGCATGCCAGGAGTTCGAACTCGATCCTTCTGAAGCCATTCTTTTTCTTTTCGACCAGATGAGTAAAAGGCATTAATCAATGGTATCCATTCTCATTTTAGACCGCGTCTGGGAAGAGGGCCTGCACACAATGAAGCACCCCTTTACTGAACCAGCTATTAAATGCAGGCTGGAAAAGAAGTTTAAGTCCCCTGGGTCAACACCAACATGGAGCCTTTCTCGATGCAGTAGGGAAGAAGCCCACTAAGAGACGCAAATGCACAGTGCCACCAGAAAACATTTGGCAAAAAGGTGTTGACAGTTAGCGTATCCACTTTGGCAAACTCCCTAATTGCAAGGTACGACAGGGAGATGTGGCATAGGATGGCTCCCATCCTGGAACACCTGCCAGAAGACAAAAGAAACAAAGCAATTACCATTGTAAAAAGAAAAAGGTGAGGAGGCATCAAACTACAACATACATATTGCAGTAGACTTTGCCGAAACCGGCTTTAAACAGATTGGCAATGGGGTTGTACTAAGGAGACCAGTATGGCTCTACTACACAGACTCCCATCCAGAAGACCAACACAAGGTTATCGACATGCCCTTCGAGGGAGATAATCTGTTGGAACAAAAAAAGACGACACCCTCAAAGCTATGAAAGCAGATGTGGACATAGTGAGGTTGCTTACTGCATTGTAAGGGAGGAAGGACGTTCGTCCATTCAAGGGAGCATCGGGAAGAGCCAACTGTTCCTCCACTAGAGGTGGTAGAGCATGCTGAAAGAGTACCTACTACTCTCTGAGATACAGGAGAAACTTCCAGAGTTCCTAAAATGTCGCAAGACAACCCCAGCCACTCCGAGGACGGCAGGTAAAGCAACAAGGATGACTGTGCAGACCATCCAAACATACAGCACCGTTATGGGGGGGGGATTGCTACCAAATAAATCAAACACTGATGTCCAGTAACATACAAATGGGTCCTAGATGTCGTCAACCACGGACACCTACTAGGGTTCACCAGGCACCCGCCAAACATAACCTTAAAGCGACAAGCACCTTCACGTGTTAAGGTTATACAGGAAGTAAAGCAAATAATAGCAAAAAACGCAGTTGAAAGTTTGCCGAAACATCTCAAAGGCACAGGAGTTTACTCCAGGTAATTTGTAGTAAGAAAGCCTGACTGCAAGTGGGGTCCCGTACCCGACCTACGGAAACTGAACACATTTATCTAAAAACAAAGGTTCAGGATGTTAACACTAAAACAATTGACGGAAGCAATACTGCCACACAATGCCCTAGTGCCCCATGACTTACAGGACGTATTTTCATATTCCAGTAAGTCAAAAGCTCTGAAAATACCCAAGGTTTGTGGTAGGAAACCAACACTACCAATTCCGGGTACTAGCCTTTGGACTAAAATCAGCTCCTCAGACGTTTACAAAATGCCTGGCACCAATTGCAACGTGCCTCAAAGAAGGAAAACCATGTCTGTCCACACTTAGACGATTGGTTCATCCAAGCACCAACAATATCTCAAGGACACAACACCCACTTCAACACCTGGTCTTTACAATAAATTACAGGAAGTCCTGTATTCAGCCATCCAAGAAGTTAGTCTTTCTTGGGGCCCAATTCTCAACTAAAGAAGCGCGGGTGAGGCCTTCATCAGACAGGATCAAAACTTTAACATTATTCCCACTTTCAAGCCAGGAAGATGGATGTCATTCGCAAATGCATTTGTCTACTAGGCACCATGTCCTCTTGCAGTCCCCTCATACCGACTTGCAGACTTCATATGAGGCCCCTGCAGGTTTTCATAGTTAACGGGTACTCCAGATCATGGGGTCTTGGGAGGACAGGTTTCTAGTTACCACCACGCCCACATGCAAGCTCGAATGGTGGCCCTCAGACAAAACTGGACAGTGGGAAATCCTTTACAGGAGCCAATACACCAGAAAGCACTCTTGATGCCTCCATGTCTTGCTGGGGAATGCATGTAAACCAGCTTCACGTTGGGGGACTCTGGACTGCCAAAGAGGCGACCCTGCACATAAATGTTCTGAAGCTGAGGGGATTCAAATGGGTCCTCTGGTCTTTCAGGGTTCTACTGTCGGGATTCTCAGACACCACACAACTACAATGTACAATATCAGGAAACCAGGCGTGAAGAGGTCAGCCACTCTGTCCCAGGAAGCCCAGCAGGTGTGGTACTCGGCCATCGCCAACCGCATATTCCTGCAGGCACACCATGTTCCGGAAATTTAAAACTCTGTGGCGATAGCCTCAGCAGAAGGTCAGCACAGTGCCATGAGTGGGGAGCTAAAAGACGATCGACGAGTGTTCGCACAGCCGTGGACCGGTTTGCCACCAAGCACAAGAGGTACAAATGGTTTTGCAAACGCAACTCCACAGGAAGGATCAATGGGGTACACCTTCTCATCCCATGGACTGATCTGTTTGCATATGCGTTTCTCACTATACAGGTAATATGCAAAACCATGCAAATGATGAGTGTATCCTTATTGATTTTAACTCCTGATCGCTCCAAACTGGCCACGCCAAACGGGGACTCTGACCTTCTGCAGCTATCAGAAGACCCGCTAGTCTGTCTGGAGTGCCATTCCGACATATCGCAAGACCGGGGGATAAATACTGCACCACAATCCCCAGTCCCTGAAGTTGACCGCATTGCTCGTGACTTTCCAGAATTCGTACATCTAACCATACCTCAAGAATGCAAGGAAATCCTTTGCCCCAGCACAAGCACTCTCCACTAACCACTCATATAAGCTCAAGTGGAAGCGATTAGGTGCACAATGCACACAACAGCTAGAGGTCTAACCACTCTTTGTGTGGCCAGAACAGCTCCTCCCATACCCTTTATCTTTAGCAAAAGGGGTACTCTCCCACTCATCAAAGTCCATGTGGTGATCATCTCTAAGTACACCAGGAACAGGGGATGTACGCCTCTGATCATCAAAAGGCTTTTTAAACATTTCCTGCAAGGGCTGTTTCGGTCATTTCTGCCGACCAGGACACCACCAGAGTGGAGCTTAAAATACGGTGCTGGAGTGACTCATGAATGCGCTTTTCGAACCACTGGCTAATACGCATCTCAAGTATGTGCCGTGGAAGGTCGCATTCTTGGTGTCTATCCCGTCCTCTAGAAGGGTGACAAAGTGGTGCTAATGACCAACCCGCACTTCATCCCCAAGGTCCCATTGGACTTTCACAAGAACTCGACCATTGCATTGCCAGTGTTTTTCCAGAAATTGTGCACTGCCTGGATTTAAAAAGATGCATGATGTGGATAGAACTAAGTGTTTCAGGAATTCCATGTATCTTTGTGTAGCTTGTGTTCCTTCAAATAAGGGGAAGACAATCTCAAAGCAGGGGATCGCCAAGTGGATCTCATCAGCGATCTTTCTGCCACGCAAAAGCGAATACCCAGTTAACAAATGAAGCTCATGCTCATTCCACATGTGCCACAGCAGCATCAGTGGCCCTGGGGGCCGAAACTTCATGGACAGACATGTTGAGCAGTTACATGGGTTGCATTTACAAAGCGCTAATGCCTAGAAGGGCAACACGCAGCACACTCAAGAATAGGAAGAGCTGTCCTGCAGTGTCTTTCAGTAAGGTAGGCATTTTACTTACATCTCAACCACCAAGAGTAGCACTGCTGTATATTCTGTTCACAGCATGTGAATTCACAAAAGATCAAATGCTGGAGAAGGAGTTAGTTGCTTACCTGCAATTCCTGTTCTCCAGCATTGGTATCTTTCATAGATTCACATGCACCCTCCATTCACCCTTAGTGTAAAAGCCTCAAATTTACAACTAGCAGAATACACTGGTTAGAATCCGAAGAGAGGCCTCAGGGGAGGGACTAACTACTCAATGTCACATTGGGTGGGATCAAAAGCACCCATAATTAGGGTGATGGGATACACAACATGCCTGTTTTTTTGCTTTTAAGGGAAATGAGAGAGAGCTAATCGAGGATTCTCAATCTGATGGGGAATATTCACAGCATGTGAATCTATGAAAGATACCAATGCTGGAGAACAGCAGTTGCAGGTAATCGGCTTACTCTGTCTGTCGTATTAGTGGTAGTAGTCCCCCAGCATTTGTCAAATTCACCATCCAAATGGACAAACTGGGAAGGAAAAGTCATTTCTGGCCTGAAAATCAACCTGTGATTTAAAGAACATCAGCCGCGGTATAGGCACGCACAAGAGTAGGAACCCATTGAATCACAAGCCCCAAAAGATCAAACATCTGAGTCAAGAGTGACAGCTTTGGCGCCCTAACAAACAGCTAGGTTTTGAGAATCTTGCAACTTCGGTTCCTCAAAAAGGCTCATCCAGAAAGGTGGATAAACAATTGAAAAAAAATTGAAGAACAACAACTCTAAACGCATGGACATTTCAGAGGAACTTGCATCTTCAAGAGGACCCATCTGAGGCACGTACACAAACCCAGACCCAGGTGGAATTGGAGCAGATGGCACAAGACATCGAAAGAATGCAGGAGTAAATCTGAAGTTGAAGCAAAAAGGGACGGGAGCACACAAACTCTAGAGGTTAATAAAAGTACAAATTCCATGGAGGTATGCTGCACGACCACTAGTCAGCGGTCGGACTGGACCTTGTGTATGGAGGGAAATAAGTACAAAACAGAGAACATTTCTTAGAACTTTATATGAACTCAGCTGGGGATTTTGTGACAGGAAATGAAAAAAGATCTTGGAGGCTAAGTTTGACCAGGGAGGGCATAGCTTCACTGATTACCAAATCCTCTCCTTCGAGAGCAGCAGGGCCAAATGGGCTGACCAACTCCATTCTGAAATCAGATGTTGCTCTGTGGTCTGAGGTATTGCTAGCTTTGTTAAAATGTGATCCAAAAAGGCAATACTTACACCGATCTATAAGAAGGGCGATTGGGCTGTTCCTAACAATCCCCCGATTTCCCTTCTAGATGTGGGCAGAAAAGTGTTTGTAGGAGCGGTCCTGGCAGTTAGAAATGTGGGCGCGCAATAGGGGTATATTGAACAGGTCAACCTAAAATGGCCTCATTTTCAACATCATGCGAGGTAATGCATTGTCAACAGGAAATCAACTGCCTTTTTGGAGCCTTGGTGAATCTTTCAAAGGTGTTCAACACAATCAATGGAGAATGTCTTTGCTGGAAGCTCATAAAATTGGAATTGCCTCCAAGCCTATTAGCAATCATTGAAAATCTACATGACAATTCATTAGTACAAGTTGGGTTGAATGGACAGGGTCACCTCACTGATCCGATTGGTACAGAGAGGTGTGAGGCAGGGGTGTGCATTCTGTGAGAAACCTGATGGCGTCATCACATCTACTTCCCTTGGATCCTCTGAGCCGGTGGCCAGGGAAAGGCCATCACTATTGGAACACAACCCTAGGGCTGGAGAAGCAAGACAAGATAAACCAGGGTGGAGGGTTCTTGGGGAAGCGGAATGAAATGTCCTTAGGTGAGAGTGTTTCCCTTTTCCATACTGTGATGGAACCATTATCCCAGAAGCCTTTGTGGGATATTGTTACCCCATTCACTTCACTCTGAATAACATCAGAAGAAAACACAAGCATCGAAGACACAGAAGGCGGGTGAGAAAGAGTAATGGGCCTTTGGGTGAGACACAGTATCCCCTTTCTCTAGTACAACCAACCCAACCCTTCCCCAACCTTTATGGGCTATTGTAAACCAGCTCCCCTCATTTCACCACAGTTGAAACTTGACAGCACTGGGACGAAGCTGATGTTACTATGAGCAATGAAGACTGTGATCTTTTACCACTCTAGTACTGCGAAGAGGAAGATGCCTGCTAAGAGCATTGAAGGTCAGGCATGTCCCTTTAATGGGTGTCCGGCAGGGCTGAATAATCATCCACACCTGCAGCCTATCATGGGGCTGCACGTCTATAAATGGAGCCCAACCCAGTGTTGGAATAGAACGACAGGATAAAGGACCAGGAGGCCAGTGCAGGCAACAGAGGACTGTGCAGAATGGCAGCAGACTAGGAAAGGTGAAGGGAGACACGCTGGAAGGCTGCCCTGTTCCTTTCTATTTAACATGTTTGTTCCCTTGTGGTGGAGGACCACCCCAGGAGTGAGGGGCAGGAACTGGAGCTCTGACACTGAAGGAAGAAGGCTGTGGGATCTGCGCTGCAGCACAAAGAAAGAAAGCGATCAGTTTGTTTCTGGGGCTTGTGATACCTGGTTCACGCGTGTGAACCTAAGCATTTCCTGAAATACTTTGTATCAGAGTGGTTGCATATAGCAAGAAACCAGTTTTCCAAGGTCTCCCAACAATGAACTGTTCATTTAAAGTGAAACAACTATATTTGTTAATTATACAACAAAGGGAAATACTTTGTATCGGAGTGGTTGCATGAGGCAAGAAGTACTTTTTCGAAGTTCTCTGGACATTGAACATTTAATTTAAAGTGAAATGAATAACTATTGAACTTTATATGAAGGGAAAATGAACCCTAAACCAAGAGAACCAATTATTGAACACCAAACTGAATTAAAACTTTGCTGCTCAACAGAATTAAACAGTTGAAATCTAAAGGAGGAAAGAAAGTTTCAATCCATGCAAACATTATACATTTAAATGCGAACATGAATATAATTATAAACCAACTACAGTATGTAACCTGTGACAGCTACACAATTATCTGAACTGTACACTTGAAAACATTAACTAAACTGTAGAAGATGGGGATATTTTGTGTTTCTTTTGGAATTGTGTGATTTGGAACTTGGGTAAGGGAAGCCAGAGTCCTTTCAAAACAGTTCCATTCCTGTTCTTCTAAAACCATTAAGGACCACATTGACACCCTCGCTCCAGCCCTTGCCGATTTCTGCAACCTCTCCTTTGCCTCTGGATCTTTCCCCTCCCATCTGAAGCACTCCCTTGCGCATCCTCTCCTCAAGAAACCCACAGCTGATTCTTCTTGTCTGGCTAACTATTGCCCAATTTCCATTACTCCCTTTTTGGGTAAGCTCCTGGAAAAGCTTGCCATCTCTCAGCTTAACCTTCATTCTGACTCTGTTGGCTCGCTCCATGACCAGCTATCTGGTTCAGAGCTCCCAGAAGTACGTAAACTTCTCTCCTGAACCTCTGTGAAGACCTGTTCTCAAACCTTGACTCTAACATTCCCTCTGGTCTCATCCTACTTGATCTCTCCTCTGCTTTCGACATGGTCAACCATACCACCCTGCTCATTCGTCTCTGTCACAATCTGGGTATCGCCGATCAGGCTCTGGCCTGGATGACCTCTTTTCTCTGATCAACCCTCTATCTGCCTCCACTCTCTGCCCTTTACAACTAATCAAGAACAGGACTGCAAGACTTGTCCTTAGCCTCAAGCCCTGGGATTGTATCTCTCCAGCTCTGAAATCCCTTCATTGGCTCCAAGTGGATGCAAGGATTACATTTAAAACCCTTTGCATTGTCCACAAGGGTTTTTGGGGCCTGGGTCCAAAATACCTTCAACTATCCCTCAGTAAATACCTCCCCCCTCGAGCCCTTCGCTCCTCTACCGCTAAATCCCTCAAGGTCAGGCGTTTTTCAAAGAAACGAGCTGTGGGTAGATCTGTTTTCGGCTGGGGCCTCCCTTTGGAACTGCCGCCCTGCCACCTTGAAACTTGAGAACCATCTACGGTTCCGGAAGCTCCTCAAGACTTCCCGCTTTGCTTCTGCCTTTGCCCCTCTTCTCCCCTGTTGATATGCTTTCTCTCTTGGCACTGTTGCACCTGGCCACCTTCTGTTCTTTGGGCCCAGGTACCTGCTCACCCTGCCACCCTCCTGCACTGCCTCCTGGCCAGCCCTGGCACTGGGGCCTGTATCTGTACCCATACAGCCCCCCACTCTTCTGCACTTATCAGATACACCTATCTGACTAACCTTCACTTTGCCACTCACAGGCTGCACTACCACTGTTTTTTGATCACCTTATTTATTTACTTATTATTTATCTTGTTCTCTCCTATGCTCTGCACTTTCCAATTTCTCCGCCCTCCCATGCACTTTCCACCTTCCCCATTCACTTGTGTGTTCTCAATGTCACTGGGCCTAGTAAGATCGTTTTTTTTGTTTTTCTCCCCTGTTCCCCTCCCTTTGCCTATTTGCGCTCTGAAACACCTGTGTACGAGCGTGATATAAATAAAATATATCCTATGTTGCGACTTGAAACACTTGTGTATAGGTGCATAATAAATACCAAATCAATCAAACTTAGCGGAGGAGACTGAGACCTCAAAGGACTATTGCATCCTAACTCTAAGAAAGATAATTTTGAACTGTTTCATACTTGCGGAAGGGAGCTAAAAGAAACTGCAAGGTGGAAGAAGCTCAGGACTTTGTGTTAAACACTGGTTTTCCTTTTGGTTGCTGACATCCCTACACATTGTATGGCTATAGTGAGGGCAAGCATAGGTGTTGGACACAGACTGACTCCTAAGTTTAACTCTTAGACTCAGACTTCCCTTAGTTTTATTTTGGTAGGGAAATTGCACCTTAGTATAGGGTAAGTTAGGCCTTTTTCCATCCTGACATTTACGTTAATAAACGGTTGTTTTGAATTTGGAATTTCTTGTCGGTCCTTCTTCATGAAGCCTTCACAATTATTGGCCCCTGCCTCTTTAACCTGTATCTGGCATACCTTGATGAGGCATTGCATCCGTGTGCCTTAGTTAGCTCAAACTTCTGGAATCAAACCGCTGGATTGCCTATGCGGATGACATTGTGTTTACTACACTCCGGTAGGTTTCCAGCAACTGTTAAATGCTTTGTTGCATTATGCAGTAGAGAATGATTTGTTGATCAGCCCTTCCAAATCTTTTCATTCACCTAAGCAGGTCAGTTAAGAGAAGTATTGGCTTCAAATTGAATTGAATGAGCAGGCGTTCCGGCTGATGAAAGAAGTCGCATACTTTAGTTTCAAAATGACATCTGCCCTTAATGTCTTGTATGCGGTGGCGAGCCTGGAGGGGAAAATTGGTCAATTCATTTGCCAAATGAAAAAACTATTCAGCAAATATTGTTGGTTCTGCAATGTTCTTATAATTGATTACTATAAGGTCAAAATGATTCCAGCATTAATGTAATGGATTGGAAGTAGACACAAGTATGGGACTTGGTTCGATTGGAGGGCAGGTTGTGGAAAAAGTCTTAAATCTCTCCTTATCTCTCCCTATGACGAGTTTACAATATGAACTTGGTCTAAATTCCGTAAGGGACAGCTTGGATTGGAACCTTGTGTCCCTGTACAGATCATTTGTAAAACTGTATAAATATATCCTTGTATAAAGATGTAAGAAATGTTACTTGAAGGGAATAGTCCCATGCTATGTAAATTACTGGATGTGGTGGTCTAAATTTTGAAGAACTGTTCCCATACAGTGAAAGATCTAGAAGAAAATCCAACAGGGGTGAAATTGGCCTTAATGAGAGCAGATTGGTTGGACACAATAGATTTGATGCGAAATTATAAAATTCATAATTTGTAGTCAAGGCTAGATAATCCTAGGGGCTCTCGGCCTGCATATTTTTTTTTTATATATATTTTTTTTTATAACCAACGCACCAAACAATACAACTTAAAGGACACTTACATTCAAGTCTGTTACAATATAGTCGTACATCAAACATTACGGTCCTCCCGTCCCTCCCCATTACCCCGAGCCCCTATTTCCATGCTGCCCGCCAAAATATCTCATTGTGCTTCCACATCTCCTGCGGAGTCCCCATCGGGACCCGTCTTGGGGGTGCCTGCTAGTGTAGACACCAGTTGCCTCCATTCAATCAAGGGTCCCACTTCTTCCTTCCCGCCCTTGCTGATTGCTTCATACCAGACTGTTGTTTTGGCATCCGCCCATTTTAGGAGGTCCGCCCACCACGCCTCTATTCTGTAGCGCTGGGCGGCCTTCCAGCACACTGCAATTCTACACTTAGCCAGAATGTAGGCCAGGTCCTTCATTTTACTAACATGCTTCAGGTTATGCGCTCTGGCGAACACCCCCAGCAAACATGCCCATACTGATTCCATCTCCAATGTGATCCCTTTCTCCGCCAGGCGCAACTTGATCTCTGTCCAGAATCTACCCACCTCCGGGAAAGCCCAGAACATATGTATTAGCCCCGCTTCCGCCTCTCCACATTGTGGACATTTTTGCGCTGCTGGGTTCCCAAACTGGGCAATCCTACCAGGGGTCATATATGCCCTATGGGTGACCTGGAGCTGTATCTGCTGAAGCCTTGCATTGCGAGACACCTTCTTGTGGTACCTCTGAACTCTTTCCCATTGTCCATCTAGTAGGGGTTCTCCTACCTCATCCTCCCAGTCCCGTGTCAATTGCAACATCTCCTTACCCCCCCTGCACATCAGTAACTCGTATTTCTGATGTTTGTTAATCTGCTTAGAATCACATGCTGTGCATAGGTCCGACATCCAGTGGTCACTGCGGAGTATTGCATTTTGTTTTTCGTAGTCGAAAAGGGGACGTCGACAAGGCGTGTCTGTAACACTATCCCTATAGTGACGTGTGTTGTACCCACAATCCCTCACGCGTCGAGGTCCCTCAGATTGTTTTTTTCCGCCCAGCTACTGGTCGCCTTTACGCGGAGCTCCTCGAGAGACATTGCAGATTTCTTCTCCTCGACCTTTGGTCGTTTTCCTATATTAATATAGAACATATCGATCCCCCCCTCGACGCTGTTGTGAAGCTGTCTCCGCCGAGCAAGATCTTCGACGGAGGGGACGAGCGGAGGAGATCCTTCGGCGTTGCCGAACACGTGGCCTGGCTTCGCAGGCCAAATACAGTAGGGAGAGTGGGGGTCGTGGGACATTTCTAATTCTTTTCTGAGAATGCCTTTCCTTTTCCCCTTCCTTTCCCTTGGGGTGGTTATCACGTTTTATTGCCTCGGCTATGGAGAGGACACCCTTTAGGTTTTGCCCGCTTTGCAAGGGCAAGTTTACTTGGAAGGACAAGCATTCACGGTGTAACCGCTGCTTGCCGCTCGATCACAAGGAGAAAGGTTGCACGGCTTGTCGGCTTCTTAAGCCAAAGACTCTAAAAGACCGTAGGGTCAAAAGGTGGGCGGCCTACGCTATGTCGAAGGCCGACGCTCCACCCACCGTCGCTACCTCCGACAGTGACGAGGAACGTGATACCACAACCTCCGCTACGGAAGTCGTAAACCCCCCTAGAGAGCGCACACGCGCTTCGTCGTCTGTCCCCGGCCCCGACGGGCTCGGCTCACGCCCTGCTTATGGGGATGAACACCCCGGCGACACTGACGCACACAAGACCACACATAAGCACACAACCCATGGCTCTTCTTTGCCAAAGGCAAAGTGAGCATCAGCGCCCAAGGAGACGCAGGTTTCACCGGCGGCCTCCTCGGACCGTTCGGGTTCGAAGCCCCTCTCGAGACCGCAGCCGCGACCAGCGACTGGGCTTTCGGCAAATACGGGATCATCGGCCGGAGCGCATCAGCAGAAAGCGCATGCCGCCGTAGAGCGTTCGACACCCATAACGTCGAAACCACAGCTCTCCGCTGACAAACGAGTCGCTGAGAGCTTGGCGAGGATCGTGGTAGCCGACGCCCACAAGCGTACGCCGAAAGACACGTTGAGCGCTACGCAAAGGTCGAAAGACACGCCGAAAACACAGGGACGATCTCCTTCAGTCGAAGGGATTCCCAGCACACCTGAAGGCTTTTCGGAGGGCGACGGGACACTTTCCTCGACGTTATGGGAGAGGTCGAGCCGTTTTCAGCTACAAGACACCAATTTTCCCCCGCTAGACCGCTCAGGGGTACCCCATGAAACCATGGAAAGGCTCCATCTCTGCATGGAAAGAATGGAGAGGTTTGTGAATGCCCAAAACCCTCCCACTCCAAAGAGAATAAGAGAAGGGCCTCAGGAGGACCCCAGGGCCAAAATTCCAAGATTAGACCAAGACACAGCCTCAGACTTCCATAGTGTGTATGACCTCACTGGGGAAGAACATTATTTTGAGGAAGAGGATGATTTTATGGACGAGGAAGACGGACGGAACCAGGAGGAAGGTCTGGAAGACAGCCCAGACTTGGTAGGAGAAAATCCAGAAGAAGGACCTTCTCACCCCTGGCAATCACCATCAATATATTCCGACACTGATGTCCTGAACCTAAATCCTCCTGACATTTCACCTGTTGGAAACACGTCTCCCATTGACGATCAACCCACATTTAATGCCCTGTTGCGCAGAGCAGCAGCACACTTCGAACTGGACACTGGGGAGCTCTCCCCTGAATTAGACTTTGTAGAAAGGGTAATTAAGGAGAAACCCCCGGTCAGTCAGACAATTCCCCTCCTCGCTTCGGTGAAGAGAAGAATCATGCCTTCGCTGTCCACACCCGCACTAATCAGAGGGGTCAATCCTAGAATTGAAAAACTTTTCACTCCTTCACCCTCAGACCCGCTGTACATCAGGGGACATTCCATTCCGGATTCCCTGGTAGTAACCAACACAAGAAAGAGGGCAGGGGTACCACTCTTCACCAGTGAGGCACCACCTGACCAGGAGGGCAAGCGGTTATATGCCCTTGCAAAAAGAATTACATCCTCGGCCGCCTTTTCGGCAAGAATTGCCAACAACAATTCTTTGCTCGCTAGCTATGCGGACGCGCAGTGGGCCAAACTGCGCAAAGACGCCGAAGAAGCGCCGGAACCATTACGTACACGTCTGCTTTCAACTATTGGCGAAGGAACCCAGGTCAACCAGAGTATTGTAAAGAGCTCTCTGGATGCGGCAGAAACTGCGGGTCGTTCCCTAGTTCAGGGAATAGTCCTAAAACGACACGTATGGCTGCGCAACTCGGGGTTCAAACCGGAGACACAGGCGTCTTTAATAAATAAACCTGTTGAAGACTCAAACCTCTTCGGGAAAGCGGTGGATGAGGCTCTGGAGATGGCTAAAGAGTTTGATACTATCAAAACTCTTGACCAAATCTCTAAGCCCGCTACCAGGCGCGGCTATGGCAATAAACGCTTTTTTCGTGGCCAACGCCAACAACAAAACCAGCAGCAACAGTACCCTGCCACCAATTTCCAGACCAATAGTGGCCAGTACAGCCAAAGAGGACAGCGCCGGGGCAAAGGAAGAGGGCGAGGGTCCACCCCCAGAGGTTCCCAAGCCCCTAACAACACCAAGTGACGCGAAGATTTGCCTCCCCTTCCATGCAACACCGGTCGGGGGCCGGATAACATCCTTTCTTCCAGCATGGGAGGGTATAACGTCAGACCGCTGGGTACTTTCCACCGTAGCCCACGGATACTGCATCGAATTCAACAGTTCCCCAACATACAAACCCCCGAGGGGACGACGCATGTCACCGGAACATCTTGCCATCCTTCTACAAGAAGTACAGCAACTGCTGGAAAAAGGAGCCATAGAGGTCGTGCCTCTATCTCAGGTAACGGAAGGTATTTATTCAGTGTACTTCCTTGTACCCAAAAAGGATCTAACCATGCGCCCTGTATTAGATCTGCGCCCAGCGAACAAGTTTATCAAACCCCAAAAGTTTCGTATGGTGACCCTACAGGAAGTGATCCCACTGCTATCACAGGGAGATTACATGACAACATTGGACATGAAAGATGAATACTTTCATATTTTAATGTTGCCAGCGCACAGAAAATACCTCCGGTTCATGATAGAGGGCAAACACTACCAGTTCAGAGTGCTACCCTTCGGCATAGCATCAGCACCGAGGGTATTCACGAAGGTACTGGCAGTGGCAGCGGCCCACCTGCGCAGGTTGTCCATCCCAGTTTACCCTTACCTCGACGACTGGCTCATAACAGGGGATTCTTACGAAACATGCTTCTCCAATACCCAAAAGACTGTAGACCTTTTGTTCCAGTTGGGCTTCTCCATCAACGAAAAGAAGTCCAGCCTAGACCCCAGCCAAATCAAACAATTCCTAGGGGCTCTAATTCAAACAAAGGACGGCCTCGTCTTCCCCTCCAAAGAGAGGGTCCAAAACATGTTGTTTCAGATCCCTCAATATGTGACCGGTCGAGAGGTGACGGTACGCAAAGCAATGCGCTTGCTAGGCATGATGGCGTTGTGTATTTATTTGGTACCTCACGCGCGCCTGCGCATGCGCCCAATGCAGGAGTGGCTCAACAGCCAGTGGTGTCAGGCCAGCGGACTATGGGACGACCTAGTGGTGGTCTCGCAGGCCTTAGTTCTCTCGCTACGGTGGTGGACAAAAGAAAACCTAGAAAAAGGGAAGCCCTTTGCCACACCCGCGGCGGAAGCCACTCTAACCACAGACGCATCCCTCACAGGATGGGGGGCTCACCTATCCCATCAAACTGCTCACGGAGAGTGGACTCCGAACGTAGCATCCAAACACATCAATCTTCTGGAGCTACTAGCGGTGTTCAAGGCGCTAAAAGCCTTCAAGGAACACCTACAAGGCAAGACAGTGATGGTCCTTACAGACAGCACCACAGCCATGTATTACATCAACAAACAGGGGGGAACCCACTCTCCAGGACTGTCCAAACTGGCCCAAAACATATGGAAGTGGGCTCTCAAACAGAATATGTTCCTTCTGTCACAACATGTACCAGGGGAACTCAATCTGCTGGCAGACAAACTCAGCAGAGATTTCCCCCTGCCCGAAGAGTACGAATGGCGACTGCACGAAGACATCGTCTTCGACGTCTTCACGCAATGGGGGTTCCCAGAAATAGACCTGTTCGCAACCCTGGAGAACTCACAATGCCAAAGTTACGCCTCCAGGTACCCCCAGAACCAATCCAAGGGCAACGGTCTGTCGATTCAATGGTCAGGGAGATTTGTTTACGCTTTTCCCCCCGACTCCCCTTCTCAACAAGGTAGTGCACAAGATGCACCAGGAACAAGTAACCATGATACTGGTGGCTCCAATGTGGGCCCGACAGCCATGGTTCGCTCACTTGATGGAGATGTCTCTATCTCCCCCAGTGAAACTCCCCTGCCCGTACAACATGCTGTCACAAGACAAGGGCAGGACTCTGCATCCATGCCCCCAGAGCATGAAATTAGCAGCCTGGCTCCTGAGATCATAGAATTTGGACATCTACAGCTCCCACAGAGATGCATGGACATCCTCAGGGAAGCCAGAAAACCTAACACTCGCCACTGCTATTCTAGCAAATGGAAGAGATTTGTCATTTGGTGCAGAGCAAAGAGCATCAACCCAATTGACTGCTCTCCCACACATATTATTCTATACCTGACCCATTTATTGGATTCAGGTCTAGTGTTCAATTCCATTAAAGTCCACCTAGCGGCACTTTGCGCATACACCACTTCCCAACTTAGTGTCGTGGTGGAAGATCCCTGTTATAAAGGCCTTCATGGAGGGAGTAAAGAGAATACACCCCCCGATAGCTGACCCAGCTCCCGGATGGGACCTTAACGTGGTACTTACCAAACTCATGGGCTCACCATTTGAACCCATGCACAAAGCCACTCTTAAAGATCTCACTCTTAAGACTGCTTTTCTAATAGCTATCACCTCCATCAGGAGAGTAAGTGAACTACAGGCTCTTTCTGTTCTAGACCCCTTTGTTACAGTTCACAAAGATAAAGTGGTTCTACGCACTCACCCAAGGTTTGCTCCAAAATTCATCTCAAAATTCCATGTAAACCAGTCTATAGAACTACCAGCGTTCTTTCAAAATCCTTCCAACTTCGGAGAAAGGACTCTGCACACACTAGATGTGCGCAGAGCAGTCATGTTCTACATGGAAAGAACCAGACCACTGAGGAAGACTAATCAGTTCTTCGTCTCGGTGGCAGCAGGAAGAGAAGGGGATGCAGTTTCAAAGTCCACTATTTCTAGATGGATTGTTCAATGCATCACTCTCTGCTATACTCTTGCTAAGAAAGAACTGCCCTTTAGGCCAAGAGCACATTCTACTCGAGGCACGGGGGCGTCCATAGCTTTCATTGCAAATGTTCCCCTTGAGTCCATCTGCAAAGCGGCTACCTGGAGTTTTGTGCACACCTTTACAAAACACTACTCTCTAGATGCACACTCTAGATCTGACTCCCAGGTGGGACAGGCAGTATTAAGACATCTTTTCTCTACTGTTCCTTCTCATAACCCACCGCCAACTCCGGGTACTGCTCGCTAGTCTATGCACAGCATGTGATTCTAAGCAGATTAACAAACATCAGAAGACAATGCATTACTTACCGTAAAAGCATTTCTGATGGTTGTATCTGCTTAGATTCACATGCGCCCACCCTTCCTCCCCGCTTGGATGGAAGGAACATAGACATCTTTCTATATTTCTCTCTTTTCTGTACTCACTCACGTCTAGAAGGCTCCCTCAGGGCAGAAAAATACAAACAGAGGGACCTCGACGCGTGAGGGATTGTGGGTACAACACACGTCACTATAGGGATAGTGTTACAGACACGCCTTGTCGACGTCCCTTTTTCGACTACGAAAAACAAAATGCAATACTCCGCAGTGACCACTGGATGTCGGACCTATGCACAGCATGTGAATCTAAGCAGATACAACCATCAGAAATGCTTTTACGGTAAGTAATGCATTGTCATGCGGGACACTTCATGCTCTCCCTCTGAGAATGTCATACATTGTCTCGATGGCCATATCTGGTTCCTCTGATAACTCTTCCACAGACCATCTGTCCAACACCAGTTTAATAATTCTAGTATGGGTAATGTGTTGGCCTGCATGCACTCCGGCTCGGCTTGCATATTTAAGTTGATTTCCAAACAGCTGTTGGCGAGTTTAATTCTCGAGATTGCACCTAAAGCTACAACCTACAGGAGAAATCCTGAAAGTGCGGCCCAAAGATCAGACAGGGCAGAGTCTTTGTTCATTTTGCAGTGATTCAGTAAAGCAAACTCAAAAGCATATTGTAATCATATGTCCATTGCAAGAACAGCGAGTATTCTACCTACGACGCTTTGTAAAAAGCGATTGGTGTATGAATATGTAAGATTTTTGGGAGCGTTAATCCTCGGGTCACAAAACATTTCTAACCCTTGATGTTTTAAGAATGTTAGTCATGTTTTTTTTGTCTGTATTACAAAGGTGAAAAGGAATGTGGAAATTGTCATTAGAATTTGAGTTATGAGCTGATGTTTTGGACTCTGGGATTGCTTATATAAATGTATAATTTATTTTTCTCCAGCATGTGGTCTGGCATCGATTCAAATGCTCATGAATATTCCCCATCGTTAGGCTGGGAGTCCTTGGTAAAAGAAAAGTCTTTCTCCTATAAACCAATCATTGAGCTCTGGGTCATACTGCATCCAGCCAATGACAGCCCTCTCGCTAAGCCCCTCCTCTGGCAGCCATCTTCAGATATTTACTGTACGTTCAAGTGTTGGGAGTCATCGCGTTTCGCTCTTCGAGGTTTGCTTTTTTTTTTTTTGCGTTTTTTGCTAGGAAAACTGTTTTCAGATCTATCGAGCCTGTGTGCTCCATTGTTTAACCTTCCGATCAACAGGGACCCATTTGTTTCAGCCTTTTCATCGCTTCTCAAGGGCAGAAATCATTGAGTAGTGTTCTTGGAAACTTCCAGATGTCTTCAGGCCTACACCGCCCTGGACCATGTCAGAGGAAAAGTCTCTCTGGGCTGTGCTCCAGCTGCAGTTTGAGGAATGTCTTTAAGCACGACAAGCATTCCCAGTGCCTGTACTGTCTACACATCCACAAGGACGAAGATTGTGAGATCTGCTGTGGCTTCACCAAGTGCACGATGACGGATCGGCACGCCCGGTTGGCGGAGAGGCTCAAGACCAGGGCCTCTTCCCCAGCCTCTACCCCGGGTGATTCATGCATGTCCCTTCTGGATCCAGCCAACCTGAGCGGGCTCTTAAGTCCTTAGAGGGTGCTCCACCCGCGGGGCCCAATACAAGGCCAAGCACTGCAAGCCCGCTGTCGTCGGGGTCGCTGAATAAGCAGGTCCCGTGATTGGCAGGGTGCGTTCATCTCCATCAGCCTCGCTCTCCAGCTACCGCTCCAGCTCTTCATCCAAGAGGAAGTAGATGACCCCGGGGAAGCTGCAGGAGCCTACAGAGAAGGCCAGGCAGGGCAAGGTGTCCTAACTGCCCGTGGAGAAGGCCAAAATGGCCGACCTGCCCGTGAAGATCCAGGTGATCCAGACCAAGCCATCCTCCTCATTTGAGATGGTGGTGGCCTCACTGTCCAAGGCAAAAGGGACGGACCCCTCCCAGGGTACCCCGACAACAGAGTGTCTCTCCCTGCCAGGCTAGAGTCTTCGTTCAAGCCTATTGAAAAGACTCTGGAGAAGACCATGCTGGAGCTCAGCCTGGGACTGACCCCTCAGGACCCGACGAAGACGGACATTTCTTTGTCCGACGAGGAGTAACTGCGTGCCGCCCATACCGTCCACGATGATGACAGTAACGACGAAGGGGACGTCGAGAGGGCACCCGCATGCGACGTAGATACCACCGAAGGGAACTACATGGGCGCTGGGCCCAGCAACCCTATCCCCCAAGGTCCCCCGAGAGACCTATTGCAAGATATCCTCTCTACGCCACACACACTGGTGTCGGAGATTCAGAGGAGTTTGCTGATGACCCCCGCCAGCGGCACTGCCGGTGACCCTGTTGACACCAGTTTTAGGCAGAATCCTGTGCAGTGCCCTTAGGGACCACTACACACAATTAAGACCACAGGTGTGGCAATACAAGTTTTACCTCTTGGTACAAGCCCGTACTATTATGTCAGTGGTAGCAGTGGCGGAGCAGCCAGGCTTATTTCAAGAGTATATGAGCAGTAGCAGAGATTACACAAAGGGACCACAATCACTGTGACTAAATCAAACACTGACTCAAGGTTTCAGGTAAAAAAATATGTAAATTTATTTTTTAACCATTCGTTATAAACACAACACTTCTATTAAACTCAAAAAACCACACGTTAAATATACTACAACTAACCAATTCACTTTGTACAGGAAGTCTCAAGGTAAGTACCCTGTGTTTGAATGAACCGGTGTTATGAACAAAACATGTTACTGTGAATACGATTGCGATCACTTTTTGACAGTTCGGTCTACTAAATAAACGCTTATCCGTGACATGAAATGCTACCGGGGCAAAAACACACTTAGCACCTGAGATACCCAGAGGGAGTTGGAGGCAAAAATCACAGGCAATCATTTGGTTAGGCAGGCAGAATCAAGAAACGCTCAAAGACAGGAGTCAAAAGTCAAGTGCCGGAGAGCCAGGTTCGAGAGACACCGGGGCCTGTTGCCGAAGATCACACAGACGGTTCACGATTCAACGTAGCCAAAAGTACTTCGATATTGTCAATGTTCGGAAACAAAAGTTATAAGGAGGGAAGACAAGGGCAAGCCTTGGAAATGAAGAAAAGGAAATCACCCAGTTTCCTCAAGTAGAGCACAGTACCCTTGTTCCAATGGTGCAGCTGGTGCCCTGGCAGTTGTTCCTGTTGGTTTCCTGCAGACCCACGATTCCTGGAGCTTCGTTGTGAAGGAGGACGTCTGAAGGGGGTCTGCACCACACAGGGATGAAGCCAGCAGCAGATACGAGGAATAAAAGGTGCGTTCCTTAAAAACAGGAGAGGCTCTTCAAGTGGCTATCCGGACCACTACAGCAGTGTGTAGCGATTTCGACCAAGGAAGAGGATCCTCTGGCTGTGGAAGATGAGCTAGTTATCCCCACCAGGCTCAAGGGAAGAATACTCCGGACTGGATCTTCTCTGAGTCATTGAAGGGAAGATAGTTCAGGACTGCAGCAGGGATTCACCGGGACGGGGTAGTTGCAGCAGCCATTCTCTCCTCTTCTCTTCAGTTCCTTGTAGTTCCAGAGGCGACTCTCTGACTTCTAGCCCGAGAGACCTGCCTTTTATGCGAAAAACCCCCATTCACACAGCCTGGCTGTCAATCACGCAGCAGGGGGGTTGTCCAGCCCGGACAACTACCCTGGCGAATCATGACAAAGTGCAGCTTGGGTTTCCTAGGATACCTTGTGCAGGGGGTGACTACACCTCTCCCTCACATTCAGCCCACCTAGACACCCAGGCACCTTTTAAGCCTGCCAAAAGACAGTGAACAAAGAAGGCGAACCTAGTTTTCTGCGCAAAGTAAGACACAAGAAGGACTTTAACAAAAATAAATGGCGAATAAACCCAACCGGAGCCAAAAGAAAGACGATTTGGTCAAGCGGGTTTATGTTCGAGGCTAATATAATAGCCAAGAACAGTACCACGTTTATCTAATATAATCGCGGTAGAAAAGTTAGGGTAGATACCACTGCCACCAGCCAAGTCTAAATTTTAAAAGAGCGAAACAATGCTCTAGGAGTTACAGATAAAAAGGGGTACGATTTAACCCTTTCCAGTATTCCATGGAAGATGGGGTGAAGTGGATCTGTGGTAGAATGACTAAAGTTAATGGTAACTTTACCCTTTTCTGGGGGATGGTCGTCGCCTCAGAAATGGAGTCGAGGGAAGTCTCAAAGACAACCCAGTGCCACAGCACTGAAGGTGCTGTGTGGCACACAAAGGGGGCTGCTGAAGTGGTGTACTTCAGAGTCCACAATCACAAAAACAGGTAGAAACACATAGCAAAACACAGGTAAGAGTGGGGAAAAAGCTCTCTTACTAAGTGGAAACAAATAAACTCCAGAAGTCCAGCAAAGCTGCTGGGGGACTCACTAGGTGAGGGAAATAAGCCACCATAGATGAGAATTCTCCCTAACAACCGGGGCAGCCACCGAGAAGAGGAAGGGAAGACACATTACACTTAAATTCCAACAGTCAGTCCCCCTCCTCCACCGATTGCCTCATCCCCCCCCTTCTCCCCAGAGGGACTGGGACGGACACAGCAATGACTGATAAAGACGATGACGCAGGACTGTGAAGACCCTGCATCACCGGCACTGAGAGCCTCTCCACTGGACGAGGTGGGATCCTTTCATTCCACGATTGCCTGGGCGTCGGAGCTCTTCCCGCTCACCCCGGAGGAGGGCTTCCTGTACCAACACCGGGAGGCGAAGAGAAAGACTATCCTGTTGGTACCACTCCTGGACGACGTCTAGGACGAGGGGCTGGCACTGCTGAAGAACTCTGCTTCAGCTCCAGCCAAGAGAGACCGGCTTGAGAAAAAGTACTGCGTGCCGGAGTATTTGTCCAAGTGCCTTTGATCTCAACCGTCACCGGAATCGGTAGTCCCACTACTGGATTTCTTCCCCGATGACGAACTGGTTGAGGCTTTGGAGTTCCTTCAGGAAGGCGAGGTGGTGTCGGACCACGCCATCACGGTTGCATTGGGCATTGCGGACACAGGTTTCTGCCAGATGGGCAACGGGGTCAGCCTTTGCCGTTGCGGCTGGCTCAAGGCCACACACTTCATGCAGGAGGTCCAGGCGAGGGTCCTGGACATTCCGTTAGACGGAGACAACCTGTTCGGCAAGACTGTCAATGAATCCCTCCAGGCCATCAAGGCCCACACGGAAACAGCTCGTGCCTTGGGCACCCTGCAGCAACAGAGGCAGTCTTTTCATTCATCAGGAGGAAAGTCTGGCAGGTCGTCTAAGGGTTTCGGCGGGATTCTTCCGCTTAATGCGAACCCTCCCGATCCTTGACCCAGGAGGCCAAAAGGGGTCGCTCCAGGGCCTTTGGAGGTGACCGTCGTCATGCAGGCTCCCAGGGAAGCACCCCCTCTGCCAAGAAGGACTGAACCGGCCAAGACGTCAAGCCCCCACTGCTGCACCCCGGTGGGAGGCAGGCTGGCTAACTTCGTCAGCGTGTGGGAGACCATCTCCACTGACCGATGAGCGCTGGACGCTCTCGTCAAAGGACACACCTTAGAATTTCAACCAAAGTGTCTTCGGATTCCACCGGTGGCCCGGCAGGAACAACACAACCCTCAGCTGCTGATCGAGGTTCGGGCCATGTTAAGAAAAGGGGCGATAGAGCTGGTTCCAAAGTGACTCGAAGGCTCCATATCTGGGCCAGATCAAAGGAGATGGCTGTCAAACACACAGCGAAAACCATACAACTGCTGACGAACCGGCTTCATCGGGAACTATACAAAATCCTCCTTGACTCCATTGCATGACGTGCTGTTGCTGCGATCCAGGTTCGACAGTGTCCTGCCTGGTGTCACCGTCTGAGGAGAGGATATATGCCATCTTAGGCAAAGTGCAACGACTGTTAGCACTGAGGGTCGCCACGGGGAGGACCATCAAGTCTCTTCTCGGCATGATGTCGTCATGCATATACCTGATTCAACTGTGCAGGTTGCGGATGCGCCCTCTGCAGGAGTTCCTCGGTGCCCGTTGGATCCAGGTGTCCGGAGGCTTCCAGGACAGGATCGCACTTGACGAGAGTTCTGTCGGGCGATGATGTGGTGGGGCGTGCGCACCAATATACCTGGAGGCACGGATTTCCAGCGCCCCCCCGTACCAGGAGACGGTCATGACGGACGCTTCCCTGGGCGGATGGGGAGCCCACACCGGATGTCTTCACGCCAGAGGCCTGTGGCTGCTGGAGGAGAAGACACTACACATCAACATCCTGAAACTACAATCCGTGTTTTGGGCCCTCAAATACTTTCTACCGTCCCTCAAGGGCAAAGTGGTGAGGGTCTTCAGACAATACCACCACAATGTTTTACATCCGGAAACAGGGGGGGCTCCAGATCCCCAGCACTCTCCAGAGAGGTGTAGGACTTGTGCCATTGGGCCGTCGCACAGGGGATGTTCCTCATTCAGTTTCACCTGCCAGGAGTAAAGAACACCATCACCGACTTTTAGGCAAGATTGTATGCAGTACCCTTTGGGTGCACTAAAACAAACCTGACCTGGCAATAGGAAACCCAACCTTTGGTATAAGCCTGTACTACACAGGTTGGTAGCGTGTTGAGCAGCCTGCCCTATCTCAAGAGGAGTCAATGTGAGCTGTAGTGGAGTTACACAGATATTCAGTGACAAGAATTCAAATAAACACTTACACTCAAGGTTTCTTGAATAAACAATTATTAATTTATCAGTCAGTTAGAATAGGCCTTCTTCAGAAGGGTGCAATATAAAAGCAACACACAAATACACTTCAAAAACGACACGCTTTTAGTTTCTAAATCATTAAAGCGTAAAGTGGGGCAGAAAGTGATCTGCGGTGCCTGCGTGAACCTCTGAGGCCCTGCAAGCTTTTCTTCATTTCCATCTTCTGTGGGCGTGTCTATTGTGGCTGGACTGACTCGCCGTTACAAAAACCCCATTCCGCCGCGGAATGCGGAGCGGAAAGTGGGGCAGAAAGTGATCTGCAGTGATCCTGTGACTCGAGGGAGTCGTGTGAGCCAAGACCTGCAGACCACCAGGAAGATGCGTACGGACGTGTGCAATAGGTATCTTCTGAAACAGCCACGAAGATCTTTTCTCCAAATCTGGCCTCATTTCTGGGATGAATTCAAGTTCTGCACAAGGAGCTCCTCCGAGTGCAGAGGACACGGAGGGGTGGCGCCTGCGGAGCCATCGCCACCCCCAGCCTGGTTCTCCGTCTGGGGGCCGGAAACCTGTGATCCCTGCCGCCACCCCCTCAACTCCCCCGTGCCGACAGCGATGCCGCTGCAGCCGGTCTAGGATAACTCTGCCTCCCCGCGGACAGCAGCCGACCGAGTAGGCAGTACATCAGGTGAGGAGCTAGCGGGGGCATGGGACGGAGCGGCCGAATCCGGCGTGGCGGCTTTGGGTTGCCCTCCCAGAAACTGTATGCCCTCTCTGAAATCCGGCATATTACAAGTTGACCAATCCACACTGTCACTTGATCAACTAACGAGAAAAGCGTGCGACAACAAAGAACGTGATGAGTTATTATCACGTGAACGACACATCTCAACGCACAGGAGCCAAGTTGGAAACGATGAGTATGGAGAAGATCCAGCTATACCCACTCAAATAAGTGCAAGTGAGATCCTGGGCCCTAACAACAATAGTAACAACAGACCCAGACAACCTAAAATTCCAGAAACTAAATCGAGGCCAACAAACCAGCTGGGCCTCGTGGAAATCTTGATTGACGAAAAATTAACGGCTGTCCTGAGTTTTTCACCAGAGGGGAAGAGTGCTGGCAAAACCCCAAATTTACAGCCTCCTGATTTGCAAAACTGTATTTCCTCGGTTACAGTACAGACAATCATCCATTCTGAGCCTTGCAACAAATTATCTTTGGATGATTTTTCGATCAACACTACATTTGGGGCACCTCACAGAAGAACACCTGAAAACGATACGGAATTGGGGAACTCTACTACGAAAGATCTGCCATCCCCCCTGTCAATACGCAAACCGAGAAAGTACTTCAACTTAAATCTGGAAAGGAGAAGACATCACAACTTCATTTGGGGAATAAGCGGGGAGGCCGCCTCTCATTGGATGGACGCCAAAAACCCCAAATTGCCAGCGCTCCACGCTCAAGGAAGACCGGAAGTGCCAGACTAAAGACTTTCAGTGTACCTCCGATATCGACAGCGCTAAAGAACTTCTTTAAAAAACAATGTAAAAGAAAGTTCGACTCACCAGCAAACTGTCTGATGCTGAAATGTTGGAGGCAGTTCAGGATTCCCCTTTAATCAAAGCTATGAAACTGGATCTTCAGACATCCTTAAACGTTGTGCCTCAGGTCTTACAAGTTCCTCTCTCAGTAGAAGTAAGCCCCGCTGAACCTTGTAATGGTACACTTTGTGGTGCAGGAAACATTTTAGAAGGGAGGGAGACAAACGGCAACACCCAGTTGCCCTTGAGAAAACTGCCCCAACTAGCTCCGGACAGTGCAACCAATCAAGGCTTGAGAACAGATCAGTTATTTCGACCGCAAAGCAGAGCGCTACTGAAAGACCCAGCTTTGCGGGATAACTCGGACGTGCAGTCTGAGCTAACGCAAAAACCCGATGTCTGAGAAGTTTTTTAACCTGATCTAATGGACGAGCTGCGTCCATTACCGAGCAAAACTGCAAAAGTTCGAGACATCGTTATTTGAGAATAATGAATTCCATTCAAAATGATTTACAGCGGAAACAGATTACCCAAAGCCTGCGGCAACGGGAAGAGACTCGGGGTTTGAGAAGACCCCTCTTTTCCTCTTTTCTTCCTTTAAGATCTTCAGTCCCCCACCACGAAGGCACTAGACAGGCTTTAATACCAAAACTACCTTTATGTCAAACCCTCTTGGTGTTCCAATTGCAAGAGATTACCCATCAAAAAAACCTGATTTAAAGACAATTATGTCAACAGTAACCATCGCCTTAGCACCTTTCAGTAAACTTTGAGGTAATCAACGATTCTTTAAAAGATCAAACGACGGTGATTGCAATGATGCATGCAAAGCTCATTTTTTTGTAAGGATATATTACTGCAACGGAGCAAAAATCGGCAGAGTACAAATCTCAATTCGAACAAAAAATATCTGATCTCAAGAGTACCCAAAACCAGCGGTCTTTAACACAAAATGTGACTTCGACAGTACTAGTCCCTAATGTGCACTCTTTACCAGCAACAGACATCACTATTCCAAATCTGTTTAAACCTAGACCGATTTCTAGACGTATTCAATTGAATGGAAATCGAGAGGTAGACTAAAACTCCTCAAAAGTCAGGTACAAGATCTGGCCTATCGACCAAGTCCAACAAGAAAGATGCAGCTACTGCGACTCACAATTTAAAATCGAAGGAATTAGCAGCCTCAGCAAGAAGACCAATTCCCGCCCTGGTGAAACCAACGCTGGAGGGTCCACTGCTCACTTTGACACACAACCATTCTTTGACGGCAGCCAATAGATTCAGAACTTCTTCAAACTCGGATTCGGAGATTGTTAATTTGGCGATTTCACCAATCGCAGTGCAAGATTTTATGTAAAGGGAAGATCTTATGAACCTAACAGTCCATTTGGATCTAAGTGATTCCAATCAAGATCGGATTCCACCATCTGTCAAATTGAATGGCCCAAAGGACCCGAATGAACAAACATCTCAACCTCTGAAATTGAAGACAATCCTGAAGGTCTTCGTAAGGGTTCCTTAAATAGGAAGACCCAAAAACCGACATCAAGTAATGGGGAATCACCAAGAGTAAGCGCCCTTCGTAGACAACTAGTGCCCAAAGATGGAACTCCAGAACGAGTGGCATCATTAAACTGCACAATCCTGAATAAGATTCATAGAAATGAAACCGACTCCACTCTGATAGACTCAACCCACCCCTTCTGGTTCAAAAGCTTCTCCTACAGATTTGCAGGCTAAAACATTTCCAACCTAAGCAAACTCTCGATAAAGACTCCACCAGTCAAAAGCTGACGAATGTTTAAGTTGGAGCAAATCCACTCCTCAAGGGAGGAATTTGTCCTAAATCGAAGGACTGTTCTTAGCCTTCTCGTAAAAATTACCAATCTAAGATCGCTGAAAACTGAGGATTTCACACTGATTGAACCTTACCATTGTGATCACAAAGCAAAAGTGTATCTACACATTAAATCTAAGGCGATTCAAACTCTTCACTCTGAGATTTACAGCGATCTACAAACCAGAGGCTTTAGGTTAACGGAATTGGAAAATCGAGAACCGGAAAAAAACTAAGGATCCAAGGAAAGACCTGCTGAAAAAAGAATGGTCCACTATGTTTCTCGCACAGTGGATATATATAAAAACTACAGAGCGGGCAAATATATCAAGAGATAAATTCTCTTGCAACGAAAATCAAGATCAGGACCAAAGAGTGACTACTAGATCCTTTATTAGATCTGAAAAACAAAACAAAAGGTCCGTTTCTGTAGATAAATCTCCCTTATTTCAAGATCGAAACACCAATTCTAGTACTACCTGTAGGAAGTCTAGAACGCTGACACGAAGCAGCAAGACAGAAAGAAATCGTCTTCATCGATGACTTCATGAAGTGAAGATCAACCGTCTGGTCCACGCAGAGGCATTTGGTCTTGGCTGCCGAAAGCCTTGCAGAAACAAACAAGGAAGTAGCAACCACGGTTGCCGTCTCCAGGGAGCGGGGTGGAACAGTATAGCATATTTGCCAATCAGCCACCAGCCCCGTTGAAGATGGGCTCCTGGACTACTAGAGGCCATCACCACTTAACTCTGCCAGGAGGCTTCGACCTTGGAACTTTTGTTATCTTATGTCTCCAAGAGACATGGCTCATGGACAAACCAGTACTAGACGGTTATGAAATCCCGTTTGCTCCAGCAACCAAAGGCCCGTTTGGGAGACCCTCATCACGCTTGCTCCTGGCAATAAGATCAGGGTCTGGGATCACTACTGAAAAAAAATCTCTGAATCACACAGCCATTTGGCGACCCTCCTTTCTTGGAGCAACGGCGAAAGTCCTTCAAAAAAGCCGATAAAGATGCACTTCGCTATTGTAATTCTCTATTGGAATCCTCAGAGAATAACAGTGGAAGTATTCTGTTCACTAGTGACTAAAATAATTGAGGATTTTCCTACAGTCCATCAGACTTCCAACATTGTTGTTTGCGGGGACTTAAACGCAAAATGTCCTACTTCTGACGAGACGTCCCCACAAACTGTTCCAGGTCTGCAGGTTGATGAGAGAGGCAAGGCCTGGATAAGAACAATGGACTAAGGAAATTTCCACAATGCTTCTAGGATCAGCAAAGTTGTTCCCCGAATTCCAACTTGGGAGAGAGGAGCATATTCGGCCACATTGGACTACATCTTTGTCTCGGAGAGCCTACTACCTTTTATTTCCACCTTTGAAGTGTGTCGAACAGATAAGTGACCACAACCTTCTTGCTATGTCATGGCTGCTAAGCTCCCCCAACTGTCCTGCCTGGAGCTATTCTGTCGTTCCTGATCAGCAGCAAAGTCGTCTGCGACTTACTTCTGCCACTATAGTGGAACTGCATGACAATTACACCATCCAATCCAGTTCAATCATTGGTGAAGGTGAGTTGGGTTTGGTGGATTATCAACCGCTCTTACTCATATATTGTCGAAAGTCCACACCAACATCAAACAAAGGCCCCCTTCCTAAACACAGTTACAATAGACTATTGGTGGACCAAAGGAAGACCTGGAGAAAACTTAAGTGTTAAAAAAAAATCCCCCACTCCGGAAGCAAAAGCGCAACTGACGACCGAATCAAAAAGGTATAAATCATGGGTAAAGTTCCATTGTCTTTCCCTGTACCAGCAAGACTGTGAACAAATGCTTTGGATCGTCAGAAATAAGAAGACAAAGGAATTCTGGAAAATGATTAGACCTGGAAGGTCGACTGTTGACGAACATTTGGCTAACTCAGTGACGGAGGATAAGTGGGTCAACCACTTTTCGTCCCTTTTTGCCTCCATTGAATCTCCCACGCAGCTTTTTAGCGACGACACGAGTCAGGCTCCCTGGATTGATCTGGCAGATTCTGAAGACATTAGGAAAGTGATCAAGAACTTGAAACCATCTAGAGCTCCGGGCCCGGACGGATTAACTAATTTAGATCTGATGTTACATCCGGAGTTGTGGTTACCTTTTATCATCGAGGATTTTGTCCGGTGCCGTGATTCGGAAAAAAATCCCTACTTCACGGACGACGGCGGTAGTTGTACCTATCTTTAAGAAAGGTAATCGAGAAGATCCTAACTACCGACCAATGGCCCTACTGGCTACAATCGGAAAGGTTTTTGCCTCGCTCCTCCTTGTCAAATTTCAGACATGGGCAAAAACGTCGTCCTGCGCCAATCCTTTTCAAACAGGGTTCCGGAAGGGCACACATACTGTAGTAAACATTCTGCTTCTAAGCATTCTGAAAAACAAGGTCCGAGCTGGGGCCCCTAGGGTGTTCCTTGCATTTGAGGATTTAACACAGGCCTTTGACCGGGTAGACTGAGCAAAACTCTGGTAGAAACTTAAAAGCTGGAAATGCCCTTTGACGATTTTGGGCCCCCTAAAGGCCCTCCACACTGACACAAATATGCGGGTACGCTTAAGTCGACAATGTGGATTATCGGCTGAAATTCCATCATTCAGGGGCGTCAACAGGGCTGTCCTCTGGCGCCCGCCCTGTTTATCGCCTTTTTAGGCGATTATAAAGAGTCCACAGCAAAAACTCGGTGTTTCCCTCCGAAGATCGGCGACACACCAATATCGCGACTACTATACGCCGACGATTTAATCTTAATGGACCAGACTCCAGTTGGCCTCCAACGGCAGTTAGATGCTTTACTTTTATACACCAAGCAGAATAACTTGGAGATAAATATAAGTAAGACAAAAATCCTAACCTTGGAGAAAGCCCGGAAAAAGAACTCTAAATCGTTGTGGTTCCTGGAGGGAACAAAAATCGAAACCGTGACCGAATTTAAATATTTGGGGATCATTATTGATTATTCAAAAACTGATATCCAAATGCAGGCAGCTCTTTGGGTCAAAATTCAAAACTTGATGACACAAGTAAAAGCACTAGATAAAAAGTTCAGGCGATGATTTTCATTACTCCCTTCAATTCTACCAAACAAGTTATTCCGGCAATCGTGTATGGAATGGATGCCAGTCTAACAAACCCGGATGCCTTGTGGCCGAAACTGGAGAGCTACCTATGGCGTACAGTTTTGGATTTCCCAAATTCAGTATCTATTTCAGCACTTTGCCGGGAATTAGGCCTCCTCTCGTTGGCAGAAATGGTAGACCACAACAAAATGCAATTGTACAGAAAGTTGTTGTGCCCTGATAGCTCGCAGATATACCGATTACCAGCCCAGGAAGCCTGCAAAGGGACCTGCCAGGTGTTAAACCAGTGGATAGAAGAAAGGAGACAATGGCTAGACAGTCTAGCATGTACATAAGAAACCCCTATCTAAGTCCCCACAGAGTAAAGAGTAAGATGGACGTGCCGGGCTCGATCAAGACTTCAGAAAAGGCCGCATCCAACAAACTATTGGTCCACGTTCTCCAATAAAAAAAGAAAAAATGGTCTATGTGGTAAACTTCCCTGACATAGGTTTAAGAAGTTTCTTTATACGAGCACGCTTAAACCTTTTGCACACATGAGATTTTGGCTATTAGATCCGCTTCAATAACTTGTACATGTAGATTGTGGAAAGATATAAACCAGTTGGAATCGGTGCACCACCTTTTGATGCAGTGTCCGGCCATTCGGGAAGTTAGAGCAGCATACCTTCTTCCACTGTTTTCAGACAGCAACATGCGAGAGGAAGACGCCTGGGGGGGGTCGGGGCGCCTTATTTCGGGTGACAACACTCGATGGACAATTGCTGCAGCAAAAACTTTAAAAGCAGCAATGGACAGGATCAGCAAAGTATAAGTAATACTGAGAATCTGTGAAAAAGAGAACTGCTCTCCTTTCTTCTTAAACGTGAAAAAATGGAGTATTATCTTTTTTCTTGTAAAAGCCCAAGTTGGCTATATGCACTGTAAATAAAATTAAAAAATAATTAAAAAAAAAATCAGTAAAGACCATTTTGGGATGGCCCACAGTCACAACCTACACCCTCGGGTGACTTCAATAGTTAGGGTACTGGGGACATTAAGATCTTACTGTTTGCATTTGGAAGCTGGTCAAAGAAAAGATTATTAGCACAAACAAGGGATCACAAATATTCTTAAGCAGGCAAATACTTTTGGATCCCCTAAGCAGAGTCATTCAGTGTTACAGGTTAGGCCAAAGTCAATTGGCAAAAGTCTATATGGACTAAAGCACTTCTGGGTAGGTAAGTAGAAAAGTCTTTGCACATTGTTTTAGAAGTCTTTGAAGAACAGAAGAATCAAATGTAGGGCCACAAGCTGTTTAGACTTGTGAGTAGTAGAAGATGCCAGCAACTCTACAATAAGAGGTAAGTTCTCAGACTTTACAGTACCTTTGGATTGAAGAAAAAGTGCAGCAGTTGACTTCTGCAGCGCTGCACAGGAACAGATCTCACTGTTCCATGGCTTCAGTAGTTGGGGACAAGAGGGAGGACTTCTGGGGACTCCTGCACTGCAATGGGACAGTTACCACTCGCAACCGGCAATCTTCAAACAAGTGGCACTTTGGTGTTTCAGCTCCTCGCGGCTACCGCAAATAGCAACACCATGGTTTCTGGAGTCCGGAGGATCTTCCTGGAGCACTTAGCCAACTTAAAAGCAACGCACACAATCTGGTGTTCCTCTCCCTGGCGTTTCGGTTTCCAGCAGCAACTTTGTGGAAATGCAACCAGCTCTGAGAGAATGACCAGGTGGCTTACTTTGGAGTTGATTGGTCCCACCAACTCAAGGGGGGAAATCGTCCTTGCAGGGGCTTCTCTGTACGAATTTGGCGTTTCAGCACAGCAGTAGGGCTTCACCCGGGCAAATCAATGCTCCAGGAGTTTCAGCAGGCGTCCTCTTCAAGTTCTTCTTCGGTTCCTTCGTCCAATGGTCGACTCTACCTTCCAAGCCAAAAGCCTAGTCTTATTCAGTTCTCTCCCATTCATTCCAGCCTAGCTGTCAGTCACCCAGCAGTGTGGCTGTCCTTGCCGGACAGGCAAGCCGGCCAATCATCAGATTGCATTTGGGTCTTCTAGGAGACTAAGCACAGGGAGTTTCGGGTACCTCCCTCACTTCCTGCCCCCACCAGACACCCTGGAGCCACAGGCAGGCTTCAATCGTTAATCCTGCCAAAGGCATGTTAGGCAGAAACCTGTGCAGTTCCCTTAGGGACCATTGCAAAAGGTTTGACTACAGGTGTTGGCAGTAAACCCAATTGGTAGTAGTCTGCACCACCCAGATTTACCTGCTAGCTGTGGCTGAGCAGTCAGACTTCTCTCAAGAAGAGTTAGGCACTATATAGAGTATAGACATTGGGTACAAAAATACAGTAGCACAAGCAAACACTGACCAGAGCTTCGGTATAAAAGTATAGAATTATTTATTTAAAAACTCTTGTAAAAATACACTGGCACTAATATGTCAAGCAAGTTCAAACAGTCACTAGAAATATATACACCTCCCTGATTAATTATTCGACAAGTCTTAGGAAAAGAACACCACTTATCAACAGAGTTGAGCGCTTAACCAAGATGGCACGCCAATAATTATTTAAAAAGGGAGGGAAAAGGCAGAATTGGGAAAGTGCACAATACAACACTTTTAAAAGAACCACAGCAAGTCAAGAAAGGCAGAGTCTCCTGTAGAGCAAAAAAGTTCATAGGCCAGGCTCTCTTGGAGAGAGCACGGTGGAATGTGCCCAAGATCAAACAGTTGAAGTACACTTAAAGTCTTTGCAGATAGTTCAAAAGGAGTTGGATCAGTTCAGAAAAGTTAGTTACCAGGTCCCAGGTTACCCCAGGATAGAGAGTCCATGATTTACGGGACACCTTGAACAGTCTGTTGCAAGGGAGACCAGGCGGGACACAGTACCTGAAATGGTGAGAAAGCTCCAGCCGGGGCAGTTGTTCCTGGCAGCGGGTGCAAGTCGGTGCACTGCCAGGGAAGAAACCAGCCGCGGAGTTTCCCGGTTAAAAGGTATTACCCTTTTATTCGCGGTAGTGGTGAAGCGTGGCTATCCAGCCGCCAGGGTGCTTGGCACGGGCGATTCGACCACGAGACGATCCAGGAAGGCGAAAAGAGGCGAACTGGTTAACCCCACCAGTTCAAAGGAAGAAGACTCTCCAGGAAGAAGGTCTTCTCTGTCGTTGGGAAGTGGTGAGTCGGTTCAGCAGGGCTCCACCGGTGGTGTCGTCGTTGCAGGTCGGCTCAGCTTCTCCCTCTTCGGATTCTTTAGGTCCTGTGGCGACCTCTGAAGTTCCAGTCCCCAAAGCCCTGCTTTTATGCAGAAAACCCCCATTCATCAGTCCTAGCTGTCACTCAAAACATGCTAAGTGGTGAGCCAGGCGGCTCACCACTGGGCCAATCGCACAAGAGGGTGACTGGAGTTGCCGAGGCAACTCAGTCCAGGGTGCCTATTCCCCCCCTTCCCACACATCCTGTAGACCCAGACAGAGTGGCACCACTTTTGGAGGCTTCCTTGTAGAAGCCCGCCAAAAGTGGAACAAAGGGCTCGACTTGGGTTGGAGTTACAGAAGCAAACACAAACACCATTTTAAAACCAAGTCCTGGCAAGAAGACCCAACCGGGGAATAAATATTAAATAAATAACCCGGCGCCATCTTTAACATTGCACCACAAAAGTGGTGCGTTTAAAGTGAATGGGAAAATCCCATAGGAAATATTCTGGTGGAATATTTTGCGTGGTAACCACTGCCACCAGCCCGAAACTCGACGAGGGGGGACTGCACAGTGCCCCCTCGAAAAACAGACCCTGGGGCAATCTAATTACCCCTACCAGTACTTCCACAATATGATGGTTTGTACTGGTGGTTCTGTTCCCAATTTAAGACTAGTAAAGTCAATGGTGACTTTACATGTCCTGGGAGACCGTAGTCAGTCCTAGGGTATGGAGTCTGTTTGGGGGGTCACTGACACCCCTGTGTTACTGCACTGAGGGTGCTGTGTAACACACTTACCAAAAACACATGAAACCCTATGGAGTAAAAGACCCCATAGCCCATAAAACACATTACAAAGTCAAAGGACATTCTCAAATCATGCCTAAGAGTGGAAGAAAGAGTCTCACTCTGAGCAGGAGAAAAAAATAAACCCCAGAAATCCAGCAAAGTTTGTGGGGGACTCACTAGGTTTGGGACATTAGCCTATACAGAGAATTCTCCCTAACAAGGCAAAGCGAAAAAAGGGACCAAACTGGGTTTGGCGCGCAGAGTAAATCTCAAGAAGGACCTTTCCATAAAGAAATGGCGAAAAAAGAAGACTGGGCCATTTTGACAAAAATGCCACCCTTAGGTGCTTTACTGCAGCTGCGAACGCAGCCCGCGGTAAATGCACACCATGGTAGTTAAAAGTAAACCACTGCCACCAGCCATTCAGTGAGAAAAGGGTAACTTGCACTTGTTACATGAGAAGCTAGACAAAGGGAATACTAAGTAACCCCTCCAGCACCCTTTTGTAAGATAGTGTGTGCTGGTTCTATAAAGTAACAAATGTAAGTAAAGTCAATTTCACTTTACTGCTCTGGGAAACCGTAATTTATCCCACAGAAGGTATTTAAACCTTTGGGAAATCTGAAAGACTTCCCTGTCACTGCACTGAAGGTGTTGTGTGATACAATGTACAAGATGATGCCTATAGAGTTTGGCAGACTCCACAACCAAAAGAAACAGTGTACAAAATCACATTAAAATACATGAGGGAAAACGGTTCTCACACTCTCCAGGTTAAAAAAATCAAGTCCTCAAAATCCAGGAGAGTTAATGGGTGTCTCTAAGGTGGAGGGAATTGCCACATTTCTTAGAATTCTCCCTAACACCGACTCTCTCAGCACAGAGGCTCTTGCCACGAGTTGGAGCTTCCGCAGGACCAAGTGGACTACCTTTTCCTCAAAAGGGGCAGTCCCCAGATCAATCTGTTTGTGACAGCGATGAACACAAAGTGCCAGAGGTTAGCCAGCAGATTTCCCCAGCAGGGGGGCATTCAGGACGCATTCTCGTTCCCCTGGGAAGACCTGTTTCTGTATGCATTTCCTCTGTTGCTGTTACTTCTTCGAGCCATCAATCAACTCAGATGGTTCCGTGCAGGATCATCCTCGTCGCACCAGCGTGGCCGACGCAGATCAGGTACCCGAACCTTCTCAGCATGTCGGCATCACCTCCAGTCAAGCTGCCAGTGGTCACGGCTCTTCTAGCCAGGGCCTGGCTCCTGCAGCACTAGAGCAGGGTGGCTACGATATTCCGGCGGACTGCAAGGGAGGTACACAAATGGAAGAGCTTTGCGACTTGGTGCCGTTCGCAGAAGATCAACCCCCTGAGGGTCACGGCCCCTCAGGTACTTCTGTATTTACTATCATTGGCTAAATCGGGACTGGCTCACGCCTCCATCAAGGTACATCTCCCGGCTATCTCCCGCTATGCCAAATCTCCGGGACGGTCTTCACTGTGGTCGCATCGTCTAGTTAAGGAATTCATCAAGGGACTGTTCCGTGCGTTCCCGCCGGTGAAGACTCCCTCCCCGGCGTGGGACCTCAATATGGTGCTCACTAGGCTCATGGGGGCTCCATTCGAACCTATGCATGCAGCTCCGCTCCCGTTTCTGTCGGGGAAGACCGCATTCCTCGTGGCCATCACCTCTGCAAGACGAGTAGGTGAGATCCATGCCCTGACATGCAAGCGGCCTTACTTGACTTTTCACGAGACGAGGGTGGTGCTGCAGACGCACCCCTACTTTATGCCCAAGGTTCCGTCGGAATTTCATCTAAATGAGTCGTTGGTGTTACCTGTGTTTTTTCCGACCCCTTCGTTGACGGGTTTAAGGACTTAGAACTTCAGCGCTCTTGCCACAGCCAGCGAATGCAATGTGGCCCGCACAAAGTTTCCGGAGAACGTCTCTGCTTTTTGTGAACTTTGGTCCTGTGAATAAGGGTAAGGCCCTGTCAGAGTCTTCTATCTACAGGTGGCTCTCTGGCTATATCACTCACTGTCTCTGGTTGGCAAACCGGCAGCTGACTGTTTTGAGAGCCCATTCTACCAGAGCGATCGCTGCTACGGTGTTCCTGTCTGGTGTGCCCCTGTTGGACATCTGCATGCCTGCTAACGTGGAGGTCGCCGAACACCTTCACGAAATACTACTGCGTCCACAGGGATTCCATGGAGGAGTCAAGAGTCGGCCAAACAGTGCTGCGCAACCTGTTCACTTGAAGATGAGCTTTGTGAGGAGGTAAGAGATTGCTTCTGTTGAGCTTTGCCACCTCCCGTGGTTGTGCATGTTTCTACTGCTATGTATTCTTTATTCATGAGCATGTGAATCCATGCCAGACCCCATGCTTGAGGAGGAACAAGTTGCTTACCTGTAACTCTTGTTCTCCAGCATGGGTCTTGCATGGATTCACATGCAAACCCTCTCGCCTGCCCCTCTGCAGCTCTTCTCTTGGTCCTGCTGCCACTTTACGTGCTACCAAATCTGAAGATGGCTGCCAGAGGAGGGGCTTAGGGAGAGGGCATTCATTGGCTGGGGCAGAATGACCCAGAGTTCAGTGATTGGTTTATAAGAGAAAGACAGTTTATAAACAAGTGCGTTTTATTTTAAAGAGGATACCCAGTCTGATGGGGAATATTCATGAGCATATTAATCCATGCCAGATCCATGCTGGAAAACAACAGTTGCATATAAGTAACTTGTTCCTTCTTTCTTGTTTCTTTTAATGTTTTATGTTTGTATGTGAAAAGTCAAATATATCTTAGACTGTACCACATTATTAATAAAAGAAAATTAGGAAAGGGGATGAAAGCAAACCAATGCAAATTGACACTATAAACAGAGCTTTAACATTGAACCAGATGGAAAAAATGTTTATATTGTGGTCCAGCAGGACTATTAAAGACACATTTTGTAATGCGGCACATCATCACTGAAGTGGTCTCGCAGCACCAACGGTTGTCTGGGGCATGTTTTGCCTCCACACATGGCATCCAGATTGTGGTCCATGCAGGAAAAACGGGTCATGTATTAGGCAGGGTTCTAGGAGTAACAGAAGGTGCGGTAAGGAAGAGGGTTGGAGATGGGATTTATGGTAGTTGGGATGCTTGGGGACCCATCACAGGGGTTTTGTGGGAAGGAGTGCAGAATTATGGAGGCATTTTCTTAGTACTCAGTTGCTAGGACTAGTAGCGTTTGGCTGTTGGATGGACGTGAGAATATTGTTCATTGTAATGTGGAGGCTTCTGTGTCAGTTACGTTTTACCGCCCACACGAAAACCCTGGGTTAATACATCTGGGACTGTTTTTTTTTTTTTTTTAAATCATATACTGTTGTCTGGATCTGGAAAGGTAACATAGTGGACCTGAAAGAGCTTTCACAATTTGGGTTAACGTATCTCTGTGTAGCATAGGCTGAGCAAACATTATTAGACTTTGATTAGGGGCTTGATGGTAGGTAATTGAATGTCCACACAGATGTATACAAATACTCCTTCTTATTAAGAAAAGATCCCATGCATTAAGACTGATGCTGTGCACTATACACTTGTACTAAATTATAGGGAACTCAGAGGCGTTACATAAAATTTAACAGGCTGCACATTCAAAAGTATAGTGAAGTAGTTGCAACACTGTTTTAAGGTAAAGGAGGAGGAAAATGGTTTAAGAACATGATACCAGGCCTTACCTTAGAGTACCTAAACTTGTTAAATGGCCTTTCGCTACCCTGTCCACAGTGACTAGTGCTACTAGCACGTAGCACGTAGCACTAGTACACCAAATACAAGCAAATGATTCTGCTGCCCACGTCTACAGTTGCCTAGTTCAAACCTTTGCAATTCGATACCTTGATGGGCAGCAAGAAGCTGGCTTGAAAGGGTCTTTGATCAAACCTAGGCAGTCTGGTAAGGTTAGCTACATGGATTGGATTTTACACTGAGTGAATCCCTATAGGATTCGGGGCACTAAACGTAGAATAGTCTCTGCCCCTGAACTCGGCTACCCTTAAAAACACTGGGGAAAGAGGGGCCAACTTCTGAAGCATTTGAGTTTGCAGGTGGTGCAGCTATCGTGGGTGCAGTAGTTTCCAGTGATTGGTTGATTCTGGCTTGTGGCGGGGTCTATTCTCCAGCTGAATGGGAAGGACATTGTTATACGATGACCATGCTATACCCACAACAGACCACCCCTAGAATTCTGCTGACGTGGTGAGTTGTGTTGTGCTCTATTCAGATTCAAGACAGGCTCTGATCTCCAGGACGATTCTATTTCAGCTCCAGGCAGGCTACTCTTTTTAATGGAGAGCCTGAGAAGTAGGGTACCAGGTTAATCCCCCCCATAACGGAGTTGCCTGCAATATGTCAGGGCTCCAGATGAGTGTCTGAGCAGGCAGCAGTGTCCTGTCTGGAATACTTCAAGGGCTGTCCATCCATAGTGATGCTTTGAGTTCAAAGACAGAGGGACGAATGTGGAAGACACTCAATTGGTTAGACCCACCAGTCTAAGGAGGGGGTGGTGTGGCGTTTCATTAAGGTCTTAACTTGTTGCTGCAGAAGGTAGATGTTACCTAGCTGTATGCTTTAGAAAGCTTGTTCCTTCGCTGCAGTGCTTGTATTCAGTGGCAGTGATCTTCTGTAATTTGACTTTGTTCCATTGGCTGACAATGCAGAATGGCTCCAGACCCTCACCTTAAATTATACATCCTGCGTCTGGGCAATGCCAGCCATCTTAATAGTGAGGAACTGCACCATTTAGACTGACTGTGGTTCCCCATCAACGCATTCATGGACCTCCAGTGTCCAATTCCAGCTAGTCCAGACCCACATAGCACTGTCCAGGAGTCCATAGTTTGACCCTGTGAATGTGCACAACCATACATGGCCATTTCAAAGTGCAGGAAGACCGCCAAAGAGCAAGACTGCTCAAAGAACAGAAATTGTACCTCAAATACCAGCCATTTTGAATTTATGGTACACCAAAAGGCATTATTGTGAAAACTGTGAAGCCTGGTACTTGTTAGGCAGAAACCTGTGCAGTTCCCTTTGGGAACATTGCAAAAGATTTAGGACTACGGGTGTTGGCAGTAAACCCACTTGGTAGCAGTCTGTAGCACCCAGGTTTACCTGGCTGAGCAGTCAGACTTCCCTCAAGAAGAGTTAGGGAGTATGCAAAGTATACACAATAGGCACTCAGATACAATAACACAAGCAAACACTTGACCCAGAGCTTTGGTATCGAGGTATATAATTATTTATTTAAAAACACACTTATTGAAACACTCCAGCACTATTATTGTAAATCACTCTAAACACAGTTACTATTATTATATATACATCCCTTATTCCTTATCAGACAAGTCTTAGTTAACACCACTTATTCCCAGACAGAGGTGAGCGCTTAACTATAGATGGCACTCCAATAAGTTAACAAAAAAGGGAGGGAAAAAGGCAGAATGTAGGAAGATGCACCACTCTAATACTTTTGAACACTTTAGCAAGGCAGAAAAGACAAAAGTTACTGGTGAGCCAAAGTCCATCGGCCGGGCCCACTCTTAGAGAGAGCAGAGCACAAATTCGCCCAAGATCACACTATTACAATAGGCTTTGAAAGTCTTGCAGGGAGTTCAGAAAGGGTTTAGAGAGGCTCAGAAAAGTTTAGCCAGGGTGTCCCAGGCTAACCCAGGTTCGAAAGCCGGGGGCTAAATCTACCCTGTACAGTCGGTGGCAAGGGAAGCCAGGCGGAACACGGTACCTTAGGTGGAAAGGATCCTCCAGCGGGGGTAGTTGTTCCTGGCAGCGGGTGTAAGTTGCAGCGTCGTCCAGAAGAAAAGCTCTCGACGTGGAAGAAAGATGAAGGTCGTTGCACTGCCAGAGAAGAAACCAGCCGCAGATTTTTCCGGTTAAAGGTACTACCCTTTGATTCGCGGTAGGGGTGAAAACTTGGTTTCCCGGTTGCCGGGGTGCTTGGCACAGGCAAGGCGGCCACGAGATGCTCCGGGAAGCGAAAAAGGAAGCAGACTGGTTATCCCCACCAGTCGAAGGAAGAAGACTCTCCGGGCTGGAGATCTCCTCTGTCGTTGGGAAAAGTGGTGAGACGGTTCAGCAGGGCTCCACCAGTGGTGTCGTCGTAGCATGTCGGCTCAGCTTCTCCCTCGTCGGATTCTTAGGTCCTGTGGTTACTTCTAAAGTTCCAGTCCCCAAAGCCCTGCTTTTATGCAGAAAACCCCCATTCACTCAGCCTAGCTGTCACTCAAACATGCTAAGTGGTGAGCCGGCCGGCTCACCACTTGGGCCAATCAGGAGTTAGTGCAACTTGAGTTGCCTAGGCAACTCAGTCCAGGGTGCCTAAATCCCCCTCCACCCCTCCTAAGTACCCCAGACAGAGTGGCACCACTTTGGAGGGCTTCTGTGGAGAAGCCCGCCAAAAAGTGGAACAAAGGGCTCAACTTGGGTTGGAGTCACAGAAGCGAACACAAATGCCATTTTAGAACCGGGTTCTGGCAAAAAATACCAACCGGAGAATTGATAAATAAACCGGCGGTATGTTTGAGGCTATAGGAATTAAATAATTAAAGTTGGTAGCCTCGAACAATGGGAAATCCCATAGAGATATATTCGCGGCCGAATATAAAAAGTAGTATCCACTGCCACCAGCCAAAACTCTATCAGGGGGGACGCAGACGTGCCCCCTCGACTAACAGACCCCGGGGCAATCTAATTGCCCCGGCAGTACGTCCACAATATGATGGTTTGTACTGGTTCTGTTCAGAATTTGAAACTAGTAAAGTCAATGGTGACTTTACATGCCCTGGGAGACAGTAGTCAGTCCCAGGGTATGGAGTCTATGTTGGGGGGTCACTGACACCCCTGTGTTACTGCACTGAGGGTGCTGTGTAACACACATCCCAAAAACACATGAAGCCCTATGGAGTAAAAGACCCCATAGCCCATTAAACACATCTCGAGTCAAAGAAACACACTCAAATCATGTCCAAGAGTGAGGGTAAAAGAGTCTCACTCTTGGCAGGAGAAAAAATAAACCACAAAAATCCAGCAAAGCTGCTCGGGGACTCACTAGGTTAGGAAATTCAGCCTAAACAGAGAATTCTCCCTAACACTACTGCATTGTAAAAAGATTAAAATGTGTTCACTGTCACCAACCTGTGCTGTGCACATCGAAATGGATAACACAAGTAAAAATCAGGGTTCGCAATTGAGATTTGATGAGTAGGAGCTAAAACAAGCTCCTGGGTGGCTGGCATCACCCTGTAGACAGAAGCTTCTGTAGGGGAACCAGGAGCATCCAGAGATGCTCCTTTAACGTTTTGTCCATTTTGTATGAATTATTGTGTTTAAATGTATATTAGATGTGTTCTAATTCTTCTATATTAACATTCTCAAATACTCAGTTAATGTCACATTTACATGTTTGGAAAGCACTAGTTGGTTCTAGGAGCCAAAAGTAACTCATGGTAGCTGTTCGTTTCTAGCTAACCAGGCTCAACTATGCTAGAAGCGGGAGCAAAATAGCTCCGAGCTCCCCTCAATTTTAAAGAAATTGGCATTGCCAATACTGATAGTTTTTGCTTTTTGTCTAGGCATGGGAAAAGTATTTGCCAGGCACTATCGTAGTAGTATTAACTGGTTGTCAATTGTAGGAGCTCCGAAATTGTGCGATTACCTGTTCAGATAATAGCAGCACCTGGCAAATGCATATAAACAAGCCAAAACTGTTGGCTTTGCCAATGCCTTATTTCCTTTTTTTAAACAAGCATTTAGTGAAGGACCCGCAAAGTGCTTATTAATTGTGGCTGAAACAGACCTAGGTATGACCTTTTTATCACACCAGTTGTGTGTTTACACCTCAAATTAAGCCATTAACTCTCAATTGACTGCTTTGAAAAGACACTGGCAGGGATCTCGAACACAGTTTGATGGTAAGGCTTGATAAATCTAGCTCAAAGAGGATGTGGTTTGGCCGGGGAGGGGCAGGTAGTGGGTGGGAATGGCCAAGGGATAAGCATGGCCATGGGCTTTCAATTGGTGGGCAAATAACCAAACACCTACAATCTCTGTGTCCTCATGCAATTTCTCCCTAACTGTTGTGTTTTTTTTAAAACTTTTATTTAACTTGCACAGAGTTATCACATTACATTGCTTACAGATTTGTCACTTTTTGTTTCAGGTATACAGATATGTGCATGAACATGCGTTTGTTATACACATTATCACATTTCTGCTTGGCCATCTTCACTTATGCTTTTATCAATCAGATATTGTCTGAAACCACCCCAAATGTCCTTCGGGCGGCTTGTCATAGTTAATAGGCTAGTATATATCTCCTCCTTATCATTCGGCCAAGTCATGTCACTAGCCCATTCTTCCACTTCAGGCGGGTCACTGCTCTTCCAGCGTGATAGTATTGCGCAATTAGCGAGAAGTAGGCCAAGGTTTAAAAGTCTACGCTAGATTGGGTTCCTTTTGCACACAAAGCCCAACACGCATGACCCTGGATCCCATTATATCGGTTGATCCAACATTTCTTCCAGTGCTTTGCACACCACTGCCCAATACTTGGTGAGCACTCTACAAGACCATAACATGTGAAGTATGCCTGCCTCCTCGCTTTCACATCTGGGGCATTTCCCTGTCGCTGTATCAAATATATTCTTGAGAAGGGCGGGGGTGAGATGCACTCTGTTCATCATTTTGAAATGAATCAATCGGTATCTAGAGTTATGAGAGATGTTTTGTTAATCTACATAACTGTGCCCAATGCGTGTCTGTGAGAAATTCCCAGGCCTTTTTCCCATTCCCCTTTAATATCTGGCTCCAGAATCATCTTGGTGGTTTTGTACCGTACTGAGGCCAATTTCCTCGCTGTGTTGATAGAGTACATACCCCAGGCCCGGATTCAAAGGTAGCTCTATGGGGGAAACGATCCCACATGGCTGCTCTGGCTGATCATAATCTGAGAAATTGAAGCTTTTGTAGCAGGGTGTCGTCAATAATTGACTTTATGCCATCCCAGCTGATGAATTGGCTCTCGTGGTATAAATCCCTGAAGTGTAGTATACCCCTTTCTCGCCTGTGGGTGACCAGATTTGCATCTTGTGTTGGGGGTAAGTATGATGCGCCCCATATGGGCATGCCTGGATTGTACATCACAGTATGTCTGGGGTGACAAATTAACCTGGTCCATGACTAGCCCGTGACCAGGGCAGGGGACGTTTGGTTATCGGGCTTGGTATTCACTTCAGTTAGCTCATGTTGGAGACACGCTTGATCCCTCCGCTGCATTTCCAGAGTCACATGGGATGCGTCAGGGCCTCCCTCCACCCAATACGCTGCATAATAGGCCTGCGCGGATACAAAGTATAATTCGAAGTTGGTGGCCGCCAGTTCCCCCTGATCATATGGAATTTTCAGCCTTTTCCAGCTTGCTCATGCCTGCCCCTTCCATTGAGCATGTCCTTGGTATCCTTGTAAAGAAAGACCTCCCCGGCCACACTGGGACCGTGCTAAACAAGTAAAATAGTTTAGGAAGTATAATCATCTTGATTAATGCTAGCCGGCCCATGAGTGAGATCGGGGGGTGCTTCCAGCGATCTAGTTTAGCACAAAGCACCAGTTCACCGTAATTGAGGGTGCGTACTAGTTGTGTTGTGCACGCTATTTCAACACCCGGGTATTTTACCTGTTGGGGTGCCCATTTGAGACAGTGTAGGTCTGTGTGTTTCTTGGTCACATCTGTCGGCGGGAATATGTCCGATTTAGTAGTGTTCAATCTGAGGCCTGAATAATCCCCACATTCTCGTACTGCTCTTAATACTCTTTGCAGGTGTCTATCAGATTCCCTCACATTCAGCATGATATCATCTGCGTATAGGGTTATCCACTCTACTCTCCCCGCTATTATTATTCCGCCCTGGCTGTGTCAGGTGTGCAGTGAAAATATCGAACATTTTTTTCGAAAGTCATAATATAGAAAAACAAAGTCGTGAAAAAAAAAGTTTGGGGTCCGGGAATAAAAAAAATGGGTAAAACAGAAAAAAATGTAAAGGGGGGGTTGGAAGGAAACCCCATTTCGAATAAAAAAAGTCATTTGTCTATAAATCGCTGTTGTGCGCTCAGGTGGTCAGCTAGTGGCTCAATTACTAATGTGAATAGTAGTGGGTACAGCGCACAGCCTTGTCTCGTACCCCCTGCCAGCTCTAGAACAGACGACGGTATTCAATTAACTCTCACCCTAGCATAAGGCTGTGTATAGAGTATACAAACCCATTTCATGAAATTTGGACTGAACCCGTAGTTAGTACTCTGAATGAAAAGGGCCAGTATACGTGTCAAAAGATTTTTGCATATCTAAGGCGATTGCGGCCCCGCAGGAGTTTTTGGGTATCTTTGCTAATATATCACAGCACCTCTGTATGTTTGACTCTGAATCTGCCTTTTATGAATCCTGCTTGGTCCTTGTGCACCATGTATGGCATCAGAGGGTTCGGACAGGTAGCTAGTATCTTCCAGAATATCTTCGCATCAGTATTTATGAGAGACCACAGGCGTTACGATCCACAGTCCTCAGGCGGTTTCCCAGGCTTCAGTAGCAACGGTATGACTGCCTTGCGCGTTGTATCCAGTAGCATGGCAGTTTCTAGAGCTTTGTTCCACAATGAGTGGTGATGGGGGGGGGGAGGGATGGAGGGGAGGGGCGGGAGGGAGGGGGTGTCAGCACATCTATAAATTCCTTATAAAATTCAGCGCTCAGCCGGTCTGAGCCAAGAGCTTTCACACCCGGGAGGGACTTTATAGCTTCCTGTGTCTCATGTAGTGTTAAGGGTGTATCTAAAGTATCTTGTGTTGCCCAAGAAGTGTGGTGGGTATCTTAGCTAGGTAACTATCAATTTCACTATCTGTGGCTACACTTTGAGGGGACTAAAGTTTAGCCTAAAAGTCATAGAATACCTTCCTGATATCCTCTTGTTTCGTGACCACCTCCCCGTCACTCATGGTTATGCACGGGATATGTTTGCTTCCCTTCTCTCTGCGTACCATATGTGCCAACAGCATGCCCGGTCTTTCTTGTTCCCCGACCTTCGTGCAGCAGCTGGCCTATCGAAATAGCGCTGCTCGCTGTCTGCTGCAGCTCTGAATTCATCCAACTGCATTTTAATATCGGCGGCAATCAGTGCCTGCGTATTGCGACTGAAGATTAGCTATTGCCTCCTCCCTCTCGAGTTCCCTTCCTATATCACGCAATACTCCCAGCTCAGTGGACATTGCGATACCCCTGATGTATACCTTGAATGCTTGCCATAGTACTGCCTGCCTGGTGACAGATCAATCATTGTTCTCGGAAAAACTCTGTAACATGTTGTAATAGTCCATTTCTGAATACTGGGCCTGTCAACGCAGCAGCCTTGAAGCACCACGTTGCCTTCAGTGGGACACCCTCCGTGATATCCATTAGTAGGGAGACCGGTCTGACCGTGTCCTGGGTAGTATTTTAGTCTCCGTTGTCCAGCCTAAGGCCCTTTGAGACACCAGCCGTAGATCTATCCTTGAGTGCATATCATGGACCAATGAATAAAAAGTGTATGCCCTTTGTGACCCATGTAGTGAGTGCCAGGCATCCATCAGACCCAGATCTGTGATGTGTATGTATCGTGCGTGCTGCTCCGGTTAAGGACCTGGGGGTGGTTGACACCCGGTCTAGGTCTACATCTAATATGGTGTTCAAATCCCCTCCACATACGACTTGGGCAGTAGGATATTTAGCACATTTCTGAAAGACCTGCGTATAAAACTCTGGGTCGTCAATATTGGGACATTATATATTGATCAGAAGTACTTGGCGCTGCCCAATTTACCATGCACAACTAGATACCTACCACCTGGGTAACTTTCTGTCGTGTAATGGGTAAATGGTAGCGATCCATGTATCATGATCATAACTCCCCGGGCTCTGGTGGAATAGGAGGTATAAAATCAGTGTTCTCCCCACCCTGGGGCGAGTTTACATGCTTGATAGTCTAGTAAATGTGTTTGCTGTAAAAACAGTATCCTTGCTCCCGGTCTATTGGCATACACCATTACTTTCCTCCTTTTCACAGAAATACCAAGACCCCTCACGTTCCAGCTAAGTAGTTTTATCCCGACTAACCCCTTATCAGCCATCATCGCTCATGTTCTTTCCGCCTTCCCACTACAAAATCCTCTTAACATCACAGTAACTCCTTTCTGTCTGTGCATTTTTTAACTTTAACCCTCAAACTGTCCCCTTCTCTAACTCCCCCCCTCCCCCCATACCCACTTCGCTAAACTATGCCCTTGGATAGGGCTGACCACTGCAGTGGCGGCCAGGGTCTCGCGTTTGCTTTCATGCCATGTCTTTTATGGTTTCTGCATTTTATAGTTAAGTTACCAATACACATAATGAAGTATGTCGGTCCGTAAGATTCTAGTAGTCCAACACGGGGTCTCAACCAGTTAGCGTTTGTGGTTTTCAGGTGCCACGTGTTTCTCCAGGTCGGTATCTAGTCTCTAGTTCAGCTTAGAACAGCCAGACTCGCTCCAAAACGTGATCTATTACTGGTTCCCATTGTCAACCCCTGGCGGCTGCTTATCGGGCAGTGGATTGTTCGCTTCTACAAAAGTGATTGCTTCCTCCGGGAACGTAAAGAAATGGGTTTTATTTTTGTACTGCATACGCAGCCTGGCCGGGTACAACATCGCGTATGGTATCATGCGTTCCCTCAGCATCTTTCCTGCTGGACTGCCTGGGTATAGTCGGGGGAATATCCGGTTCACACTGGACCCAACTTTCAGTTCTTGCTTGTACCTGGCGGCTCGTAATATTAAGTCCGTCTTTTATAGTTCATAAGCCATGCTACTATTGGTCTCGGGTAGGCACGCAGCGTAGGCCGTGGGGCTGTTCTATGTGTGCGTTCAACTACAAACATCGCAGACCATCCTCGGGTCACCCAACAGTTTTTAGTAGTTCGACTGCAAGTTCCATCAGGCCTTTTAGTGCATCTTCGGGTCCCCCGACAATACGTATTTTGTTGCGATGGGATCTCTCCTCTAAGTCTTCGCACTTTAATTTAACAGTACCCAAATCCTTTGCCATGCTGGTCCGTGTCCTGCAATGCTTCCAGCGTATCTTCTGCTGTGCTGATTCGCTATTTCGCCTCAGTAATACGGGTTGTGGCTTTCTCCAGCTGATTGCGTATAGCTGTACCATTAATATTAATGCGGTCAAAATTGATAGCTGTAAAGACTTGTTGCATAGATGTAAAGAGACACTGCAAATTCATGACAATTGGTCTCGCCGGGAGTGAGGCTGGCACCGAGGAGCTTGCACCACCAACTTCCATGGTGTTCCCTTTGGGGTTCGGTTTGGTGAACCTATCCATAGCTCCACTTTTCTTGGAGGCAGCACCTTTAGGCATGTTACTGGGCAGTTGGCTCACCTTCCATATGTTACTGCAATCCGTGATGGTTTGTGTTTTTCCGAGGCAACCTTTGTTGGTATGGGTCTTCTGTGACAACCAGCGATCTGTGCTAGTGTTGCTATGCCATTTCCTCACATGTCCAGTGCTCTCATAGGCTGGGCATTTTCCAGCCGCCCAAGTCCCTTTGCGTGCAGGGCCTTCAATTGTTCACCACGGTTTATTTCCAGCTTCCTTTGTCCAATGCCTCATGTAGTACCGGTTAACACTGCTGAGCCCCTCCCTGTGGCCTGTCTTAAAGTGTAACTGAAGCGCTACTGCGCTTGGCTTAGATGCTGTAGGATTTTGACTGTTTGCTAAGGTTCATGCACCATCTGTCTCCAGTATCTGGCAGCCTGCCACCAGAATTCGCTGTGGATTGTCTCTGGAGTTGGGAGTCCTCGAGTGCCGTCACTGGGGAGTGTCAGTTCCGATGCTCATTGAAAATTATCTACTGGTGGAATAGGGAAGGAGAGGAGACTCTATCCGCTGAGCCTGCTGCGTTCCTTGTCATGTTCCTGCTCAGGGCCAGGGTTTACTCTTTATCTGATGGTGCCCCCCTGTTTTCTCTCATGCCTTTATTTATGTAGCTTGCATCTGTGGGAGGAGGACCGTGTGAGAAGTATGTATCCTCTGCTTCAATATCATGAGCTCACAACCAGCGTATCATGTCGCCCAAGCTGCGAACCCTGCAGTGCTCTCCCAAGGGGAGATCCAGTGTTCATGGTTGTTGTGTAATGCCTCTGGGAAGCATGAGGTGAAGAGTGATGTTATCTGCAGAACGCTCAGTGGATCTTGTTAATGCTTCACTCACCTCCAAGGTTAGCAATATGACCACTTTTGCCACCAGAGCGTTCTTGTGTCCCTGCATGCAGGTTCCTCTGGTACCCCTATGCAGTTAAGTCTGATGTCTCTTCTTGGGTATGGATAGGGGGCACCTTTTGTCCAAATGTATCGGGACAGAGAATTTTGCCGCCGCTCCAGTGTCTGCGACCGAGGGTGCGGGACGTCTCCGCCCTCCGTCCTGGGTTACTGTGTCCTCAATCTCTGCCAGGGTTGCAAGGGCTGTTTATCTTATTAGGGCGCCCAGTGGAGTGACGTTGCCCTCTGAGGTGTTTCCTTGCTGTTCACGGATCCCGGGCCCGTCCGACTGTGTGTTCAAGTCGCGGGGGGATCCGTCGTGCCTCTCAATTGCTCCACGACTTGGCTGCGGTCTGTGGTTGTTCTCTTCTGGTGTTTGAGGCCGGGGCATCCTCTCCACCTCTGCAGCCCGGCATCTGCTGTATTAGCGTTTGCCTCTGCAAATCGAGGTGAGAGGGTCCTCTAGTCGCTGGGTGTCAGGTTCAGGTCTTGGATCTCGCAGTCCCCGCCCGGATGGGTGCACCCCTCCTTAGCAGGAGTGGCCTGCGAGAGTGTGGTGTTCCACGCACAGAACGTTGTCACAGGGTCTCGCAAGAGGCTGGTCATATCTCCGGGTGCGCCGGGCCAATCTTTACCTTTTTGTTTTTTACATGAATGTGCCTGAAACCTTCAGAAGCCTTCCTGTGCAATATGGTCAGAAACCGGACATATTTCAGCTAGTATATTGCTCAAAACCCTAGCTCGCAACTGGAGCTCAAGCACAAGGCTGCATCCAGCTACGTGCGCAAAAGCTCCCCCTCCCTAACTGTAGTATATTGCAGTAGTTTTGGCTAATAGCAAAACTAAAAAGGGGACATTGCCCCTGCATAACTCCACCTAAGGTGGCTTGTGCTACAGTAAAAGAATGGTAAAGAGTAATGGGAGAAGCTCAAACTAACTCAGTAAAGCAAGATGTGCAAGTTCATGACCGTTAGGGTCATGTCTTCATTGAAGTCAACAGAGGGAACCTTTTTAAAGTGAACATTTCCTTAACACTGCCACACGCAAATTGTTGGAAGAGGGATTGTCAAGAGTTTCTGTAAAGAGAGAATCAAGTACGAAACTTTAAAATTAAGCAGACAAAGCCACGCTCCATCCCTCTAGACCGGAGGATCTTCGTAGACGAGTTTCTGATGCTTGTGAATCTGCTTAGAATTGCATGCTGTGCTTATAGTCCGACATCTAGTGGTAATCGCTGAGTATTGCATCTTGTCTTTTGAGGATCGAAAGGGGACGTCGACATGGGCATGCTTGTAACACTGTCCCTAACATGACGTGTAGTGTACCCAAAATCACTCCTCCATCGAGGTCCCTCAGATTGTTTTTTTCTGCCCAGCTAGCTGGCTGCCTTATGCAAAGCTCGAAAATTGCAAGTTAGATTTCATTGTCCACATCCGTTGGTCTTCTAATATTTGTCAATTCTTCTATATCTACTCCTAACCAAAGCTGTAGACGATTGCAGATTTCGACGGCTCGTCATTCGGTTGGCGCTGTCAACCGCGTGGCCTCGTCTCTACGGCAAGGCCTATACAGTAGGGAGAGTGGGGCCCGGGATTCTGATTCTTTTGTAGAATGCATTTCCCTCACCCCTCTGTTTTCCCTCTAGGGTTTGCTGTCGCTTTTAACCTGAGCTATGGACGGGACACATTTTTAAATGTTGCCCTTCTTGCAACAGCAAATATCCCTGGAAGGACACACACTATAGGTGTAATCAGTGTCTGCCTCGAGGTCACAATGAGCAATCGGGTAAGTCCTACCAACTTTTAAGTCTGAAGACGTTAAAAGATTGGAGGGCGACGCGGTGGGCGGCCTACGCCATGCAGCAGGCGAAGTGTAGCTCCCGCATCGGTGCCTTGAGTGACAAGGATGTAAGTCACAGCCGTGTCTCCTATGTGGAGGCCATTTACCTCTCTACGAAACAGCAAAGTTCCGAAGTGTTTGCCCCCGGCCGGCAGGCCACTGGTTCTGCTATGGGGAGACAACCCCCCGGCGGCAAGGGCACACAAAGACCATGTAAGGATAAACACACAAACCCCCCTCGACGGACTCGTCAGGAAGGCCACAGACTGGAACGTCGAAAAATTTAAGATGCTGCCGTTCCTCATTATCGGCTGCTCTCCCTGCAACCATCAAGACGGCATGTGTCCGGACGTTCAACTCAAAAGGGCGTCGGCACCAAACACCATAACAGTGCCAAGACGCCTCAGAAGAGTGTGTCGGCGCCAAAGGTTTTGCCGGCACAGAATACCGCGACAATGCTGTCGGGCCTGTCGAAAACCCTACTAGATACATCTGAGATTCGCGAAAGCATTGCAAAAATCTCGGCGGCTAATGAGCCTAAGGACACGTCGAAAGACATGTTTCGACGCCGGGAGGGTCGAAAAGAATACTCAAATTGGTCCCAGCCCCTATCTAAAACATTGGCAGACCAATCTCACCTGCTTCAGGACCCAAATCCTCAAAGTCTTTTTCCCCTCCAGACCCCTCTGGCTCATCCCTATGGACCAGGGATAGGTTTGAGGGATACATGAACAAACTTTGCAAGTTTGTATATTTTTCTGAAAGATTGATCACCCCAAAAAGACCAAGGGAGGAGGACTCTTAACCTGTTTCGTCCAAAGTTAAGAAGACTTCAGGTCTCCCTCAGGATGAGGGGTTTGACTTGTCAGAATCAGAGAAAATCTGTCAACACCCCTATGATCAGGGAGAGCATCCCTTTGACGAGGCACCAGATCAGGGTCCAGATTGGGTTGAGGATAAACCAGTAGGCGAAGCACCATGGCAATCACCTGCCACTTCTCCAGCTCTAGACACCCTGTGTATAGATCCCCCACCCTCACCACCTATAAGACCAGCCTCACCTGTCGATGATCAGATGGCCTTCAATGCCATCATTAAAAAGGCAGCAGCAGGGGGCGCACAGATATGGAACACCTCTGTGTGAGCTCCCGTCCCACGGTCCCAAGAAGTGGTTTGAGCCCCCACTTTTGACCCCCTTGAGCGTAACAATCAGTGTACAGCAGTGTGAAACGGCCCCCCACCCACTAAGCGAAATCCTGAAGCTAAACGGACAAACCTTCCTTGAGGAAAGACCGCCGTTCTGTGCCTCCCCCCAGCCCACCCTCCACGGCGCACGCAGGAAAGAGAAGAAGAGCAGCGACTGAGGGTGCATCGAGGAGCCCAGTCCCCGGTTGCAAATTTACACGAACGGGCTGCGCACCAGCACAGCCGGCTGAGGATCCTTCACTCGCCGCCCCACAACCCCGGCGGAACAGGCGGCCAAACCAAGCGAGAGGCGACGCGAAGGCAGGCCCCTGTGCCCCGTCGGACGAAAGCTCCATCGCGGTGGGTCCGGCGGGCCCTCCCCCCCCCGGGGGTGCGCCGGGGTCCAGGATCCTGCTCTGGGGCCCCGCCGCCCCCCAGCGTGCGTCCGCTTGGGGCCGGGCGCAACAAGTATATTGGAGCTCCGGGCCGGTAACCAGATCAGTGACGGAGCAGAGAGCTCCGCGGGGGCCCGCAGGGAGGCTCCATCATTCGCGCCACCCTTCCAGCGGAACGCGCGTAGCCCGGGGATGAGGTAACTGTGCCTCGTGCCCTGTCTCGCTCCAAGAGCGGACAGCTCACAGAGCTCCCCAAGACACGGAGCCCACTGCCATAACCCACCACCCCATGCCCAGCAACCTCATGAATTGGGCCCTTGAAGGGCCCGCAGAATCTTGTGTGCTCCAAAACAGCACCAACTTCCAAGAGGCCCTCCAAACCCAGTGGAAAAAGTGAAAGTCAGCGGATCACGAAGTGCCCCAGACCCTCATATATCATAGTGAGACGGAACAATACCCAGTGACACCACCATACCAACAACTACAACAAGGACACCCCCCTCCCTCACCTCTGCCCCCCCAACCCCCTTTGGGCCCCGGTATAAAGCATCAGCAGCCACCCAACACCTATGCAGCTCCCCAGGGCACCAGAGCACTCCGAGCCAAGGAGACTCCCTCCCCACCCATCGGGTTGGGCAACTTGTACTCCATAGCGACACCAGTCTTCGCCCACCCACCCGAAACACCACATGAGGTAACCTTGAACCCATCAAGCGTGACCAGTGGACCAGCCATATAACCCCTGCGAAATATATCATCGATGCACACTACGAACAAGGCAAGGGGGGGTCACCATCACATCAAAGGCTGTTTGGCGGTTTGGGCCCCCAAATCTGGGGCGTGTGCCCTCCTCTGAACAAACGACAGTGTAGAACTCTGTGCGGCACATATAAGTTGTCAGCTGGTCCCCGGTTGAGTTGGCATTGGCACCGGCGGCTAGCAGCGACAGAGAACCAGTGCTTCTCCCCGAGATTGACATTGTGCCCCAGACTCAAAAAAAAGACTGATTGTGTCCAAACCTTCCAGGGGCCCACGCACAAGTCATCCTGAACACTGAGGCGCCCTTGGAGGCGCATTTGACCCGCTAATGGACGCCTGGCCGGGCGGAGGGTAGGGCCCCTGGACCCAGGGCGAGTGCCTCCTCCCACCCCGTGGACAATATTAACACACAATAAGGCAAAGAGACGCCACCAACACCCCAGCAGCGCGCACCGGACACCTCAGCACAATGCCAAAGCCAGCCCCTGCTTGCGGAAAAAGTAACAGCCCACACACCCCACAACGGGTTAGTACAAAGGGTAAGGCCCCCACAATAGGGGCGTGTGCCTCCTCTGTTAAGACAAGTGCTTCATGACCACTAAAAGCACGTTAGCCAAATAAGCATACGCTCTCCTCCTCCCGAGCTCCGAACACAAAATTACAATGTCTACCGCAGCCTCAGAAACGGGAGCGGCAGCTACCAAGGGCGACATTGCTGCCCTCCTGAGTGAAATGAAAAACATGGGGGCCAGCCTCGGTGGCAAAATTGACAGGATGACAGAGTGGATAACAGCGAAGAGAGACTGGAGGGCGTTGAGAACAATCCAGCCTCGATAGATACCCTTGAAACACAAATGGATCTTAGGATACGCAACATTAAGAGGGAGGAGGAAATTCGCCTCAAGATGGACGATTTAGAAAATAGAGAAAGAAGAAACCACCTATGGTTTTTCGGAATACCGGAGCGCGATGGGGAAACTGAAGAGGACCTCAAACAAACGATACAAAATATCATTAAAATCCTGACAGCAGATGAGGACATCGACTAACCCAAAACTGAGAGAATACATAGCTGGTGGCCCTCCAGGCGGCCCAAGGTCTGTCCTCGCCAGATTCCACCGATACCAGGACAGAACGAGGATACTCACGAAAGTCAGGTCCGGGGTCCCCTCTTACTGGGGGGGCGCAGATGACTATTTTCCAGGATCTATCCTCACTCACCCTGGCCTTGAGACGTCTCTGCAGTCCTCTCAAAAACTTTATAGCGGCAACCAAGTTGTTGACCCTCGTTGAAAAGGGGAAAGAGGAAGAAACGGAACCGAGGGCAAGGGGTATCACATTGAATACCTCCAGAGGGTAGGAGGGGGGAGGGCAGCTTATAACACCACAGCCTCAGCTAGTTTGGGGCATTTATCAGACAACTTCCACGGCGGCAGTACCTAGTGACGGGCGACGGGACTCGACGCCATCAAGAAAATCTACAAGTGGTTGACAGATATGACACAGCAAGCGACAGGCATGGCACAATTAAAATCGGCACATTGAACGTTAAGGGGCTTAACTCCCCCACCAAAAGGTCCTTAGTGTCCAGAGAGTTCAAGAGAGCGAAGCTCGCTATCCTTTTTCTACAGGAAACCAGATACAGTAAGGGTGAGGGGAGGAAGTTCCTATATGCTAACCTTGGCTCCGAATACTCGGGGTCAAGCCCACTCAAGAAAGTCAGAGTCTGCATCTTAATCAACAAAGAACTCCGGTTCGAAACCCTTAAAATCTGGGCCGACGTAAGTGGCAGAGCGCTCATGCTGGTCTGCAAAATACAGGGCACCATCATCACACTCGCATCCATGTATGCCCCCAATCGGGACAGTCCTGGTTCCTACAGCATACAGTCCCCAAAGGTATGATGGAAGCAGAAGGCGAAGTGATCCTGGGGGTAGACCTTAATACGTGGATGGATCCAGAATGGGACAGACAAGCAGGCAACCCGCTAGCGGCCACCCCATCCAAATCCGGTCGCACACAGGTCGCAGACATGATGGAAGCCTATAAACTTAGATGCAAGGCGAACAGGATTCGCGTTCTACTCTGCACCCCACGCTACGTTCACCAGCATTGACTACATGTATCTCACTCCAGAACTCATCTTGGCGATGTCTGAATCCAATATATCTCCCATAACCTGGTCGGATCACGATATGGTAACGACCACCATCAGTCGGTTGGCGCTCCCCCAGAGAAGCTCTAAGTGGTGATGCAACGAGGCACTTTGGAAGGACTCAGTATTTCAAGACCAACTCAGGCAAGACATTGCCCAGTGTTTCGTACTAAACACAGGCGAGATTCCGGCAAACAGTGTGGGAAGCGGGTAAATCCACATTGAGAGGGATACTCATTAAAGAAGGAGCAGCAAAGAAAAGAGAACGCCTACTAATAGAAAACAGGCTCCGAAACGAAATAACCCAGTTGGACCACATCGCCCAATCAGCTGGCCCTGATAGACCCCGAAAGATTGAAGAAGCCAACGACAAGAGAGATGAACTGTGGCGACTGCATCGTGCGTAAACTTCAATCTCTTAAGCAAAAGCAATATGAAAAAGAGATAAGGCAGACGCCTTACTTGCCGCAAGGCTCCGAGGGCAACGCAGAGAGCAATAGGTGCCAACGATATGAAGTGAAGTACCCCACGGAAACAGTCCCCCTGATATACCAGAAGCATTTGCCAACTTCTATGAGAAACTACATCTCAGACGCCGCCCCACACCCAGAAGCGATTACGGAATACATGAACAAGATATCCCTCCAAAGCCTACCCTCGGACGTAGCACAAGCCATCAACGCCCCCATCACAGGACAGGAAATGGAAGAGGCGATTAAAAGACTCCCAATAGGGAAAGCCCCTGGAAACGATGGCTACACGGCAGGGTTTTACAAGACCTTTATGGGCGTACTCCTCCCATTCATGGTCGAGCTCTTCAGTGACATCCTCCAATCGGGCTCTGCCCCCGAATCCTTCTCAGAGGCGCTCATAACAGTCATACCCAAGGAAGGCAAGGACCCCCAACTATGTGCATCATACCGCCCGATTTCCCTCCTGAAAACGGATGCCAAAATTTACACGAGAGTCCTCACCGCGCGGCTCGAGTCACACATGCCTGCCATAATCCACAACGACCAAGTGGGATTCATCCTCGGCAGACGGGGGCAGACTCCACCCGGAAGACCCTTCACCTCATACACGAGGCCAAGAAAATGCCAAACTCACCTGCTCTATTCTCGATTGACGCTGAGAAGGTGTTAGACAGTCGAATTGCACTTCCTGGAAGCCACATTACAGAAAATAGGCCTAGGCCTTTACCTCCGACGAGGAATCAAGGCTATCTACACGGCACCACAAGCCTCTGTGGCAGTGAACTCCCAGTACTCTCGCTGGTTCCCTCTTAGCAGAGGGACTAGACAGGGTTGCCCTTTATCAGCAATACTTTTTGCGCTGTCACTGGAACCGCTGTCCCAAACGCTTGGAATGAACAGCGTAGAGGGGATGCGAGTGAATGGTAGAGAATAGAAGCTAGCCCTGTACGCAGACGACATCCTGCTCCATGTGCAGAATCCGCTTTTATCGATTCCCCAAGTGATCCACCTTATAGAAGAATATGGTGCTCTGTCAGGCTTCAAAATGAATAGAACTAAATCCATCCTTTTCCCACTTCACGAACCCACCCCGGACCAACGAATGAACCTCGAGCGCTTGGGTCTAAATATCGGAGGCCCTACATTAAGCTATCTGGGGGTCAACCTAACGAGAGATGTCTCACACCTATACGAGGCAAACTTTACACAACTTCTAGACGCCCTCAAAGCGGACCTCGCCAAATGGAAGCCCCTCACAATTTCCTGGATGGGCCGTCTGAATGCCATCAAGATGGTGAGCCTCCCACGCTTCCTATACCCCTTTCAGGTCCTCCCCGTTACAGTGCCAGAACAATTCTTCAAACAAGTGAAAAAGGCAAAAACTGAATTCTTATGGGAGGGAAAGAAGCCAAGAATACCGTATGAAACCCTGATACTACCCAAAGAGCAAGGAGGGGGTAGGCCTTCCGGACATCGAGCAATATTACCAAGCGACGCAACTAAGAATCCTTCTCCCACACCTTCTAGACAGAAAGGATCTGTAATGGGTCCAACTGGACAATGACAACCTAACTCCCGCAACTCTAGCAGAATGGCTATGGGTCCCCAGACCATAGCTCACGAGAAGATTGCGCAACCACCCAATATTGGGGATAATATGGAACATATGGAAGGAAGTGAAAGGAATGACTGGCGTCACTACATGGCCTTCCCCCCTGAGCCACCTCTGGTCCCCCGGAATCAGAGAAGAAATCCCCGAACACGCCAGATACCAAACCTGGTTTGATGCCGGACTCGAAAGGGTCGGCCAGCTGTGGCGAAATGACAAATTCATAACAATAGCCGACCTAGAAGAAGCCATCCAACTGCACCCAATCCCAATCTTCTTGTACCTACGTTTGAAGGGTGTCCTATCCAAAAGAGAATGGAAAGCCAAGACACGAAGAGAGTTTACACCCTTCGAAAAAATCCTGGACACGACCACCACAAACAACGGCCTGATAGCGCGCATGTACAACGCCTTGATTTGCAAAGAACAAGCCCCGAGCCTCCGCCTCAAAGAAAGATGGGAAAAGGACTTTGGCAGAGAGTTTGATCAGCAAGCATGGGATAGAATTTGTGAGACACCCTCCCGAATAGCCATTGCGGCTCAATATAAACTACATGCTATAACGCTACTCCACAGATGGCAGTACGACCCATACAGACTTTCAAAAATGTACCAGACCACCAGCCCGAGATGCTGGCGACTATGCGGTATGGAAGCCAACTATTGGCACACGTGGTGGGATTGCCCCAAGGTTCGTATATATTGGCAAGAGGTCCTAGGATGGATCAAACAGACAGTATTGAACGGGTGCCATCCCCTCTCCTGACTCTTTTTGGCTTGGAGCAGGAGGATGAGGAATTGATCATGATAAAAGGACTAGCATCTCCACTGCTACTGGCAGCGAGAGCCGGCCTGGTCATCAAATGGAAATCCCCACACCTCCCAAGTAAAAAGGATTGGACAAAGATTGCAATAAACACTTATACAATGAAAAGAATCACTGCAGCCCTCCACGACAGGGCCGCACGACACGAGGAAGTCTGGTGCGACTTTGCCAGCCAGCATATCACAGGCAGAGACGGGAACAACTCGCCACGCCAAGGACCCTAGAAAGCACCGCGCCCCAACACGACCCAGCACCACCTGAAAAATTCCATGCCAACCAGGCCTGTCGCAAACCCAGTCACAAACTCTGACCCCAAATAGACCATCAGTGACAATCGACTCGTCGACCACTAAACAAGAGCTGATCCTACGCCAATGAACTGGAAGAATTAAAAGCTTTGCTGTGGGGAGGGAAGGAAGGGGGAGGGAGAGGGTCAGGAAAATGACATTCAACAGGAGGGGGCAAAGTTATTTGATATTATACTGTTACTTTGGTTTCCTGCTCATGTAACATTTAAGCACCAATGCGCGCATAATATGTGCAGTGTGTGTATGTTTCACCCTTATGTCAAAATATAATTAAACCTAAATTAAAAAAAAAGGCAGCAGCACATTTTCAAATTGCCACTCAGCAGGCAGTGCAAGACACCGACTTTGTGGCAACATTTTAAAAGAAAAACGACGTATAAGTCAAGCCAGACCTCTATTAAATTCCTTCAAGAGGTGCATCGCTCCTTTTTTCATCTCAGACAAGGGCTGTAAACCCACAAATCGAAAAGCTTTCTCCCCTCTTGCACAGACCCACTTTATATCCACGAACATGTCACTCCGGTCCCCTTAGTAGTCACAACTACAAGGAAGTGGGCCGGAGTACCCTTATCTACGGCATAGGCACCGCCAGACAAGGATTGCAAGAAGTTATATGCCCTGGGTAAGCGCATTACAACAACAGCAGCAGCTTACTCCACAAGGATGGTTAACACAACATTGCTGGCAAGTTACGATGTCCAGTGGAATTTTCTCCAGGTGGGCCTGCAGGAAGTCCCAGAGCCGACACGATCACACCTGCTGGCGGTTGTTTCAGAGGGAAGGTAGGTTAATCACAACATCCTCAAGAGTACCTTGGATGCTGCAGAAACAGCGGCACGAACACTGGCCCAAGGTACCCTGCTTAAGAGGCATGCATGGCTTAAGAATTCAGGGTTTAAGGCTGACACCCAGACATTCCTTATTAATAGCCCTGTGGAAGACACTAACCTATTCAGAAAGGCAGTTGACGAGGCGTTGGAGACGGCTAAAAAGGAGCACGAAACCTTAGTCTCTGAACCAAATCACACAAAGACCCTATCAGCAGCAAGGGGTTAGCTCTCGCCGCTCCTTTCAGGGACAATCCTTCCTCGCCCCCCCACCCCCACAATCAATACGGGACTGGAAATGCACCCTGGTCCTCCGGACAAGGGGCAACTGCCATGGGACAATTTCAGCAAAGAGGGCAGCGCCGTGACAAAGGAAGGGGTAGAAACTCCACCCCAAGAGGCTGCCCAGGCCTCAGCTCAAAAATGAATCGCCAGTTGGGGTACGAATAACATGCTTCATTCATGCATGGGAGGGAATTTCCACAGACCAATGGGTGCTCAAGACCGTCACCCACGTTTATTGTATCGAGTTCAGCCAACCTCCTCGCTACCAACCACCAACGTCCAGACGCTTATCCCCAGAACACTTGAAGATCCTTCTGCAAGAGGTGGAGATCCTGCAAGAAAAGGGCACAATGGACGTCGTCCCCGTTCTATAGGTAAACAAGAGTATTTATTCAGTATGCTTCCTTGTACCCAAAAAGGATCTCGCCATGCGCCCTGTGCTAGATTCGCGCACAGTGAACAAGTTTGTCAAGCCTTAAACGTTCAGAATGACATTACAGGAGGCAATCCGTCTGCAACACAGGGGGATTACATGAAAACATTGGACATGAAAGATGCATACTTTCATATTTCAATGCTGTCAGCACACAAACTACCTAAGGTTCAGAATAGAGGACATGCATAGAGGACTGCATCAGTTCAAGGTCCTCCCCTTTGGCATTGCCTCAGCCCCAAGGGTGTTCACGAAAGTACTGGCGGTAGTCACAATGATGCTGGTGGCCCCGCCAACCCTGGTTCTCATCTGATGGCGATGTCAGTCTCTCCTCCGATGAAACTACCTTGCCCATTGAACATGCTATCGCAGGACAGGGGGAAACACTCCATCCATGCCCGCAAACTCTCAACTTGGCGGCCTGGCTCCTAAAGATCGAGTTCGGGCACCTCATCTTCCTCAGAGATGCATGGACATACTAAGAGAAGCAAGAAAGCCTAACGCCAGACATTGCTACTCCAATAAATGGAAACTCTTTGTTATCTGGTGCAGTTCCAAAAGCATCAATCCCATAGACTGCTCACCAACACATATTGATTTATACCTGACTCACCTACTGGACTCTGGTCTGGTTTTTAATTCCCTGAAGGTCCACCTTCAGCGTATACCACATCCCAGAAGGTGGTGGTGTGGTGGAAGATCCCATTAATCGAGGCTTTTATGGAAGGGGTTAAAAGACTTCATCCCCCTATTTCAAACCTAGCTCCCGGATGGGAACTAAATGTGGTATTAACTGGACTAATGGGATCTCGCTTTGAACCTATGCATAAGGATAGCCTTAAAGCACTCACTTACAAGACCGCCTTCCTAGTGGCAGTCACTTCAATAAGAAGAGTTCAACATCTTAGCATGGACAATTCCTCCCAGAACATTGGTGAGCTCCAGTTGGACCTCCAGAGGCACAATTCCACTCATCGAAGTCCCTGCAACAAGATTGCAGGATGAAAGAATCGAGGCGGTTCGGCGGGAACAGTTAATTGTCGGAGTTGATAGAAAAGGTGCCGAAACCGCAGACTGATGTTCGAGACCGAAGAAATCCTTGTTGAGGGTCCTTTCTTGCGACTGCTGCTGCGACATCCCATTCAGAGTCCTTCCTTTTGTTACCAGATCGAGGAATCAGGGTGTTAAAACTGATATAATATTGTTTCGTCCTCATTATGTATGTTGGCCTATGCCCAGTCGCTCTGCGAGGAAATCTGCATTGCAAGGTCGTAACCTTAAGTTAATCGAGCCTCCATTTTAGGTCAAAGCCGCCATTTTAGTTATTCGTGCAAAGTCACCCCGTGGCCTAAAATGGCCGACCTGTGTTCTCTTGTTCTTTAACCTCTTCAACCTCTGTAGGAGAGTTGATGTCCAACCTGCCTGCAGGCTACATGTTAGGGTCATGTAGACATTGTCTTTTGTTGACCTCGGGATCAGGGGATTACTTGAATCAGCGATGTTAACCTACAAGTATACAAGAACAAAGACGCTGTTTAAACATGTCTTACGAAACCTATGTTTGACCTGCATTAAAGCAAATGTGTGAAGAGTGTAAAGTTAAACCCAGAGAATTATAGTGTTTGTTAGTGAATGTATTAAGAAATGAACTGCATGCACGAGATATGTAAATTGGGAATTAACCTGGTGCGACCCTAGCCCAGTACATGATTAACTTGTAGGAGGCTGGACATCGTTATGAAGAAATTGTATAAATACGCTGATGTCCAGCTAGCAATTCCTGTTCACTGCTCACATTGAACCTGCTGGTGGTCTGTGATGTACTGACGGCCAAATAGCGATTTGTATACTTTGTTTTGTAAACTGTACAGTATTGCAATAAAGATTCTGGGAATCTTTACAAGCCTGTGTTGGTGTATTTCTCTTTGCATGGTGTAAAAGCCTTAATATTGTATTTTCTGATTCCACAAGGGGACCGCGTCAGTTGCTGCCACACAGGAAAGAATCCAGCTGCATTTTCTTCAACCAACCTAAGGCACCAACCTAATTTACTGTGGTGCTCAAGCTAGAATTTACCTCGAGCTGAATAGTCTCTCCAGTGTGACTGGAGTGCGTTACAAGGTGTTTGGCTCAGGCTTAACAGCTTGTGCTCTCGTAGGGAGTCCTTAGCAGGGCCCCTATACATAGTGTTCTCTTGCTAACATATTTTATTTAAATGACTAAAGTATGCTGAGGTACTTACTTTGTCTTTTCTGCTTATGCATAAGATTTTTGTTCCACTCCTACACTGACTTTGATGACCTCTTGGATAGGTAGGGATTGGACTGCCAATGCATTAGAAGCCTTGAAATGTGTTGCTAGAAAATAAAGCGCTGCTTACAGTGTTGAATAACCCTCCTTTTCCCTTCCTATATACTTTGTCTGGATGACTATAGTAAATGAAACTGTCATTTCTCTGTAACAAATGCAGGTGTGCATCACTACTAGTTATGGTAGAACTGTTCATACTGTCATTTTCTGTAACTATTGTAAGCGCAAGCAACTACTATTGAAGTCACTTGTGAAAAGTATTCATAACAATTCCTGTGTGCTGGTTAGTAGTATTTACCTACCATGCCTTGTGTATAAAAGAATAAATGTATATTTTAATATAACTTTCCGTGTACATTTCCTTGGACTACTGTATTGACTGGGTTCATTGTACTTCACCTACAGCTCGCATCCTCCTCATAAGATAAGCCTGGCTTCTCTGCCATTCTACCAATCCTTGGGTAGTACAGACTTGTACTAGGAGTTTGGTGCCTGTATGCCAAGGGATTGTTTTTATAGTCTCTTGCCTCCATCTGGACTTTAGGAAAACTCCCCCATCAGAGATATCAGAAGGCTGTTCTCTAATGACGGTCATGTAAAAGAATGCTATAAAGGACAAGTAAAAAGGTCTAAAATTGATATAAAAACGGACCTAAGATGTATAAATCACCAACGGAACTAGACGCTGGAAAGATATATTAATATGATAAAAACATTTGTGACTTATGACTCAAACGGTCGGCCACTTATAAATAGAAAAACATCTGTAGCTGCCGCCTCTTAAATACAGGAAATCTTTTATCCAGGACAGGTACCACAAGCAGCAGAAATATGAACTGAAAGTCCAGTCACCCCATATGAGATGAAGGACATTGATGAAACAAACCTTGAAATAATTAGGAAAATGAAAAACTCTGGATCACTAATAAAATAAAGAATCCTCATGAGGCAATTTAAGATTGTCATCGGAACAGATGTAATACCCAATAGCTATACACGTTCCCTTCTCATACCGGTACATAAAGTGGGCAACAGGAGTAATCCTGAAAATTATAGACTGGTAACGATGCTGGTTACTTGCAGCAAGATCTTCGCCACATACTCTAGAAAGAACTTAAATTGGACGGAAAAAAAGACTTCTTAACCCGCTTGAAACCAGTTTTAGAAACGATTGCAGCACCACATGGAACATTCTTCTAAAAACTCAATGATAGGGCTAAGAAGAGTGACCTCGCTCTTTAAGCAGCTATCATTGACGTAAGCATGGCATTCAATACCATAGACGGAGGTAAATTGTGGACAAAACTGCAAAATTTCAGGGCCTCAGCAGGCCTGATCTATGATCAGCCAATTACATGCTGAGACAGAGGTCCGCGTAAAGCTGAACACCACAGGGAACTTTACCACAATTAGCTAAAATATGGAGTTTAAACATTGTGTTCTAGCGTCTTTATTCTTTAACCTCTATGGAAAATTAATAATCAGCCAGTTAGGTTAGTTGCCGATTTGTATTTCACCCAGAAGTCTGATGAGGACATGCAGGCTTGTTTCAAATTGTAAGTTGAGAGGCAATAGGCTGCCTAATGGGATATGTTAAATGTAGTGTATATAGCATGAAAGGTCTCTTCGTTGTTGAGCAAGATTTGGAGTAGTACCCTTTGGGTGCACTACAACAACATTGACTCTTAGCAGTCGGAACCCAACTTTGCTACAAGTCTGTACTACATAGATTGGTAGCATGATTGAGCAGCCAGACTTATCTCAAGAAGGGTCAATGTGAGCAGTAGTAGAGTTACTGAGAGATTCACAATAACAAGTATCCAAAGAAACTCTTACACACAAGGTTTCTTCATTAAACAATTAACAGTCAGGTTGAATAAGCCTTCTTCAGAAGGGAAGGTGAGGTGTAGGGGTGCACAGATCTGTATTAAAGGTCATTCACTATTTCTACAATGATTTTCGGGAAGAATATACATCCATAAAGGATTTAATGATTGTGTACTGATTTCAGGTGCAGGCGGGCTGACGTCAGAAGGCCACTTTTGACAGAAAAATCTAACACAACGAGAGCCATGTATTGCTACACAGCAAGCCCAAATGCACTCCTAGGGGACCCAAATCCCTATTACAGATTAATAATCTTCATAAACATTTTCGCCAGAAGGGCGGACATACAAATTCTATCATAACTTAATCTTTTCTCAAATTAAATCAAATCAACTGTTAGATACGTAACATTCAAAACAAGATATCCCACTTCAATGTCGAACAAATGGGTAAACCAGAACTTGGATATAGCTCTTGAATTTTAATCATTTAATCATTCAAGTGAAACATCTTCTTCAGAAGGGGCAATATAATAGTAACACACAACTACACTCCAAAATGCACACTCTTAGTTTCTCTAAATCAGAAAATACCCATGGGATGGCACAGACATTCCTACACCCTCAGGTGACTTAAATAACCAGGACACTGTGGACATTAAATATATCACCGTTGCATTTAGAGCAGTACTTGAAAGTATGGCACAGAAAAAGGATTATTAGAATAAAATAAGAAATCACACAAATATTTTGAAGCGGTTAAGTACTTTTGAACCCCCTCCCCCCAATGCAGAGCAAGTTAACCCTTTCCTGGAAGGAATGTAAAAACAGTCAGTGGAGAAAAGTCTTTCAGGGAGCCAGGCCAGGCCAAAGTCAATTTAGCAAAAGTCTCGCTGAGCTGAAGCACTTCTTACAGGTAGGTAAAAGTCTTGCATAATGTTTTAGAAGTCTTTGTAGAAAAGAGGAATCAATGTAGGGTCACAAGCTGATGAATCTTGTGAGGTAAAGAAGCTGTAAACTCTACAAAAGCAACCAAGACAAGACTCAACTGAGATCAAGTAAGGTTACACAAGAGGTAAGTTCTCTTTGACTGTACAGTGCCTTTGGTTAGAAGAAATGGTTCCAACTGGCTTCTGTTCCTGTGTGGGGTCTGCAGATCCTGGTGTTCCTGTGCCTCAGTCCTGGGAACAAGAGGGAGGACTTCTGGGGACTCCTGCAACACAACCGGACGGTCTGCAATAGAAAAAGGCAAACTTCTATTCAGCAGCACTTTTCAGTTTCAGCTCCTTTGTCTCGGCAAATGGCACCTCCGTGGACTCTCGGATACCACTCTGGACGTTCCTCGCATCTGGGGTCCAGCACTCTGTTGAGGTGGATCAAGCTTGGTCATTCCTGCCTACTAGGAGTCTGGAGTATCTTCCTGCTGCTCAGGTCGGACTTAAAAGTGATGCATTCCAATCTGGTGTTCCTCTCCCTGGCACTTCGGTTCCTGCAGCAGCAAGGAAGTGCAGCCAGCTCTGAGAGGATTTCCAAACGAGTTCACTTTGGAGTTGATTAGTCCCACTAACTCAAGGGGAGTAGTCGTACTTACAGGGCTTTTCTAGTCAAGGCGAATATGGAGCTTCATCACAGCAGTAGGGCTTCACAAGGCAAACCAACGGTCCAGGAGTTGCAGCAGGCATCAAGTTCTTCGGATTCCTTCGTCCAGTGGTCGACTCTGCCTTCCAAGCCAAAAAGCCTCGCCTTTTATGCAGTTTTCTCCCATTAATTCCAGCCTAGCTGCCAGTCACACTGGAGGGCGGCTGTCCTTGCCGGACAGCCAGCCGGCCAATCACCTTTGGGGGCATGCCTGTAACCAAGGGGATTAAGCACAGGGCGTTTCGGACACCTCCCTCACGTCCTGCCACACCCATTTGGAGCCAGAGGCGGGCTTCACTCGTGAATCCCGTCAAAGACAAAACCAACAAAGGGACCAAACGTGGTTTGGCGCAGAGAGTAAATTTCAAGAAGGACCTTTTCGACAAATGGCGAAAATAGAAGATTGGGGCCATTTTGACAAAATGGGTACCAATGGGTGCTGTACCAAGGATGCAATTGTAATCTGCGGTAAAAACACACAATGCTAGTAAAAAGTAAAGCACTGCCACCAGCCATTAACTGTGGAAAGGGTAACCTAAACATGCTACTTGAGAAACTAGACAAAGGGAATACGAAGTAACCCCTCCAGCACTCTATTGTAAGATAATGTGTGCTGGGTCTAGAAAGTTACAATTGTAAGTAAAGTCAATTTCACTTTACTGCTCTTGGAAACCATAGTTTATCCAAGAGAAGGTATTTAAACCTTTGAGAAATCTGAAAGACTTCCCTGTGTCACTGCACTGAAGGGGCTGTGTGACACAATATAAAGATGCCAATGGAGTTGGTCATACTCCATGCTAACAAAGAAGCACAGAAAACACATAGAATTAAAAGTACAAAGTCCCAAAGTTCAGCTTAAGAGCTGGGCGTCTCTAAGGTGGGAGGAATTTAGCACTAAACTGAAAATTCTCCCTAACACCTACCATCCTATATGGCTTAGAGTGCTCTGGAAGGACAAATACCAAGTGGTTAGACAATCTGGAAGCAATCTTGCACCAATGTATACTGGTTCTTCCCAACAGTGTGCCCATTTATAGCATTTCCCTCAAACTGCGAATTGTGGCCCTAAACACTCTAGTGACAAATTCGAATCATTTTATTCCTTAAGATCTAGAAATGCATTGAACTAATCAGGTTCAGCCTAATCAATGCAGAAATGTCTTGCAAAAATAGCTTTCACTGAGTTTTTGGACAGCGTAAACTCTTTTATTCATGCAATTGAATAGAGAATTGACTGGTGTTGGGTAAGATTTGTATAGAAATGGTAAATCTTCCTGACCTGTTTTCAACCCCAGAACTTTCTGCTTTACTGGTAGGATATTTTTCTTTATACCTGAGTGGGAACCTTTTTTTCCACACTCACAGAATCTTTTACTCTTTTTTATAGGTGAGAGTTTTTAGACTCTCCATAGTGTCTTTTTAAAGTTCTCCTCTTTTTGGCAATAAGTGCCTGCTGTTGCTGGGTTGCCCTAGGGGCCCCCTTTTTAACTTTCTCTGCCTAACCTTGAGAGAACTAGAATTCCCAAGAGTAGAAAGGGTCTTTGGACCCCTTTTACATTTTATTTGGATAAACCAGTACACCCCACTTTATGTGGAGTGCTGCGGAGATACAATGTATCCCTTTTCACACTAAAACTGTGCCATCAGCCTTTGAAGGTAAGCTTGTCCCTGTAACCGAATTGTTAGTGATACCTGTATTAATTTGGTGCACCTTAATCGCGGGCTGTGTTCACAGCTGCAGTAAAGGCACATAAGGGTTCTCATTTTACCAGTATGGCACCTGTCTTCTTTTTTCGCCGTTTTAGTGTTTCTTGTCGTTTCTTGTTCCTTCCCCTGACATCCAGGGTGGGAAATTCCTTTGTGTGATTTTTTTTTATCTTCGACGGGAGTACCCTGGACTCCCCGCCCAGGCTCCAGTCTGTGAAGGTAGGAAGCGAGGGAGGAGTCCAAATCGTCACAAATCTTCCTCCTTGCCTGAATGGGGACAAATCGCTGGGGGGGGGCTGCCTGTCCTGATTTACAACCAGACCGCCCCTTCTTGTAAAATGCAGGGAGAGAATGCAAAAGTTTTAATTACTGTTAAATACTGCGAAACTGGAAGCTGAAGACAAGTATAACACTGGAACCAAAACCGAAGAGGATGAGGAAGGAAAAGCGGCTGGGATGATTTCCAGCAACCAGAGAGCCTGCTGTGTAACTTGAGGCTGCTGTAGCCCTTCCTTACATTCGACCTGGGACTCCCAAAACAATGGCCCTGACCAGAGCCTGGCGGGACCCACTAGAATCAAGAAGACCTGCATTTTGAGCCATCCCACGCGGTGCTGTGACCTTGCGGGCTGCAATACCCCAATACCCTGGGACCTCAAGCCATTTATTTATTGCATTTAATTACACACCCAAACCCTTAGGTGTCGCGGCGTAGGTTACATACATCTTGGGCATCTTGGCAAGTTAGGTACATCTTGGCAAGTTACATGGGTATAAAAAAAAGAACAGGTGGGTACAACAAAATGAAGCGAGGTAAATGCAGGTTTGGAATCGCACAGACTGAGGAGAAATATTGGGTTGAACTTGAGTTAGTATTTGTTGAACAGCCAGGTTTTTAGTAGCTTCTTAAACTTCGGGAAGGAGGTTTTGTTGCTAAGGTGGGTGGGAAGTGAGTTCCAGATACGAGGAGCTGCTGTGGAGGTAGTGAAGCGTGGACTATGGAGGTGTGTATTAGCACTGGATCTGAGGGTTCTGGCTGTGGTTTTGCTAGAGATACTTTGGCTGAGGTAGATGGGGGCGTTGTCAGAGATGCATTTATGGGTGATCAAGAGTTTTGTGGCAAATTCTAGCTAATATTGGAAGCCTGTGTGCTCTCTTCTGTTAATGCCCCAAGCTGCTCTAAGGGCTTTGTGTTGGAGTTGCAGTTTAAGTTCTTTTTAGAGGTACCTAACAGTAGAACGTTACAATAGTCTATCTTCGTTAGGATAAGAGCTCTGGCAAGTGTGAGCCAATTTACGCCAGAGAGGAGAGGCCTGCTTAGTGTGATGAGTTTGTCTGTGTATGCCGTGGAGGAGGCAAGTGTGCTAATATTGTTATTAATGGTGAGACTAGAGTCAAGGTATACACCTAGAGTTTTGATTTTGTGAGATATAGTGATGGTGGTACCATTTATCACTAAGGATGTGTAGTCAGGGTTGAGTTTGAGTCTGGCTGGGGAGCCGACTATGAGGATCTCAGTTTTTTCTCCATTGAGACAGAGACTATTGTTAGCCATCCAGTTTTGGATGAGGGAGTAGATTTTTTTAATGCATGCCGTGTCCTGTTCGAGTTTACCTGTAATAGGTATAAGTATTTGTGCGTCATCTGTGAAGTTTGTATAAATTACTCCCATGGCATCTAGTGCCGTGAAGAGTAATTTTGTGTAGGCGTAAAGCGTAAGGGAGAGACCGGATCCTTTGCGCTACTCCCAAAAGTATTGGGATGGGATCAGCTGCTTCGTTACCTAGGGTGACTTATCCACGTAGTGGCTTTCTTGGAGAAGTGAAAGTTAGCGGTTACGGTTTGTCATGGTTGACTAAATCAAAGGCTGCAGAGAGGTCTAGAAGTAGTAAGATGCCCAGTTGACCAGATTCCCTGATGGAGTCCATGTGCTTTTTTAGGTCTAGAAGGGCGGTCTCAGTACTATGTCTAGGACGGAAGCCTGATTGTCTATCCCCTAGCAAGTGGTTCTGTTCTAGGTGGCTTTGTACTTGGGTGTATGCTATTTTGTCTATGATTTTAAGGAGAAATGGCACTGTTGTAATGGGCCTCTAATTTGTAGGGATTGTCTGGTCTAAAGAAGTTTTTTTGTGTAGGGGTGTAACCCATGCTACTTTAGTGGATGCTGGTATTTCGCTAGAGTTGAAGGACACATTAACAAATTTTATAACCAAGGGGTACTAGTGTGGTGGTGCAGTCTTTGACTACTTTAGCTGAGCAACTGTTGCCTTTGCAGTTAGATGGTTTAAGAGATGCTACTGTTTTAAGGACCTGGTCATTGGTAACTTGAGCGAAGTGGAATTCGGGTACATCAGACCTTGTTATTGTACCTGATGGGTGAGGCGGAATGGCCGTGAGCTCTACCAGCTTTTTTTGCGAGGCTATTTTGCCTTGGAGTGTATTCACTTTAGAGGACAGAGCATCCTGAATAGTGATACACCAGGCTTTGCTAGTATTGATGGGGCAAGTGAGTAGGATGCAGTATTCTAGTTCTCTGATAATAGTCAATAGTTCTTTCGTTTTAGAAGCAGCGTTCGAGATGCATTTGTTAAATGATTCCGCTTTGTGGGAGAGAACACTAAGTTTATAGGCTTTGGATAGATGTTGGAGTTTGATTTGGAGTTCTGGGAGTGGTTTTTTTCTGGATAAATGTTCTAGGACTCTTTTTTTTCCTTCTAAGTTGTATGAGTTCATCGTTGAACCAGGGGAGAACTACGTTTGGGCTTAGGCAGCTTTGTTTTGAGAGGGGCTATCTGTATTGATACTGTCCAGCGGTTTTGCTTTTAGCAAGTCGTTAAGTAGCGGATTTAGGTTCTCGGGGGCGAATTTGTTAGTTTCTGACCAGAATAGGTGCTGGGATACATGTTTTAGCTATTGGGTCTGTGTCAAAGTTTGTTAAATTTGATTAAGCAGTGGTCTGTCCATTGCATCTCGAGGACGTCTACTATGGTTACTGTGGTATCCAATTAAGGATTCTACCATTGGAATGGGTGGGGACATTCACAATTTAAATGATTTGCCTCTCTCGGAATGCATTGTGGCAGGCTGTTGCCATTGTGCGGTGCATGGTCTTCCCAATCTCACGTAAACTTCGTGTGCATCCTGATGTATCTCCAGCGACATGAATAGAGTCCGAAAGTGCCCTCACCAGAGTGCTGGACCTTTTGTAACAATGAGAATTCAACCGCGATTTTCTGTCTTCTGTGCTCCTGTAAAAGGTGCCAAATCCACAGAGCTGCATTCAGCCACGAGGAAACCCTTGCCTACAGCTTTCTCCATTGACCCCTGCTGCAAAGTCACTTCCAAGGTCCTGTTTTCAGTCACCACGACAAGGAATCCACTGACCAGGCATTTGGCTGCAGATCCTGATGTTCTCCTGCTGCAAAATCTTCAATGCTGAGGTACTGTTGGCTTTGGTATGTACTTGCCCTAAGTCGTTAAGGATTCCTGAGAAGTGTGGGGTGTTTTCTGTGATTGGGAGGCCTCTTGTCCAGTTCACCCAGTTCCACTACTGGAATCCTGCTAGGGTGTCTTCTGTGAAGCCCCGGGACCCTCTTCTAACTCTAGAAGTAAAATAGTGACCTTTTTGCCCAGTCTTCCCAAGGAACTCTGACTTTTGCTACTTAAGAACCTATTGACACTGTCTGTTGGACACTAGATCCTAGTGACTCCCCTTCTGCCACTGAGAACACTCATTCTTCAAGAATAAGGGAAAGACTTTTATGGGATTGGGCCTTTTGCCTAGAAAAGAGAATAGTGTTTAAAAGTCACTTACTTGAAAAAGAGTTAGTAACTGTAACTCTGAGACTGTACAGGTACAAAAGTTCTTATTTTTCTTGGATGCATGATGCACTATTCTCAAAAGTATGGTTAACATCTTTATTTCTTTAGAAACCGTTTTGCCATTATAATAAAAAAGTAGATGTGAGGGTATATTACTCACTGGAGATTTGGTTCTGCCTCTTCCTAAAAGTAATGTTGGTTTCACCAGATTATTCCTGTTACGATAATTGGATGAGTGTTTTCCCCAACTGGGTCTTGCTTCCCCCGACTTGCTGTTAGCCTCATTCGTTCAGTAAAGTGTAACATTTGGGTTTTGCTTCTGATGGCTCCTTAAAAAGTATGTAGGTTTTTACTCGCCTAGTAGAACTGTTAGCACGAAAGTAGTTATAGGTTTTTACTGTACCTGAAATAAGTGTTCCACTGTTGTATTTGATTTGTATTTTGTTATTTATATAGGGCTTTTTCCTTGGTTGAATGCCCTTGGTGACCGTAGTCTGTTGTTGGAGAGTTCTAGAGGGTAATTCACAAAATGTACATTTTCTAGTTGACTGATTATGTAATTTATTACCAGGTCACTGTACGACTGGAAGGGTCTACTGCCCTTGCATTACTGAATGTAATTGTGAAAGTAACAATTGGTTTTTACTCTTCATAAATAGGTGTGACCTATACTGAATGTGTATGAAAAGGTTTTGACTTCCGTAGAACGACTGTTAGGTGTTCCAGATAAGGTTTGTTTTGGTCTGTGCACCTTCAAGCATAGTGGTGTGTTTTTATAATTGTGATTAAATATAATGTGTGATAGTACTTATTTACCCCTAGTTTTATCTGGGCCTACTTGTATTTAAACACCTCATTTATTTTTACATGCATAGTGTTTCAGTGTTTCTTTGGACCATTTGTATTTACAATTTAATTTGTAGTGATTCTACAGCCCTCTCTCCCTCCTAAAATAAGCCTGTCTGCTCTGTCTATGCTAGCATGAACTCAGGTGGTACAGCCTTATACTAAGAGTGGAGTCTTGTACTGCCTCAGTTGAATGGTTTTGCTAAGCCCTTAGTTGGACTTCAGAAAAACTATTAACAACTGGTCTTTTGGATTTTGCAATGTTTAGAAAACAGTGATAAGCTTATGACTGGGACAGATGCTAGAACATCTGTCTTCCCAATGTAAATGGACACACCACCTCATTCAATACTCATTTAAAAAAAAGTCCACTAAACTACCTTCTTAAATTCCTTTGTCCTTGGTTGCGTAGGCTGTTCATGCAATTCCATTTTAATTTACTCACTTATATGGAGTTATGGGTCCACGAATGAAAGAGAAAGGTCGGTATTGCAGATTTTGTGGCACCAGTAGTGTGACTGAAACCACTAGACATGTATTAACCAAATGTGTAGGTTTAAGGGTGACAAAAGTGTGATATGTTGGAAAATGTGTCCACAGAGTGGAGAATCTGGAAACTGACCGCTTCTGGATACGCTCTCTATCTGGCAGGCATATGCCTCTAACCACTGCACTAATGCACTTTTAGAAAGTGATAAAGAACATTTTGAGTAAAGAAAAAGGTCATTTTCGAACTAAAACGCTGATAAATTCAGCAAAGTAGAAAGATGGTGGGTACCTCATAATAGAACTAATTTAAGATATTGCTTACAATACTCATGTAACTTTGTAATATTTTAATATTGTGTAACAATTTAACTTTGTATTGCATGTGTTTGGATGCGTACAGAGTTATAACTGTAGCTGTATTATACTTAATTAAAAAAAGATTCCTTTGTTGGCAACTTCAAAATTAACACACCACTATAATGAACTACTCTTTTCTCCCCTTGACTTTAATCATGTTGGTGGGGTCTTTCTGCAGTTTTTTGTAGTTACCTCCATCGTCTAGAAGTGTCTTCACCATGATGTTAAATTGTTCTGTGTTCTGAATCACTATTCCTCCGCCTTTATCAGCCGCTTTTATAACCAACACAACAATGCGAGTATTCATTTCTTGGATCTCAAAATCAGTGCTGACAACAACCAGCTGAAGTGCTCCATTTTCAAAAAAGAAACAAACACCATTCTCCATTATAACAGCCACCATCCAAAGAACCTACGTGAAAACCTGCCTTACGGACAATTCCTTAGAATCCGAAGGAACTGCACCAACACAGAAGAATTAAAGTTTCATGCAAATCTTCTCAAACGGAAACTGATGATGAGGGGATACCCCAAAAATTGCTTAAAAATACGATGAAGAGGGCCCTCTACACGCCCAGAGAAACGCTGATTACCCCAAAAATACATGACCCGGGGGCAGAGAAAACATTGGCCTGCATCTCGACTTTTGGAGCGAACACCTCGCAATGCAGACATGATTATAAAATACTGGCCCATTGTCCAACTCGGCCTACCCGACGAACTATTACCCAGGATGGCCCTGAAAAGGAACAAGAAACTTAAAGATCTATTAACGCATGCCAGAACCTGACGCAAGCCAACAAGATCCACATTATGGAACATGAGGGAGATCAGAGGGCACCATCCTTGTGGTACATGCCAGGCATGGAACCAGACGAAAAAAATGAAATCTTTTTAAATAGGAGACAAGGAATGGGAGCTTCGCCAATTCACCAACTGTAAAACCACCAACGTGATCTACCTCATTGAATGCACTTGCAAACTCAGATATGTAGGTCAAACATCCAGACCGGTTCACAAAAGAATTAGTGAGCACAAATCGAGGATCAGGTGTAAAGTACACACTGCACCCCTGGTATCCCACTTCATGGAAGTACAACATCCACATGATTCATTCAAATGGTGGGGAATTGATCGGGTCACAGGTACCACCAACATTGCCAACTCGCTTAATTATAAAGAATCCTGGTGGATATTTAAACTAAAAACCTTGACTACAGGTTTGAACGAGGCTGCCCCCATGGACTACCAAAACACCATGTGAGCACCTCCAGGCTAACCTCCTCAAGTCCTCACCAGCATGTAGGTACGCAGGGACTTGTCCACAGCTACCCTCGACTAAATACTCACACCTTGATTCAGTAGGTGTTTACCCGCAGTGCCCTCATCATCCAGGCACCCAGTTCTAGCTCCACGCACTACGCTTGCATCCAGCACACCGGCCGTGCCAGCTATGACACTTTCCCAGCACAGCAGGCCGCCACATGTCACGCAGTGGATCAGCCTCCCTTCCCTCATGTGCATATATTCCCCGCCCCTACCTGAACCTATCAGGTCGGAGCTTGTGCGCCGCTTATTTCGAGCGCTCCACCGCACTAGGCTACCATGGACGCCGGATCCTGGCTACCAGAAATGTACGCATGCGTTAAGCCGCAACACCTAGCCGCCAGGCTCCACGCATGCACGGAGCATCTAATGATAACCGCGTGCACATGCGCAGTTATTACAGCCCGACACAGCTCCTTCCCATTGTATCACGGACTTCGGCCACAATACATAGTGCACAGCGACCGCGCGTGAACCGAACTTATGCCCTGCATCATACAGGTGAGGATCTCCAGGCCCCCCCCCTACCAGATCAGGGCCTGGTTTACCTAGGCCTTCCAGCCGCACTATTCGCAGGTGCCACCATCCGCCCCTGCTTCCCTTAGCTACCACAGCACCCTAACTGGTGGCCTCCATTTTGTTTCTCCCTTCCTCTGCAGGGTTTACTTACCAGGCACCCTGATTCATACAAGGCTGCCATCAAGAACTTAAATCTGCACGGGACATTCCCAGCAGATTCTGATTGAACATTGTACCCCCACCTACCTCTGGAGACACAGGAGGTTCCACACTGCCCCAGGGGACAGGTCAGTTGCTAGACTGCCAGGGCCCACAGCCCTTCACTAAGTGTGTTTTAACAGCACTAATCTAGTGCCTTTTTAACTATACTTCCTCTCAACACTATGTGACTTTCACAGAAACACTCTGGTATCCCACTCTGGTCTTTCTTTCCTCTCTTTCCCTTAGGGAGACCTGAACATATAAGGCCCCAGAAGAAGATTGAGAATCTCTATCAATCGAAACGTCAGTGTTTCTTGTGGCAATTTGTTGTAAGACCACACCGAAGAAACACATTGAACTCTCTTTACTTTTACAAACAGGCGTCGGACCAGTCTCTCTCGGTCTTGGACCAGCCTAGGCTGGCCACCACTATTTCTGAACTACCTCAACACAGAAAATGCTAATCACTTGAACAAAATGTTAATCACTTGAACAGAGTATTATATGCTAAGAAATTGAATTCAAATATAATCTTCTACAGTAATGGTACTAGGAGGATGTTTTGCTATGAAACAACAATGTACACACCTCCTACCAAATTTTTCTAAAAAACACAAGTTGTTGCACACTGTAAAGGTTGATTTATGTAAGGTTGAATTTGGAAATTACAAACCTTCTTTTTGTTTAAAAAAAAAAAACACAGCCCTAGACCAGCCTTTGACTGAATTATGCAATGTTAAAATCCTGGTGCTTCACTGTGTATTTCCATGCTTTTTCATGCTTTTTCATTTTTACATTGGATTTCAACTGAATGCCTGCTTTTTATAAATATTATAGAAAAAAAGCTACTTAAGAAATAAAAAAGGCTACCATAAAAAACCTACTAATTGCTAATGGTTGTTTTCTCATCTCATGTTGGGGATCCTTGGACCTTGACATGGGACACATAGGAAGGTGAAATAACTTACTGCCCTAAACCATGTGCAGTACCCGAAATTCTTTAAGGACAGGACCACCCAATGTGTACATACATTTTGATCCCCCAGCCCACTACATCCTGTCCGCTATTAGGGCTGTCCCTCCAGTTACAAATGTGACTTTATAAAACAGCCTGCTGAAACCAAACTAATGCCAACAACTGTGGGCTGCCTTGAAAAGTACTGGCAACCATGTTCAAAATACCTTTTTGGTTAAATGGAAAGCTACATCTGGTTTGATAGTGGCAGATGAGGGGATACAGATAACATTGTCAAAACCCAATCTGATGTCCTTTATTTTTTCCACTACATCTACAGCTGCAGAGCCAATGTCGATTGTCTTATGTAAGTTTCATCCTAAACATATGGTGGGGCTCGCACAGGATGCTTTGTTCTCTGCTGGGACGCTGTGACACCTCTTCCAGGATAACACACCATAACTCCTGATGTTGGGATGAGCTGGGAGCTTCATAGCTGTCCTTGCAACACTATGGGGATGTTGCACCAGGGAGATTACTGGAGCCCGTTTGATCTGGGGCAGACAGGTGATGGAGAAGGGAGCGGGGGAGGCGAATAGGGTTGATGTGCACACTGGGGAAGGGGTCGGCCATTTTCCCAACAGCAAGGCTTGGCCCCTTTTAGAAGGCTTAGAATTGATCAATGTGCTGTGGTAAAGTGAAAATATAAGGGCCTGAACGCCCCACCTTCATGGAATCCTCTCGAAAATGTTATTTGAATCAGCTTCATAAAACCATCCATTTGAAGCTTTTTAAGAGACTTCACTGTATTATTGTTAGTGTGAAGATGCAGCCCTTCTCCCAAATCACTTATGGGCAACATTTGATGCGACTTGTTTAAAAGCTGCTGCACCCTGGTACCCTGTGCTTTGCCTACGGAAACAAACTCTTCCTTTCCTCAGACACCCACTCGAGGGTCTTGAAGCAACCCCACAACAAAAAGCTTTGTCTCTTGCATTCAGTTCGATTACAGCAGACTCAACGTAGCAGCCTTTGAAATTCTACACTAAGAATTATTTTGAGCGCCTTCTAGCTGTGCCTATCTGAACGTCGCCTGCCTGTTCCAAGCAACATTGAGCCTCGAGACAAGCACCCTCCAGCATTTCCTACTTGGTTATCAGTGCATTTGAGTCTAGGACCCCCCCCCCCCCCCCATAGTTACTATGCTATGCAGCAATCTCATTTGTAGCTTGTCACGTCCTGCTCAGACTACTTTCTGTGGAGGTCCCCGTAATGCACTAGTTAATTAACTGTCTTGAAACATTATTTCCTGCAGGGACATCCAACAATTAAGCCCAGCACCACCCTCCCCACCGACCTAAGCGAATACACACAGCTTGCTAGAACCAAGGCAGCTTCTTTGGCCTTTCTGAGGCATGGCACTTTGGAAAACATTTCAAAGGCTGCATTGTGGGATATTGTACATGCCTTTTGTAGACCTCACACCTTGGTTTCTGTTCCCACTGTTACACGCACTTTGTTCAGTTCTGCATAACCTCCTTGGCTTTTTTTTCTTTTTGTTAGTGTTGTCTTTCAGCGGCCGCAAAATAGGCCTTAAAGAGTACTGATCTTATGTCTGAAGGCCTATAGTTCCATTCAGGTCGTAGAAATGCCAAAGGGTTAACGGGAATATGATTATCTACAGATGGTTACACAAGTACTTTTATTGGCTTTACATATACTCTTATAAAATGTACTATTGCCAACCCAGAACAGTGGGAAAAAAATACAATGCAAAAAGGGTTGGTGTGAAACATGTTTTATGAATTGTTTAATGTTTAACCCTTCTTTGTTTTCAGTGTTGGGACCCTTTGGATAGCTCATTTTTGGCGCCTGTTTTTCGCTCATTTGAATGTACGGTTGGTGTTTGCATACCTTCAGTCCAAAAATAAGATTTCTATCAGGTTTACAATTCTCAGTCTTATAAATAGATCTTTGGACTGTTAATGACTAATGCGCTCTTTGCATTATTAGTAACAAGCCCCAAACTGCATTTTTTTTAAAATGATTCATGATCAACCAAGCCATGTTTTTCTGGTAAACATAATTATGGTTCCCACAGATGACAAAGCCTGAGAAGAGCTTTAAAAAAAGGGTCTTTACTGATATATTGGGAGCAATTCTAAGATTCTGTTTTTGAATATTTATGGATACCCGTCTCTTTCCTATGCATGTAAGAGATCACTGTTTTACTGAATTAACTAGTTTTGTTGCATGTTTCACCTCAGTACAGTTTGCTGTTTCCCATTATTCGTCATGTAATTTGGCCAAACCTATTTTAGGGCTCCGCCAAAGGAAGAGCTGTCTGCTAAACTGTTTGTATTGAGCAAGTCTGCTAGCGCCTTAAGTAAAGAAAACCTGTATATTTCCTAATGCCTAAACACCTGTTATTGGGTGTCTTTAAACTACGTTGTTACCTTAACAAGTTTCTCAGGTTGGCATGTCTACGGCCTTCTTCAGAGGTCTGATAAGAAATATGATGAGGCAATCAAATGTTACCGCAATGCACTGAAGTGGGATAAAGACAATCTTCAAATCCTAAGGGATCTCTCTCTCCTGCAGATTCAAATGAGGGATCTTGAGGGTTATCGGGTAGGTACTGCACACCAAGCTGGATACACTGTATGGTGATTGCTTGTTTGAAATGAAACGTAAGAATAAACAAAGGAAAAAGCACATTTTGTTTTTTATGGGTCCTTTTTAAATTGGAATAATGAATTATGGTCTTGTCTTCACTTCTCAAAATAGTGTGAACTGAGAATAAAGCTGCACTGATCCGCACTAAGTTAAGCCAGAGGGCTTTGCACATGTCCTGCCCATGTCCCATTACTGCTCACTTGGAGGACATTTTTGCTTGTGGTTTAGATCTGTTTGACTGCTGCACTAGAGGTTTGTTTTCTGAGGTTTTTGTCCTTAACATTGCTATTGTTTACATTCACATGCAGGGTTGGAAGCTGGTTTCACACATTGCGTGCTTCGAACGGCAGCTAGATTTCCCTTGACCGCACCTGAGAATTATATATTGTATTACTGCATATGGGGTTTTATTTCAACCTGCTTTGCACTGGGCAAATGAACTGTACAGTATACAGAATGTAGGCCTGATTTTCACACTGCATTGGTTTTGTTAAAACTGAGACACCCCCCTCCATATAAAACAATGACAAGTTCAAATTCACAAAATTGTGATTGCCATATCGAAGGTGGAGCAATTGAGAAATAGGTTATATATTTTTGTTTGATAATGCTTGGATTTTAGCACATTAAAATAAAATCTATGACCACGAAACACATTTCATAAATTCATTCGGCTGCAGAATATCTTAACTGAAAGGGGTCTCTCTAGTTGATTCACAGACTTGAGGCTGATTTTGATAAATGCTTAGTTAATTCTGATGAGATAAATGTAACCTTTGCAAAATCACTCAGAAAACTAAAAATATCAGAATGAGAACTTCATGCTTGGTTTTGAAAAAGGCCAAGCAGTGGGCATTTCGGTTCTGAGACCTTTGCAGATCACTCTTCTGCCAACAGCCTCCACCTCGGAATACCAGAATACCTCCTGAAGAAACTACAATGGATCCAAAATACAGCAGCCAAACTACTCAAACTATCCAGAAGAGACCACATCACTCCTGCCCTAAAAGCACTGCACTGGCTCCCAGTAAAACATTGCATCAGATTCAAAACAATGTGCACAACACACAGGGCAATCGGCGGACAAGGAGCAGAATTCCTACAAAAGGAAATAACAATCTACAAGCCAACAAAACTCCTCAGATCAAGCAACAAAATCGTCTGGAACAAAAACCATACCTCAAGAAAAAACTTGGCGGCGCCTCTTTCTCCCACTTATCTGCAAAAAGGAGGAACAACATCCCAAAAGAAATGAGAAACATCGAAGATCACCTACAATTCAGAAAATTACTAAAACCCTGGCTCTTCAACACCACAGATTCAAACTGAAAAACAGAAACAACCGAGAGGGAAACGGAAAAAAGGATGACTAAACGTGACAACACCCAGAACCAACCAGAGAGACTCTTACCACAACAAGATAGGCAACGACTAGTCAAATAGAACACAAGCGACATCCACAAGGACAGAATCAGCATCCCTAGCTAACTTCAACCAACAACCTCACCCGCCCCATAATCGCTACCAGGTATCGTACTGATAGAGATCTGTTTGAATGTTTGCACTCACCACACTCAAACTAAGTTATGGCCATTAGCATGGACACTGACTGCATAAGTCGAGAATGAAGGCAGGTACCACGCCTGGAGAGAACGTTGGGAAAAGGCTGGAAACGATAGCCTGCAAAAAAACAAAACAACTGAATTGGATGATGAATGCCGCCACACGCCACATATGGCTGGAGTAGCCTTAACTAATCAATGCCGTGCACTGACTAAATTGGGAATGCTTTATGGGCCAGATTTGAAGGGATGCACAAACGCCTGCCGGCTCCACATATAAACAGGTGTCACACAGGTGTGAGATAGGTAAGGTTATGAATGGAAGCTGAAGGTAGGTGTGAAAGGGACTGTGAGTATTGGACAGACCCAGATCCGGTCAAATGCAGAAATGATCCCACACCCCACCTGGAGAGAATACAGAAACTCAGCGCCTCACTTGGGGACAAAAATGCCAATTAACCAATCCACTAACAAATTTCCCCCCTCTGCATACACCTCTCAAACTCTAAACCAAACACAACCACAAACCTACAGCACAACAAATCGCACAAACTTCACTACACCGCAACAACAAAACACATAGAATCACACAACAGTACACAACGACTACCGAGCGCAAGCACCCCAGGCTCAGCCAACGGAACCACCGGGCTGAGGCCGCCAACAGCACATCACTGCTCTCTTGCACTTTTCCTGCTTCCTCCCACTAACACACCCCTTTTTTCACTCTTTCAGAGCGCCAGGGGACCACTCCGATGGTGATAGTGCACGGTACAAATATCCTTTAACATTAACATTTGCATAGCATTGTAGATTTTCCATCAAAGCTACCTGATATACTTTCGATAATGCGCCCCATGGCACAACTATTAATTATGGGTGACTTTAACCTAGGATTTAAGGACCAAGTGCATATTGCATCACAATTATGGTACATGCTTTCAGCCTTCGAGGTTGAATGTGGTGATATTCGAGTTGAATTTTGTCCTCCTGATATGCAGCATTTATTCTCATGATCTCCGATTCGGAAAGACGTAATCGAACTCGACTTGATTCTATGACTGTCATGAGACCATTTCTCAGAAACTTTCCGTGCTGGAACTGCAATAGTAATCATCACTAGGTTGTGATCGCTTTCCTTCCTGTGATTAACCTGTAGTTTCAGCACATTGATATGCACGCTCCCAGAGGCAAAGAAATAATCCAAAATGGATTTGTGTGAATCTCACTTCCTGTAGATCTTGATGGTGTATCCCCAGTAGTGTGCCCATTCAGCATGTGAATGATTCTGTTCTCCATTTCCGCTGACCATAGTTGGGGCCACATTCTGCAAGGCCGAAGTTTTGGGTTTGATTAATGATGCAGTTAAACAATTTGTTTAGATCGCCACATAGCAGTATGTTTGCTGCCCTGTATACTTCACAGATGGCATCATTTTGTTATCTGATCAATAAAGACAGGGGCGGGAGTGGCTTTATGCTGCCAATATAGATTAAGGACATGGAAAGGGTCCTTTTTCTGATTGCACGAATTTACAGACTGGAGTACTGTTGTCTGAATATAGGGAGTGTGGTTATGGGATCGAATGATCTTGTGGCCCGAACTTATATAAACTAGAGTCAGGAGACCAGCTGTTGGCCTGCCAACTTTTTTATTTTTTATGGCAGGAATGAAAGCTATTTCAAAGCCATCAATGACAGGGCATATAGTCAGCCAAGTTTCCTGGGCACACATGATGTCAATATTTTCAAGCCAGGTAGATTTTTGCAGATGCACATGGCCTCGAGTGTTCAGGCTGGCTATAGTGGTTATAAGCTCTTTATTTTGGATTTGGCGTCAACTTTGATGTTGGGGGATGAAAGCTTTCGAAAGCCAAATCCAGTCTTTAGAAGAATCAGCAGACATGCTTGTTTTTGCTTCATTTACATTAGTCAAAGATAGGCTAATGTTTTGGGCAACAGTCATTTTAATTTGGTCAGTGGGAGGCATTGAAGTTAGTTCCTTTTGAAAGTCCGAGTCATCAGCTGGTACTTTGGCTTGGCGTTTATCCATTTCATCCACGCAAGCAAGTTTGGTTGCGGCACACATTATTTGAGGCAGATCTTGTGTGATCAGTTATCAGCCTTTTAACTGGATCATTAGACTTGACTTTAGGGTTTGCCACAGCGTCTTTTTTTGTGTGAATTTCAGTGATTTCGAAGCCCATTGAAATCAGTACTCTAGCAGCTTCCAACAGTGTGTTGCAAATGATTCGCGAATCAATATGGAGTCTCACCATGTCATGCTGGTCGTTATTGTAAAATTCAACTACATTTACGTTGTTTGTCTCATTCGTAATGAGGGAACATAGTGAAGGAGACACAATACGTTCTTGCGATTGAGCACAAGGGCGTCATCATTCTCCTCAGTACGTTCCAGCGCCAGACAGTATTTTGAGTCGTTTTTCATTTGCACCAGTGCGATTTATTTATTTTGGCACAATACCACCTGAGGATCTTTCAGGGACCGACTTGTAGTCGTGGTGCTCACTTTCCTTAGGTCCCAATAGAGCATTTGTTGATTTTAGAAAGCTGGAGACAGACCAATTTGTATCTTGATTATTTAGCATATGTGAGGTGTTGCGGTCTTCAGTTAGCCTGTCCCTTTCCTGACACAACGTCATAAAAGGCGGGCTTAGGGGAGCAGGTCGCAACTCTGCTGTTGGCGTCTCTGGTGGAATTAAGATGGAAATACTTACGTTTTTTCCACGAGCAGAAGGCAACAATACCGTAATAGGTAATTTCACTGCAAGTGAGGTTGGCACATTCGTTTGTCTGATGGCCGTTTCCTGGTCCGCAGTTGAAGTTTCAATTTCCACTTCGTCATAGGTTGACAAATCAAGCAAATTCACAGAGATGTCAGAGGGCATATAGGCAGGGAATGTCCCTCACCAGATGAATTCCCCACCGTTGGCTGAAGTGAATCTGGAACTCCAATCGCTTGTTGACCTTTAGTAAGCTCAACAATCGGTCGATCCTTAGGCACTGGGACGTCCAGTTCAGGGGCAGACGCCACTTGTAAGTTCATGTAAAAAGCTTTAATGTTCCGCAAGAACTGAGTTTTTTGTCATTTTGAAAGTTTTAGTCTGGATGTTTTGGGATTTCTTTGACTGAGGCGCTTTCAGGCCGCCCTGTATAGCACACTTGTTAATCCGAGGATTAAAAATCGGCATGGCGGCAGGTTTTGGGGCGACAGATGACTTGATGTCCTCATAGAGATTTTCCTGATCTTGGGTTTGATCTGCAGTGTTTTTCGAACAGACATGGCTGAAGTCAGAGTAGGTTGTATCTCTTGGAGCAGTTTTTCTTTGGGGCTCTTTGTTGCGAGCAGTTGGGGCCTGGCGAGTCATTATCTTCTAACCGGCCTTTCTTACTAGCAAGACCTGAACAGTTAGGAGTAGATACTTTTCTGTTTTTATCAACTGGATTTTGAACATTGTTGATAATACTCAGATCTAAAGTTTTTTTCTCAGTTCTGGATTTGTTTACTTTTGTTAGGTCTTTTAGTAATTTGTTTACTACATCTAGCAAATTCCTCCTCAAGGACGTTTCCACACTAGAGTGGAGTTCGGGTTCCCGTTTGTCAGGTGGCCAAGGTATGTCATCTCGGGTCCCACAGTAAGGTTAGTTTGTTCTTGGGAGTCTATATTAACTGGGGCACCGAAAAGGCCGGCGCTTTTGTAGGTTCAAATACATCATCAGGGCCTGTTGGTGTTTGCCTGCATTCATTGTCCACCGCCAACGAGAATTCACCTACTGCGCGCACCCCAAGAAGACAGGCAGTGTTTGTGTCCACTTGCACAGTTTGGCGTACACGCTGAGTTTTATCCGTAGTAATGGCAGTATTCGTGACAAACTGGGTAAGAGTGTTAGGATTAGGGATGAATTCAAAGGTAGGGCAGGTGTTACCAGAGTCTTGAAGCGCTCGTGTCCTGTAGTGTGTCAGGGTTTCTGACACTGACAAAAACAGTGAATTTGAGGGCGCATCCATATATGCGTCCGAAGGGTACCTAGCCACAACACCCCAAGCCAACACACGTAGCATTGGATCCCCAAAGGCAGGGATCCACGTGAAACTGAAAAGCACCCACCGTTGTCCATGGCAAGTGAGTGGTCAAGAAGAGAGGCATCAATAGTCTCCATACTAGCACAAATCACTCCCAAGGTAGAAGTCCCACATCCTCCATGTTCAACAGAACAGGGAGCTGCATGTATGGAGGAAGGCGATGCCAGTTTGCGTAAATTTGTGCAGCTTGTTAGACTGTTGGAAGATGGAATAGGAGTGTACACGTTGCAAACGTTGAAGACATTTGAAAAAGGACCGGTAAAAAGTAGATCAGGCCGTAAAGTGGGAGTCTCCTTTAATGCAGCAGTATGGATACAAATTTTTTTGGAAACAAAGTCACAGCCATTGGGACGAGCACTTACTTGGGTAGGTGGAGGGTCTTCATAAGCCACCTTGCTAACAGCTGGGCAGACAGAAGAGATGTCCATACAAATGGACCCAGCGGATCCCTGCCGAAGTCGCGGGCGTGTGGAAGGCTGTTTCAGTAGTCTTGTCTTTGAGCGTGTGGTCGATTGAAGAGTAGGACGCAGTTCTGGCTTCCATGAGAAAACTGTCCTCCATAACTCCAAGACTAAGCTGACTCCCCGTTCGCTGCGCGTGAGTCGAGTGTCTTTGAGGAGTGTTTGGGCTCTGCCTCCAGGCAGCACAATAGAGCAGGAAAATAGGATTCAGGCAAAGCAGAGTTCAGAATTCACTCCAAGACTCAGCTTTTTTAGACAACTCCATAGGCATCATCTTTTCGTGCGTCACACAGCACCCTCAGTGCAGTGGCACAGGGTAACCTTTTTAGGCGTTCCCAAGGTTTAAATACCTTCTCTGGGATAAATGTTTCCCAGAGAAAGTGAAGGGAAATTGACTTTGCTAGTCTTTTCAAATTCCTAGACCCAGCGCACCCTATCTTCTAATAAGTGCTGGTCGGATTACCGAGTATCCCCTGTGGCTAGAAACTCATGTAGCAGTCAAATGCTACACTTTCCTATCGAAATGGCTGGTGGCAGTGGTTTTACAATGAACTACCATGATTTTTCCCGACTGCGAACACCGGTAGCATTAAATCGGTGAAGCCATGTTTTGCAAGATGGCGTCTGAGCCTCCTTGGTTTAAACTGGTCCCGGTCTTCTTTTTTCGACATTTCTTTTTGGAAAGGTCCTTCTTGAGTTTGTCTCTGTGCGCCAAACCAGGTTTGGTCCATTTGCCTTTGCCGGGCTTCAGGGCTGAAGGCGACCTCTGGCGCCCGAGTGTCTGGGATGGGCAGGAAGTGAGGGAGGTGCCCGAAACTGCCTGTGCTTAGTCTCCTAGGAGACCCAAATGCACTCTGCTGTGATTGGCTGGCTGACTGTCCGGCAAGGACAGCCACCCTGCTGGGTGAGTGACAGCTAGCCTGGAATGAATGGGAGAGAACTGAATAAAAGGCGAGTCTCTTGGCTTGGAAGGCAGATTCGACCACTGGAACGAAAGACCCGAAGACTATCTTTAAGAAGGACGGCTGCTGCAACTCCTGGACCGTTGGTTTGCCCCGTGAAGCCCTGCTGCAGGTCCGAATCGTTAAGGTCACCTCGACAGAGAAGCCCTGCAAGGACGACTTCTCCCTTTGAGTTGGTGGGGCCAATCAACTCAACACTAAGCCACCTGGATACCATTCTCAGAGCTGGTTGTATTTTCCTCAGAGTGCTGCAGGAAATCGAATAACTAGGGAGAGGGACACCAGTTTGTGTGCTTTACTACAGCTACCGGAATCGAAGGTTTGCCAGTTGCCAGCTTGGACCAGTCCCAGTGCAGTGCAGGAGTCCCCTGATGTCCTCCCTCTTGTCCCCACGACTGAGCCTCAGGTATAGCGAGATCTGCAGGAACAGAAGTCTTCAGCTGCACCTTTTTCTTCATTAGTAAGGTACTGTGAAACGAGACTGAGAGTACTTGCCTCTCGCAGTGAAAGTGCTTGAAACTTTCCCAACTTGAAGGTCTAATCAACTTGTGACCCAACATATGATTCTTTCTTTTACAAACTACTTCTGGGAACTTTGGCAAAGACCTTTCCGTTTTAACTACCAGAATCACTTTATCCTATACAAGACTTCAGCCATTGACTTTGGCCTGACCTATTGCATTGAATTAACTCCTCTGAACTCGCAAAGTATTTACACTAAGAGTAACTGTAATCTTTTTATTAACCTATGCCTTTTTGCTCCTCCTTCAAAGTAGTTTAAATGCCTCAGAAACATACAGTGTAAAGTACTGAAGTATATTTGTGTAATATAGATTGCCTCCTTCTAGTGAAAGTTTTATAACTGACTGTGAAATAAATTAATAAGTATTAATCAAAGAAACCTTGAGTGTACGATCATTTGAATGCTTGTTATTGTAGACCTCTGTGTAACATCATTACAGCTCACATTCCCCTCTTGAGATGAGCCTGGCTGCTCAGCAACGCTACCAAAACTGTAGTACAGACTTATACCAAAGGTTGGTTTGCTTACACCTGTAGTCCTAGTTGTGTGTAATGGTCCGAAAGGGTACTGCATACAAACTCTGCCTAACAGCAGTGTGTGAAATACAAATTAGCCATCATCAAAGCCAATTGGGCCTTGTTCGGCAAGAATTGATATAGTAACCCTGTGGGAGACTACACAACCCTTGTCCTCTTAGTATTAGGTAACCCACCTGGTCTGTACTACACAAGTTGGTAGTGTGGCTGAGCAGCCAGACTTATCTCAAGAGGGGTAAATTTGAGCTATACAGCTGTAGCATCGAAATTCACAACTACAAGTATCCGTCTAACACTTAAACTTTTCCTGTAAAATACTTATTTAACAGTCAGCTTAAATAAGAATTCTTTAAAAAGGGCAACGTGCAACAATAAAAAATACACTCAATACTTTCTCAGAATCAAGTCAAGCAAGTAGATGCTCTTTAGAGATGCTTCATACACACTTCCTACACTCTCGGTTGACTTCACTTACTAGGACAGTATTGGCATTTATATATCACTTTTGTACTTGGTAAATTCTGAGGTTGGCAGAAAGGAAAGGTTAAAGGAAGGAAAAAGGTTAAAGAGGTTCTCAGAGCATGTGAGCACTTTTAAATCTTCCAATGAAGTCTAGATTAAAACCTTTCCCAGCAATATTAGTTAAAAACCAATGTATCAATGGATTAGAAGAGTCTGCAAGGAGCCTGGACAGCCAAAGTAAATTGGAGCAAAGTCTGTGGAGCTGACGCACTTCTTAAATCGCAAAATGTCTTGCACAAAGTGAGTTTGTTGAGGAAAATCACTGTTGGACCACAAGCTGTTACACTTGTGAAAGTTAGAGCTACAATCGACTCTCTTGAAAATTAGCTACTACAAATCTCAACTGAGACGACCAAGCTACAGACTGAGTCTGAACAGTACCTTTGAATTGAAGAAGAGGATCCAGCTGGCTTCTGTCTGGTTGCTGTGATACAGAGCCTGTGTTCCTGGGCCTCAGTCGTGGGGACAAGAGGGAGGACGTCTGGAGGACTCCTGCACAGCAATTCAAAGGTCGGCAATCACTACGGGCGTTCTTTGGATCAGCAGCACTTCACGGTTTCAGCTCTTGGCAAACCGCACCGCAGCGGATCTTGGACACCGGTTGGGCCTCCTTCACTCCTTGAGTCCAGCACTCTGGTGAGGTGACTCGAGCTTGGGTCGTCCTGCTTCGGGAGGGTCCTCGGTACTTGACTACGGATTTCTCGACCCCTGGCACTCGGTTGCAGCAGCAGCAACGAAGTACAGCCAGTTGGGGAAGGTCTTCCAGCAAAGTTCCTCTTGGGGTTAGGTCCTACTAATGCAAGGGAAGAAGTTGTTCCGTCCAGAGCTTCTCTTGTCAATCAGAAAAAGGAGTTTCAGCACAGCATCGGGGCTTCACCGGGCAGTTCAACGGTCCAGGAGGATGCAGCAAGCTTCGTTCACGGTTTCATCGTCGAGTTGTTCTTCCCAGTGGTCGACTGTCTTCAGTCAAAGAAGCCTCGCCCTTTATGCAGGTTTCTACCATTCATGCATAGCCTAGCTGTCACTCGCACAGCAGGGTGGCTGTCCTGCAAGGCTGCCTCCTGAGGTGCAGGGTAGGCCTCAAACTCCAACGCCAAGAGTCTTTGAAGAAGCCTGGCCCAGTGCGGCAAGCACCTTTGCAGGCGCGTGGCATGCAGCCCGACAAATGGCGGCTCGTCCGACACCATCCCCCTTTTGAGGAACAGGTAGGTGAATGAGTTTGCAGATGAGACTGGTCTTCACTAGGTATGTGGCCCACATCATACCCTTCTTTGCAGGGCAGGTACACCCCACAGACAGTAAGGCAGACCTCAGGACCTTCAAAGCCACGCGCCCATGCCCGCGCCTCGGGAAGCTCCACCAGCCTGCGAGGACAGTTTTTTTTTTTTAAAGGTTTATGACCCTTATGAGGTCTCTGCAGATGGGTGTCATCCTTAGGGATGAGATCAAGGACATGCCCCCACCGGTTCTGCCGCTAGCACTCACGGCAACTGCGCCCTTGGTTCCAGTGCTTCTGGCTCCTATGCAGCCACAGCTGCCCGTGCCGGTTCCCACTATGCCAGCACCACCACAGCCGCCACAACAACTGCCGGCTCTGGTCCGTACACCACAGCCATAGGCACCCAGCACTCCTCCTGCGGCTCAGGATCAACAGGACACCTTGGTTGTCACGGATGAAGAGGAGGGCACGCCAAGGCCTTCCACAAACTACTTACCGGCTTGGTCGAATATTTGGGCCTTCCTCAGCCCGAGGTGGAACAACCAGAGGCAGAGGGGGTCTTGCCAGAGGTCCTCACTCGACCCCACGCCTAGAAAGGGAATTCTGATGCAAAAGGACGTGGTTGTGCTGGCCATAATTGGATGGCTTAAACCCCATTAGGCGCAGCCTAACAGGTGCCTCGATGCAGGGTTAGGGAGATGGTGGGTGACCCCCCTCCTCTCTCTCCCCCCCCCCCCCCTGCTGTTGGCACTCCCACACTCTTTGGTGATCGCCGCAGCTTCCATCTACTCCAAGCCGCAGTAGTCTTCGGCCACATCCGCCTTGGCACTCCTGGGAAAGGAGGAGAAAGCCCTGGAAGGATACGGGAAGAAAATGTACTTCGTCAGTCTAATGGGGATGCTATGCCTGCAGCTGTCAATCAGCGGCTTTGGCTGGAAATAGTCTACTTCCTTCTGGAAACTTCTGGTGCAAAGCCAGGCACACTTCAAGGCGGGGCTGACCGAGGCCAAGATTGTCACCCAAGACATAATAGTCCACAAGGCTCACATCAACACTTCTGGCCATGCTGTCTGCATCGCTATGGACATGAGGACGGCCTGGCTTCAGGCGACCAAGTTCAACCCGGACGTACAGGAACACATTCTGGACCTTCCCTTTGTGGGTGGCGACCTCTTTCAATCGACCACGGACGAGGAACTGGATAAGTAGAAAACAGTTCCCAGACTGCAAAATCCTTGTCCATCCTTACGAAGGCTACTCCGAAGCCATACAGCCAGATGCACCAGCGTTCAGACAAGGGTCGGTCCTTCGGCAGGTTCCGGGGTTTCCAAAAACAGCAGTCTAGGCAGCCGTACAAGTTTCCCAGCCAGCACTGGCGCAAGCAACACATCACCTCTGATTCCACAGATTGGGACAACAACTTTGTTGGTGGAAATTTACGCTCGTAGAGAGTCAGGCGGGGGAAGGAGTTTCAGCCTCCCAGCGGGTCTGGGCTTCTATTCACAGATGTTTGCCATACTCAAGAAGACCCAGACTGGCCTGAAAGTTGTGTTGGACCTTTCCACCTTGAAACTTTCCCTCCCTCTTCAAAACTTCAAGATGGTTACCCCAGCGCTTATAGCAGAGACATTGTGCAGGGGAGAATGGATGTGCTCCCTGGATCTAAAGGATGCTTACTTGCACGTCCCAATCTGGCAGTCCCATCGGCCCTTTCTGAGGTGAAGGATCATGGGCTTCCACTTCAAACCCTTCGGCCTCAATTTGGCTCCCAGGGTCATAACAAGACTGATGAACGCGGTGGCCGCCCTCCTCAGGGCCCAGGGTCACCACGTCTACCAATACCTGAACGACTGGCTCGTCCGGTCAAGGTTTGCGGAAGCAGTCCCCCACACAGCCTCCACCCTCATGCTTAAACTACAGGAGTTGGGATTTTCCGTCAATCTCAAGAAGTCACACCTGGAACCCATGCAGTCTCTGGTTTTCCTGGGCCTCATCTGGGATACTGGCTCTGAGAGGATATTTCCCTCTGAGGACAAGATGTGGGCCACAGCGGCATTTATTCAGCAGAGCTGTGCCCTCTGGATGGTGGTACCAACATCTCTTGGGCATTATGGCAGCATGTCTCCTAGCAGTGCGCACAGGAGGCTCAAAATGAGAAGATTGCAGTTGCACTTCGCAGCCTCCTGGAATCGGGAGATGAGTTCCCAGGAGGAACTAGTCAACATCCCACCACACCTCCACCAGGATCTGGTCTGGTGGAGCAAGGACAGCAACTTGCAGAGAGGTAGGCCATTTCCTTCGCCAGCTCCGCAGGTCACCATCACCACTGATTCATCCCTGGAGGGTTGGGGAGCTACACTGGACGGCCAGTGTCCATGGAGTAGGGTCCCAGCAGGAGGCCCACATTAACTGCCTGGAGTTGATGGCCATCTGGCTCACTCTCAAGCCTTCCTGCCGATGATCAGGAGAAAGGTGATCCTCATTCAAACGGACAGCTCCACCAGGATGTATAATATCAACATGCAGGGGTGCACCAGGTCCCCTACCCTATGCAGGCTAGCAGTCAAATCTGGCAGTGGGCCCTGGAAAACGGCATGCACTTGACAGGAATTCACCTCCCGGGGGAGTCCAACCTGGAGGCGTACAGGCTCAGCAGGTTGGGTGCAGACCACTACGAGTGGCAACTGGACCACCAGGTCCTTCAGGGGATCTTCAACAGGTGGGGTCATCCTCAGGTGGATCTCTTTGCCACCTGGCACAACAGGAGGTGCCCCCAGTTTGCGTCCTGACAGGGCTGGGGCTCACTGGGCGATGCAATGCGGATTCAGTGGAACAACATGCACGCGATTGCCTTCCCTCTCACTCCCCTCGTCCACAGGGTAGTATGCAAGATACAGGAGTCGAGCACCAACAGATTATCCTCATAGTTCCATGGTGGCTGGCAAGGCCTTGGTTCTCGGACGCCTCAGCCTGTCGGAGCAGCCACTGATACACCTTCCGCTGGAACCAGCTTACCTACTCCAGCTTACCTACTATCTCAGCAGGGAGGCATGGCCATCCACCCCATCCCCCAGAGGTTAGACCTTGCAGCATGGTTCCTGAACAAGTCAAACAAAGGCATCTGCATTGGTCGCAGGCGCACCTGGACAGCATGTAGGGTGCAAGGAGTGATGCTACTAGGAGCCAGTTCAAAAGCAAGTGGAGCATGTTTTGTCACTGGCCGGCTTCTACTGAGATCGATCCACTGATCTGCACGTTGGACAACGTGCTATCCTTCTCTGCACACCTTGCTCATTTGTGGGTGCACGTAGACACATGCTGCACCTATCTGGCAGCCATCAGAGCTTACCGGAACTTGGAGGTGTTTTTCTTCTCCAACATGATGGTTAAGACACCTCGCGGGCCTGACCAGACTCTAACCGCCTATGAAGAAGCCAAACTCGGTGTGGGATCTCAATGTGTTCCTGGGCGCCCTAGCGCATAAACCATTCGAGCTAATGGCGTCCAAGGACATCAGGCTGGTCACCATTGAGACAGCCTTCTGGTGGGCCTTACTTCTGCACGCAGGATCAGTGAAATTCAGGCTTTGGTGGCTTTAGAGCCGTATACTACTTTTCATAAAGACCAGGTGGTGCTTGGAGTGCACCCAGCATTTTTACCTAAAGTGGTCTCTTCTTTTCATCTAAATGATGATAGTCCTAACAACTTTCTACGCAGATCTGAAGGACGAGGCTCAGAGGGTACTGCTCTGTCTAGATGTTAGGCAAGCCCTAAAATTCTACCTCAACAAAACTAAGCTTCCGCAAATCAGATGCTTGCAAGGCCTCCATAGCAAGATGGATGGCTACGGCCATCAAGGAGGCATATAAGGGGCAGCATAAATCTTTGCCAGCTAATATGCATGCACACGCTTTCAGAGCCAAGGCCACAGCGGTTGCCTTTAAGAGGCATGTCCCTTGGCAGGTAATCAGCAAGGTGGCTACATGGGCTAAGCCTTCGGCCTTTGCCTGGATGCCAGCTCCCGGTCGGATGCATCATTTGGTCAGGCAGTTTTGAGGAACTTATTTTCGTAGGAGGGTCACCTCTTCACCCTGGGGCTACATTTAGTACAGTATGGAGGAAAAGGAACGAGCCGTATGAGTAATTATTAGTTTTCCAGCATGGGGTCTGGCATGGATTCACATGCTCATGAATATTCCCCGTCGTCAGGCCGGGAATCCTCGGTATAGAAAAAATCAGTATCAGTTTCGTTTCTGATCTGTCTATCTCAGTAGTAACCAATCACTGGTCTCTGGGTCATACTGGCCCCAGCCAATGACTGCCCTCTCCCTAAGCCCCACCCCTGGCAGCCATCCTCAGATTTTTACCGCACATTCAAGTGTTGGGAGTCCTCGTGCTTAGCTCTCGAGCTTTTGCTGCGTTTTCGCGCTTTTTTCAGGAGATTTTCTCATTTTTTACATTAAAAGAGCCTCAAGCTCCACCGTTTCTACTTCCAATCAACGGGGATCCGTTTCAGAGTTTTCTACGCCCCTCAAGGGTGAAGATTTCATCGAGTTACGCTTTTGGAGGATTCCAGAAGTTCCAAGGCCTACCCTGGACATGGCCCAGGAGAAAGGGAGCTCGACGCCCGGGAAGCTATTCAGGACCTGCCCTGGATGCCAGCTTCAGAAAGTTTTCAAGGAGGACGAGCATTCGTTATGCCTCTACTGTCTCCATGAGGACAAGACGCACAAGAAGGACTGCGCGCTTTGTGGAAACATGTCGGAGCGGACCATGAAGGATCGCCACCTCCGTCTCGCCAACTGGCTAGAAGGTAAGAGCCCGCCAGGCGAGAAGTAGTAGTCCGAGCGGTCTTCTAAGTCCTGTGATGGTCCTCTGGCACAAAAGGCTAAGCACCGCGAGTCCGTGGGCACCGGGAGCGCCGAACGGTCGGGCTCCTTGGCTGCCAGGCAGGGCGCACCCTCCCCGGCGCCATCGACCACGAGCCAACGCTCTGGCTCGGGTAAGAGGAAGTCCGAGAACCCGGCGAAGCTTCTGGAGAGGCCCCGGTCGATCTCGAAGACTCTGGCAGAAGGGGAGCGAGGCTCGTACCCTCCCCCGAAGGTGAAGGCCCCAGGCGCATAGAAGGTGACGTTGGCTCTGATTCACCCTGCTAGGACCTCGATTGAGGATGTCGCTGCGGCCCTGGCTCAGCCTGTGGAGGCTACACCAGTGGAGGCGTCCTCAGGTACCAGAGTCTCCCTGCCACCGAGGAGGGAGTCGTCTTTCAGGCCCATCGAGAAGAACCCCACGAAGTCCTCGTTGGAAAAGGGGGGAAGAGGGGGCGGTGGCCGTCGTGGATACGGACACGACCTCTGAAGAAGAGCTCATCCAAGTTGTGGAGGAGATCCAGCCCATCGGGAGGGATCCCGACGAGGGCGATGATGAGGGCGACTGTGACGCAGACGAGGCTCCTCAAGAGTCCTCGCTCCCGTCGTTTCCGGCGCCGCAGGACACCTCGGTGGCCATTTTGTCACCCATCCAGTCCTTATGCTCGGAGATAAGGACTAGGTTGCCCCTTCCCCCGATGGAGGAGCCTGAGCCAGACCCGACGGAGGATCCGGAGCCAGGACCTTCGGGGAGCCCACCGCTTAAGAGGAGGACGACGCATCCTAGGCCTCCTCTCCCGCCTCTGCGGCCTTCTCTGCCTCCCTCCTGGTCCACTACCCACAGGGATCATACAGGCATGGACACGACTACGACGGGTACGGATGACGACAGAGGCGATGACGGGACGTGTCACCCGCTGCCCGGGCGTCCCTGCCCGACGAGATTGGATCCTTCCATGCAATGATCTCCAGAGCATCCGAGCTCTTTCAGCTCTGCCCCGAGGAAAAGGAGGGGTTCTTTTACCAGCGGCGCAAGGCTAAAAGGAAGACTGTCCTCGCCGTACCGCTTCTTGATGACATCTGGGATGAGGGGCTAGCCCTCCTCAAGAACCCTGCCACGGCTCCTGCGAAGAGGGACTGGTACGAGAAGTAGTACCCCGATGCTACCCCCTTGTGCCTTAGGGCACAACCTACCCCAGACTCAGTCGTTTCAGCGGTGGCCAAGAAGAAAGCGGGGGGGGGGCATCTGCCTCAACCTCCCCTCCGGACGGCGAGGGTAGGAAACTGGATGCGATGGGACGGGTCATCTCATCTGCCGCGACGACCATCAAGGCGGCCAACGCCCTGGCCATCGTAGCCCGCTACGACAGGGAGTTGTGGTTCAAGATCGCCCCTCTCTTGGACTTCCTTCCGGATGCCAAGAGGGCTGAGGCCCTGGAAATCTTGCAGGAAGGTGAGATTGCCTCGGACCACGCCATTACTGTGGCTACAGACATCGCCGACATCGGTTTCCGTCAGTTGGGCAACAGCGTTTGCCTGAGACGACGAGGATGGCTCAGGGCGACAGATTTACGCCATGACGTTCAGACCAAGGTTTTGGACATGCCCTTCGATCGGAACAACCTTTTGGCAAGGCGGTTGATGAATCCCTTCAGGCGATCAAGACGGACACAGAGACGGCCCGTGCACCGGGTGTGCTCCAACAGCGACGGCCGTCCTTTCGGAGCTCCGGAGGCAGACACGGTGCCTCCAAGGGAGCCGGCAGCAGCTCCTCTACTTACCGTCAAGCGGCAAGGTCTTCGTTGCAGGAGGCCTACAGGGGACGCGGCAAGACAGGTGGATCCCGCCATCGTCACCAAGGTGGTCAAGGAGGCAAAGCGGCCTCCAAGCAAGATTGAACCGTCCGTCGGGCCCCCGCCGAAGCACCCCGCTGGGAGGCCGGCTGACGAAGTTCGTCAGCGTGTGGGAGTCTATCTCCACCGACCATTGGGTGCTGGACGCCCTGGCCCTGGGGCAAGCCCTCGAGTTCCAGAAGAAGTGCCCCCGCATTCCTCCCGTGGCCAGGAAGGAAAATCGCGTCCCTCAACTGCTGTTGGAACTAAGGGCGATGCTTAGAAAAGGTGCCATCGAGCTCGTCCCGAAGAGGCTTCGGGGCTCCGGAGTTTACTCAAGATACTTCCTCGTGAGGAAGAAGACGGGAGGATGGCGTCCCATCCTTGACCTGCGACGACTAAACAAATACATCCAGGCACAGAAGTTCCGGATGGTCACCCTCCAGCACGTGCTGGGACAGCTGGAGGAGGGCGATTTCCTGTCGTCGTTGGACTTGGAGGATGCTTACTTTCACATCCCTATTCTAAAGAGGCACCGAAAGTTCCTCAGGTTCATGGTCAAGGGGCGGCACTACCAGTTCAAGGCCCTCCCGTTCGGATTACAATCGGCGCCCAGGGTGTTCACCAAGTGCCTAGCACCGGTGGCGGCGCGGCTGCGCCTGCAGGGGATCCACGTCTACCCCTACCTGGACGACGGGCTCATACGGGCAAGGACAAGGGAGCTCGCCGTGGAACACACTGTGAAGTCCATCCAGCTGCTCACGGACCTGGGGTTCTCCATCAACTTTCCAAAATCCCACCTGGTCCCGTCGCAAGTCGTCCTGTTTCTGGGAGCACAGCTCGACACAGTGGCGCGGCGGGCCTCTGTCGGAGGAAAGGATAAGGACCATCCTAGGAAAGGTGCAACGTCTACTGGCCACGGACGTGGCCAGAGTGAGGTCTATCAAGTCCCTCCTCGGAATGATGTCCTCCTGCATTTATCTGGTGCCCCATTGCAGACTTCGGATGCAGCCCTTGCAAGAATTTCCTTGACGCCCACTGGATCCAGACGACGGGCAGCTTTGAGGACAGGATCTCGCTCGACGAAACGTTCCGTCAGGCGATACGATGGTGGGGTGTCCGCGCTCATCTGACAGCGGGAACAGGCTTCCTAGCCCTGGCCCACCAGGTGACGGTGACGACGGATGCCTCCCTGGAAGGTTGGGGAGCGCACACCGGGGGCCTCCACCCGAGAGAGGCCTTTGGTGGTCGGAGGAGACGACTCTCCACATCAACATCTTGGAGCTCCGCGCAGTGTTCTGGGCCCTCAGGTCCTTCCTTCCGTCCCTCAAGGGCAAGGTGGTGAGGATCTTCAACGACAACACCACCACGATGTTTTACATTCGGAAGCAGGGCGGAACCAGATCCCCTGCCCTGTCCAAGGAAGCCCAGGATCTGTGGCATTGGGCCATCGCACAAGGGATGTTTCTGGTACCCTTTCATCTGGCAGGGATAAAAAACACCATCGCCGACTCACTCAGCAGGGAGCTGCGCTTGTGCCACGAGTGGGAACTGCGCCAGGATCAAGTGGACCGACGATGGGGCGAACCCCAGATCGATCTCTTCACGACGGCGGTGAACTAAGTGCCGGAGGTTCGCCAGCAGGTTTCCCCAACTGAGGAGCATGGGCGATGCTTTCTCGTTCCCCTGGGACGGCCTGTTCCTTTATGCATGCCCGCCGTTGCCGTTGCTAATCCGGCTCGTCAACCAGCTCAAGAGGTCCTGGTGCAGGATGATCCTCGTCGCACCGGCGTGGCCGATTCAGATCTGGTTCCCGGACCTTCTGGACTTGTCAGCGTCCACACCAGTCAAGCTACCGACGGACGCGGATCTTCTCTCCAGAGAAGGAGGCGCCATTCTTCATCACGAACCAGAGTCGCTGAACTTGCAGGCCTGGCTCCTGCAGCACTAGAGTTTGGAGGATACGACATCCCGGCCGACTGCAGAGAGGTTCTTGCAAAGGCCAAGGCATCCTCAACTCTCAAGTGCTACGGACACAAATGGAAGAGGTTCTCTGTCTGGTGCCGGGCACAAAAGATTTAACCCTCTGTGGATTACGGCCCCTCGAGTATTGCCGTACCTACTGTCTTTGGCCAAGGCTGGCCTATCTCACGCTTCCATCAAGGTACATCTGGCTGCCGTCTCATGTTACACCAGAACTACAGGACGGGCGCCCCTGTGGTCTCATCGTCTGTTAAAGGAATTTGTGAAAGGACTGTTCCGATCATTCCCGCCGGTGAAGGCCCCTGTCCCGGCGTGGGAGCTCAACGTGGTACTAACTAGGCTCATGGGGGCCCCATTCGAGCCTATGCATTCAGTGCCGTTGAAGTTTCTGTCGTGGAAGACAGCATTCCTCGTGGCCATCACCTCTGCACGACGAGTGGGAGAGATCCAGGCCCTATCTTGCAAGCCTCCATACTTGACTTTTCACGACACGAGGGTGGTGCTGAGGACGCACCCCTCCTTCATGCCCAAGGTGCCGTCGGACTTCCACCTCAACGAGCCCTTGGTGTTGCCAGTTTTCTTCCCGTCGCCTTCGTCGCCGGCTGAGAGGACTCTGCACTCACTAGATGTAGCTAGAGCGCTGAAGTTCTACGTGGACAGCACGAACAGTTTTCGGAAGACGTCACAACTTTTTGTGAACTTTGGACCTGTGAATCAAGGGGAAGGCTCTCTCGAAGGCTTCCATTTCCAGATGGCTTTCCGGCTGTATCATGTACTGTCATCGGTTGGCAAACCGACCGCTGCCTGGCCGTCCGAGAGCCCATTCCACCAGAGCGATCGCAGCTACCACGGCGTTCTTATCTGCTGTGCCCTTGCTGGACATCTGCAGGGCTGCTACGTGGAGGTCGACGCACACCTTCACGAAATTCTACTGTGTCGATCGGGATTCCAGGGAGGAGTCCAGGGTCGGCCAAGCAGTGCTGCGCAACCTGTTTGCCTAAGGTGAGCCTGGTGAGGAGGTAAGAAAGCTTAATGTTGAGTTTTGGATGTAATGCTTAATGTTGAGCCTTTGCCACCTCTCGTGGTTGTGCATGTGTGTACTGCTATGTATTCTTTTATTCATGAGCATGTGAATCCATGCCAGACCCCATGCTGGAGAAGGAACAAGTTACTTACCTGTAACTGTTGTTCTCCAGCATGAGTCTGGCATGTATTTACATGCAAACCCTCCCGCCTACCCCTCTGCGGCTCTTCACTTGGTCATACTGCCACTTCACGTGCTGCCAAATCTGAAGATGGCTGCCAGAGGCGGGGCTTAGGTAGATGGCAGTCATTGGCTGTGGTCAGTATGATGCAGAGATCAGTGATTGGTTACTACTACGAAAGACAGATCAGAAACTAAACTGATACTGATTTTTCTTTACCGAGGATTCCCAGCCTGACGGGGAATATTCATGAGCATGTGAATCCATGCCAGACCCATGCTGGAGAAAAACAGTTACAGGTAAGTAACTTGTTCCTTACAGGTAAGTAACAGACTTAACGCATTGGTAGTCCAATGTACCTTTATTTTATAGCCCTTGGGGAAATCCATGTATTTTGTTAAGTCCTACTGTTTTACCCAATTTCTTTTCGGGGCTTCCTTTATTCAGGGCAAGCATGAGGTAAGCTTAGAATTGCCAGTCTGTCAACATGGGCTCTGGCTTAGACCAATCCTTCCCTGAGAGGGCCATTTCCCATCCTGGCGGGGGGAACATGTGGGGGAGTCGGTGTTCAGAGTTGAGAGGCAGATACCGGGGCCAATCATGTGGTCTGACCGGACCCATTTTCCACAATCCCCTAATGGGATTGGTTGCCTGGCTTTTGCCAGTCCCAGTGACTGTATTGAATGGGAAACCCTGTACCTATGTTCTTGCTACAGCAATTTTTGGAAGAGCAGGTGTACTTAACCGCTGGAGGATTTCCATGTATTTCCCACCATTGTTGTTGGCTGAATGGTGTCTACTGGGCCAATATCCTGTTTAAGGTTTCTGCCTTTGGACGTCCATCCAGGGCTACCTCAATCTATTACCCACCTCCCCCGTCTCCTTGTGTGCTGGATCAGGCTGTCCTTGCTTTGACAGTTGGCTGTTCTGATGCACCAGTCCTCCTGTTTTACTGTGGAGGTTATGCCGCTTTGGTGCTGGAAGCTGCTGTGCCTGGAATAGTGTTACGACTTTAACAGCAACCTTGTCAGCGCTTCAGGGACATCTTGGGTGCCCACGGCTGTCTACTTCATGGGACTGCTTCTGTGGCTTGACACCCTCTCCTTGTCCTCCGAACCGCCATCATAGTCTTCCTTGCTGTTGCTTCTGGCTTGATGGGTAGAGTGCTATTTTTTTCCTTCCCATCATAGGGGTGGTCACTGGCCCAGGCTTCCAGTCCCTGTGAAGTCTTGTTCTTTAAACTGAAAGAAGCCCTTTACTTGCCAGGTTCTTTGGCCTTGCAGAAACAGTCTTTCTAGTAGTGAACACTTAAATCTTGGCTCTGTGATGGTGGGTTATTCTCAATACTTGCCCTCAGTGGTCATTGTCCTGTTGTGATTCTTTTCATAAGCAGTGCAGCACGCTCTCCTTGAAAGCAAGACAACTCGTAGCAACACCGGTTCGATTCCCGGGTCCGCACTTCGAAACCTCTGGGTATTACGCGCGTTATAAATAACCAATTCTAAATTATATGCAGGTCTCGGCTACATTTTCCCATTGTTTTAAATTGGAGTGCCTACAGACGATCTGTATCGTTTTCTGGGGCTGGGAACTGACCTTTGAAACTCTTCATTGGGTTCTCCTCTGATCCTCCTTGGAGTAGTTTGCAGTTCAATCTGCACATGTGGGGTAGAACTGGGATTAACTTACCTGCATTTTCCCTGTGCATGTAGAATGCTAATTTACTTTGTCCTTTTCTAATTCTAGTTGAACTTTCTACTCGCCTGAAACTCCTAATTTGACTGGGGTTACTTATCTACCTCTTGACATTTTTCCTGCATCCTGCTTTGTTCCAGTAGGTTTTGGGACACAGACTGGAATTGTAGTACTTAACTGTGATTTTTAATGTCTTTTTAAAGTTCTGCTCTCCTTTTCTACTGAAAATGTATTTTCACGCTGTAACAAATACCAGAGTGGGTTGTCTATTATGACTCTGCACTGTTTATTTAAATGCATCTGTTATTTCAACTGTGTCCTGGCTGGTTCTTGATTTCTTCCCCACCCCAACAGTGAATGTAAGTTGTGAACTATCCATAGATAGACCCACATTTTAGTATATGGATGTGGGGTGTATAGGCAATTTTACTGGGGATTTAAAAAACAAAATAACTAAAGTACCTATGCAAATGATAGTGGTATCTGTGTGTTTGGAAAGATTTTATTTTTCTGCTTTCTTCTGGTAGACTTCTGTGGGACACGCTTCTTTTTTGCTTTGTTTTGAATCCTGTACTGACATTTTGGATGCAAGTAAAGCCTTCTGCTTTACTGCCCTTGTCCTTTTGCATATTTTGATGGGGAGACTGAGTCCATAAGATTAACAGTACTGAGACACTAACGCTTTGTGAATGTTTTGTATTGTTGAAATTGCGCACATCTCAACAGTGATTTGCAGTTGGGATAGTTTGTGTCCTTATCCTTTTGTATGTAATGACTTTTTGGTTACTTTGACAATGTGCATAGGAGAAGCTGATGGCAGCAAATATTTTTCTGTCGCGTTTTATACTTTTTACATCTGCACTTTGGCATTTACCGCAAATGCCTACTGAAGGTGTGTAGCACCCTAAAATGGCTGTGCTGCTAGCCATTTTGTTCTTTGGCATCCTGCTGTCTACCCGCACCAGGAAATGCCATATATGGAACACCCTTTCCCGGGCAAAGCTGCTGCTTTTGCAGGCAAAGTCGTGCTTTGTGTGTGAGCCTGGATGTGGGCACTGGGACAGACTGGGATTGACTGGCCGCATTTTATAACCTGGCGCCCGAACGTCTGTTGCTGGCGGATGTTGTTCATGTCAATGATTGGATAGCCTCCTGCCATTTTGAATTGTGCAGATCCTTACCATTGGTGGACTTGGGTGAGCATCCACTCCAGATCATGGATGAAAGGAGGGCTGCTGCAGCCATGCGACAGCCATTAGACAGATCATCGTTGGAGCAAAGCACTATATGAATAAGAGCAGCCCGTTGACGACCCAAGGACAACCCCCGCACCTGACCAGCACCACCTCAAATGAAGTCCCTGTGAAGCTCGCCTTTCCTCACCTGCCTGATCCCAAGAAGACCCTCGTTGGTGCTTCGGACCCTGGGCTTGATTGGGAACAATTCGTCTTGACACCTGCTCCAGGATTGATCAGCTCTCTCCTGGGCTACCTTACTGCAGATGTCACCATTCCAAGCGCATCCTTGGAACTTGGATGATTTTCAACTTGTACAAGAAGACTCTTGCTCCTCTGTTCAGCCGCCTTGCAACAACTGGTGCCGTTCAAGACATGCTCCTTTGTTCGTCCATGGAAGATTGCCTGTAGCTGTCAAACCATGACTCCCCCCGTTGCAATCAGTGTTTTTGGCATGATCGGTGTCGGCTGCACTGCAAAAAAAATCTTTTCATTAGTGCTTCTGTACCCCCAACCTTTCTTAACCGGACCAAGTACAGAAGACTGTCTCCCCAATGAATTCCGGCCAATCTGCAGTGCCTCACATCTAGACAAAATATTGAAAATCAGCAACGATGGAATAGTGAATGATAGCAAACATCAGACATAGACATAACTGCAAGGACAGCAATGCCAACTAACCAATCCACTAACAATTTCATCCCTCTGCATACACTTCTCAAACTCTAACCAAACACAACCACAAGCCTAAAACGCAGCAATTCTCACTAACTTCACTACACTGCAACAACAAAACCAAACCCCACATAGACTTGCACAACAGCACACGATGACTACCGACCGTAAAACACCCCAAGCCCAGCCGACAGACCCACCGGGCTGAGGCTGCCATCAGCACTTCACTGTTCTTGCACTTTTCCAGCTTATTCCCACTAACTCACCTCCCCTTCCTCTTTCAGAGACGCCAGAGCACCAGGGGACCACCCCGGTGGTGACAGTGCGCGGTACAAATATCCTTTAACATTAACATCTTTGGGCAAATAAGAGTCGAGGGGTTAAGTATCTGTTTATGCTCTTTCCACCCCTTCTATTCTTCATAGGGTACATGGGTAGAACGTCCTGTCCCTAAACCCCGCTTACCTGACCTTGTTCGGTGGAGTCTTGGTCAAGGATTCCTTCTGAGGCCTATCCTAATGACTGTTATTGAGTTGGTTTACTTACCTGAGCTTAACTTGCCTTTCTGATCATGACCACCAGAATTGTGCAAATCCCTGTGAAGTATAACTTTGGAACTGATGACTTATGGGGCAAAGGCCCCCCGCCATCTTGGGGTTCGACTCATTAAGTATTAGGGGGCTACATCAGACTACTTACTTTCCACTGTTTATTGTATCAAATGCTTTCTAATTTCTCCTAGGGGTGAATGAATATATCTGTTTTATACTAAGTGTATGATATATTTTATTTGTAGTGCACCCATACAGAAGTGTTTCAGGGCGCAAGGAGGCAAGGGAGGGGTACAAGAGAGGACAAAACTATGGTCTTTCTAGACCCAGTGACATTGAGAACGTTCAAGTGCAGGGGAGAGTGCAGGGGAAAGTGCGAGGGACAGAAGTGCACAACACAGGAACAAAATTTAAAAAAGGGTAGTGCGGCCATCTGGTGGCGCTGCATGACTTAAGCGCAGACAACCGGTGTCTAATAAGGGCAAGTGAGGAACTGTAGCGATACAGACCTAAGTGCAAGGGTTGCTGGAGGCAGTGTGTACAATGGAACTGGGCCCGAAATCGGAGGGTAGCCAGATGCCCAATGCAGAAACAGAAAGAGATCAGCAGGGTAGAGTAAGAGAGAAGACAGAAGCAAAGCAGAACATATTGAGGTGCTTGCGGAACCTGAGATGGTTTTCCTCAAATTTCAGAGAGGCAGGGAGGCTGTTCCAGAGGGAGGCCCCTAGGGTCTTGAACTTAATCCTTGCAGCCTCTGGGAGCCAATGCAGAGATTTCAGTGCTGGAGAGATACAAATGTGTGGGCTTGAGGCCAAGGACCAGTCTCGCAGTTCAGTTCTGGATGAGTTGCAGAGGGTAGAAGCAGGCAGATTTAGAAAGAGGCTGTTGCAGTAGTCCAGCCTAGAGAGAGAACCAGAGCTCTGGAGACAGTGTGCTTCTGGGGGAAGGAGAGGAAAGGAAGGATACCTTTTTGAGTAGGTACAGTTTTTAGTTTGACTTCTTCGAGACGTATAAGATTGAGGAGAAAAGGAGTGTGGAGTCGAAGATGACCCTGAGGTTCTTAACCTCACTGGGAGGAGCAGGAAGAGGGCCTAGGGAGGCCGGCCAGAGAGTGCTGGGAAAGGAGGGTGTAGGTGTGCTGATGAGAATCTGTCTTACTGGCATTAAGGCAGAGATCGGTGACGGCACACCACTCCTGGATAGCAGACAGTCTGAGAAGAGGTGGCAGAGGGGAGCCTGAAAATGAGCGGAGTGTCATCCGCATAGAACTGAAAGTTGGAGCAGGGACCCGCAATGCGGTGGGCAAGAAGTGCCAGGTATTGGTTGAACAGCCAGGGAGAAAGGTTAGACCCCTGGGGAACACCAATCATTCTAGGTTTGTATACTGGTCTGGCTGACTTTAATCATTGTTGTTCTGTGTGGACTCATTGTGGCCCCGGTTCACTTGCACCCACCAACACATGTCCATCCATTAGAGTAACCCTTGCCACACTGCTACTTTACCTTGATTGGCTTGGTCTAGTCCTCAGTGTCTCCCTGTTCACCTCAACAGGGCCTCCCAAAATCCTCACCGAAGGTTGACTTTTGAAATCCATTTTAACAATGTCTAACATAATTCTGTGTTTTTTCAGTATGTTGTGTGCGCTCTGTTTCAGCCACATTAAATTCCTGCAGTTCAAACCTACTGCTCTAGTCCTCTGTCATTTTAAGAGTAGTTTAGGCTTTCTTTTTGGTAGGCGCTCGTCCCTGTTAGGGAGCATTCGCAGAAAAGTGCTAATTACCTCCACCTTAGAGACCCCCAGCAACTTCGCTGGATCTTGAGGGCTTGATTTTTTTAACCTGGAGAGAGTGAGACCCTTTTTCCCACTCTCTAATGTATTTTATTATGATTTTTGAACACTGTTTCTTTTGGTTGTGGAGTCTGACAAACTCCATAGGCATCATCTTTTACTGTGTCACACAGCACCTTCAATACAGTGGCACAGGGAAGTCTTTCAGATTTCCCTAAGGTTTAAAAACCTTCTCTTGGATAAACTGTTTCCAAGAGCAGTAAAGTGAAATTGACTTTACTTAGATTTTTAACTTTTAGGGTGCTGAAGGGGTTACCTAGTATCCCCTTTGTCTAGCTTCTCATATAACATTGTTACCCATTTCCCACTGAATGGCTGGTGGCAGTGGTTTTGTTTTAACTACCGTCTTGTGCATTTACCGCGGGCTGCGTTCGCAGCTGCAGTAAAGCACCCAAGGGTGTCATTTTTATCAAAATGGCCCCGGGTTTCTTTGTTCCCCATTTCTTTGTGGAAAGGTCGTCCTTGCGATTTACTCTGCGCGCCAAACCAGGTTTGGTCCCATTGTTCGCTTTGACTTTGGCGGGATTCACGAGTGAAGCCCGCTTCTGGCTCCAAGGTCTCTGGGATAGGTAGGAAGTGAGGGAGGTGCCCGAACTCCCTGTGCTTAGTCTTCTAGGAGACCCAAATGCACTCTGTGGTGTTTGGCTGGCTGACTGTCTGGCAAGGACAGATACCCTGCTGGGTGAGTGACATCTAGGCTGGAATGAACGGGAGAAACCTGAATAAAAGGCAAGGCTTTTGGCTTAGAAGGCAGTCAACCACTGGCGGAAGGAACAGAAGAACAACTTTAAGAGGACGCCTGCTGCAACTCCTGGACGGTTGGTTTGCGGGATGAAGCTCTGCTGCTTTGCTGATGCTCCAAATTTGTATCGACAGAGAAGCCACTGCAAGGACGACTGCTCCCCTTGAGTTGATTGGTCCAATCAACTCCAAAGTAAGCCACCTGGACATCCTTCTTGGAGCAGGTTGAATTTCCAGAGTTACTGCTGGAAACCGTATAGCCAGGGAGAGGAACACCAGATTGTGTGTTGTTTTTAAGCTGGCCTAGAGCTCCAGGACGATACTCTGGATTCCTTGGAAGCAGGACTGACCAGGCCTGAGCCCCCTCAACAGAGTGCAAGACCCCAGAAGCAAAAAGTCCATCTCGACAGCCAGGAACCGCAGTGTTGCTACTTGCGGTAGACGCGAGGAGCTGAAACACTGAACAGCCACTGATTTGAAGATTGCCGGTTGCGAACGGTGATCGTCCCATTGCATTGCAGGAGTCTCCAGAAGTTGTCCCTGTCCCCACGACTGAGGCCCAGGAACAGAAGTCATCTGTTGCACTTTTTCTTGAATACAAAGGTACTGTAAAAAGTCTGAGAGAACTTCTCTTACTGTAGAGTTGCTTGCATCTTCTACGACTCACGTCTAATCAGCGTCTGGCCCTACATTTGATTCTTCTTTACTTCAAAGACTACCAGAACTGCTTCATCCTATGGAAGGCTTTTGCCTGTTGACTTTGCCTTAGCATATTGTACTGAATGACTCTCTTGGGGGATCCAAAAGTATTTGCCTGCTTAAGAATATTTGTGGTCTCTTGTTCTAATAACCTTTCTGATGCTTGTTAATCTGCTTAGAATCACATGCTGTTCATATGGTCCGACAGCCAGCGGTAACCGCTGCGTATTGCATCTTTTCTTTCAAGGATCGAAAGGGGACGTCAGCATAGACGTGTCTGTAACACTGTCCCTACGGGACATGTAGTGTACCCAAAATCCCTCACGTGCCGAGGTCCCTCAGATAGTTTTTTCCGCCCAGATTACTGGTCGCCCTAATACACAGCTCTTACATAGAGATAGCGTTATTTTTATTGTCGACTTTGTTGTTATTCCCATTAAGTCACTTCGACTGTTGAATCCTATGAAACAACACAGACTGCTGTGGACTTTCGGTGCCTGTTGATCCTCGCGGCACTGCTGTCGACGTGGCCGGACCTTCCAGCTGGCCTACCCAGTAGGGAGTGGGGGTGGGGTGGACATATCCTTTACAAGTATGCCTTTCCTCTTCCACCCTCTCTGCTCCCTGGGTTTCGTCAAGGCTCGAATTGTCTTTCGCTCTGGAAAAGTCAATTTAGGTTTTGTCCCTCGTGCAGGGCCAAATATACTTGGAAGGACGAGCACGTTCGGTGCAACAATTGTCTGTCCCTCAACCACAAAGAAGCGAGTTGTGCGGCCTGTAGACTCCTGCGCCCTAAAACGCCACTTAAAGCGGTGGGCGGCCTACGGCATGTCGCAGGCCGAATGTTCTTCCCCCCACTGTTGAAACCACCGAAAGTGATGGGGGAACTTGCGATGACCAGGCCTCTGTGTCGGAAGCCATTGACCTAACTGCGGACCACTCACGATCCACAACGTCCATCCCGACCCCACCAGGCCTGACGCGAGTCCTGCTACGGGGAAAACACCCGGCGACAGGGGCGCACACGATCATAACACCCAACTTCTGCTTCAGTGACTGTCAAAGCGTACCAAAGCGCCAATGGAACCGTCAAAATCTTCATCGGATCCTCTGATCGGCAGCCTTCCCCGCAACCGCGACTGGGCAATCCAAAGTCAAGCGCGCTAACACCAAAAGACATGCGGACGTCAAAGTGCTCCAGGAGGACGCGCAGACGCCGCTTAAGGGCCAGGTGGTGAAAAAATCCACCGCTCAGCCCCCAGTTCATCCTGTGGCAGCAAAATCCTCCGCTCAGCCTCTGGTTCAGCCGGTAGACCGCCCGGATTCTCCTACCATTGCCGACAGCATAGCTAGGATTACTTTGGCAGTTAGACTGAAGGAGTGGTCGAAGGAAGGCAGCGAAACACAAAGAATGGCTGAGAAACGTGTAGAAAGATAAGCCACAGTGCCCAGAACCCACCCAGGACTTCATTGAGTCCTGTGCCTTTCCTCCCCTGGACGCCTCTGGTTCATCCTCATGGACCATAGAGAAATTTGCGTTATGTATGGACGGATTAGAAAAATGTGTCCCCTGTTCTGAGTCTCATGCTCCCAAGAGACCTCGAAGACTTTCCTTCTACCCCTGTATCTAAGTTTCGAAGGATCTTGGAGGAGGAGGATCCACATGAGTTTACTTGTGTCCACACAGATGAAGATGTTATGGACACTTGCGATCAGGATGAAGGTGGCACCTTTCTGGAAAACTACAATGCGGATGATCAGACAGGTCTTATGGACAATTGGGAGGACAGCAGTCGGGTTGATGTTCAGCCCTGGACGTCCCCTACTCTCACCCAGGACCCCGATGTCTTGTGCATAGATTCCCCCCATCCGGAAGCCTCCCCAGTGGACGATCAGATGGCGTTCAACGCCATCTCGAAGAAGGCAGCTGACCCTTTCCAGATCGTCACTCAAGGGGCCTTACCAGATTCTGGTTTTGTGGAGGATATACTTAAAGAAAAACCTCCGGCCAGCCAAGCCATCTCCTTGTTGAACTCAAATCAAGAGGAGGTTGGTACCTTCTTTGACCCAGACCAGGGCGGTAAACCCTAGAGTGGAGAAACTGTTTCGGCCTTCTCCGACCGACCCTGCCTATATCAAGGGTCATGCCATTTCGGATTCCTTAGTGGTTACCAGCACTAGAAAACGGTCTGGTTTTCCCCTGTCGACAGGAGAGGCACCACCCGATAAGGAATTCCAGAGACTTTATGCACCGGGGAAGAGAATAACAATGGCTGCTGCATTTATCAACCGTAAAGACAATAACACTACGCTATTGGCCAGCTATGCAGACGTCCAGTGGAACCTTCTGCAAGAAGACCTCCAGGAAGTACCAGAACCTGCAAGGACCTACTTGCTCGCCATACTTTCTGAAGCCAAGCAGGTGAACCTGAATGTGCTCAAAAACACTCTGGATGCTGCTGAGACGGCGGGGAGAACCCTGGCACAAGGTACCTTGGTCAAGAGACATGCATGGCTAAGGAATTCCGGGTTCAAGCCAGAGACCCAAGCATCACTAATTAACAAACCCGTTGAGGAAACCAATCTGTTTAAGGCAGTGGACGATGCTCTGAAAACAGCCAAGAAAGAGCATGAGACACTCAAGTCCCTTCAACAGATTAACCAGAAACCCTCTCCTCAGAGAGGAAGCGGCTCCCGCCGGTCCTTTCGCAGGCAATCTCGTTTTTCCCAGACACAATATAATGCAGGAAACAACTGGAATTCGGTCAGGGGTCTAACCCCCCAGCCTCTTATCCACCCAGTAGACAGCAGCGTGGGAGAGGTAGAGGACGAGGTTCCAACCCCAGAGGCGCCCGTGCCTCTGGCCAGAAATGACATGCAGATCCAGGTCCCCTCCCATGCAACCATGGTCGGGGGGCGTATAACATCTTTCCTTATCGCATGGGAGGGGATAACAGACCAGTGGGTACTAAAGACGGTTGCCCACGAGTACTGTATAGAATTTGCCCAACCACCCCAATGCAGACCACCAAGATCAAGACGACTGACGCCAGACCATGTGCAAATCTTACTGCAAGAGGTGCAGACCCTTCTAGGAAAGACATAGAAGCAGTCCCTATTCTACTTGTAAACAAGGGTATTTATTCAGTGTACTTCCTTGTACCCAAAAAGGATCTCACCATGCGCCCTGTGCTAGACTTGTGCCCAGCAAACAAGTTTGTCATACCTCCAATAGTTTTGTATGGTCACTTTACAGGAAGTAATCCTGCTGTTGAAACAGGGGGATTACATGGCAACACTGGACATGAAAGATGCATACTTTCATATTTCAATGTTGCCAGCGCACAGAAAATACCTAAGGTTCATGATTCAGGACAAGCAATATCAGTTCAAAGTGCTCCCCTTCGGCATTGCCTCAGCACCGAGGGTGTTTACAAAGGCCGTAGTGGCAGCACACCCGCGCAAACTATCGATCCCGGTTTACCCTTAACTCAACAACTGGCTTATAAAAGGGGAGTCCTACGAAACATGCCCATTGAATACTGAGAAGACAATAGACCTCTTATTCAGTCTGGGTTTCTCCATCAACGAGAAGAAATCCAACCTAGACCCCAGTCAAGTCAATTTCTAGGTGCTCTAATTCTGACGAAAGAGGGCTTTGTCTTCCCCCTCCAACGAAAGGGTTCAATACATGCTGTTTCAGATCCCTCAGTATGTAGCCAGTCGGGAAGTATCGGTATGCAAAGCCATGCTGCTGTTAGGGATGATGGCATCCTGGGTTTACTTTGTTCCTCACGCGTTTCTACGCATGCATCCCATGCAAGAGTGGCTCAACAGTCAGTGGTGTCAGGCCAGCAGACAATGGGAAGATCTGGTAGTTGTCTCGCCAGCCCTTGTTCTCTCTGCTATGGTGGTCGAGGGAAAACCTTGTGAAGGGGATGACCTTCACCACCCCCGCAGTAGAAGCCACTCTCACAACCGACACATCTCTCACGGGGTGGGGAGCTCATCTGCTTCAGTAGACGGCCCACGGTGTGTGGTTCTCACAAGTAGCTTCAAACCACATAAATCTGTTGGAGCTATTAGCGGTATTCAAAGCACTGAAAGCCTTTCAGACACAGTTACAGGGGAAACTGTCCTGATCTTGACGGACCTCACCACAGCCATGTACTACCTGAACAAACAGGGGGGCACACACTCTCCAGGGTAAAACATTTCGATATGGGCTCTCAAACAGAGGATGTTCCTGTTGTCCCAACGCGTTTGAGGGGAACTCAATATTCTGGCCGACGTGCTCAGCAGAGATTTCCCACTGCCTGTAGAGTACAAATGACTACTACACGAAGGCATCGTCTCCAACGTTTTGGCAGAATGAAGTTTCCCAGGGATCGACTTGTTCGCAACTCTGGAGAACACTCAATGCCAAGATTACGCCTCCAGGTACCCACAGAACCGCTCCAACGGGAATGGGCTCTGGATAACATGGTCAGGGAAAATTGTTTACAATTCCTCCCCTCTGCCCCTCCTAATCCCCCCCCCCCGACTTCCATACTCAACAAGATAGTGTAGTGCACAAGATGCACCAAGAACCAGTGACTATGATATTGGTGGCCTGCCAACCCTGGTTCTCATCTGATGGAGATGTCCCTCTCCCCTCCGATGAAACTGCCCTGCGCGTACAACATGTCTCAGGACAGGGGAGAGACACTGCACCCATGGCCGCAAACTCTGAACTTAGCGGCCTGGCTCCTGAGGTCATAGAGTTCGGACACCTTCAACTCCCTCAGAGATGTATGGACATACTCAGGGAAGTGGGAAAACCCAACACCCGATACTGCTATTCCAGTAAATAGAAACGTTTTATCTGGTGTAATGCCAAGGGCGTCAATCCCATTGACCGCTCTCCTACTTGCATTGTATTGTACCTGACCCACTTAGGACAGGATTCAGGCCTTGTTTTTAATTCCCTAAAGGTTCACCTAGCTGCTCTCTCAGCCTACACTACGTCACAGAAAAAGGTGTCGTAGTGGAAAATACCAGTTATCAAGGCTTTCATGGAAGGGGTTAAAAGAATTCATCCCCCATTACAAACCCAGCTCCCGGGTGGGACTTAAATGTGGTTCTGACTATAATCATGGGGTCCCCCTTTGGGCCTATGCACAAGGCATGTCTAAAATACCTTGCCTATAAGACATCTTCCTAGTGGTTATCACTTCTATTAGAAGGGTTAATGAACTACAGGCCTTTTCAGTACTTGACCCTTTCGTTACTGTTCAGAGATAAGGTGTTTCTGTGCACTCACCCTTGATGTGCCCCTACATTTATTTCTAAGTTCCACATGAACCAATCAATAGAACTGCCCACTTTCTTCCAAAACCCCACTAAAATGGCCAAAAGGAGCCTACACACGTTAGATGTGCGCAGGGCAGTTATGTTTTACCTGGAAAGAACAAAACCACTGAGGAAAACAAACCAATTTTTCGTTTCAGTGGCAGCTGGCAGAGAAGGGGATCCTGTCTCTAAGTCAGCCATCTCAAGGTGGATAGTTAAATGCATCGCACTTTGTTACACTCTTGGTAAGAGAGAACTGCCCTTCAAGCCTAGAGCACATTCTTCTCGAGGCACTGGGGCTTCCATAGCATTCATTGCAAATGTTCCCCTAGATTCCATTTGCAAAGCGGCAACCTGGAGTTCTTTACAAAACACTATTGCCTAGACACTCATTCTAGGTCTGATTCTCAGGTGGGGCAAGCAGTACTAGGACAGCTTTTCACTACTGTTCCTTCACAACCCCGGTAACTGGAGGGACAGCCCTAGGACCGTCAGAGCAATGGGCTAGAAATACTAGGTACACAAAGTGGGTCTGTTCTGACGTCTGGAGGTTCTGGGGACTACTTATTGACTGCAATAGGCCTAGATTTATTCTGTCATGTCATATAGATGCAAAAACACTTTAAATGTGGTAGTGCTCATGAAGTTAAGAAATTCAGACAAATAGATGTCAGTGTTAGTTTTTGTTTTATTTTGCTGTTAAATGCATTTCATAGCCATGAATTTGTAGTTTTTTTGAGTTTTTTTTTATGATAGAAAAATACATAGGTACAGTGTATTAAGGGTGGTTAATTTGTAGTCTTAACCAATCCTTAATATAGCTGGTTTTGCAACTGAATTGCAAATATCCAAAGATACAAAAGAGTAGTGCTTTGGTAACAATGTGTAACCACCACCTATAGTGACAAGCGATAGTGTAAATATTCAATACAAGACAACCAAACTGAAGACAATAAATGATATAATAATAGGTTGTATGTAACCAGGCTAAAGGGTGTCCTAACACGTGGTAGACGTCTAGATCTGAATCAAGAGGTTGAAGGGACCAGGTGGAGTATGGAATACTGGTGCTTTAGACGTTTCGGCAAGGTGCCTTCATCTCGGGCCTGGAATAGGTCTCCATGGGGGGGGCTGCAATGCAGGATAGATCTTGGAATGGCTGTTACACCAGTGTAGAGCAAGCTGTAAATTGGTCTTTGCTTCTGGGGTGTGTCAGCAGGCTGTGGTCCGCTTACTCTGTGTCCTCGTTGTGGGGAGACACTGGAACTGGGTGCAGGCTGTGTGTCATCTTTTCAGAGTAGGGGGGGCCAAGGAAGTGGCTTGGACTTGGAGCCCCAAAAGTTGTTCCCAAAATGGTAGCTATCCTGGAATTGAAGTCCGGAGCTGGTATTTGGTGCTCCTATGTACTAGGACAGCTTTTCACTACTGTTCCTTCTCACAACCCAACTCCGGATACTGCTCGCTAGTCTATGCACAGCAGGTGATTCTAAGCAGATTAACAAGCATCAGAAGACATGCATTACTTTAATAGCATTTCTGATGATTGTATCGGTGGTCAGTCAAAATTTCGAAAGACCATGTCGAAACAATAATATCGAAAAAAAAAAAAATCGCATTCTTTATTTTATTATATATTTATTTTGGGGCCCGGGAATAAAAAAAATGGGAACATTTTTTCTTTTTTTTAAAAAGGAGGGTTGGGGGGGGGGGAACCCCATTTCAAATAAAAAACGTAATTAAAAAAAATTCACTTAGATTAACATGCACCCACCCTTCCTCTTCACTCGGGTGGAAGGAACATGGACGTCTTACTACTTTCTCTCTTATGTACTCACTCACGTTAGGCTTGGGCTCCCTCATGGCAGAAAAAATACAATCGGAGAGACCTCGGCGTGTGAGGGCCTTTGGGTACACTACACTAAAAGTCACGTTGGGGATAGTGTTCTAGACTGCCAATGTCCCCTTTTGATCCTTGAAAGATGAGATGCCATACTCAGCGTTTACCACTGGATGTCGGACCATATGCACAGCATGTGAATCTAAGCAGATACAATCATCAGAAATATTATTATGGTAAGTAATGCATGTCTTTCCTTTTAACTTCTAAGAATATTCTATATGCAAATAGTAAGATATTTGTGTCCCAAGCACCCTAGCTATTGAAGTCACCTGAGGGTGTAGGTTGTGTCTGTGGACCATCCCAAAAGGGTCTTTACTGATTTAGAAACTAAGAGTGTTCAGTATTGAATTGTATTTACTTTTTATATTGCTCCCTTCTGAAGAAGACCTATTCTAACTGACTGATAAATGAAGAATTGTTTATTCAAGAAACCTTGGGTGTAAGTTTATTTGAATACTTGTCACTGTGAATCTGTGTAATTCCCCTGCAGGTCACATTGACCCCTCTTCAGGTGAGCCTGGCTGCTCAACACGTTGCCAAAACTGTGTAGTACAAGCTTATACCAAAAGTTGGGTTTCCTATACCTGCATTCGGAGTTGTGTGTAGTGCACCCAAAGGGCACTGCATACAAACTTTGCCTAACAGTCCCACCTTAGGGTTAGTACCTTACAACAGTGAGTTGTACAAAAAACACGTAATACACGTGAAGATTTATATAAAAAAATAGAATATGCAAGTTTTATTATCTTGGGATCACCAGATATTATGGTATCCTTATTTATCTTGAATATGCTGTGGTGGTAAAAAAAAAGACGTCAACTTGCACATTCTGTCCTTCCCGGAGAATTGTGGGACACATGTGCACTGACCTTTTACTTATTTTAATGACATGGTATTTGGTACACCAATTCTATGTTTTTAAATGAATTGTATTTTTCAGGAAACCAGATACCAGTTGCTTCAGCTACGTCCCGCACAACGCGCATCTTGGATAGGCTATGCCATAGCATACCACCTCCTGGAAGATTATGAAATGGCAGCAAAGATTTTGGAAGAATTTAGGAAGACCCAACAGGTACATCTAAGAACAAGGGATTGTTTCTGTTGACTTACTGAAATGGTATAATCTAACCAAATGGCATTGCTGGAATTGTCTATAAAATGTTGGTTGTGGTGCTCGGATGAGTTATTTCTACCTCCCAAAAAGTGTTTAACCTTTTTATTCAGTATAACAGTACACACATGAAGCATTAAATCAAATTGAAAAGTGTATATTTAAAGGTCACCATCTTCCTAAACCTAGTTTTCTAAATTAATGGTCTAATAATCACCAGCAGTAGATTTTTTTTGAATAGTACTAATTTTGAGAGTCTTTCAGTTTAATAGGAAAGAACGTGAAGGAAGCCTTGGGAATAAGACTGTACTGAAGGTCGTTTTTGTTAATAACGATTAGGTCCTAGTCCTTAGCTGTACTGAGACGACCTGATTGTTTTTCTTGTTCATGATTGTTTAGCAATCTTATTCTGGCTAATAGTTATCCAAAACATCAGGAAAGTAACTATGTTGTGCCCCAACAGACCTGACTAGCGCAGCTGGGTTGCAAGCTTCAATGATGACCTGAAGATGTGTGTTCATCGGACACTGAGTACTGTAGCCGCATTACTACTTTGGCTCCTCTTAGTCTACAACCTATTGTTAATTTCTCTGACTTCATCTCCTCCTCACAATTTGTGGTATCTTTGATAATTGTTCTCATCTAGGTTTAACAGAATCTCTATATTGCAATGTCCTTTGGGTTTAAGGCCCTCCTGTATTAAAATGTTTTAGGTATTAAATGCCTCCTTCTGAATGCATGGTCTTCCTAAAGGTTTACTTGATTTTTAAAAAAAATGTTTTATTGATTCTTTTTTTGATAGAAGATTGATTTACTGAAGTATAAAATCACAGGGAAAAGAAAGCATTTTTGGTAAAAATTCTTACAAAATGGACATGGGCCCTACACAATAGGGTGTGAGACCACATGTTGCAGGGCAAGTTGGAAACATAAACTATGGACAAAGACAGGACAGAATAACATAGGAACGGGATGGTGGGGGGAGGGGCTAAAGAAAGGATGGCGGGGTGATTCAAACGCGCTATAGGGTTGTGCATGCAGGTTTGGGAGAGAGGAAAACAAGGTGATACAGTAGCGTAGTGTTCTAGAAAACCGGTTCTTCGGAAAGGCAGGCTTTGAAGTTGGATTTAAATAGTGGTCAAGTTGTAGCACAGAGAGGAAGGGCATTCCATAGGGGGACCGTGGAGTGGGAGGGAGGGAGGGAGCAGCAAGGAGAGATGGCACAGGGGACTTGAGTGGTGGCAAGGAGGTGAGCCAAGGATGATCGTAACGAGTGAGTAGGGAATGACGTGAGCAGATGTGTAGGGTGGGGCGAATTCATGGATAGTTTTGAAGATGAGAACAAGTTTATACTTTGGCTGGTTATCTAATCTGGCCAAGGGCAGAGGAGGTAGAGGTAAAGCAAAAAAGTTTAAAAGTGTGCATACCGTGAAGTTGAGGACTTTGTCCAAAGTTGAAAAAGCATACTTGGGGAAGGCCATAGAGATGACTTGCACAGTTGTCGGATGTAGATAGGACTAAGGAGGAGATTAGCTGTTCAGCAGTATTGAAAGGAAGACAACTAATTTTTCTGATATTGAGGAGGTTGAGTCTGGCTGCAGTGGCAGATGTGGAGATGAAGAGCGAGAAGTTGTGTGATGTGTGGAAGATGACACCAACGTTCTGAACGGATTAAGGAAGGTAGTCTGAAGAGAATAAGAGGGGCAGAGGACGAGAATAGCCTGTTATGCTGTGAAGTAGAGAACTTCAGTCTTATTAGAGTTAAGCATGCGCGAGTGAGACACATCCAATATTTGATTCCAGAGAGACAGTTTGACATTTTAAACTGCTTGTCGGATAAGGAGTGAAATGGATGATATGAGCGTCGTCAGTGAAGAGTTGATAGCAAAGGCCATACGAGATCTGTGCGCCAAGAGCTAAAGTATAGAGTGAAGAGAAATGGACCAACGACAGACCCTTGGTACTCCCAACAGTAAGGGGGGTGAGTGGGGAGGGAAGGCTGTTCCAGGATACCTGAAAGTGTCTTGGGGCAAAGTATGAAGCAAACCAAGCGAGGGCCTTCTTTCTGATGCCAAGGAGACAGAATGTAGAGAGGTTATCAGAATGGGTGACACAAATGGGGATAGGTGAATGGTTTGTATGACGAGCAGAAGAGATTAAGTTGCTGACGTTCAGGAGAGCAGTTGTCTTGATGGAATGCAGAGGCCGGAATCCAGATTAAAGAGGGCCCTGGGGGTTGTGCATATCAAGGAACTCGGTGAGTCAATTGATTACGACTTGCTTTAGGTTTTTGGAATAGTGTAGTAGAAGAGAGACTGGGTGGAAGTTGGCAGGAAAGTGGCAATCAAGACCAGGGTTTTTAAGGAGAGGGATGACAGTTGTCTTATAGGATGCAGGAAAAGTGGCCTTGTCAAGAGAGTAGTTGAAGCGGGAAGCAAGATGTGGAGGAATGCTGGGAGCTATGTGCTTAGCAATGTGCGAGGACAGTGGGTCAGGTCAGTGAGGGCACAGGAAGGGTTACCATTGACGAGTAGGGCAAGACTCTTGGGCATTGTGGGGGCAAAGGAAAACCTAGCAGTGGAAGAGAAAGGGTAGGCGTGGTGGAGAAAAGAGCAGGAGGAGGGGATAGAAGGTTAAGTAGTGAGTGTATTGTGAATGGTAGACATGTTAGAATGCAAAGTAGAGGGCAAGATAATTTGCAGGAAGAGTAGATGGGGTGGGTATAGGAGGTGAGGGAATTAAGCTGTGAGATTTGTGGAGGTGGCATAGGTTGGGAGGGTTGAGACCAAAGGAGCGAGGGATAGAAATCACTTTTGGCAGAGTCCAGGGTAGAGGAGTAGTTTTGAGGAGCAATGAGATGGTGTTGGAGATCAGAGGAGTGTCTTGACCTTTGCCACGTGCTCAGCTTTTTCTGTATTGTTGTTTTCACAGTACCAATGAGGGGTGTAATCTTGGGCTGTGGAGTGGAGGATTTAGGAGCGAGTGTAGTAATAGGGCAGTGAGCGGAGAAGGGGCCATAAAGAGCAGTGAAGTCTTCAGTGGATGGAAAAGCAAGTTCAGCGTAGGAGAGGAGAGAGTGGTGTAGGTCAGAGGTGTAGTCGGGGAGTTTGGAGGAGGGAAACGTGCACTTAGTAATAGCTGTAGTAGGAGAGCGTGAGGAATAAGCAGAAATGGAGATTGTGGCAAAGACAATGGTGACCTAAGGGAGAAGGAGCGGCGGAGATATTAGAGGCAGAGAGTTGCGAGAACATGAGAATAAGGTCAAGGGAGTTTCCATTTGAATGGGTAGGCAGAGAGTGGACAGAGAAGTGAGTGGTTAAGTAGAAGAGTTAAAGCCAGAATGGGGGGGATGGAAGGTGGGGGAATGCAGGGTGGAGGCAGTGGGAAGGGAGGGAGGTGACAGGGATGGGGATGATGATGCAAATGAATTTGTTTGGTGATGTGGTCGACGAATTGACCTATGGACATCCAGTAGAGAGAGATAATATGTATGCTATAGGGGGGCAGTGATTGTGGGGGTAGTGTATTTGAATGAGGGAGAATTAGCAGGACATGGGGGGGGGGGGGGCTATAAGAGTTGGGATGTTTAGAGGATGAAAACAGCCCTGACAGTGGGGGTTGGGGGGAGTGATGGTGTAGGTTGTGTCATAAAGAGCAGCAAGGTTTGCAGAGTTGGCTGGAGAGATCCAGGTTTCTGTAAGGGTAATGACGTCAATAGAAGGTGAATGAAAAAGAAAGACGTATGAGGTAAACAAGGTTTTTTATTGCAGACAAACTGCATTCCAAAGAGCAACAGAAAGAGAGTGAGATATAGAAGCACAGTGATGATTATTTTGAGAAATAGAGGCGCTGGGGGTAGATGGGAGAAGTGGTATAACGAAAGTTAATGTTGGAATAGGTTTTAAGAATAGATTATAGTAGTTGAGTGAGAATAGAGGTGGCATCGAGGAGAAAAGATGGAGATGGGAAGAGGGATTAGATGGCTCTGAGCAGAGCCGAGTGAAGAGAGAACTTGAAAGGAAGAGATGGCATGATGGGTGCATGGGTGAGGGTGAGGGTGAAGCTGGAAAGCAGCAATAATGGGTACTTACAGACAAGTAGCAGGAGACAGCAAAGCGTTGGCAGTGGGGCTGGTCAACGGCTGTTTTAGCCCCTTCACTATGCCTCCCTTAACTGTGAAGCCCCTGACTGGACGCCCCTAGGGCGTTTTGAAGGGATGACGCACGTTCTCATCACCTGTTTACCTAGTCCGTTAGTGGTTGGTCTCTCTGATTTTCCCCCTGGTGTTGCTGGGATGAGGCGATTCGGTTGACTTTTTTTCTTTTCTGAAAACCGATGCCTCAAGCTGTATCTTGTCTACTTTCATGCTGTTTGTCTTTTTATTTTTGCATAACTGTTAGGGGAGTTTTGCCAAAGTCTACCTGTGGTAAGACTTTATAAAATTATCCCTTGGTATACAGGCCCCGATTTCTAGTAGAAGTCTGTAGTAATTAAGGTTCTGGTCGTATGGCATAGCAGCCAGGCCTATCATAGGAGGGAGATGAGAGCTGTAGTATGTACAGTAAGCTCAGCAAATACATAGGCCCAAATAAACACTTACACACTTGTAGTTATTGTAAAATAGTTATATACACAGTAAAGTTATATTCAGGTAATTACTATTTTAAACTAATAAACACAATAGAAAACCAATGCAATATTTCAGGTGAGCAAAACCATAAATTAAGAATTATACAGTTAATTAAACACAGTTGTGAAAGGTAAGTAAAATCACTTGTCATGGCAACTCAGAAAATGTTCTGTTCTAGGAATAAAAAGTTGAAACACCAATAATAGCTGGTCATTACTTAAAAAGACTTGTATTTCAATCATAGACCAACCTTTTCCCCCTCGTTGCAACGAAAAACACGTCTAATTAGAAATGGGCAACACGCAAATGGGGCTGCAGAAGCACCATGGGCCCACTTACCCCGATCTGGAATAACCCAGATTTCTCACTAGGACTGCATCCCCAAAGCTTCAAAGCATGGCGGGCCGGAAGCTTGCAGACGCTCTCGGATTTCTTTGTAAGGGGTATCCCCTGCACCTTCGAAGACTGCAAGTTCAAGGTGTCTGAGAGTGAGCGGTTTCACTACACCCAGCTCTGACATTGGATGTCGCAGAAAATAGTCGGGGGGAGGGGGGGTGGGATCCGAGGGACATCGCGGCCCTAGAACGAACACTGTCATTACCAGCTGCAATGGGGAAAATCTCCACACTCTATCACCTACTAGACAAAACAGACCCTATAAAAGAACAATATATGCAAAGCTTGGAAAGAGACTTGGGGCGCCCAATAGAAACAGAAGAATGGGGGAGAATCTGGTCCAGGCTGCACAAGAGCACCCAATGCATCACAAATAGAGAGAGGGGATATAAGGTCCGTTATAGATACTACTTGACCCTGTAACTGCTCCACAAACCCAATCCAAACATCCCACAGGAATGCTGGAGAGGGGGGTCCAGAGGTGGGGACTCGGTTTCACTTGCTGTGGTCTTGCCAGAAATCCCAGACCTACTGAAGGGAGGTGCTGGACCAGATAAAAGGGATAAGAGGGCTGTCGATCCTTTGGGATCTAGGAATTGTACTTCGAGGGGGATTGGGTCCTCCGACGTATTCCATATCTATGACAGGTAATGTCCACAGCTGTGGTGCTTCGGAAAATCTTTAGCGTCTGCGTCGATGCGCCGTCCCCGAGGACCTCCTCCGACGGCCGACGTCACCCGATGTGATAAGTAGGACGCACGACGCCCATAGCCTCAGTTCCGTTTTTTCCGCGAACGTGTTCGCTTCGTGAATCTCGGTACGCCTCGACTTGTTGGAGTTTGCCGTTTTCAATTCTCGGTTCGTTGAACCTGTTCGGTTTGTTGTGAAGACCTGGTCGTGGCGATGTCTCTCATCTTCAACCCCGCGCCCGGGCTTTAAGAACTGCGGGGACTTTGGGTCCAAGATGTCGGTCACGGACTCGCACGCCACCTGCCTCTGGTGCCTCGGGGAGGCCCACGATATGGACAACTGTGTCGACTGCCAGTCGCTCACGGCAAAAGCCTTGCGGGAACGCAAGAAGAAGCTGTCAGTAGGCCGGGTGTCTAAGCCCCGGAAGTCGAGGTCTGTGGGGCTTTCGAGGGGTGACTCTTCGTCATCGTCGGAAGTCCAGTGGGTCTCCTTCCAGGAGTCGGTCTCGCCACTCCTCCGCCTCTTCGAGGCATTCCCGGAAGCGCCGGCATAGGTCGCCTTCCCCGTCCTCTTCCGAGGACTCCTCCCGTCGGCAGGTCGCTTATCCCTCCATGCAAGCGACACCGGAGGAATGGGCTTCCTTCGGGAAGCAGATGCTAGCGATTCTTGAATCGCAGGGCACCGGTCCGTCCGCGCCTCCGAGTGGGGTTGGTCGGCACCGGTCGAGAGACACCGCCCGCACGCCTTCGGGCTCGGGTGGTCGGCACGTCTCGCGGGAGAGGTCCCGCTCGGACAAGGGTAGCCGTTCTCGCCATGCCCGTTCCAGGTCCCGGTCCTCGACGTGCTCGAGACCGCGTGATCCTGTGCCGTCTTCGAAGAAGACGTCGACGCCTGTGGCGCAAAGGTCGTCGACGATTTCTCTCGAGGCTCTGCCTCTGAGGGGGTCGTCGGCGTCTAGGTCATCGAGAGACACGCTAGGAGCTCCGGCTACAGCTGACGTCGACGCCTTTTCTGTCGACGCCGACTCGTTCGCCCTCGACGCCTTTCGAGTCGGTGGTGTCGGAGGGGCCCCGTGGCACAGGGTTTGCCCCGAGAAAGGCTGTGGCTAAGGTCAGGCACTGCTTTGGTCCCCAGAGGTCTTCCTCTCTCCGCCTGGAGTAAATTCATGAGGGTTATGAAGGCTCTGATGGCGGCTTGGTTCCGGTTACGGTTCCCGATGTACTTATCTCGGGCCATAGCCAGTTTGATGACCTGCGGCAGTCGCTGCATGTGCCAGTGGACTGGACACCTCTCCGGAGGTGGAGTTTTGTAGGCCGGAGCCTGGCACTCATGCCGATTCTTCATATTGGCGCCTTATGTCTCGGGTTGTCGAGTATTTGGGTTGGTCAGCTCCCCCAGTGGAGTTCGTTCAAGATGATCTCACGGACATCCTTGATATCGGTCCACCCACTGACCCGGTTTTGCCTTTTCATATGGCTCTGCAGAGAAGGGTAGCGGCGGCTTGGACTGCTCCGGAGAGTTTCCCGGCAGTAGGCATGTCTTTGTCGCGACCCCTGCTACTTGTCTAGGCACCCCACTCCAGAGAGTTTGGTGGTGCAGGCGCCTACGGCCCCGGCAAAGCAGGCGTCGTATCCTACCATCCCTCCTGATAGGGACGACAAACATTTTGACGGCTGGGCGAAGAAAGTGTTTTCTTCGGAAGGTATGGCGCTTCAGGCGGCCAACTCCATATGTGCCTTGTCTCGTTTCACCACACTCTGCAACTGTGTTGCATTAGCGGCTGAACATATTCCCGAAGGGGGCGAACGGGATGGTTTCCTTGCTATGGTTCAGGATGGCAAGGATGCCATGTGTGAGGCCGTTCAGTAGGGTTTGGACTTGGCGGATTGTGTCAGCCGGTCCATGGTGGCGAGCACCGGAATGCGCAGGTTTGCGTAGTTGTGGAAGTTCAGGCGGCCAACTCCATATGTGCCTTGTCTCGTTTCACCACACTCTGTGCAACTGTGTTGCATTAGCGGCTGAACATATTCCCGAAGGGGGCGAACGGGATGGTTTCCTTGCTATGGTTCAGGATGGCAAGGATGCCATGTGTGAGGCCGTTCAGTAGGGTTTGGACTTGGCGGATTGTGTCAGCCGGTCCATGGTGGCTAGCACCGGAATGCGCAGGTTTGCGTAGTTGTGGAAGTCTGGGTTCGCTCCTGATGTGCAGTCCCGGCTCCTCAACATGCCCTTTGACGGTGAACACCTTTTTGGCAGCAAGGCTGACAAGAGCCTTGAGAGGTTGCAGACCTCCAAAGCTGCAGCAAAGTCGCTGGGCGCTGCAGATCGCCAACCTCCGCCTTTTCGTCCTAGGGGACAGCCATGGAGGGGAGGTTCCTTTCGCCATTACTAGTCCTTCAGTAAAGCGAGGGGAGCTAGCAGTCAGAGGCCAACGTAAGAGTGCCAGAGGTGGAAATAAAGGTACTCGAGGTGCCAAGGCCGCTCGAGCAGTTGCCTCTCTACCCTCGGGCAACGCCGCAGCCGCTACCACTCAGTCATGAGGCCAGGTCCCATGGTTCGCCGTTTGGGGGAAGGCTGGCGCAGCATCTTGTAGAGTGGCAAGCCATTACTTCGGATGTGTGGGTTCTGGAGATCATAACCCACGGCTACTGTCTTCCTTTTCGGCAGAGGCCTCACGACAATCCACCAGGGAACCTCTCTTTGAAGTGTCCGGATCCGCTCCTTGCGCAGGAAATTGAAGCCCTGCTGGAGAAAGGCGCCATAGAACTGGTGCTTGTAGCGGAGATTAACAAGGGATGGTATTCCCCTTATTTTTTGATTTCAAAGAAAGACAGGGGATTGAGACCCATCATGGACTTGCCCAGTTTGAACAAACTCCTCAGGAAGGACAAGTTCAAGATGGTGACTCTTTCTCAAGTCCTCCAGGCCCTTCAACTTCAGGATATTTTGGTGTCTCGACCTCAAGGATGCTCACTTCCATGTGCCGATCCATCCCAAGCACAAGAAGTACCTGAGGTTCGCGGTTGGCGACTCGCATTTTCAGTTTCGGGTCCTGCCGTTCGGATTGACCTCCGCCCCGAGGGTTTTCACCAAGCTCATGGTGGTGGTGGCAGCGCATCTCAGGAAAGGGGGGATTCACGTCTACCCCTATCTGGACGATTGGTTGATCAGGGGGAGCTCTCCTGAGCAAGTCCTGGTTGATCTGTCCGTCACCTGCCACTCCCTTCACAGGCTGGGCTTCTCCCTCAATTTAAAGAAGTCACATTTGACACCAACGCAGCAGCTTCAGTACATCGGAGCAGTGCTCGACACGTCCCTGGGGCAGTGTGGTGTTCCTCAGGTGAATGCTCTTCACATTCAGCAGATGGTGCACAAGTTTCAGTATGCCCAGAATCTCCCAGCGTCCGAGTTCTTGAGACTGCTCGGCCTCATGGCATCCTGCATTCTTCTGGTGCCAGAGGCTCGTTTGCGGATGAGATCTTTGCAGTGGGCACTCAAGCTCCAGTGGTCTCAGTCCTCCGGCAGACTGTTGGACCCTGTTCAGGTGCCGTCCTCGGTAGCCCGGGACATTCTGTGGTGGGCCGTCGAGGGCAATCTGATGAAAGGGGCCCCATTTTGGCTGCCCTGGCCGGAGGTGACGATCGTGACGGACGCATCCCTCACCGGATGGGGAGCTCATGCCAACGAGTTGACAAGTCAGCAGTCGCTGGTCTCCGTCCAGACTCCATATCAATCTGTTGGAGCTGAGGGCACTCAGGCTAGCCCTGAAGGCTTTTCTGCCGACTGTGCGCGGAAAGAGTTTCCTGATTCTAACGGACAACACGGTGGCCATGCACTACCTCAACAAAAAGGGGGGGCAGGGTCACTTCCGCTGTGCAGGGAGACGATGCAGCTCGAGTTCTGGGCCATCCAGCAGGAAGTTTCGATCTCGGCGGTTCATCTGGCCGGAGACGACAACAAGACGGCGGATGCTCTGAGCAGGCAGAGCACGATCTCTCACGAGTGGGAGTTGGCTCAGGAGATTCTCCTGGAGATCTTCGCCCTTTGGGCGACCCCTCAAGTGGATCTCTTCGTCTCCAGTGTCAACCGGAAGTGCAAGGTTTTGCTCGCGAGAATTTCCTCCAAAAGGAGCCTTAGGAGACACGTTCGTGGTGGAGTGGTCGTTCCCACTGCTGTATTCGTTTCCTCCAGTCCCCGTCATCCCGCAAGTGCTGCGGAGGTTACAGAGGTTCGGTTCCCGGATGATCCTCATTGCTCCGGCGTGGGCCCGGAGGATGTGGTACCCGGACCTTCTAGACTTGTCCATCTGCCCTCCACGTCGTCTTCCCTACTGAGACGATCTGCTCTCACGGGAGGTGGGGGGGTCAGGTTCTCCATCCAGAGGTCAGATCCCTCCATCTTCACGCTTGGCTTCTGAAAGGTTGAGGTATAAGGATTGGGACCTCCCTGAAGACGTGATGGAGGTGTTGCTCTCGGCCAGGCGGCCGGCAACTAAGTCTCTGTACCGTTGCCGTTGGAGAAAGTTCTGCGACTGGTGCAGAGTTCAGAATGTGGATCCTTTTGAATGTGACATTCCCATGGATTTGTCTTTTTTGCTTTCTTTGGCCCACAGGGGCTTGCAAGTGAGGACCATTAAAGGTTACCTGGCGGCGCTGTGCATATTTAAGCGCTCGTCTGAAGAGTGTTCCTATTTTAAGATTCCTTTAATTTCGCAGTTTTTAAAAGGGCTCACTAATGTGTTCCCTCTGTCACCTTTTTTGGTGCCAGGTTGGGATTTGAACCTTGTTCTTAAGTTTCTTATGGGTGCTCCGTTTGAGCCTTTACCTTCTTGCCCTTTGAGGCTGTTGACTCTGAAAACTGTTTTAAATTGCGGTTACTTCCGCTCGCAGAGTTAGTGAGTTACAGGCACTTTCAGTTAAGCCACCCTTCACTGTGTTTCATAAGGACAGGGTTGTCATTAGAGTTCATCCTTCTTTTCTTCCGAAGGTGGTTTCGGAATTTCATTTGAGCCAGAAGGTTGTTCTTCCGGCGTTCTATCCTCCTCCGCATCATGGTAAGGAAGAGGAGAGGCGCTCCATAGGCTTGATCCTCGGAGAGCGTTGAGCTTTTATATTTCGCGCATGCCCCGGGTCAGAGTGGACGATCAACTTTTCATTGGTTACGCTGGAAAGCGTTTGGGACAAACTGACGAAACAGACTTTGTCTCGTTGGATTATTTTAGCTATCTCCGAGTGTTACCGCTTGGCGGGTAAGGACCCTCCGGCTGGCTTGCGGGCCCATTCTACCAGAGGAGTGCCTGCGTCTACTGCTCTGCAGAGGGGGTTCCTATTCGTCACATCTGTGATGCAGCCACCTGGGCTTCAGTACATACTTTTGTATGTCACTATTCCTCGATTCCATCAGAGGGCAAGATCTGGCCTTTGGCAAGGCAGTTCTCTATTCCGCAATTTGATTGGGCATGCTAAATTTGTATTCTAAATTCTTTCCCACCTCCTTGCTTGGTACTGCTTTGGGAGTCTGTCATAGATATGGAATACGTCGGAGGACCCAATCCCCTCGAAGAACAAGTTACTTTCTTACCTGGTAACTTTCTTTCGATGGGATGGTCCGACCAACGTATTCCATATCGCTCCCTCCCTGCCTTCCCCGTTGCAGAATTGCTTTTGCGATGGCACTCGAGGTGTGTACTATCACAAGTTCCACAGTACCCAAGGAGTTGTGAAGAAGATGCAGCTGGATTCTTTCACTGTGCAGAAGCAGTAGACCCTGTCTAATGTTCGTTGGCCACGAAAGGATGGATGTTGCAGCAGTAGTCGAGAGAAAGGCCTCTCAGCAAAGGATTCTTCATGCTCTTGTCGGTCTGCTGTTTTGGCGCCTTTTCAGAGTCCAATGGGGATCAGTTCTCGTCCGAACAATTTACCTTACTTCCTCGGTCCTGCACTCTGGTGAGGGGACTTTGAGGAGCAGGGTCTTGCCTCTTGAGGTCTGGAAGGAGTACACCAAAGTTTTGAGAGAGTTAGTTCATGGGAAGGCAATGCACTGCAGGATGGTTGCAGGTCCCAGGGTGTATTTCCTGTTTGCAGCCCCAGGAAGGTCGCAGCATGTCGTGGGATGGTTTAAGTTGCAGGTCGTTTTAGGACTGATTATGCCCCCCAGTCCATGGGAAGAAGTCGTTCTCTTCAGATCTTCTGTTTGAAAACGGGGAGAGAACAGCAGCTGTCACTTCAGCAGGCGTCACTGTTTGCTGGAAGGTGCTGCAGGTGTCTCTGGTCATCCTTTTTGGTTCTTCGGTTCTTCTGTTCCAGTGCTCGGCTTACATTTTGCCTCAGGATCCTCCCCTTTTATCTAGGAATCCAGCCAATCGGCAGTCTTGTATCATTCAAACTTTGGGTGGTGAATGTCCTTTCGGGACAGCCAGCCTCCCAGTTGGAGCTGGATCCAGGCAGGCATGGCAGAAGAAAAAGGGCTGGCGAGTTTGGACTCCCCTTGTTTCTGGTCTTCAGTCGCACTATTACCTTGTTGGGCTTCCCAAACGATTCCCGCCAAAGACAAAAGTCAAACCAGGACCTCTTGCACCCAGGTTTGTAAAAGAAGGAACGGGAAAGTAAAAGCACACACAAAATGGCTCAATAAAAAGCAGGGGCCACCATTTTGGGTCAATGGTGACCCCTCTGGGTACCGCGGCTGTGAACACAGCCAGGGTACCAGGGTAGGAAAAATACACAAGTCGGTAGTACACATACACATCCACTGCCACAAGCCATTCAGGTATGCTTTTCTCAGGGTGGTGTGTGCTGATCTCCCAATAGGAAAAGCTAAGATTGATAAAAAGTATCCCTCTAACCTTGAGAAGAGTAGTTCTTAAAGAAAGTAAAAGAATAGCAAAAGGAGAGCCCAAGGGGATCCCAGCAACACGTCACCAAAGGTGCTTTGTTCTGCAAAGGTAACACAGGTGCCTTAAAAAGTATAGAGGAAAGCTTGTCTCCATAAAGCAAAGTAAAAACACAATGAACAGGCTTCCCATGGCTAGAGAAAAAGGCTTCCCTCATTCAGGAGAATAAGGAAACTGTCCAAGAGTCCAGTAAAATGTGCTGGCGGTCTCGAAGGGAGAGGGGATTTTGGATTATATACAAAGATTCCCTTAAGGTTTCTTCTTTGCCTTTCACCCCTATTCCTGGGACTTTGTCGTAGCACATCTTACTCTTATTTCTAATAGTGGTTGTTTATTGTCCATATCCCGATGCCTCCTTCGACTAATTTGTGAAAGCAATAAGCATATTTGCACTTGCTGTTTCTTAAATAGTTGTAGTGACTGATATTTATCCTCTTATTGGGATCTACTATTTTGCCATGTATATTTTAGAGTAAGGTTGTTGAGTAAATCGCTTTCGACTCCATCGTTTGCTAGGAAAAAGCTAATTTCGGAAACGCTCCATCAGGATCTTTTGAGTCCACTTTACTACTTTGCCCATTTCGGTTGCCCTGCATTACTGGCTGCTTTTAGCAGCTAGACCACTACTTTTCACACTCAAACTCCTCTTAGCATTAGGTTTTGCACACTACAGAAATAACGTTCAATGGTTTCCAGATTTCTCACCTGATGGATGTCCATCCAGCATCAGCTGCTTGCAAATGTTTCAGCAGGGGGCGCAGTACAACTCTATACCGACCATCGACTCCTTGATTCGGCCGTGCCACTCCTTGACTGCAGATGTGAATCCACTGTATGTATGTTGTGTGACTACACCCTCTTACTACAGTGGTTTTTTTCTGTGCACTCTGTAATGCTGCCTTTCGGAACATTCTTTGAGAGAGTGTTGGTTCGTTTCGTCAAGATGTTGGTCCCTAAAGCTTCAGGGATGAAGTGCTGTCCTGACTGCCGCTGGAAGATGTTGGTCACAGTCCTGCATGGTATATTTATGTGGTATCTGGGGAAGTATCATGTTGAGCAGTGTGGTTCTTGTCAGCAGATGAGGCCGAAGTCTATTGGTGCTCGAGCAGCCTTCATCGAACTCCGCAGTTCGTCAGACCAAGATACTACAGGCTCTACATAAGAAAAGACTGTCGGGGCACCGTAAGAATGCAAAGAAGCGTTCTCATTGCAGAAGTGGTTTGCACCATTCTTTGTCCTCTTCCCATGAAAAGAAGATGCCATCGGCACTTGCACATTATGAACACTGACGAGGCATAGTAGAGAAACAGAGGTCAAAAAGCCATGTAGTGCTCTCACTGGTATTTGCCAATAAAGAGACCACGCAGAGTGCTTTGTGGCATGCCAAATGCAAGGTAAACCAGCTTCAATTGCAATGTAAAACAAGGTAAAAAACAAGATTAATAGCCAAGCTCTCTCTCAAGATTCTTCTCCACATCTCAACAGGAAGTTTTTATATACATTTTGATGTCAGTTATGAAAACCTATCGTTCGTGTTCATTGGCTCCCTCTACTAAGCTACATATATAATTCTTTGACCACAAATGATTGGACAATCTTTTATCGAAGATCCCACACATAAACCATCAGAGAAAAATGTGCTACATCATCATGCATGAATATTATTCGTAGGCTCTAAATTCTGCGCTGAAAAGGGACATGTGCTTATGGGTTAAACACGCTCTGTGAACTGGCAGCATGATGACATGCTTTATGTAGATGGGAAGAGATGAGCGTATCGCCTTTTGTTAAACAGCACACATCTCCGCCATGATGTTGCTGAGTCTCATGGAACACTTCTAATAATTCCTGTCCTCCTTATCCTCGCAACAGTACCAGCGCCATTCTGTTCTTGAAACATTTATGAAACTGTTATTCTGAATCATTCTTTCACCATGTGCACGGTATTTGGCCGCATCCACGTTTCTCTGTCACACCTTGGCAATCGTTGAAACAATAATCTGTTAACTACTTATGAAATTTCCTGGGATGTTCAGTTCGTCCCATAGACTTCAAGTAGTCTGCAGTGTTATCATAACTTGATTTACCTGGACAGTTGGATGCACACAATATCTTGTTCTGCCATGTAACCCTCCCCTACAGAGCCTTAGGTTTTGACATTCCCTTGAGGCAGCGACCATCTAGCTGGCCCACAGCATTTTCCTGAATTAAATGTATTTGTTCAAATAGCGTGCTTAACTGTCTTAAAGCTGCAGTGTTTAATTTTCTGCTGTTCGGTGCTGTTTTAAAATGGCAACTACTTGTCGCGTTATTGTCCTCTGCACGACACATTTGCTTGTTATATTCCGATTTCCTGGCGCATGCATGTCACATTATATTTTTCCCTATGGTTATCGGAAACCTTATCTGCCTACAGTTCTGCCCTACTTGTGCAAGTCCCTATCCTGTGTACACGCCTTCCTGTCACCTAATCTATTCTATTTTTAAACACTAATTGTCTGTTCCCTACTTGTGTGGTGCAAAATAACTATTATTTGTGCCAGCTGCATTTCCATGAGCATTTAAAGTGCAGTTTCAAAAGTGTCCTTTCTTATCTTATAACTTTGTTTCTTTCAAGGATTGCAGAAGGATGGAGCCTGCAGTAATCGCCCCACCATAATCCTCCCCCTCGGGGCGAGTCATTTTGTCTCGTATTATAGCTATCCTTGGGCAGCCACACTCTGGTGACCCCCCCCCCCCCCCAAATTACCTTTTTGTTCTATGTATTCGGCTGGACTGCATGTCATAAACCAGCACTCGCCATTGTCGTCACATTTCATCCAGCGCTCATTGTAGTTATGGGTATCTTTTGGCCATGTAAACAATGCTCCAGGTTCTCAAGCTGGCTGACCCAATTAGTACATGGGACAGTCAACATCATTTTGAGTGTACTGATGTACGGTGTCAGCCATATTAACCATTACTGTAATTTGGAGTGCCTTCTTGCCAGTCTTTCTACTTTGGCTTATCGCTATTCTCAAGATGCAAAAAAGCCATTCGGACCAGTACCAAAATTGCCAACAGGACTTTGAATGCATTGGTCGGCCAGGTAAGCATCCAGGAGAATGGATAACTGAACCAGCCATCGTCCGCAATGTCACCCACTTCCTCCTACGTTTTATCGTGCAGCTCTTTGAAGGATCATATGGCCCCTGTTAAGGTCCCATTCTCCTAATCATGTGCGGATCCATATGTACAACAACCTGGCCTTTGCACACACTCCTCCCTCCATGGCTGTGAGGAGGTCAGAACATGCCTGTTCTGTAGGGTCATCAATCTGACAGCTCTTAACACCTCTTTCATTGAAGCCTTTTATTGTGGCATTAATAGTTTGTAACAGTCCCACCTAGTTATCTGCCTAGTTATCTGGATCCCATGTGCATTTGCTGCTGCTTGCAGGCAAGGCATTAGAAAGGATGTATAGAATGTTTGTTTTTTACCAAACAACCTATGACTGTCTGGGATTTAATCAAATGCAGCATTGGCTGTGTGTTTTTGGGCCTAGGGATCTTTTCTTCCCATTGTGCCATTGAAGGAAAAGTCTCATTGTTAACCTCACTGTGAGGTATTGCCAGTGCCAGTGCATTTAGTAGGACTATTGTACATATGCCGTCCCAGTTGGGTGGAAGCTGCATATAAGCTCTTGTACCGCAGGCCCAGTAATAATGGTCCATTAGTACAGCTGTGCCAACTTCCATACCTGGTAAATCCATAATGCGTTTGCACCCTTCATTGGCACCAAGCTTTACTGAACCATTACTTCTAAAGCATAATGTCAGTGCTTGTAGGTTGGTTATGGTTAGTGGTCCTGCTTCAACTTCCACCCATCTTAAAAATGTTGCAGTTTCTTTCCATTCCTCACGACACACTGTCTGCTTTTTTTTATCACTTCTATTGGCGCAGTCCATACTACCACTGCTTTGCAGCCCAATATTCTGTCAATCAATCCTCTTGAGGAATATACTTTCCCTTTTATTTGTAATTGTGGTCTGTCTGCACAATGAGGTATCAAATTAAACTGGGCAACTGTACAACTTAATATTTGATGATCCACTACTTCGACATCTCCTCTTTTTGGTCCTGATAGTATGTACTTGAGCACCTTAGTTTTCATTCTTATGCTCCATCATGTGTGCCTCTTTTACATAGTTGTCTACTTATGGCCATTCTGATCCTGTGAGATACTTCATCATGGCCGATTGTCCCTGAAATTGTCCTCTGGTCTGGCATACTGCGAGGTATAAATACTCGAGAGGCTGTCATGGCGTAGGGGAACAAGTGAGCAAACAAAGCAGCTTTCCCTTGATCTCTGTTGCCACCTTCTCCATTGACCTATAACATGAGTTTCGTTCAATATATAAGCAATTATCCAAATACCTTCTCATGTTGTAATCCTAATCTGCAATACTTATCCTTGCCCTTACTGTCTCCACAACTGGGTGGAATACCATTTCCTGCTCTAACTGGAAATCGTCTTGTTTTTTTAACTTCTCCAGCATGGGGGTCTGGCATAGATTCACATGCTCATGAATATTCCCAGTCAGGCTGGGAATCCTCTGTAAAAGAAAAAAGTTTCACTTTCACATACAAATTGTCTTTCTCCTATAAACCAATCACTGAATTCTGGGTAATACTGCCCCCAGCCAATGTCTGCCCTCTCACCTAAGCCCCTGCTCTGGTAGCCATTTTCAGATCTTTACCGCACGTTCAAGTGTTGGGAGTGCTCGTGTTTTGCTCTGTGAGCGTATCTACGATTTTTCTTGCTTTTTCAGTAAAAAAGTTTGATTTTTGTCAAATGGAGCCTGTGCACTTTTTCGTTCCTTTGACCGGCAAGCAGGGATCAGTTTGTCTGCATTTTTCTTCGCCCCCTCGAGGGAAGGAATCGTTGAGTTTTCATCAGGCCTACACTGCATGACTGAGGACAAAGGTTCTCTCGTCAAGCTCGGCTCCAGCTGCGGATTGAGGAATATGTTTGTGGAGGACAGCTCCCAGTGCCTCTACTGTCTCCACCCGGACCACAAGGAAGCTGATTGTGAAATTTGCCTGGGTTTTCACCAAATGCACCGTCCAGGATCTGCACAGTAGGTTGGTGGCGTGGCTCAACGTCAAGGCCTCCACTCAGTCCAGCATGCAGGGGCATGCCTCACCCAGGAGCGACCAGTCCAAGGAGCGGGCTTCGAAGTCCTTTGAGGGTGCTCCATCCGTGGGGGAGCCAAGACCAGGCCAAGCACCGCTGGGCAATCTGATCCAGAGACAAGCAGGGCGCGTTCTTCATCTCCATCTCCATCTCCTTCTCCTTCCATCGCTCCAGCCCCTCCTCGAAGATGAAGCCGGCTAACCCCAGGAAGCTGCAGGATAAGCCGGTGAAGACAAAGGCGCAGGGTAAGGTGTCTGACCTACCCCTGAAGACACGGGTAGTACAGGAGAAGTCCTCAACAATCGAGCTGGTGGCAGCCACCCTCTCGAAGTCAAAAGGGGCTGACTTGGTCCAGGGGGCTCCTGCCATGCCCAGAGTGGCCCTTCCTCCCAGGCGAGAGGCTTCGGGCCAAGCTGGTGGAGAAAATACCAGAGAAAAGGATGCTAGCCCTGAGCCCGTCCCGACTCCTCCGGACACAAAAAGGGGAGTGGGGGGGCGGCAGTGGAGGCTTCTACGGTGCTTCAGGGCACGGATATTTCTTCCGACGAAGAGGATATGGTGTCTTTTCATGTGGTCCTGGAGGACGTGGGTAAAGATGACGGCAGAGTCGACGACATAGGCGCTGGGCCCAGCAAGCCTACTTCCCCCTTCACCTCCCAGGGATGTCACTGGACACCCTGTAAACTCTCCTCACGCTGGTGTCGGAGATCCAGAGTAGGATGCCGAAAGCATCCCTAGCCCCGGTGGCACCAGGCTCCCCACCGGCAAAGAGGAAACGGCATCCCACGCCTCCTCATAAACCACCTCACATGCCCCCCCCCCCCCTCGACACAGCATCGGCTGACATGGATGACCGCTTCTCCCCGCTGCAAGCTTCTCCACCGGACAAAGTGGGATCGTTCCACTCCATGGTCGCCCGCGCGTCACAGCTCTTCCAGCTGATGCCAGAGACCACCAAGAAGGAGGGTTTCCTTTACCAGCGAAGAGGAAGATCATTCTGGCAGGGCCTCTCCTGGACGACGTTTGGGATGAGGTCCTTGCACTGATGAAGAATCCCGCCTCAGCCCTGGCAAAAAGAGACCGGCTGGAAAAGAAATACTGGGTGCCGAAGTCTGCACCCAATTGCCTACATGCGCAGGCCTCCATGGACTCGTTGGTCGCGGTGGCTGCGAGGAAGAAGCCCTCTGCCTCCGTTCCTCCAGACAGCCAGAGAAGGTAGTTGGACGCATGAGTAGAAAGGTGATCTATTCGGCGGCGACGATGGTCCAGGCAGCAAATTCTCTCGCAATCCTGGCCAGGTATGACAGGGCACGGTGGTACAAGATGGCCCCGCTGCTGGAATTTCTTTTAGACGACCAACGGGTTGAGGCGCTGGAAATTCTCCAGGAGGGTGCGGTGGCATCGGACCATGCCATCACCGTGGCCTTGGACATCGAGGACACTGGGTTCCAACAGATGGGGAACAGTGTCTGCCTCAGTCGTTGTGGCTGGTTGAAGGCTGCCAATTTTCGCAGGAAGTTCAGACAAGGGTACTGGACATGCCTTTCGGTTGGGACAATCTTTAGGAAGGCCGTCGACGAATCGTTGCAGGCTATCAAGACCGACAGACAGCCCGGGCCCTAGGCACGCTTCAACAGCATCGGCTTTCCTTTTGTGACTCAGGAGGAGGATCCAGAAAATCCTCAAAGGGTTTCTGCGTGGGATCATCCTCATACCGCCAACCCTACAGTTCCGCGACCCAGGAGACCTACAGGGGTCGTTCCAAGGCTTTTGAAGGTGGCTGCCGTCGTCGCTTCCAAGGGGGCACGAGGGACCCAAAGCAGGATTGAACCGGCCAGGACGTTGGGCCCCCACCCATGCACCCCGGTGGGAGGCCGGCTGGCGAACTTGGTCAGCATGTGGAAAACCATCTCCACCGACCGTTGGGTGCTGGTTGGTCTCGTCCACAGGCGCACCCTAGAGTTCCAACAGAAGTGTCCCCACATACCGCTTGTGGCCCGGCAGGAAAACCACGTTCCCCAGCTTTTGCTGGAGGTGCGGGCCATGTTAAAAAAGGGCGTGGTAGAGCTCGTCCCAAAGAGGCTCTGGGGCTTCGGAGTGTACTCTCGTTACTTCCTCGACAACGACTGACTCATCTGTGCAAGTTCAAAGGACATTGCTGTCGAACACACGGCGAGGACCATCCAACTCAGGACAGATCTGGGGTTCTCGGTGAATTATGCAAAGTCCTGTCTGATTCCATCGCAGGACACACAGTTTGTGGTCCCGACTCAACACAGTGTTGTGCCTGGTGTCTCCGTCTGAGGAGAGGATATCGGCCATCTTGGGCAAGGTACAATGGCTGTTGGCCCTGAAGATCGCTTGGGTGAGGTCCATCAAGTCCTTGCTATGCATGTCATCATGCATATACCTCATGTGGCTGTGCAGGCTTCCGATGCGTCCACTAAAAGAGTTCCTCCATGCCCATTGGGAAGCTTTCAGGACAAGATCACATTCAATGAGAGTTTTCGTCAAGCGATACGGTGGTGGGGAGTGCATGCACATCTGTCCGCAGGTGCGGTGGGGTCTGGAAATGTGCATCAGGAGACGGTTACAACAGACCTCTCCCTGGAAGGAGAGGGAGCTCACACCGGAAGTCTTAATGCAAGAGGCCTGTGGCTACCGGAGGAGACAACATTGCACATCGTGTTGGAGCTACGGGCATTGTTTTGGGCCCTTAAGTCCTTCCTTCCGTCCCTCAAGGGCAAGGTGGTACAGGTTTTCATGGACAACACCACCAAGATGTTCTACATCAGGAAGTCGGGTAGAACCAGATCCCTGGCGCTCTCCAAAGAGTGCCAGGGATCTGGTTCCACCCTAGCCCAGCCCAGGGTGAATGTTCCTCATCCTGCTTCATCTGGCAGGAGTGAAGAACACTGTTGCCGACTCCCTCAGCAGGGAGCTGCGCTCTTGCCACGAGTGGGAACTTCAGCAGGACCAAGTGGATCACCTGTTCTGCAGATGGGGCAATCCCCAGATCGATCGGTTTGCGATGGCGACGAACCCCAAGTGCCAGAGGTTCGCCAGCAGATTTCCCCAGCTGCGGAGCATGGGGGAAGCGCTCTCCTTCCCCGGGGACGGCCCGTTTCTGTATGCATTCCCTCTGTTGCCGTTGCTTCTTCAATTAGTCAATCAACTCAGACGGTCCCGGTGCAGGATGATCCTGTCGCACTGGCGTGGCCGAGGCAGATATGGTACCCAGACCTCCGGGACATGTCGGCGTCCCCTCCAGTCAAGCTTCCGGCGATCTCCGATCTTCTCGCCAGGGAAGAGGTGTGATTCTGCACCACGATCCGGGATCGCTGTGCCTGAAGGCCTGGCTCCTACAGCACTAGAGTTTGGGGGCTACGATCTCCCAGCGGATTTTAAGAAGGTGCTCGCCAAGGCCAGAGCTTAGTCTGCTCTCAAATGCTACAGGCACAAGTGGAAGAGGTTCACCGTTTTGTGCTGTACTTAGATCGACCCTCTACTAGTCACTGCTCCCTCCGCAGGTGCTTCCGTATTGGTTGTTGTTGGCCAAGGCAGGACTGGCCCATGCTTTCATCAAAGTTCTTCTGGCGGCTATCTTCCACTACACCAGATCTCCTGGGCGATCATCCTTATGGTCGTATCGATTGAGTTTTTCAAAGGACTATTTTGCTCGTTCCCGCCGGTAAGGCTTCGGCCCCGGCGTGGAAGCTCAATGTGGTACTGATTAGGCTCATGTTCGAGCCTATGCATTCGGCGCCACTGACATTTTTGTTGTGGAAAACAACTTTTGGAGGATAATTGGGCCTCAGACGTATTCCATATCTATGACAGTAATCACCACAGCTGTGCTGCTTCGGAAAATCTTTCGGCATCCTGCGTTGATGACTTCGATACGCCGTCCTCGAGGGCCTCCGTTGAGCCAACGTCACCGGATCTTATAGTAGGACGTACGACGCCTGTAGCCTCAGTTGCGTTTTTTTCTGCGAACGTGTTCGCTTCGGAGATCTTGGCGTGCCTCGATTCTACTGAATCCTGTTCTTTCGGTTCTTCGAACCTGTTTCTTCATTTAAGATTGAATGTTGTCTTCGGCTTCTTCCACCCCGCAGTTCCGGGTTTAAGAAGTGTCGGGTGTGCGGGTCCAAGATGTCGCTTACGGACACGCACAACACTTGCCTCTGGTGCCTCGGGGAGGACCATGATACTGATGACTGTCAGCTGCCAATCGCTCACATCGAAGGACTTGCGGGAGCGTAAGAAGAAGCTGTCGGTGGGTAAGGTGGCCAAGCCCCGGAAGTCGCGTTCCACTGGTCTTTCGACTGATGATTCGAGGGGCGACTCTCCGCATCGTCATCGTGAGTCCGGGGGTTCTCGGTCTGGGAGTTGGTCCCGCCATTCTTCTGCCTCTTCGAGGCACTCCAGGAAGCGCCGTCAGTGGTCGTCTTCCTCGTCGGAGGACTCCGCCTGTCGGTGGGTTGCTTGTCCCAACAAGCATTCTACTCCTGAGGAATGGGATTCCTTCCGAAAGGAGATGATTGTGATTTTTCAATTCAATTGCAGAGCTTCCGTCCGTGCCGTCTGAGGACGCCGGCCGTGACCGTTCTAGAGACGCTGCTCGTACGCGTTGGGGCTCGAGCGCTCGTTGCGACCACCGGGCGCCTTTGAGGTCCCGGTTGGACAAGGATGGTCGCTCTAGACATGCCCGTTCCAGGTCCCGGTCCTCAACGCCCTAGAGACCGCGAGAACCTGTTAAGTCTTCGAATAAGACATTGACGCCTGCGCCGCCGAGGTTGTAGACAGCTCTCTCGAGGCTCCGCCTCCGAGGAAGTCATTGATGCCATCGGCGCCTAGGCTGTCGAGAGACACGCTTGGGGCTCTGCCCTCGAGGCCTGTGTTGATGCCGTCGGTGCCGCGCTCAACGTCTACGCTGATTCCGTCGACTCCTTTCGAGGTAGTTTTGTCGGAAGTACCCCGTGGCACGGTGGAACCCCCCAGAAAGGCTGTGGCCAAGGCTAAACATGACTTCGTTCCTTTTTCTGTACCCTCCTTCCAGCCTCGGGATTATATTTCTGAGGTGGATGAGGGGTCTGAGGAAGGTGAGGTTCCTGCAGAGGTTCCAGATGACATTGTTTCTGGTCATAGTCAACTTGAGGACCTGCGTCAGTCGTTGCATGACGCCAGTGGTCTAGACACCTCTCCGGAGGGGGAGTTTGGTAGGCCGGAGCCTGGCACGCATGCAGACTCCTCATACGGACGCTGCATGTCGAGGGTTTCGGATTATCTGGGGTGGAAAGCCACCCCCCCCAACCCCCCACCCCCCCTGGGGATTTTCAGCAGGATGACCTGACTGATATCCTGGACAAAGGTCCACCAACTGACCCGGTGCTGCCATTCCATATGGCCTTGCAGAGAAGGTGGATGCGGCTTGGTCTTCTCCGGAGAGTCTCTCAGCAGTGAGCAAGTCCTTGCCGAAGAAATATCGCCCAGCCAGTGGCGACCCCTGCAACTTGACCAAGCACCCCACTCTTTAAAGTTTGGTGGTGCAGGCGGCTACGGCCCCCGCAAAGCAGGAGTCATACCCTACCATCCCTCCTGATAGGGACGACAAATGTTTTGAGGGTTGGGCGAAGGTGTTTTCTTCTGGGGGTATGGCGCTTCAGGCTGCCAACTCGGTTTGTGCCTTGTCTCATTTCATGCACACTCTGTGGAACTCTATTTCCTTAGCGGCTGATCATATTCCCGAAGGGAAGGAACGGGATGGTTTCCTTGCTATCGTGCAGGATGGCGAGGATGCCATGTGTGAATCCGTTCAGTCGGGTCTGGACATTGTTGATTGCGTCAGCTGGTCCATGGCGGCGAGTACCTTAATGCGTAGGTTTGCATGGTTGCGGAAGTCAGGGTTTGCTCCGGATGTGCAAGCCTGGCTCCTCAACATGCCCTATGATGGTGAACATCTTTTTGGCAGCAAGGCTGACGAGAGTCTTGAGAGGTTGCAGACCTCCAAAGCTACAACAAAGTCATTGGGCGCTGCAGTTCGCCAAGCTCTGCCTTTTCGACGTTGGGGACAGCAATGGAGGGGAGGTTCCTTTTGATATTACTCGTCCTTTAGTAAATAGAGAGGAGCTGCAAGTCAAAGGGGCAACCGTAGGAGTGCCAGAGGTGGAAAACAAGGTACTCTATGGGCCAAGGCCGCTCGAGCAGTTGCCTCTTTGCCCTCAGGCACTGCCGCAGCCGCTTCAGCTCAGTCATGAGGCCCATGCTTCTCCGGTTGGGGGGGGGGAAGGCTGGCTCAGCATCTTGTAGAATGGCGTGCCATTACTACAGATGTGAGAGTTCTGGAGATCATAGCCCACGGTTCCCGTCTTCCTTTCCGGCAGAGGCCTCACGACAATCCTCCAGGGAATCTTTGAAGAGTCCGGATCCGCTCCTTGCGCAGGAAATCAAATCCCTGCTGGAGAAAGGCGCCATAGAACTGGTGCCTGTAGCGGAGAAGAACAAGGGAGGGTATGCCCCTTATTTTTTGATTTCGAAGAAAAACTGGGGGATTGAGACCCATCATGGACTTGCACGTTTTGAACAAACTCCTCAGGAAGGACAAGTTCAAGATGACTCTCAAGTCCTCCAGGCCCTTCAACTTCAGGACTGGTTGGTGTCTCTCGACCTCAAGGACGCTTATTGTCATGTGCCGATCCATCCCAAGCACAAGAAGTACCTGAGGTTCGCGTTTGGCGACTCGCACTTTCAGTTTCGGGTCCTGCCGTACGGATTGACCTCTGCCCGAGGGTCTTCACCAAGCTCATGGTGGTGGTGGCAGGCTATCTCAGGAAAGTGGGGATTCACGTCCACCCCTACCTGGACGATTGGTTGATCAGGGCACGCTCACCCGAGCAGGTCCTGGATCATTTGTCCGTCACCTGCCACTCCCTTCACAAGCTGGGCTTCTCCCTCAACTTAAAGAAGTCCCACTTGATGCCAACACAGCGGCTTGAGTACATCGGAGCAGTGCTCGACACATCCCTGGGGCAGTGTTTCCCTCCCCAGGTCAGGGCTCTTCATATTCAGCAGATGGTGCACAAGTTTCAACTTGCCCAGACGCTCCCGGTGTTCGAGTTCTTGAGGTTGCTCGGCCTCCTGGCATCCTGCATTCTTCTGGTGCCAGAGGCCACGTTGCGGATGAGATCTCTGCAATGGGCCCTCAAGCTCCAGTGATCACAGTCCTCCGATAGGATGTCGGACCCTGGACCCTCGGTCGCCCAGGACCTTCTGTGGTGGGCCGTCGAAGGCAATCTGATGGGGGACGAGGGGGGCTCCATTTTGGCTGCCCTGGCCGGAGGTGACGATCGTGATGGATGCATCCCTCATGGGATGGGGAGCTCATGCAAACGAGTTGACAGTCAGCGGTCGTCGGTCTCCAGACTCCATATCAATCTGTTGGAGCTGCGGGCCGTCAGGCTTGCCCTGCAGGCTTTTCTGCTGACTGTGCGAGTAAAGAATATCCTGATTCAAACGGACAACAGTGGTCATGCACTACCTCAACAAAAAGGGGAGGGCAGGGTCACTTCCTCTGTGCAGGGAGGCAATGCAGCTCGGGTTCTGGGCCATCCAGCAGGAAATTTCGATCTTGGCAGTTCATCTGGCCGGAGACGAAAAACGAGACGGCAGACGCTCTGAGCAGGCAGAGCACGATCTCTCATGAGTGGGAGCTGGCTCAGGACATTCTCCTGGAGATCTTCGCCCTTTGAGGGACCCCTCAAGTGGATCTCTTCGCCTCCAGTGTCAACCGAAAGTGCAAAAGGTTCTGCTCGCGGGAATTTCCTCCAAAAGGAGCCTTAGGAGACGTGTTTGTGGAGGAGTGGTCCTTCCCACTGCTGTTTGCGTTTCCTCCAGACTCTGTCATCCCGCAAGTGCTGCGGAGGCTACGGAGGTTCGGTTCCCGGATGATCCTCATTGCTCCGGCATGGGCCCGGAGGACGTGGTACCTGGACCTTCTCGACTTGTCCATCTGCCCTTCATGTCATCTTCCCTACCGAGACGATCTTCTCTCACGGGAGGGGGGGAGGGGTCAGGTTCTCTATCCAAAGGTCAGGTCCCTCAACCTTCATGCTTGGCTTCTGAAAGGTTGAGGTACAAGGATTGGGACCTCCCTGAAGACGTGATGGCGGTGTTGCTTGCGGCCAGAGGGCCGGTGACTAAGTCCCTGTACCGTTGACGTTGGAGAAAGTTCTGCGATTGGTGCAGGGTTCAGAATGTGGATCCTTTTTCATGTGACATTCCTGTGGTTCTGTCTTTTTTGCTTTCGGGGCCTCAAAGTGGGTACTGTTAAAGGTTACCTGGCGGCACTGTCTATATTTAAGCGTTCGTCTGAGGAGTGTTCCCATTTCAAAATTCCTTTAATTTCTCAGTTTCTCAAAGGACTCACTAATGTGTTTCCCCCGTCCTTTCCAGGTGCCTGGTTGCGATCTGAACCTTGTTCTGAAATTCCTTATGGGGGCTCCGCTTGAGCCTTTACATTCTTGTCCTTTGAGGCTGTTCACCCTTAAAACTGTGTGTTTAGTTGCGGTCACTTCAGCTCGCAGATTGAGTGAGTTGCAGGCACTTTCAGTTAAGCCACCCTTCACTGTTTCATAAGGACAGGGTTGTCCTTAGAGTTCGTCCTTCCTTTCTTCCGGAGGTGATCTCGGAATTTCATTTAAGCCAGAAGGTGTTTCTTCCGGCATTTTATCATCCTCCACATCCTGGTAAGGAAGAGGAGAGGCTCCATTGGTTGGATCCTAGGAGAGCTTTTAGTTTCTACATTTCACGCATGTCCCAGGTCAGAGTGGACGATCATCTCTTTATTGGTTACGCTGGAAGGCGTTTGGGACAAGCTGTGACTAAGCAGACTTTGTCTAGATGGATTATCTTGGCAATTTCTGAATGTTACCGCCTGGCGGGTAAGGACCCTCCGGTAGGCTTACGGGCCCATTCTACTAGGGGTATGGCTGCCTCTACTGGCCTGCAGAGGGGTGTTCCTATTTGTAACATTTGTGACACATGGGCTTTGGTCCATACTTTTGTTCGACACTACTCCCTAGATTCTATCCATGGGCAGGATCTGGCCTTTGGCAAGGCGGTCCTTTACTCTGCAATTTGATTGGGCATTCTAAATTTCTATATTCTAAATTCTTTTTCCCTCCTCCATACGTTGGTACTGCTTTGGGAGTCTGTCATAGATCTGGAATACGTCAAAGGACCCAATCCCCTCGAAGAATATGTTACTCTCTTACATGGTAACGTTCTTTCGATGGGATGGTCTGACACCGTATTCCTTATTGCTCCCTCCCTACCTGCCCCGCTACAGAATTTCTTATGCGATTGCAGCTTACGTTTTCGCAAGGCTTTCTGTGGTCATACTGGCAGTGGTTTGGTGCAGCACGTTCTGGGGAAAAAAACTACAACTGAGGCTACGGGCGTCCTACTTATAACATCCGGTGACGTCGGCTTGACGGAGGCCCTCGAGGGCGGCGTATCGACGTCATTGACGCAGACGCTGATGATTTTCCGAAGCAGCACAGCTGTGAGGATTACTGTCATAGATATGGAATACGTCGTCGGACCATCCCATCTAAAGCACGTTACCAGGTAAGAGAGTAACTTGTTCTTGTGGCCATCACCTCCGTATGACGAGTGGCAGAGATCCAGGCCCTCTCTTGTAAACCACCTTATTTGACATTCCACAAAACGAGGGTAGTGCTACGGACGCACCCCTCAGTCATGCCCATGGTGCTGTCTGACTTTCATCTAAACAAGCCCTTAATGTTACCTGTATTCATCCCACCGCCTTTGTCGCCTGCTGAGAGGACTTTTCACTCGCTGGATGTGGCTAGATCGCTGAAGTTCTATGGTGAACTGCATGAAGAGTTTCTGGAAGACATTGCAACTTTTTGTGAACTTTGGTCCTGTGAACCATTGGCAGGACCTCTCCGAGGCTTCCATTTCCAGGTGCCTCTCCGGCTGCATCCCCGTTGCCTGGCCGTCTGAGAGCTCACTCGACCAGAGCGATTGCTGCAACTATGGTGTTCCTGTCTGGTGTGCCCCAGCTTGACATCTGCAGGACCGCTACGTGGAGGTTGACGCACACCTTCACAAAGTTCTATTGCATCGACAGGGATTCCAGGAAGGAGTTCAGAGTCGGCCAAGCAGTGCTGCGCAACCTGTTCGCTTGAAGGTGAGCCTGGTGAGGAGGTAAGAGATGCTTAATGTTGAGCCTTGCCACCACCCGTGGTTGTGCATGTGTGTACTGCTATGTTTTCTTTATTCAGGAGCATGTGAATCCATGCCAGACCCCATGCTGGAGAAGGAACAAGTTACTTACCTGTAACTGTTGTTCTCCAGCATGGGTCTGGCATGGATTTGCATTGCGAACCCTCCCTCCTATCCCTCTGCGGCTCTTCTTTTGGTCATGCTGCCACTTTACGTGTTAGCAAATCTGAAGATGGCTGCCAGAGGAGGGGCTTAGGTAGAGGGCAGTCATTGGCTGGGGGCAGTATGACCCAGAGCTCAGTGATTGGTTGTTAGGAGAAAGTTTAGAAATTAAACTGAAACTGATTTTTTTTCTTTACTGAGGTTTCCCAGCCTGACAGGGAATATTCATGAGCATGTGAATCCATGCCAGACCCATGCTGGAGAACAGTTACAGGTAAGTAACTTGTTTCATCTATATCCAATTATGATTAGAGTACATACTCAGACATGAGATATGCCAGTTGGTTTCTGGAAAGCTCCTATTTTAATTGGTCATGTTAGCCATTGTTGATGACACGTGTTTCGGCTTGCAAAGCCTTTCTCAAATCAGGGCTCATACTTTCTTAGAATTGGTCCTGGTCATAGTCCATTTGGACAGTTGTGTCATAAAAGGGTTAGATCCCTGAGTTGCATTTGTAAGGGGTCTCAAGCGTCGGCTTTCCAGAAACCAAGTGGCACATTGTCTCATGTCTGAGTATGTACTCTACTTATTAACTCTATGGTGGATTACTAGGCTTTTTTACCACCCAAATCCGAGGAGACGCGACATAAATGGAGATAATGTTTCAGCATAAGTGATATTTTGAATTAAGTCAACCAAGATTGGTGTTGCCTAACAGACCAGCCCAACAAAAGCCTTCAGTAGTTTAAACTAGATCCAAACATACCCACCAATTACAGACCTATAACAGTCCCATTCCTCCTAAAAATACTAGATAGATCGGCCTACCTACAAATACAAAAACACTTGGAGGACAACAACCTTTTAGGCCTGCATCAATCCGGTTTCAGGCACTGCACTGAAACTGCCCACCTGGATCTAAAAATCCAAATGGATGAAGCCAAACACAAAGGCCATCTGGCCATCCTTCTGCTGGCCCCTTTAGCAGCTTTTGATCTTGTCGACCACCAGATCCTAACTAAATATTTGCCTGCAGCTGCAGCCTTCTCTCTAAATGCTGCCAGTTGGATCCAATATTTTCTTTCTAACAGAACAAGGGTCTTAGCACCCACAGTGTCTGCTGATCCAGTACCCATCTACTGTGTAGTCCCACAGGGTTTGTGTTTCACCTAAGCTTTACAACATTTTCACAAAGTTCTTCTTTGATCATCTTGAAAACTTGGGTGTCACCTACACGAAATACCCAGATGACAACCAAGTCCTAATAAAAACTTTTAAAAATAAAATAAAATTGGCATTTCAAGAATACATTCAACACGGTTGTAAACAATTGGCATGTGCCAGTGAAAACATATAACTGCTATATTAACTTTTGAGAAAACAACAAAAAGTCTCTCGCCGTCTTATGCATCCTCTAGGGTATTGGTTACATCTCTGGGGCAAAGTAGGTGCAGCGTCGTTATCAAAGGAATGTCGGGACTGATAGGGGCAGGTTAGTCAATCGTTGATGATTTGGTTCCAATTGTATATCAAAAACTTGTCTGTGAGTTCCAATTTCTCACGGGGTTTGTCGTCTGACGGGTGGAACATATCCCAAATCAGGGATTTCCAGGCTTCATAAGTCATGCTCGGGTCGTTCCCCGCCCTGGCAACTTCCTCTCCTCCAGATCCTGGTTTCCACCTCCGACCAATGTTCCAGCTCGTTATGCCATTTTTGTGTCGAGGGCCCCTGTGTTTTCCAAGCCATTGCGATGGATCTTTTGGCCAGCACACAAGCCATGTCCATGAATTTCACGATGTCTGATTTTTCCTATTCGCGGGTAGGCCCCCAGCAAGCATTTGTTTGGTGACCATTCGTTTTGGGTCAATTTCGCTCTTTTGCAAGCTTGTTCAATTTTGGCCCAGAAGTGCTGTATCTTTGGCCAACCCCAGAACATGTGTGCCATCCCCGCCTCGTCAGAGCTGCACCAGGGGCATAGTGGGGTCGTGGTCCTGCTGAATTTGGCTATTCTGCTCGGGGTCATGTATGTTCTGTGTTGGACATTTAGTTGGATTAGTCTGAAGCTCGTGTTTCTTGACAGTTCTCTCTGGGTACTGTAGGATTCTTTCCCATTCCTTTTCGGTTATGCTTATTTCCAGGTCCATTTCTCATGAGTTCTTTAGGGCGTCACTTTTGGGGTTGGGTCTCTCCATGAGCTGGGCAGATTACTTGGAGGTTGGTTTCCAACCATCTCCCAGGTTGTGCATTAGGGTTACAGTCTGATTTGCTGGGGGTTCCCCTGGCCACTCACTCTATTTCAGTTTTGCCATGTCTCAGATTTTTCGGTACCGCGGGTATTGATTGGCCTTTGGGTAGACGTTCTTTCTGTTCCATGGATTCAAACTCTGAGGGTATTTTCCTCATATACATCTCCCCAAGTGTAGATGCCGTATCTTTCGCATAGCCATATGAGCGCCATTTCCGCTCTGTTGGAGCAAACGTCGGCGGTCATTGGTGTTTCTGGGGAAAACGGATTCTCAAGCTGCATCAATTTGTGTCCTGTCCCACACTCTTCGGCCCAACTGTATAAGCAGAGGTATCCCCCCTGAGTATTCCCATCAGACCAAAAGGATTTCATTCAGGCGCACCGGAGCCATTATCTGACCAAGGAGGTCTGTCTCTGAGGTGGACTAGTCTGCGAGCCATTTAGCCACAAAGTTAAGCTGAGCTGCCAGGTAGTACCTCTCTAGATCCGGTAGCTGGACTCCCCCTGCCCTGTATGGTAGCATCAGTGTGTCCAGAGAAAGCCTGTGTCTGGAGTTTCCCCACACTAGCTCTCTCAGTAGCGTGTCCAGCAGCCGGAAGGGGGAGGCCGGTATGTAGTAATGAATATTTTGGAAGAAGTACAGAAAGCGCGGTAGCACTATCATTTTGATGATAGCCACCCGGCCCATCATTGACAATGGTAATTTGGACCAGAACTTTGTGGACTTCTTGAGCCCTTGTACTGCCAGTAAGGTGTTACCCCCATGTGTCTGTTTGGGTGTGTGCCAAATATTAATTCCCAGGTATCTAAATGTGTGTGGCTCCCATCTTATCCCGACATCTGTGATATCTGCTGTCTTGGTCCCTGCTAGTCCCGCAAGTGGGAGTATACAAAATTTCTCTGGGTTAAAGGAGATCCCTGATATTTTTGCGAAATGCTTTAGTACTTCCAGGATTGTGGGTATATTAAGTTGTGGGTCCCTCGGGTAGAGTAAAAAGTCATCCGCATATAGCAAGATCACGTGGTATATTCCCCCAATTATGCCGGCGTCAAAGAATTGTTTCCTAATGAATATTGCAAGTGGCTCCAGTCCTAGGATGTATAGCATTGGTGACAGTGGGCATCCTTGTCTGGTGCCACTCTGCATGTCCCACAGTGCTGACACCATTCTCCCGGTTTTAACCCTGGCCACTGGTGTCTTGTATAGGATCTTAATCCAGTGGATAAAGTATTTGCCCAGTCCTAATTGTTTCAAGGTGGCCCGGAGCCACTCCCAGTATATGGAGTCGGACTCTTTATAGCATCCAGGGAAACATCTGCATATGATTCCTGTGAGCCTGTCATTTGTGCTACAATGTGTTGTAATCTACGTAAGTTTGTCGCCACGCTGCGGCCTGGTACAAACCCATTCTGATCCCGGTGTACTAGGGCCCCTATAACTCTTGATAATCTATATTTTCGTCCGAATTTTTATTTCGTAGTTGAGGATGGCTATCGGCCTGTATGATCTGCAATCGGCCGTTGGTTTCCCAGGTTTGAGTATGGGGATCACTAGTGTCTCCTTCATACTCTTTGGAAGTACTCCAGTCTCAAAGGCTTCCTTAAAGACCATATATAGGGTCGGAGTCAGCTCGGTAGCATATGCTTTATAAAACTCCGGGGGTAACCCGTCACTCCCAGGGGTTTTGCAAGTTGTCAATGTTTTGATCACCTCCTGTATATCCTCAACTGTTAGTTCCCCATTAAGTATGTCCCTTGGGCATCATCAAGCGTGGGAAGGCCCATCTCCTCAAGTGTGTTGTATATGTCATCCTGGGGTGTAATTGACTCGTGGGAGTAGACGTTTTTAATGTTTCATTGATCCCTGATTGTGTAGTGTGTGCCGCGCCTGCCTGGTCTATGATTTCAATAATTGGCTGTTTAGATTTCTCTTTTTTGCACAGCTACGAAAGTAGCCTGCTGGGTTTATCCCCCTCTGAATGTGCTCTAGTGGTTTAGCAATATAGCCGAATTTGGTTAATCTGGCCCAGGTTTCCTGGCAGTCTTTCCTAGCCGCTGACATTTCCTCTTAAAGTTCTTTAGTCTTGTTAGACATGGCCTCCAATTGTCTATTCTGCTCCTCGCCAGCTTCCAGGCCGTCCTTTAGTGTTTTTCTGATTTTACCGGCGCTTGCTATAACCTCCCCCCTCACCACTACTTTCAGGGCCTCACAGATGGTACTCCATTCTCTCAAACTCCCCACATTGTTGTTCATGTATTCAATTATTCTGTCCCGGAGTTCCTCCTTAAATGGCCTGTCCGTTAGCGCTTCCGTTGGCATCCGCCACATCGGTATGGGTGGTCTGGTGCCCTTTACCTTCCATACAATGAGAAGCGGGGAGTGGTCGGATATGGTCCTGCCCAGGTAGGAAGCAGATTCCACCTGAGGCAAGTGTGCTTCATCTATCAGTAGGTAGTCAATACGGGTGTATACCTCATGTGGGGATGAATAGTAAGAGAATTCCCTACCTCTTGAATGCAGCTCCCTCCATAACGCCCTCCGACAGGTCCAAGTCTTGTATGACTTTCTGCAAGGTAGAGAGGGACTGGCTAGCTATCTGCGTTGGAGGAGCAGATCTGTCAAGGGTGAAGTCACATACACAGTTGGAGTTGCCTCCCCAAATGAAGAAGCAGTCTCTGCAGGAAGCCAACTTCAGGTTCAGTTTGACGAGGTACGCCGAGGTTCTGCATTTTGGGAGGTATGTGTTGACTATGCAAATTTCTCGTTGCTCAATGCTCCCTCGGAGTATGAGGTATCTGCCCTCAGGGTCAGCCTCCATAGTCGTGAGTTTGAAGGGTACAGTGCTGCTTATCCATGTGTGCACTCCCCGAGCAAACTTGTATGTTGCTCCAAAGCCCTGTCCACCCCACCAGTCGGGTATCTTTGAGTCAACCTCAGCGGGGAGGTGCATTTCCTGAAGTAGTGCAATGGAGATATGTTTTCTTCTCCAGAAGGATTTGATTATTTCTGCGCATGTAGGTGCCCATCCCTCTAACATTCCATGTTAGTACCTTTTATGTCAGCTGCCATGGCTATTCAGCAGTGCCGAGGTCCATTTGTGACTTGCCCACAGTTTCTGTGATAGTTGCGTTCAAGACTGAATCATTTCAAACCAGAACCAAAAATAAGAGAAACAGAACTTGTCCAACTGAACCAACTGCACCCAGCAGTTGCACTATTTCAGCAATGCTCAGGTGCCCCGCTCTCTTACAGCCCTTCCAGGTCATCTGGAGCGGGTGTAAAGTGTCAGCGATGTGTTGCCGCCAGTCCATTCGTGGGGGGTGCCTTAGGTTCGGGCTGACAGCTTGGCTGCCTCCCGCCCTTTGTGCTATCCGTGGCTTGACCCATGTTGTCAATTTGTCTTCGGGTGGTCCTGCCTCGTAATGCGAGTGTGTGAGTTACGGTGCATGTTCTTCTCCTACCATATTGTGTTCCAGCCACATGTTGGCCACCTCCGGCAGCTCCAGAAAAATTGCCCTCCCTTTATGTATTATTTTGAGCCTCGAGGGGTACATTAGCATGTATTTGATGTTCAGTTGTTGCAGTCTTGCTTTAATTGGGACGAAAGGGTTCCTCACCTCTCCTGAACATCTGTGAAGATCTGCTCTCCAACCTTGACTAACATTCCCTCTGTCCTCATCCTCCTCGATCTCTCTTCTGTCTTCGACACGGTCAACCATACCATCCTGCTCAACCGTCTCCATGAAAACCTGGGTATCACTGATCAGGCTCTGGCCTGGCTGACCTCTTTCCTCTCAGATCGACCCTCCCAGGTCCTACTTGGGTCCTTCCTTTCATCTATCTTCCTCTCTACCTGTGGTGTTCCCCAGGGGTCTAACCTCTCGTCCTGGCTTTTCAACCAATACCTGGCATCTCTCACCCAATACCTGGCAACTCTCACCCACTGCATTGCCACTTTCTGCTCAAATTTCCACTGCTACGCTGATGACACTCATTTTCTGGCTGCCCTCTGCCACCTCCTCTCCCTCTCTCATCTCTGATTGCCTAACTGCCATTCAAGATTGGTGTGCTGCCAATGATCTTTGTCTGAATGCCAGCAAGACTGAGATCCTCCATCGGCACACCTTCACCGTCCTTTCCCCTCGCTCTCTGGCCGGCTTCCCTTGGCCCTCCTCCTACCCCCACCTGCGAGGCTAAGAACCTCGGGGTCATCTTTGACTCCACCCTTTCCAAGGTACTCTGCCTTTCCTCTCCTTCCCCCAGAAGCTCATGGTATCCCAAGCTTTGGTTCTCTCTAGGTTGGACTATTGTAACATCCTCTTTCTAAATCTACCTGCACTCTCCGCCATCTGCAACTAATCCAGAACAGGACTGCAAGACTTGTCCTTGACTTCAAGCCTTGGGATTGTATCTCTCGAGCTCTGAAATCTCTCCATTGGCTCCCAGTGGATGCAAGGATTAAATTCAAAACCCTCTGCATTGTCCACAAGGCTTTCTGGGGCCTGGGACCAAAATACTTTCAGCTATCCCTCTGCAAATACCTCCCCTTTCGAGCTCCTTGCTCCTCTACCTCCAACTTCCTCAGGGTCAGTCGTTTTTCAAAGAAAGGAGCTGGGGATAGATCTGTCTTTGGCTGGGGCCTCCCTCTGGAACAGCCTCCCTGCCACTCTAAAACTTGAGGAGAACCATCTCTGGTTCCGGAAGCACCTCTAGACCTTCCTCTTTTCTTCTGCCTTTGCTCCCCCTCTCCCCAGCCGATCTGTTCTCTTGGCACCGTGCAACTGGCCACCCTCTGCCCTCCGGGCCCAGGTACCTGCTCACCCCACAACCCTCCTGCACTGCCACCGGTCCACCCCTTGCACTGGGGTCTGTATCTGTACCCATACAGCCCCCCCTTTTTCTTCCTGCACTTATCAGACCTACCCTGTCTGCTGCCTTAAACCTAGCACTTGCAAATTGCTGGCTGCTCTGTTACGCTCACCTGGTTCCACGGGGGCGCCACCCAGCAGTTTGGGTTTCCTCCTTGCGTTGCCCAGATGCGACCAGCAGAAGAGTTCTGCCTGGAATACAGGTAAGCTATGTTCAGGACTGGGCGACCGGGGTAAACAGCCTCCCACACCTCCCTGTAGGTCTGCGACCCTTCTGGACTTCTCACCTTGTTTTAGATGTTGGCGGGTTCTCCGTCCTGCTGTCTTGGCAGGGGCTCGTTGAGCTTGGTGGGCAATGGCGATCGAGATGCTTCACTGATGCCAGCCTGTCTTGTCTTTCAGGTTGGTCTTATTGCTGTGAATATTATTGTTCTTGCATGCCTTTTAAACAAATGTATTTTTCTTCCTAAGTCCAATCTGTGGCAAGGCGGAATCTGTTTCTCGCCGGTAAGTATGGGCGTTTTTGGAGCGCCTTGATGCAGTGAGTAGGTGCTATGCGCTGCGCTTAAGATGCCTTGCCTTTGCTAACCTGTTATCTTTTCCTCTCCACAGGTCGCGGTACTCGGCCGGAGTATGGAATTTCCATAGTGATGATGGAGGAGCGGCCGGCGAGGTAAGCCTTTCGGCACAGTTCGTTAATTGTACAATGTCTAATTCCTTGTTTCTTCTCTTTTTCAGGTCCGTCGATCCAGAGGAGCACTGGTTCCAGGATGATGGTCGGAAGAGCTGCGGACCGCTGCCGATGAAGTTCAGGTAAGCTCATGAGGTCTTCTCCATTCCTTTGCAGGTGCTGTCCTTACGAGGTTCGTGGCTGAAGCTGAACACAGTGAGCGTTACGTTGCAGTAAAAAATAGCTTCAAGAAAGAAGTCAAGGTAAAATAGTCCCCATGGTACTACACCCAAAAACACTACACTACAAGCCTGGTTTCAAGGAGCCAGGTTATGAGGATGCCTCCACATGACTGGCATTAATGAAAAGTAGTTTCCAAGCACAAGTCCATATTCAAACATGAGCCTGGCGCAAAAGGCACCAGGACTGGCCCCAAGCAGGCCTATGCTGCAATTTCTTGTGTTTAGTGGGGGCTGGAATCAATACTCGCCCTGGCCTATAGGTTGGCCAGGGGGTTTTCAGAGTGTGGGTCGTGACAGCACTACCACTGTTTGTTGCCTTTATTATTTATTTATTATTTGTTTCTCCTCTGCTTCACACTTCTCCCCCCTTTCCATGCACTTTCCCCTCCCCCATGCACTTGCGTGTTCTCAATGTCACTGGGCCTGGTAAGGTCGCTGTTTTGTTCACCCCTGTTCCCCTCCCTTTCCTTGTGGCACTCTGAAACACCTTCCTCACGTGAATACCGAAAAATGATTTCCCTATCTTGAAAGTTTGGGATTCGGGCTATCCTTGAGCGTGGGTGGGATCCTGGTGGTGTTTTCTTCTGCAAAGACCTGTGGGGTCTCTCGACAGCAAACCCCTGCAAAAGGCGACTAGCACCTATTTCTTGTTGTATGAGGGTTTCTATAAAACCGGTAGGGTGGGAGCTCTCCATTCCCTCAGGAATTCCAAGTAGGCGCACATTGTTGCGTCTGGAACGCCCTTCGTCTTCCGCCCTTTCCTCTAGGAAGTTATTGCGTCTCTCGATTTCTTGCACTTTGCCTTGCATGTATTTGAGGGCCTCAGTCGTCTCCTCCTGCGCCTACTCTGTGGTAGTCACGAAGTCTGTGAGGTTGTGTATGTCTTGGCGCATCAACATCACGTCCGTTTTCACCTCTTCTATTTTGGTATTTATAAAGGAACGTAGCCCATTGATGGCCTCAAGTACTTGGTTGTCTTTTTCTTTTCTTCTTGTGTTGGTGGGTCGAGACGGGTCCCTTTGGGCTTCTGGCACATTTCTTTGTGCTTGGCTGCAGTGAATGACTCCATAATGGTGGTTTTAGCTTTCCCTTTGGAGTTCGCCATAACTGACTGTGGTGTGCTTGTTGACAAGCGGATGGGGTCGCGCTGTATGCTTCTTGGGGTCCGATCGGGGTCCCCGCCTGCGGTTGTGTTTCTTTGCTGGCGTTTTCTGGGGGTAACTCTTATCTGTGCCAGGAGGTTAGCATTGGATGCCAAAGGTGTCCGGAATGAGAGGTTTCCAGAGGACAGGAGCTGTTCCTGTCGTGCGTCTTTTGGCTTCAGCGTGTTGCACTTCTCTATTGCTGTGGTTTACACAGTGCAGTGCCGTCCCTTCTGACCCCGCCTCATCAGGGGGCCTTATGTTGCAGCATGATAGTGTGGTCCCCATCAGGACAGAGACTGGTGGAATCGTGGGGCCACCCTGGAAGTCAGGCGGCCTGGCCGCTTAGAGATGGTGCTGCTCGACATTGCGCTGTTCGTGTGTTTGCTTCAGGCACTTTGTGCTCGTGTATGTGCTGTGGGCTTCAGCCCCGAGAGCAGGCGCATTGTATTTTCTGTGCAGTTTATGCGTAGTAGTACAGGGTGTGTGCTGAGTACCTCTTGCTGGTCAGGGCTTGGTGATTATCTCCCTTTCCCCACCAGAGTCCCATTGGGTGCCCCCCCCTTAGGTACTGCATATCACCAACATCGTGATGTGCGCTCTTAGGGAGAATTCTCTTCTAAGGCTAATTTCCATTACCCACTCTTAGGCATATTGCTAGTGTGTGTTTTAGGCTAGCTTGTGCGCTTATGGTCTATGGGGTTTTTCTCACATTCATAGGTATCATCTTTTTTACATGTGTGTTACACCGCACCCTGTGTGCGTTGACACAGGGGTGGCATAGTGACCCCCAAACATACTCCAGACCCTGGGACTGACTACTGTCTCCCAGAGCCTGTGAAGTCTCCATTGACTTTACTAGATAATTAGCAAAACCAGTACAACCCATCTTACTATGGAAGTACTGGAAAGGGTTAATAGTTTTTCCCTGGTGTTCATTTTCGAGAGGGTACCGTCCAGTCCCTCTCTCCAAAGTTTCTGGCTGGTGGCAGTGGTTACTACGGTAAATATTCAACTGCAAATATTTTCATATGGGATTTTCCCATTGTTCGAGGCTACCACTTTTACTGACAGCCTCTAACATACCGCCGTTTATTTTAATATTAACTTTACTCCAGAAGGTTTTTGACAGATCTTTGATAATATTTCTTTCTCATGTCTTTCTCTGAAATCCTAAGCCAGGTCGGGGATCCTTTGTTCGTCCTTTTGGCGGGCTTCTGCACAGAAGCCCTCCTCTCGGTGCCACTGAGTCTGGGGTAGACAGGATGTGTGGGAGGGGGAATAGGCGCTGTGGACAGGGTTACCTAGGCAAGCCAAGTCACACTCTGCCCTGATAGGCTGGGGGGGGTTTTATCCCGTCAGGATAGCCACCCCACTGTGTGAGTGACAGCTAGGCTGGTTTATAGTGAAAAGATCGGAAAAAAATCTCAAAAAAAAGGTAGAAAAAAACAATCTTGGAAAAAAAGTCGAATTTTTTTTCAATACGTTTTTTTTTCGAAATGGGGGGGTTCCCCCAAACCCCTTTTTTCATTTCTTTTATTTTACCCCTTTTTTTCGACCTTTTGACTGACCACCAGCTAGGCAGTATGAATGGGGGTTTTTCTGCATAAAAGCAGGGCTCTGAGGGCTGGAGGACAAGACGTCGCCACTGGAACTAAGAAATCCGAAGAGGAGAGAAGCTGAAGACATCTGCAATGACTGAACCACTGGTGAAGAGATCCTCACCACTTTTTGCAATGACTTGAGAAGAGCTTCACCTGCAAGTCTTCTTCCCTTGAGCTGGTGGGGCCAACCAGTTCGCCAATCGCCTTCCAGGACATGCCTTGGTCGAATCGCCCGTGCCAAGCACTAGGAGACCGGATAGCCAAGCACCCGCGATTTAAAGGAGCGTACCTTTTATTCGTCTTGGCATCACCGCGGCTGGATTCATCCCTGGACAGTGCATCCCTGGATTCATCCCTGAACCTTCCTCCACGACGAGAGCCTCTCTTCCTCTGCTGGATCTCCCGAACTGCAGGAACTGCCAGGAACTACCGCCACCGCAGGAGCCTCTTCCACTTTTAAGGTACCTTGTTCCGCCAGGCCTCCTGTTTCGTTGGGTACTGCTAAAGGGGTTTTAAATCCTTTGCTTACCTTCTAGGTTGGCCGACCCTTTCGTCTAACCTTATCTTTTTACATCTGCAACCACCTTTTCAACTCGTTAAACAAAGACTTGACTGCAGCTACTAGAACAGTGTGATCTTGGGCATTTGCCTTGTACCACTGACTCTGGCACAGGCCTCTTGACTCTGGCTAAATCTGTTACAACTGCCTTCTCTACATTGCTTCTCACTAAGAAATGTGTTGGTGCACCTTAACTCTTATAAGCACCCTTCCTTCCCCGTTCTATATTGCTGAAGTGCCATTTTGCTCGGTTTTCATCAAAGTATTGCTTATACTAAAGTATTGCCTTGCCTAACTTGTTCACAATCTAATTGGGAAGTGTTGCTGGTGTGTTTAGGAGTCTAACCCTGTATGACTTGTCCTTTCCCTCCCTCTGAAGAAATTGCCATTTTTGCTTAGTTTACACAGTGCTGTTTTGCTCAGTTTTCACTCTTGCTCAAACTTGTCTACAACTTAAATAGGGAGTGTGTATACTTTTCCTGACTGTTTTACCTTACCTGAATACTGCTCATCTCCCTCTTGAGATAGGTCTGACTGCTCAGCCACAGCTACAAACTAAATCTTTGTGGTACAGACTGATCCCAAAGGGGATTTATTGCCTATATCTGTAGTCTTAAACTTCTGTAGTGCTCCCTAAGGGAACTGCATAGGATTCTGCCTAACATGCACCCCTTGCTTGCCGGGTGTATTCCTCCTTACTTGTCCCCGCGGGGCAGCTTGCTCCCAGGGTCGTGTTCTCCCGCATCCACGTGGCCCTCTGCCCATCGCTGCTCTCTCCTGTCGTCTCAGGAAGCTGTCTGTTCCAGGAGTCTTCAGGATGCTATGGATGCAGTGTAAAGGTAAGTCCCGCTGATTAGGCTACATATGGTGTCCTGGGGATGCACCTACTTATTGGGGTGTCGTTCATAGCCAACCATTTGCACCGCTGTAGGGCCGCTGGTGCTGTGTACGTTGCGTCTGTGTTCGTTTGCGGTGCCTCAGCAGGTCTGTGTCAGCTGACCTGTTTAATGTGGGCTTGGCGCAGGCGGGTGGGCAGACACGGCCCCGGGGGGTCATCAGTCGGGCCGCGGCTAGCCCGTTGGGGGCCCTAGCATGCTCCTCGGTTTCGTTCAATCTGCCTGTTGGTGGCGCTGATGCGCTCTGTCCCCCGACTTTCTCCAATGCTGCACGCTCAACTGTCCCCAATCGCCGGTCCGCGCCCCTGATGATGCTGGACAGCGGATCTCCAGCAGCGAGAGGCTGCCCCGGTGAGGAGCTGTGCCGGGGATCCAGGTCCGTCGCCTTACGCCCCGTGTTTCCGGGTGGCTTCTTGACACTGCGCTCGGCCCCTCCCACCTCTCGGTTCAGAGTACTGTTGCGGCCGCCATCTTGGTCTCCTGGGGGCTTGAGTTCAGGGGCTTCGTTCCCCAGGATGCAGGCTTCGTTTTTCGGAGAAATTGTCATCAAGGTGTGTGGAATCGGTTTAGTATAGGTTGATCAGGCTGTATGTTTAAAGGATCAGCAGAAGGATCTGGACAGGAGCTCGGAAGAGACACGTCCTCACTCCATGCGCATTGGCCATGCTCCACACCCAAGTCCTCATTACGCTCACTGGCTGCTATGACAAAGACTCTAAAATGTAAACTAAGTTTACCTCGAAATCCAGGCGTGGATGGCTGCCCACAGCCTGTGTCTAAACGACAAGAAAGAGCTTCTGATTTATTGGTTCTCAAGTTTGTCTAAACAGAACTGGATACACGATACAAGACCTTCAACATTGCTGGGAACATCATTAAAGTTGCCAACAAGGTCAGAAACGTAGCCGTCTACTTGACTCCACTCTCGCTCTCCCTCAAAAAGATCAATACTACAGCCTGAACCACAGCATACACCAACAAACTGATTAATGCCTGCAAACCTTACTTGTCTACTAACAGTTGCCTTGCGTTAGCCAGGGCGTTGATTTCTTCCAAGCTGGACTACTGCAATACCTTATTCTTAGGCTGCTCTGAACGTAATCTGAATAGCTTACAAGTTCTCCCGAACAATGCCCTCAGATCTGCCTTAATAGCCCTTGTTCTAATCACATTTCGGCCATTAGACTGGATACACACTGGCTCCCAGTGTGTGACAGAACCTCGCTGCGCATGTTAGTCATCACACACAAATGCCTGTCAAACACAGCCCCTAAATACCTGACTGGCAAATTCACTAGGAACCATCCCTCCAGACCTACAAGATACTTCTACCTACACTGTCTCAATATCCCTAAGTACAAACTAAAAACAGCAGGTGGGTCCAGCATCCTTGTACTAGCTGCAAAGTGCTGCAACTCCCTCCCCATCGCCATCAGAGCTGAACCTTCTTTTTGGACTTTTAGATCTAAAGTGAAAGCTTGGCTCTTTGCCCAGCAACACTAAACTTATCCCTGACCACATCTACTGCCTATACCCATTCTTGTGTTGATCTTACTACTGTTATTTATATGGCCTTTGTTAGGCTTGCGATCTTAATACTGTGTAGACCTGCTGACCATGTTGTATCCTTGTTAACCTTTCATATCTTGCTACGGCCAACTGTGAATTGTTCGCAGCTGAAGCATCCTCCATCTATTTCTGGCATGTTGGCACGTTGATCAATTTGTAACCAATGTCAACAAGCCACCTGTCTCCATGTGTATGTACTTGTAACAATTACCTATGCTGAAGCGCCCAGATACCTCAGAGTTAGGTACGCTCTACAAATAATACAATAAACTAGTGATCTCAGCCAAGCACTTACCTGTTGCATACAACAGACTCTCTTGCACTTCACCCTCTGTGGAACCTCTAGCACTTATCCCCTTCCCTTGTTGTTCCTCTCTTTCTGCACTTGCACGTTCCGAATGCTCACAAGGCCTTGTAGTAGGACCGCCTCTATCTCGTTCATCAGTGTTAGTGTATTTGCCTTTTGTTCCCCCTGTTCCCTCCCCTTTGCCCGTTGGGTCTTTTGAAACACAATTTATTGCTGAATAAGCACAAAAAAAATGTTACCACCCCCAGGCGGGCCTTATTGCTTTACTTTCATGACTTGAGTGTTTGGTTAGACCAATGATCTGTAACTGTATTTACTAACTAGCAGTACCACTCAATCCTCCCATAGTGCTGATTCTGAAAATCCCTCCCAACCGGTTCTTCCATCCTCTTATTTCTGATAGTCACTTTGACATTGCTCCACTAGTGGTCCTGTTAAATGTTTACTGTTTTCTCTTAAGCCTAATAAACAGCTGCTATCCTGCACATGATTTCTCCTACTGGGCCAATGTATTAATGTTTGGTAAACAAGAATATGCCACAAAGTTATTGGTCAAGTGTGTTATGTCAAATGATTCTGGTGTTTTATTGAAGTTTAACATATAACATCAGTCATTCACCCGCTCCCTATTCCCCCGTTTTACCCCTCCCTGGATCTGTTGGGGGAAAAAGTCAAAATCTAAAGCCATGGTGCATTTGTTCTCTTATGCCTAGACTTCGCAGTTCTTGTGGACACATGGACTCTGTAGTAGTCATGCAAAAAAGCCAATATCATTCCCCCTGAAGAGAATAAGTAATCCACTCCTGTGAAATAAAGTGGCATATTGTCATAATCCAATCCTGCTCTCCTGCAGGGTCCAGTTGCTTCCACCTGTGGGCTATTGCCAATAATGCTGCAAGCAACATGATCATGTATGCCTTCCTATGGTGTGGTGCCATGGCTTTCTGCTCTGGACTTTTAAGTCCCAGAGTACATTGCTCCATATTCCAGGTGCCTCGCAAACCAAATATTCCCTCTAGCCTATTATTCACATCCTTCCAAAACTGTGTACTTTTGGGGCAGGCACACTATATATGTACCCAGTCTTCTGCACCCCTCCCACCCCCCACATTCCCTCCAACAGAGGCTGGACGATTTAGGATAAAATCTATGCCTTTTAACCAGGGTTTAGTGCCACATTGCCATCATTTTCAAACACATCGCCCTGTTCTGGATTGCTCTGGTTAGTTTAGGGATATCTGACAAGAGACACTCCCTTGATCTAATGGATTTGAGTGTTCCAGGGCTGCTTCACACTGAATTGTATATGGCCATGTTGGGGTCTTGGGGGGAGGAGGGGCAAGGATAACAACTTAAATAGCATTGATATTAAATTTCTATCCCATTTCTCGGTGGCGATATATTTTTTCAATAGGAGTTAGTGTCTTGTGGCTGCTACTTTGACCATAGGATGAACCAGCCAGTGCCAAAGTTGACAGTGTCAGTTTCTCTGTGATTCCTGTACACCAAAGTCTTTTTTTACCTTGGTCAAATTGTTTAATACCCTGGCCACTGACCATGTAGTGCAATCTCAAACACCCGTTCCCCTCCTGTATAAATGCTCCCAGTTCTACACGGGGGAGAACTACGGCTTCTGGAGCAGCGGGGGGAAGGGTGATGGAAATGAGGTAAACCTTATCCTAAATTGCCTCCACCAAGTTATTGATAGTGCTTTTGTGCCTTGGTAGGCATAGGACTTCATCTAGCGTTACCGCCCTATCCATTCTGCACCATGTTATATTCTTGCTGTACCCCAGTCTGTCTTTAATTACTTTGAGTTGGGCCACCACATAGTAAGTGTGAATATTTGGGAGGGCCAAACCCCCTTTATCCCGGGCCGCCATCAGAACCCTTGTGGAGACCCTAGATGTTTGTTTTCTCCAAATAAATGACAGTATTAATTTGTGGAGCGATTTAAAGAATGACTGAGGAAGCTTGACGGGCAGTGCCTGGAAAAAGTGTAGCATTTTTGTAAGAATCACCATCTTTATGGTGTTAACCCTACCCAGTCATGAGACGGTCAGAGGGCTCCTTTTGTTCAATATTTTCTTCACCTTCTGCAAGAGGGGAATGTAATTTGCTGCATATAGTGACGGTATAGATGTGGTCATCTGGATGCCTAAATACGTACGCTGGTCGTCTACCATAGTGAATGGGGTGCTACTTGGCAGTGTGGATACTTGGGAGGTATTCAGGGTCAAGTTCAGCATTTATTTCTTAATATTAATTTTCAGGCACGCCACCATGCCAAACACTTCTAGCTCTTGTGATATCCCTGGTATGGATGTGTATGGGTCGTTGGTGTAAGAATCAAGTCGTCCGCAAATGCCATGCCATTATTTTGTCTGCATCATCCCCAAAACGGGATTCCTTTAATGTGGCCCGAGAACCCAAACTTTGTCAACAGGGGCACGAAGTATATTGCATAAAGTAACTGTGATAGTCGGCAGCCCTGTTTCGTCCCAATTCTAATATTTGTTGGTTGGGACAGGGACCCATTAATGTGCAACCTAACTGTTGGGTTAACATAGTTAGCCTGTATCATATGCATAAAACTTGGCCCAAACCCCATGTGTTTCATCGTTTGAAAGAGGAATGACCATTCCACTCAATTGAACCCTTTCTCAGTGTCGAGTGCTAGTAGAATGGCTGGGCATTGTTTCTCCACAAATTGTTCTACGAAATGAGACACTGTTGTTGATATCAAAGGTTTGTCTATTTTTGTTATCGATTGATCAGACTCAGTCAAGTCTGAGAGTATGGAATTAGTCTATTCGCTAGCACCTTGGTGTATATTCTGGCGTCTAACGTTAACGCGATAGGTCGATGTGTATGATTCTTTCTCGGCTTCGGAAATAGCACCATTTTTCCCTCGTCCATTGTGGGTGCCATTTTGCCTTGTGTCCCTATTTGATAGGACAGGACTGTCAATTTAGGAGTTAACATTGCCCTAAAAGTCTTGTAGAAGACTGCAGAGTACCTGTCCGGACCCAGCACCTTATTGAGTGGCAGCGCCCCGATGACCTGGGCCACTTCTTCCTCTGTGACGTCTAATTTTAAGCGTTCTCTTGTTAGGAGTGTAATCTTTATGTAGTGGGTATAAGGATTGGAGATATGCATTTCCGGGAAGTCAGAAGAGTATAGACTTGAATACAAATCCACAAACTGCCTAATTATATCTGGGGTAGACTGGGGTATGTCTCCTTGTTGAGTTTTGATCTGCATAATGGTCCGATCTGCCTATTCCCACCTGAGGTATCTGGTCAGGAGACTATCCGCTTTGCTTTTATATAATATAGTTGTCTAGTGGGCAGGACTGCTCTTTCTGCCTTCCTCGTATATAGTACATCTAGTGGACCTCACATTTTGGTCTCATACCATGCGTGCCATATTCTCTTTTAGCTTTGCTCTAACTCCTCATCTATCGCCCTCAGTTGCTTGTTCCTTGTGGCTGTGACCGATATAAGGTGCCCCAGTAGGCATGGACCTTTTTGCTCTGCCCCTTTACCCAAATTGTGCCCATCTCTAGAATTAATAAGTGTGCCTTTTGTCCATGAAGCATGTTTACTGTACAGCCGGCCGGGAGGGGGCTTGGCTGACATCTAAAAGTCAGGTTCTCCAGCATGGGGTCTGGCATGGATTCACATGCTCATGAATATTCCCCGTCGTCAGGCTGGGAATCCTCGGTAAAAAGAAAAAAATCAGTGTCAGTATCAGTTTCGTTTCTGATCTGTCTTTCTTAGTAGTAACCAATCACTGGTCTCTGGTCATACTGCCCCCAGCCAATGACTGCCCTCTCCCTAGGCCCCTCCCATGGCTGCCATCCTCAGATTTTTACTGCACGTTCAAGTGTTGGGAGTCCTCGTGCTATGGCGCTTGGGCTTTTACTGCGTTTTGCGATTAATTTTTTTCAAAGAGTTTAATCTCAGTTTTCGGTCAATCGAGCCTCAAGCTCCACCGTTTCTACTTCTGATCAACGGGGACCCGTTTTGGAATTTTATACGCCCCTCAAGGGCGAAGTTTTCGTCGAGTACGCTTCTTGGAAGATTCCAGAAGACCTTGAGGCCTACCCTGTGGACATGGCCCAGGACAAGGGAAGCTTGACGCCCCGATCCAAGCTGTTCAGGAACTGCCCTGTATGTGGATTACAGAATGTTTTCGAGGACGAGCATTCTAGATGCCTCTACTGCCTTCAAGAAGACAAAGCGCACGTGGAGAAGGAATGGGCGTTTTGCAAGAACGTCGGAGCGGACCATGAGGGATCGACGAATCCCCCTCACCAACTCGCTGGAAGGAAAGAGCCCAGCGGTAGGTGAGAAGAGGAGGTCCGAGCGGTCTTCGAAGTCCTTTGAGTGTGCTCTGGCGACGGGGCCCAACAGAAGGCTAAGCACAGCGAGTCCGCGGGCACCGGGAGCGCCCAACGGTCAGGCTCCTCGGCTGCCAGGCAGGGCGCACTTTCACAGACGCAATCAACCACGAGCCAACGCTCTGGCTCGGGGAAGAGAAAGTCGGAGACCCCGGGTAAGCTTCTGGAAAAGCCCTAGTCGATCCCGACTGAGACAGCCGAGGGCGAGCAAGGCGGTGTCCCTCCCTCCAAGGTGAAGGCCTCAAGCACGCCAAAAGTCGTGAAGGCCCTGATTCACCCGGCTATGGCCTCTATCGAGGGAGTCGTGACGGCCCTGGCGAAGCCTGTGGAGAATACCTCAGTGGAGATGACCTCAGGGCCCAGAGTTACCCTGCTACCGCGGAGGGAATCCTCTTTTCAGACCATTGATAAGACCCCAGCGAATACCCCGTTGGAAAAAAGTGGGGGGTAGTTGGCCATCACGGACATGGATACAGCTTCTGAGGAGGAGCTGGTTGAAGTCGTGCAAGGCCTCAACAAGAGGTTTGAGGAGGTCCGGTCCCACGGGAGGAACCCCGGGGAGGCGGCTGAAGAAAGTGACGGTGGCGCTGATGAGGTTGCCGAGGAGGAGGAGCAACCATTGCACCCGTCGCAGCCATTGCTGGACAACTCGGCGGCCATTTTAATGGCAATCCAAACCTCCTGCACGGAGATAAGGACGAGATTGCCTCTACCCCCAACGGACGACCCAGCAGAGACAGGCCCGTCGGGAAGCCCTCCAAACAAGCGGAGGAGAGTTCACCCCCCCACCCGCCTTTCCATCCCTCACGGCCTGCTCAGCCTTCATCTCCTTCCCCTGATCCTAGGGATGACACAGGAACAGATACGGCCAGGACGGGGGTGGATGACGACGGTGGTGACGACGGGATGGGCCTTCCATCACCACCCCCTCGGACTTGCCCGCCTGACGAAATTGGCTCCTTCCACGCCATGATTTCCAGGGCATCCGAGCTCTTCCAGTTTTGCCCCGAAGAACAGAAGGAAGGCTTCCTCTATCAACGGCGCAAAGCCAAGAGGAAGACTGTCCTCGCGGTGCCGTTGCTTGACGACATCTGGGATGAGGGACTTGCTCTCCTGAAGAACACGTCCACAACACCTGTCAAGAGGGATCGGTACGAGAAGAAGTACCGGGTCCCCGATTCCGCCCCTTTGTGCCTTAGGGGATAGCCGACCCTAGATTCGGTCGTCTCGGTGGTGGCCAAAAAGAAAGCGGCGGGGGCGACAGCTTCATCTTCAACCTCCCCACCTGACGGCGAGGGAGAGAGACTGGACGCCATGGGGCGACGAGTCATCTCGTCCGCGGTGATGACAATTAAGGCGGCCAACGCCCTAGCGATTGTGGCCCGCTATGACCGGGAGTTGTGGTACAAGATCGCCCCCCTGCTGGACTTCCTACTGGACAAGAGGGCGGGGGCCCTGGGGATCCTACAGGAACGTGAGGTGGCGTTGGATCACGCCATAACGGTGGCCACGGACATCGCGGACACGGGGTTCTGCCAGTTGGGCAACAGTATTTGCCTTAAACGGCTGGGATGGCTCAAGGCAACAGATTTCTGCCAGGACGTGCAAACCAGAGTTCTGGACATGCCCTTTGACTGGAACAACCTGTTTGGAAAGACGGTAGATGAGTCACTGCAGGCCATCAAGACCGACACGAAGACGGCTCGGGCCTTGGCAGTTTTGCAGCAACGACGGCCGCCCTTTCGGAACTCCGGAGGCAAGCAAGGTGCCTCCAAAGGATTCGGCGGTGGCTCCTCGACGTGCTGCCAGGCAGCCCGCTCCTCGACGTGCTGCCAGGCAGCCCGCTCCTCGACGTGCTGCCAGGCAGCCCGCTCTTCGACGTGCTGCCAGGCAGCCCGCTCCTCGACGTGCTGCCAGGCAGCCCGCTCCTCGACGTGCTGCCAGGCAGCCCGCTCCTCGACGTGCTGCCAGGCAGCCCGCTCCTCGACGTGCTGCCAGGCAGCCCGCTCTTCGACGTGCTGCCAGGCAGCCCGCTCTTCGACGTGCTGCCTGGCAGCCCGCTCTTCGACGTGCTGCCTGGCAGCCCGCTCTTCGACGTGCTGCCTGGCAGCCCGCTCCTCGTCACAAGAGGCCTACAGAGGGCGCAGCAAGTCAGGAGGACCCAGTTGCCATCGCCAAGGAGGCCAGGGCGGCAAGGCTGCCTCCAAGCAGGACTGAACCGGCTGTGGCGTCGGGCCCCCACCTGAGCACCTCAGTGGGAGGCCAGCTGGCGAAGTTAGTCAGCGTGTGGGAGTCCATCTCCACCGACCGTTTGGTGTTGGATGCCCTGGCCCACGGGCACACTCGAATTTCTAAAGAAGTGCCCCCGAATTTCTCCCGTGGCCAGGAAGGAAAATCGCATCCCACAACTATTGTTAGAGGTAAGGGCGATACTCAAGAAAGGGGCCATCAAGCTCGTCCCGAAGAGGCTCCGGGGCCCCGGAGTATACTCAAAATACTTCCTCGTCAGAAAGAAGACAGGCGGTTGGCGCCCCATGCTGGACCTGCGTCGGTTGAACGAATACATCAAGGCCCAGAGGTTCCTGACGGTCACCCTCCAGCAAGTGCTGGGACAGCTGGAGGCAGGCGACTTCCTATCGTCGCTGGACTTGGAGGATGCTTACTTCCACATCCCCATTCTAAAAGGACACCGAAAGTTTCTCAGATTCGTAGTCCAGGGACGGCACTATCAATTCAGGGTCCTGCGTTTCGGATTGAAGTCGGCGCCAGGGTATTTAGCAAGTGCCTAGCGCCTGTGGTGGTGCGGCTGCGCCTGCAAGGGATCCACGTTTACCCCTACCTGGACGATTGTCTCATACGAGCATGGACAAGGGAGCTCGCTGTCGAGCACACAGCGAAGACCGTCCAACTGCTCACAGACCTGGGATTCTCCAACTTCCCAAAATCCCACCTGGTTCTGTCGCAGGTCGCTATGTTTCTGGGAGTCAAGCTCGATACAGTGGCACGATTGGCGGACGTGGCCAGGGTGAGGTCCATCAAGTCACTTCTCAGCATGATGTCCTCCTGCATCTACCTGGTGCGCCTATGTAGGCTGCGGATGCGTCCTCTACAGGAGTTCCTTGACGCCCGTTGGATGCAAGCGGCGGGCAGCTTCGAAGACGAGATCCCGCTCAACGAGGTCTTCCGCCAAGCTATTCGGTGGTGGGGCACCGGCGTGCATCTCTCGGCGGGCAAGGACTTTCAGACCCCAGCACACCAGGAGACGGTGACAACGGATGCCGCCCTGGAGGGTTGGGGAGCGCACACCGGAGATCTTCACGCGAGAAGCATTTGGCTCCTGGAGGAGAGGTCACTCCACATCAACATCCTGGAGCTCTGCGCAGTGTTCTGGGCCCTCGGGTCGTTTCTCCCGTCCCTCAAGGGAAAGGTGGTAAGGATCTTCACCGACAACACCACCACGATGTTCTACATCCGGAAGCAGGGAGGAACAATGTCCCCGGCCCTATCCAAGGAGACCCAGGATCTGTGGCATTGGGCCGTTGCCCAGGGGATGTTTCTGGTGCCCTTCCACCTAGCAGGGATAAAGAACATCTTCGTGGACTCGCTGAGCAGGGAGCTGCGCTCATGCCAAGAGTGGGAACTGCGTCAGGACCAAGTGGAACGGCTTTTTCGACGATGGGGCAAACCCCAGATCGACCTGTTCGCGGAACTCCAAGTGCCAGAGGTTCGCCAGCAGGTTTCCCCAGCCGAGGATCATGGGCGATGCTTTCTCGTTCCCCTGGGACGGCCTGTTCCTGTATGCGTTCCCCCCGTGGCTGTTGCTACTGCGAGTCGTCAACCAACTCAAGAGGTACCAGTGCAGGATGATCCTCGTCGCACTGGCGTGCCCGAGGCCGATCTGGTTCCCAGACCTTCTGAATTTGTCAGTGCTTTCCCCCTCCATCCCCCCCCCCACCCCAGTCAAACTTTCGACAGACGCAGATCTTCTCTCCAGAGAAGGAGGCGCCATCCTCCATCACGACCCGGGGTCGCTGAACTTGCAGGCCTGGCTCCTGCGGCACTAGAGTTTGGAGGGTACGATATCCCGGTGGACTGCAAGGAGATGCTTGCAAAGGCGAGGGCGTCCTCAACTCTCAAGTGCTATGGACACAAATGGAAGAGGTTCTCTGTCTGGTGCCGTGCACAGTAGATTAACCCTCTGCGAATTATGGCCCCTCAAGTGCTGCTGTACCAGCTGTCGTTGGCCAAGGCGGGGCTGTCTCATGCCTCCATCAAAATACCTCTGGTGGCGATCTCCCGCTACACCAGAGTTTATGAAGGGACTATTCCGTTTGTTCCCGCCGGGGAAGGCTCCGGCCCCGGCGCAGGAGCTCAACGTGGTGCTGAGCAGGCTCACGGGCTGCCTTTCAAGCCTCTGTATTCGGCACCGTTTAAGTTTCTGTCGTGGAAAACAGCATTTCTTGTGGCCATCACCTCTGCACGGCGAGTGGGAGAGATCCAGGCCCTATCCTGCAAGCCTCCATACTTGACTTTTCACGAGACGAGGGTGGTGCTGAGGACGCACCCCTCCTTCGTGCCCAAGGTGCCGTCGGACTTCCATCTCAACGAGCCCTTGGTGTTAAGTTTTCTTCCCGTCGCCTTGGTCGCCGGCCGAGAGGACTTTGCACTCGCTGGATGTAGCTAGCGCGCTGAAGTTTTACGTGGACCGCACAGAGTTTTCGGAAGACATCACAGCTGTTTGTGAACTTTGGACCTGTGAACCAAAGGGAAGGCCCTCTCGAAGGCTTCAATTTCAAGATGGCTCTCCGGCTGCATCATGCACTCACTGGTTGGCAAGCCGACCGCTGCCCGGCCGTCCGATAGCCCATTCGACCAGAGCGATCGCTGCTACCACAGAGTTCTTGTCTGGTGTACCCCTGCTGGACATCTGCAGGGCTGCTATGTGTAGGTCGACACCTACCTTCACAAAATTCTACTGCGTCGACCTGGACTCCTCCCTGGAATCCCGGGTCGGCCAAGCAGTGCTGCTTAACCTGTTCGCCTGAAGGTGGGCCTGGTGAGGAGGTAAGAGTTGCTTAATGTTCAGTTTATGTAATACTTAATGTTGAGCCTTGCCACCTCCTGTGGTTGTGCATGTGTGTACTGCTATGTATTCTTATATTCATGAGCATGTGAATCCATGCCAGACCCCATGCTGGAGAAGGAACAAGTTACTTACCTGTAACTGTTGTTTTCCAGCATGGGTCTGGCATGGATTCACATGCGAACCCTCCCTCCTACCCCTCTGCGGCTCTTCACTTGGTCATACTGCCACTATACGTGCTACCAAATCTGAGGATGGCTGCCAGGAGAGGGGTTTAGGGAGAGTGCAGTCATTGGCTGGGAGCAGTATGACCCAGAGACCAGTGCTTGGTGGTTAGCAGAAAGACAGTTCAGCAAAGAAACTGATTTTTTCTTAACCGAGGATTCCCAGCCTTACGGCGGGGAATATTCATGAGCGTGTTAATCCATGCCACACCCATGCTGGAGAACAGTTACAGGTAAATAACTTGTTCATTACTTGTGAAAGAGTTTAATAACGGCCCCTCGGAGAGTGAGCAGTTAAATAAGTTCTTTCTTACCTTGAATGTGTTCTTACATATACTTTTCAGAATGGCAGGTTATTTTACTTACCTGTGAATGTGTTATGCTTCTTTTCCAAAAGTGATGCTGTTGAATTCACTTGACTATTTCTTTCAGAATATTAGTGTATAAATTTACCAACTGGGTCTTGCTTCCCCTGACCTGCTGTATAGTCTGCCTTGAATAAGCCTGCCTTTGGTTTTACTTACCTTGGATAGCTGTGTGCCATCCTAAAGTAAGTTAGTTATTGCTTACCTTAGTCTATGTTCCACTGATCCGAAATACAACTGTCATCTTATATTACACTCTTAGATTTTACCTGTCTAGAATAGCTGTGTACCATTTTTTAAGTGCCATGTAGGTGTGTATCTGACCTTGGTCTGCCTGGTGCAATCCTAAATTAGTGTAGAAAGTTATTGCTTACCTTAGTCTATGCTCCACTGATCTGAAAACTAACTCTAATTGTAGATTCACTAAAAGGTCTTACTCACCTGGTATAACTGAATGTTATTCTGAATGTAGTTATAGGTATATACTTTCTCTTGAACCTGTGTTCCACTATTCAGAAAAGTATCCCGATAACAGGGTTGGTTTGCCAAGTGATTCCTTAACTGAGTGTCACTGCATGACTGACAATGTCTACTACCCTTGATTTAATGCAAGGTAATCTAAAAATAACGTAATGCTTCACTCCCCATGAATTGTTGTGGCCTATACTAAATTTGTATGTTAAGGTCTGACTTCTCTAGAATTACTGTTAGTTTTCTGAACAGGGTCTATGTTTTGGTGTGTGAACTTTAAAGCATTGCGTTGTGTATTTGTTTTATGGCTCTGACAAAATGCTTACCCGCAAGACTCAACTTGGCCTAATTGTATATATAATAAACCTTTGTAAGTGTTTCTGTTGAACCCTTGGTTCACTACAAGTTATTTATGCCTTCCTACAGCCCTCTCTCCCTCCTAAAATAAGCCTGGCTGCTCTGTCTACGCTACCATATACTCGGGCATTACAGCATTATGCTAGAGTGGAGTTTTGGACAGTCTCAGTTGTTGTATCGTTTTGCTAAGCCCTTAGTTGTACTTTAGAAAAACTGTCCTAACAAATGGCTTTGAATTTCATATAACTGATCAAAAAAATCCCAATTTTGTCTTGCTATTCAAACAAACGTTCCAAATTATTCTTCGTCATTAACCATGCTCCTACATCTCAAGAGCATCTCCTGTTGACATCTAGTGATTCCGTGGCTTTTAGACATCGATAATTTTAGAAGAATCTTCGATCAAGTGAATGCTGATGAATAATAACCCTTAGCTGTATTTACATCTGCAGACTTCACCTGATAAAGTAGATTATGAGTACAGCGAGCTGCTTCTGTATCAGAATCAAGTCCTGCGGGAGGCAGAACTTTATAAAGAAGCCTTGGACCATCTCAGCACCTATGAAAAACAGATCTGTGATAAGCTTGCAGTTGAAGAAACTAAAGGTATTCTGCAGATTCATTGTGTTGATGCTAGTATTATGGTATATGACTGCTGTTTGGTTTTTGATACAGTGCACAGAAGTTCATTAATTTGGTTTGCCATGCTGTTAGTTTTCAGACAAGCATTTTAATGTCCTCTTATAATTTCTTATAATTTCATACATGAATACATTTCATTGATTATCCCTTTTAAGTATTTGGTGTAAATCACGATGCAAATGTTTGAAGGCACGGATTTGTTAATTTGACTGAAATATGAGAATGCAAATGGTCTACTTTTACTCTCAACTTGCCTATCTCTCCTTAGCAGTGATGCTATTGTCAGCCACCTGTTACTGTTGGCAGATGTATGCCTCGAATGCAGAAGGGACTAGTTATTAGTGTAGTTTTAATAAATTTGTTAGTTCGTAATGTGTTTAGAAAGTCATAACGACGTTTCTCTTAGTCCGCAAAACTATGCTCTGCATGATCTGAATTAATTTAGAAGTAAGGTATTTTGACAAGTCAAATATTTGTTTATATTGTTTATGGAATGCTTTATATTATATATGTATTTTGTCATTGTTGCCAGGTGGCCTAATGGTACTGGATGGTTCCTCTTAGGCTACGTCAAGGAAATACTAGCATGGCAAAAACGTATGCATTTTCAGTTTATTGGCGCTCACGGAATGACATAGTACTGTAGCAGTCCATCCCTGCACTAGATTGTAGGTACATCACTTTTTGTGAATGTACTTTTTCCATAGATGACAATTTATTGGGCATTTTTATGCTCATAGTTGGAGTATGAATGCATAGAAATGATGTATGTATTTGCACTTTATAAGATCTAAAATGTGATCAAATAGCTTGTTTTTAAGCTGTGCAGGTTTTTTCCAAATATATTTTCATATGTGCGTTGCTTGATTTTATTCTTTTTTTTTATTACTTTTTTGGTGTATATTTTTGAGGCATGTGCATCTGTTTTTACTCCCATGCTTTGCAGAGGCCATCATCTAGTGGTTGTTTTCCATCATTCTTTCATAAATTCACATGCTGTGAATATTCCCCGTCATCAAGCTGGGAATCCTCAATTACCTTATGTTTGCATTGCATAAAGCAAAACTTTCCATTGTGTAGGCTGTTGCCCTCTATATGGGTGCTTTTGATCCCAACCACTGGGACATTGAGTAGATAGGCCGCCCTCTTCTGCATCCTCACTCCAGATTCTAATTGCTTCTCAGGCTGACGGAGTCCTCAGGTTTTCTCCTCTGAGAAAATACTTTCTACATTTCCGAATTTAGATTTCGCTAAAAATCTGATTTTCTTCACAACTAACCTAACTACCAAGCTGCAGATTTCTGGAGAGTACAACTGCTCTGTTACAGTTAAGTGGGAATAGAGAGCAAGACTAAAAGTCGTTATTTAATGCCTGTGCCCCCTGTTGCCTCAAGAATGGTTTCGAGGGAGACAAGCATTCTGACTGTATTTACTGCTTGTACCCCTAACCACATGGTGGAACAGTGACATCTGCAGGTGCCTTGTCTGACTCAATAAGGGAAATTACCCCTCTGAGTCGGAGTCAACCAGGAGTACGGCCATTCCCAGGCAAATGAGGCTGATCTCCAAGGAAGAGGGCAAGCTCGAAAGAGGGGCCACATAAAATCTGGGCACCACGAGAAGCATGCCCCCGGTAGGCCGCGTCGAGAGAAGTGCCATCATTGATGCCTCACAAGTCCCCTTTCTTGTCAGGCAATCCGTCGACTGATTCGACGAAAGTCATCAATGAGTAAACCTAAAAGTAAGGAAGTAAAACCCTCAACAAGCATCGCCTAAGATGGGCCATTCAAGGACAGCCCCCGTTGTTCAGTACACAGCAGCCGCCTATGACCTTGTTGACGAGTAAACACTTGTCGAGCAAATGACAGTTGACGGCAATCCGATCCCGTCCACGTCGGATAGACAACAGCCGATTGCAATCATTTTGACAAGTAAGCACACAATGAGTAAATCCTCTCACACACCAGCACCTCCGTCTATGGCGGCTACACCACCATCTGGCTGTCAACTAAGGAAAAGTCTCCAGTTCCGTTGACGGAGAGGGAAGTATACAAATTAGTCCCGGTTACAAGAGTCTTACCCAGATTCTTAAGCTCACTATCTTTTACAGAGGAGAAATATCTGAAGCATAACAATAGTACCAACAACAACCCCAAACATGTGTTTTGGTCTGGTTGGATCTCATCACTAGGGTGGAGCTGTGCCTCTCTAAGAATAGTGAGCAAGGGGTCCATGTCTGGATTCCCGAAGTAACTTAGTGTGAGACCCAAAGTTACTTAAATTAAGCAAAAAACAAGGTGGTTCCTGGGAGTCCCTCTGCCTGACATTAGTCCCGGTTACAAGAGCCTTACCCAGATTCTTTAGCTCACTATCTTGGACCCCTTGCTCATTGGTCTTGGAGAGGCACAGCGCCACTTCACTGATGAGGCCCAGTGTCTGGGGTTGCTGTTGGTATTCTTGTTCAGAGGAGAAATGCCTAGCATTTCGGTGCTGTACTGTCCTAGGGCAGGACAAAGACTGATATGTTGTGGATATTTCTCTTCTGTGAAAGGGATAGTGAGCTAAGAAATTTGGTTGAGACTCCCCCGTGACGGAGGCCGGTAGAGAGACTCCCAGAACCTCCTGTTTTGACAGAGTGAAGCACATGTATCCACGGGCACGTCGAGGGAGAAAGGAAGCCTGTTTGTCTAAAAATTCCAAAAAGTGTGCCAGAGGCCAGGGCTATTACCCCTGGTAAGCCAACACTGTAAGCAATTCCAGAAATAGGAGAGCGTCCCTCAGAGGGCAATCAACAGGATTCAGGGCACCTGCAAGTAATTACTTCTCTGGACTCTCCTATCGCATACTCTGAAATTACCCTAGAGGATATCGTGCGGCACGAAAAAGATAGATTTGAGGCTCAACGCGCGGAACAGCCACAGTTTTCAGATTCAGAAGACTCCATAACTATGCAAAAGCCACAGCGAACACCTACGTCTCCTAAACTGCCCTCAGCCCCAGGGATAATCCTTTCTCTTTTACCCCTTAAGGGGGTCAACTGGGGCAAGGGTTCCCTGACGGAACACCTCATGCACCACCGGGACCCAGTTTTTCACAGGGACCCAGCCTCCTGGGTACCGGGCAACCTCATGCGAATATGCAAGCCCTGCTGACGGACCCACAGGCACTGCTATCTCTGCAGGTCCTGTCCTCCCTGCAGAGGTTCCATGTGTAACATGTGCCGCATTACAGCACCAGGGACAACCACAGGCTCCACCGGAAAGGATGGATTGTTGCGGGTAGGAAAGGTGTTTTTCCTAACTAACCATACTAAAAACTCACCATTCTGTATACTCGCCCTCAAACTCTGAAATAAAGACAACCATACCTCTACCGCAGCACAAACTTCACAATACCTAACATGAAACCAAACCATGCACAATCATACCTCATAACCACATGATGGCTACCAACTGAAAACGCACCAACACTCAGTGACTGCTTTCTCCGAATTGAAGCTACCAAGAGCACAGCAAAGCTCTCTTGCTGGTCTCCCTCTTAAACACACTATCAATTCCCCAACCCTCCTTCCATTGCATATCGGCCAGAGCGCCAAGAGACCACACAAGTGCCAAAGATGTGCCGTACAAGACACCATAACATTACTAGGAACAATGGCATCGTGCATCCATTCAAACCCAATTTCAGGCTCCACATGAGGCCCCCCACAGGAGTTCATTACCTCAAATTGGTCCCAGGCTTTAGGAACATTGGACAACAAGTTATGAGTCATGACCAAACTGACCCACAAGCTCCAGTGGTGTGCCGACAGAACTAACATTGTAAAAGGCTATCCCCTTCAGATCCCCCCGCACCACAAAACGCTTGTCACGGACGTGCGAATGTCAGGCTGGTGGGCCCTCGTTGACCATCTCCATGTCAGGGGAACTAGACAGCCGAGGAGACGGCGCTCCACATCAATGTGCTAGAACAGAGGGTGGTGAGATGGGCACTGAAATCCTTTTTTCCGGCGCTGAAAGGATGCATGGTCAGAATTCTAACAGACAATACTACAACAGTGTATTACTTCGGAAACAGAAGGGGCATGAAACCGGCAACACTGTCCTAAGAGGCACAACCGGTGTGGCAGTGGGCAGTCTCATATTGCATCTCTTTACAGGCTTTCCATCTCTCAGTAGTCCAAAACAAAGTTGTTGACTGCCTCTCAGCAGGCAAGTGCTGCAGTCCCACGAATGGGAGCTGTACAACAACCAGACACCTCCAGAGTCTTAACGTCTACCTAAATGGTACCGTCATTGTGCAAGGCCCTCGGGCTAATCTCCTCTTTGATGGGCAGTTCCCTCACCTCATCAACATCAACCTTCATCTCCAGCAGTCTCCTACTCTTTTCCCCTGCTACCTTGCCCTCCTCCACATCCTCCTCTGCCCCATCTCAAGATCCTTCCACACCTCCGCAGGGCATACCTCTGATCTGTACTCCTCCCCGGAAGGTCTTTAAGGCTGGCAACCATTCCATCTCGCCACTCTAAATTCTCGCTCAGCTGTTAAACACTCATGACATCCGTCACCTCCTTGAACTCGACCTTGATGTCCTCGGTCTCACCGAGACATGGTTCACGGCCAGCTCTGCCACGAGTTTTGATACTCTGCTCTGCTACAGAGATCCTCTCATCTCTCAGACCAAACCAGCCTGGAGGGGTTGTAGCCCTGATCTTTCCTGAGTGGATTCCTGCCTTTCTCATTCCCACTCAAGCTTACTACTCTTTTGAATGCCTTGTCTGCAGGCTCTCTCTCCTAGCCACTCTTACTGTTGCTACCCTCTACCGGCCCCATGGTCAAATCACCTCTTTTCTCTCTGGGTGAGCTGACCTCTCCTCCTTCCTCTTGGTCTCAACCACTCAACAACTTCTCCTTGGTGACCTCAACATTCATCTTGATTCTACCTGTCCCTTATCTTCACTCTTTCGCGACCTCTGAAATTCGCTCTCCCTCTCTATCCTTCCTTCCGGCCCAACTCAGTCTGCTGGGCACACACTTGATGTCTTGATCTCATCCGGCCTCCCCCTCTCTACCCCCCTTACCACCCTCCTGGAGTGATCACTGCCTCCTCTCCCCTCATTCCCCCCGCCCCCTTCCAAGCCAAGTCCACTCCTAGATTGCCACCCACCTTCTCGGATATTCGTCCCATGAAGCGTGTTAGTCGAGGCCTTCGCTGCAACCTCCCCTCCCCATCCTCCACCTCAGGCTGACTTACACCCTGACACGGCCCTCTCTCTTCTCTACTCCTTTATTTCTGATACTCTTGCCCCCGTCATGAGGATCCATTTGAAGTCCAAAGTCAAGTGCAATTCTTGGTAGGACTCTGACCTAGCTACACTTAAACGGAAGTGTAGGGCAGCGGAGAGGAAATGGAAGGCTTCTTGCTCATTCTCTGACAAACTGGCCTTCCGCCTGCTCCAAGGCAATACCGACTTGCTGCCGTACTAAGAAGAGAGTCCACATACAAGCCTGCGTCTCTGCGGCATCAAACAATTCGGCCGAACTCTTCAAAATCTGCAAGGAGCTGGCCAACCCTGCTGCAGTCTCCACCCCTCCTCTTGCCTCACAGGCTCTTTGCAATGCCCTTGCCTCTCACCTTATCTCTAAAACCCAGGACATCTGTCCACCCCCTCCTCCGCTCCCCGTCCCTCTGCTTCTCGTCTTGTTGAGCCTCCCTCAGCTACATCCCCCTTTCTCCTCCTTTCCTCTTTTCTCCTCTGATGAGTTTGCTAGACAAGTACGATCTATGAAAACCTCATCAAAACAGGTCCATCCCTGTTCCTCTAAAACCATTTAGGACCTAATTGACACCCTTGTTCCGGCCCTTGCCGATTTCTGCAACCTCTCCTTCACCTGTGGCTCTTTCCCCCTCCCCTCTTAAACACTCACTTGTGTATCCTCTCCTCAAGAAATCCACAGCGGATCCATCATGTCCTGCTAACTACGTCAAATTTCCATTACTCCCTTTTTGGGTAAGCTCCTGGAAAAGCTCTCCATCTCCAAGCTTAATCTTCATTCCGACTCTTTTGGCTCCCTCCATGAACACCAATCTGGCTTCAGAGCTGCCAGAAGCACGGAAACTGCTCTCCTGAACATCCGTGAAGACCTGCTCTCCAACCTATAATCTTAACATTCCCTCTGTCCACATCTTACTTGATCACTCCTCTGCGTTCAACACGGTCAACCATACCGCCCTGCTCCATCGTCTGCGTGATAACCTGGGTATCACTGATCAGGCTCTGGTTTAGCTGACATCTTTTCTCTCTGATCGACGTTCCTAGGTACAACTTGGGTCCTTTCTATCTTCTATCTCCCTCTCTACATGTGGTGTCCCCCAGGCGTCTAACCTCTTGCCCTGGCTTTTCAACCAATACCTGGCAACTCTTGCTTACTGCATCTCCATTTTCTGCTCAAGTTTCCAGTGCTATGCTGATGACACCCACCTCATTTTCAGGCTTCCTTCAGCAGCCTCCTCTCCTTCTCTCATCTCAGATTGTCTACGCGCCATTCAAAATTGGTGAGCCGCCAACAATCTGTCTAAATGCCAACAAGACCGAGATCCACCTTATTGGTACACCATCTCCATCCTTTCCTCTGACTCTCTGGCCTGCCTCCCCTGGTTGTCGTCCTACCACCACCTGCACAGCCAAGAACATGAGTGTTATCTTTGACTCTACACTCGCCTTCTCCGCACACATCTGACGTCTCCAAAAAAGTCAAACTTTTTATTGCACCTCCTTAAAGGTACTCTGCCTTTTCTCTCCTTCCCTGTGCCCCAAGATCTGGTTCTCTTCAGACTGGATTACTGTAACAGCCTCTTCCTAAATCTTCCTGCCTCCACTCTCTGCCCTTTACAACTAATCCAGAACAGGACTGCAAGACTTGTCCTTAGCCTCAGCCCTGGGATCGTATCTCTCCAGCCCTGAAATCCCTTCATTGGCTCCCAGTGGATGCAAGGATTGCATTTTAAACACTCTGCATTGTCCACAAGGCTTTCTGTGCCCTGGGTACAAAATACCTTCAACTATCCCTCCATAAAAACCTCCCTACTCGAGCCCTTCGCTCCTCTACTTCCAACTCCCTCAGGGTTAGTCGTTTTGCAAATAAACTAGCTGGGGGTAGATCTTTCTTCTGCAGGTGCCTCCCTATGGAACAGCCTCCCGGCCACCCTGAAACTTGAGGAAAACAATCTCCGGTTCCGGAAGTATCTCAAGACCTTCCTCTTTGCCTCTGCCCCCTCAGCCCCCCCCCACCCCTGTTGATCTGTTTCTTCTCTTGGCATTGTGCTCCTGGCCACCCTCTGTCATTCGGGCCCAGGTACCTGCTCAACTTGCCACCCTCCTGCACTGTCTCCAGGCCACCCTCTGCACTAGGGTTCTGTATCTGTACCCATCCAGTACCCCTCCCACCTTCCTTCTGCACTTATCAGATATACCTTATCAGACCAACTCGCCTGCCACTTGCTGGCTACACTACCTTTATTTTATTTAATACTTATTCTGTTTTTTCTCTTGCTCTGCACTTTCCAACCCCAACCCCCCCCCTTTACACGCACTTTCCCCTTTCCCCTGCACTTGCGGTTTCTTAGATGTCACTGGGTTTAGTAAGATTGCTGTTTAATTTTTTGTTCTCCCTTATTCCCCTCCCCTTTTGCCTGGTTGCGCTCTGATACACTGGTGTACGAGCACAATATAAATAAAATATTTCATTCCATCTGCTGTTCTTAAGATGGCTTCGACCATCCTTGGGCCTTTGCCACCAGCTGCAACAAAAGTGTGTATGATTTGCCAGCAGGAAACTGCAACAAGGGCCAATGGGGTACGCGTTCTCCTTCCCATGGGTGAATATTCTTTTCTATGTACTTTCCCCCCAATCCAGGTCATACCTCGGGCAATACAAACGATAAGAGCACATCGGTGCTGAGTGATTTTTATCACACCGAACTGCCCATGCCAGACGTGGTACTCTGGCCTGCTTCACCTACAAGTGGATCAACCAGTAAGTCTCTGCAACCAACCAGACTTCATATTACAATACCACTGCAAAATCTTGCACCGTTGGCAGCAGGTCTCCGGATTTCGCACAGTTTGGTTGATTTGCAATTCCTCCTGCAAAGACATTCTGGCTTCTGCTAGGGAGCCTTCCTCTAATAAATATATTTCTGAGGTTTGTGGAATCTGCTTCGATCACATGCTATGCATAGGCCGACATCTAGTGGTAGCTGCACAGTATTAGTTTGTTTTTGAAACTCGAAAAAGGGACATCGACAGGGCATGGTAGTAATATTATCCCTAGTGTGATGTCTACTGTACCCATGGTGCTTCACGCATCAAGGAGCTTCACGCGTCAAGATCCCTCAGATTTTTTTCTGCCATCATAGTCGGATGGATATCGCTGAGTTCCTTCTTGGCTGTCGCCATTATATAGAAAGTTTAACTATAGTATTTCTTTCTGTCCTCTAGATTAACAGTCTACCGCGAGATCTTTGGCAACTGCATCAATGACGAATTACTGCCGATGACTACAACAGCCAGTCTCGACGATCCTTTGTCACGGCCACGGAAGGCTTCAACAGTCCTTGGCCCTCACAGTAGGGAGGGTGGGGAGAGCTATATACTTTATTCTAATTAAGAGAATGCATATTCCCCTTTGCTCCCACATATTTCACCAGGCTGCCACCCGCATACATAATGTAATAGAAAATTCCCCTGGAAAGACTTGCACCGGGTGTGCGATCTGTCTCCCCAGGGATCACGCAGAGGGACCATGCAAACTGTTCAGGCCTAAAACCCTCAAGGAGCGCAAAACCAAACTCTGGGTCCACTACGCTATGCAGGCCAGGCCGCCATGGACGTTGAGGGAGCCTCCAGCGATGGTAGCATTGGATACCTGCGTGCAAGCCCCCGACCCCAACAGGCAGGCCGGCGATTCTGCTACTGGGACGACACCCGGCGGTGCTACCACAACCCAGTCTCACCACACAAAGCCACCTCCCACGGAAAAAAGTCTACCATGCTGCCGACTGAAAAGCCACACACGGCATCGAGGGGGAGGTCTAATAGTTCCCTGTCCTCTGGGCCATCGTGGTCACCTCACGCTAGGCCCCCTAAACAGATGGTAAAGCCTGTTTCCGACACTGTCTAAACCCACAAAATCCTCACACGCTGTTGAAAGACGTGTCGACGGCCTCCACAAGAATGACATCAAGCTCGAAAATGAGGGAGTTAATAAAAAAATGTTCCCGGTACCTTTTTTGAAGGTTGTGCGTCGAAGTGGCACGGGAGGGAACCTGTAGTGGGTGGTCATTACTTAGGGGGTGTTGAGCTGCCTCTAGGGGAGGAGGATCTACCCCTACTTCGAGACCTTCTTTGGCCTCTTTGAAAACCCTGTTGTGAGGAGTGTCCCTGTGACGAACCCCAGGACGAGCTTTGGCCACCTTGATTATATTTTGATTCTCGTTAAGAGTTCTGGACTCTAAAATGGCGAGTTATAACTCCCTCTTTGTCCAAATGGTTTGTTGGTGATCTGCCCTAATGATTTGAGGGACTCTTATTCCTCTTTTGTGCTTTCAAGAGCCTCTTCTGCCATGATTCTTCCTGCATTGTCTGATGCATCCAAGTTGTTTTTGAGAATGCAGTTGTCTACTTGTTTCCCCTCTGTGGTGGTGAGCGTCAGCTGTGTTTTGAGGGGCTGTCGGACCGATTGGATTTGTTCAGCGATCTCGTCTCACTTGTGACAATTGTAACGGGCTAATAGTGTTGTGTTATTAGCAATTCTAGTGTGGTAAGCTGCCGATGAGGCAACCTTTCTTCCAAAAGTGTAAATGTTTTTATACTCTCCTTATCAGGAGGGGCTTCAGAAGAGGCCAGAGTTGTTCCCGTTGTTTTTCTTGTAGCTGTCACCACTAAAGAGTCTGGTTTTAACTGCCCCTGATGTTTAAGGGGTCTGACGGGTCTGGCCTGAATACTTTCTCGATGCGTGGTTTGACTGCCTTTGTTAAATTGGTTGTGAGCAGTGAGGGTTGGATGCATCTCTGCACTGACTGCAGCAGAGGGACAAATTGGGTTGCTGATTTTTTTTTTTATCCCGTAAGATGTCTTCTGCAAAGTCGTTATCAACTTGTTTCTTGTGTGTCTATCTTGAAGTGCTCTGCAGCCTTCAGGAGCAGGTAATTATATTGTAATTGGTTATCCACCGGTGGGTCTGAATGATCTGTTGACTGGTTGACGTAAAAATCCTCATTGTCATCATAATATTGGTTGATATCCACCATGTCCCCTTGGTCGTCTGGGTATGTGTAAGTGCCAGGGTCCTGGGAATCTTCATGGTGTAATTGTAACCATCCTGCCGTAAGTCTTGATGCGAGATGGAAGCCTGTGTGAACTCTGTGCTGGCTTTTTTGGCGGAAGGCTGGGTGGCTGCTGCCCCACTTTGTGGAGTACCCTGAAGGTTTTGTAGGAACTCAGTGTGGTTATCAAAGGAATAAAAGAGGACACCCGCTTCATGACTATCAAATTGTTTGGTTGTCCATTGTGAGGAACTTGGCAAAACCGGGGGTGCAAGAGTAGGGGTAGAGGGTGCAGATGGGGGTTCTGGGGCAGGGGTTCCCTTATGGAGCATAGCCCTTAAAAGAGTGCCTTCTCCCTGGGGAGATCGTATTTCACACTTTACCCACACATGGGAGGGAATCACTTAGGACAAGTGGGTACTTTCCACCATGGTGGGCGGTTATTGCATAGAGCTGATCCACCAACCAACCACCCGCCAAGACTAAGGAACACCTCTCGGGAAGAACAACGTATCCTGTTGGAAGAGGTGAAGGTGCTGCTCTGAAAGTATGCCGTAGAATTTGTCCCGGTAAACAAGGTTATTTATTCAATGTACTTCCTTGTGCCAAAAAGAGACTTAACAATGCGCCCTGTCCTAGACCTGCGCTCTGCAAACTCCTATGTCAAGCCTAAGTAATGCCGCATGACAAGGATACAGGAAGTAATCCCGCTGCTGAAACAGGGGGACTACGTGGCAACCTTGGATATGAAAGATGCATACTTTAATATTTCAATGTTCACAGAGCAGAGAAGATTCTCGCGTTTCAAAATAGCGAACCACCACTACCAATTGAAAGTGCCACCCTTCGGCATAGTCTCTGCTCCAAGGGTATTCATCAAGGTACTGGCGGTAGTGGCAGCGCATCTATACAGGGAATCAATCAGTGTACCCTTATCTGGGCGACTGGCTGATTTACAGTGTAGAACCCCCAAATTTGCAAGCAAAATACCCAGAAAACAATCTCCTGTTCCAATCGGGTTATTCAATCAACGAGAAAAAATGAAGTCTCGTACCAGGCAAGACCAAACAGTTCCTGGGAGCGGCCATAAAGACAGAAGTCGGTCTAGTTTTTCCCGTCAAATGATAGAGGGCAAAAGATGCTGCTGCAAATACCTCAGTATCCAGCCGGTCGCCAGATAACCATACGCAAAGCAGTGTGCTTGCTCGGGATGATGGCATCATGCATTTTACCTGGTCCCACACGCACGGCTGCCCATGCACGCAATGCATGAGTGGTTGGCGAAACAGTGGTTTCAGGCAAGCGGTAGAGTGACTGAGCAACCAGACTTATCTCAAGAGGGGTAAATGTGAGCTGTAGAGGTAACACAGAAATTCACAATTAAAGTATACAAATGACACTCTCCAGGTTTTCTAGCAAAATAATTATTTAACGGTCAGTTTTAAAGGAGCCTTATTTAAAAAGGGCAACATGCAACAATAAAAATATACTTCATAACACTTTCTCAGATTTTAGATCAGCAATTAGACGCACACACGCACAACCCCCTCCCACTCCCCCACACACTTGCTAGGGCAACGTTAAGGAAAAGGTTAACAGATTCTCATGACATGTGAATGCTTTTCAATCTCCCAATGAAGTCTAGATTAGATATTTCCCAGCAATACAGTTTAAACGCGTTAATTTGAACAAAATCTGTGGAGCGGAGGCACTTCTTTAGATAGCACAAAAGTTTTTGGAGAGTTTGTAGTAAAAAGAATCGCTGATGCGCCACAAACTCTGTTAGGCAAGATTGTATGCAGTACCCTTTGGGTGCACTACAACAACCCTGACCACCTGGCAATTGGAGCCCAACCTTTGGTAAAAGTATGTGCTACACAGGTTTGTAGCGTGATTGCGCAAACCATTGTGTTCACTCCTATTCATGATCGTTTTATAGATATGGTTATAATGTAGTTTGTAGCAAATCTGCTTTTAATAGATTTAAGGTGCAGGGTAGATGAGTCAACCCTGGCATATGGGTTGTAAAATATATGAAGACAGAGTAAGTTCCTAATGGAGGAACTCCCGTCCCCTGAACACATTCACAAGCTCAAAAATGGAGCCAAACAGTCTAGGTTTAGTGTTAACACAATATATGTATTGTATAAAGATCTTCCATTATTTAATTTTTTATTTTTTTGCGTGATTGAGCAGCCACGCTCATCTCAAGAAGGCTCAATGTATCTGTAGGGAAGTTAGAGATTCACAGTGACAAGTATTCAGATAAACTCCTATGCACAAGGTTTCTTGATTAGACAATCATTAATTTATCTAACAGTCAGTTTGAATAAGCCTTCTTCAGAAGGGACAATATATTAGTAACGCCTAAATACTCACTCTTAATATTTCTAAATCAGTAAGTACCCTTTTGGGATGGCACACAGACACTTCTTAATCCTCATGTGAATTTAGTAACTAGGGCACTGTGGACATTAATTAATATATTGCTGTTAGCATTTAGAATCTGACTTAAGAGTATGTCAAACAAAGAAATCTCACAAATATTCTGAAAGCAGGTACGTACTTTTGAAAACCCCCTAATGCAAAGTTAGTTAACCCCTTCCGGGTAGGAAGACCAAACACAATGTCAGAGGGAAGAAGTCATTCAGGGAGCCAGGCTACGCCAAAGCCAATTGGGCAAACGTCTAAGTGAGCTGAAGCACTTCTCAGAGGTAGGTAAAGGTCTTGTAAATGTTTTCGAAGTCTTTGTAGAAAAGAAAAACCAAAGTAGGGATACAAGCTGTTTAGGCTTGTGAAGTAAAGAAGCTGTTCGCAACTCTACAAAGCAGTCAAGACCAGTCTCCGCAGAGAACAAATGAGGTTACACGCCAAGAGTTAAGTTCTCTTAGACTGTACAGTAGCTTTGGTTAGAAGAGCTTCCTGGGCCTCAGTCATGGGGACAAGAAGGGAAGATGTCTGGAGGACTCCTGCACTGTAACAGGACGATCAGCGACAGAACAGGACCAACTTCTATTCAGTGGCACTTCGTGGTTTCTGCTCCTTCCGTCTAATTATGGTATCAGGTAATATTATCCCCATATATATGGTCGCCGTAAATAATATCGCCGGGAAAAGGTTGCGGCGATATTATATGGGTGACCATATATATGGGTACAGGGGCAAAAAAAAACATTAAAAAAAAAAAGTTTGGGGGGTGTCCCCCGCATGTTCCATGCAATAATGTCGCCACAAAAAAACGCCATTTTTCGGCGATATTTTTGCATGGCGAGATTTTTGTGGCGACATTACATGGAACCAAGCAAATGGCACCACCGCAGAATCTTGGCTGTTGATATGGGCTTTCTTTGAATCTAGGGTCCAGCACACTGTTGAGGTGGCTCAGGCTCGGTCAGTCCTGCTTCCTGGGAGTCTGCAGGATCTTCCTGGAGCTCTTGGCCAACTTAAAAGCAACGCACACGATCTGGTGTTCCTCTCCCTGGCTATTCGGTTCCAGCAGCAACTGCCGTGGAATTCCAACCAGCTCGGAGAGGATGTCCAGGTGGCTTACTTTGGAGTTGATTGGTCCCACGAACTCAAGGGGAGAAGTAGTCCTTACGGGGCTTCTCTAGTCGAAATGAATTTGGAGTTCCAGCACAGCAGCAGGGCTTCACCGGGCAAACCAACGGTCCAGGAGTTGTAGCAGGCATCAACTTAAAGTTCTTCTTCGGATTCCTTCTTTCCAGTGGTCGACTCTGCCTTCCAAGCCAAAAAGCCTTGCCTTTTTATGCAGGTTTCTCCCACTCATTCCAGCCCAGCTGTCAGTCACCTGCAAGGACAGCCAGCCAATCGGTACTGGGTGCATTCAGGTAACCAAGGAGACCAAGGACGGGGAGTTTCAGGCACCTCCCTCGCTTCCTGCCCCTGGTGCACTCATGAATCGCGCCAAAGGCAAAGCGAACAAAGGGACCAAACCTGGTTTGGCATGCAGAGTAAGTCTCAAGAAGGACCTTTCCACTAAGAAATGGCAAAAAAAGACTGGGCCATTTGGACAAAAATGGCACCCTTGGGTGCTTTACTGCACCTGTGAACGCAGCCAGCGGTAGATGCACACCACGGTAGTTAAAAGTAAACCATCGCCGCCAGCCATTCGAGGAAAGGGTAACATAAAAATGTTACATGAGAAGGTAGACAAAGGGGATACTAAGTAATACCTCCAGCACCCTATTGTGAGATAGTGTATGCTGGGTCTAGAAAGTTACAATGCAAGTAAAGTCAATTTCACTTCACTGCTCTTGGAAACAGTAGTTGATCCAAGAGAAGGTGTTTAAACTTTGGGGAAATCTGAAAGACTTCCCAGTGTCGCTGTACTGAAGGTGCTGTGTGACACAATGTAAAAGATGATGCCTTAAACAGAGTTCAAAATCACATTAAAAAAACATGAGAGAGTGGGGGAAAAAGGGTCCCGCTCTCTCCAGGTAAAAAATTCAAGTCCTCAAAATCCAGCAAAGGTGCTGGGGGTCTCTAAGGTAGAGGGGAATTAGCACAGTTCTGAGAATTCTCCCTAACAAGCTGTAAGGCTTGGGAAGTGTAGAGCTGGAATCAACTCTGCAAAAAGCAACTACTGCAAGTCTGTGAGAACATGCAAGCTACAGACACAGGAGGTAAGTACCCCTTAGTCAAGACAGTAGCTTAGGTTGCAAGAAGAGGATCCAGCTGGCTTCTGTTCGGTTGCAGTCTTGCAGACCCTGGATTCCTGGACTCAGTCGTAGGGACAAGAGGGAGGACGTCTGGAGGACTCCTGTACTGCGGTTTGAAGGTCGTTGGCGGCTAAAGGCTCTTTCCAATTCAGCGGCACTTCGCGGGTTCAGGTGCCGGTCAATAGCCCCACAGCACTCTGCTGAGGTGACTCTGTCTTGGGTAGTCCTGCTTCTGGAAGGCTCTTAGGATATTCCTGGAGTTCTGGTCCGGCTTAAAGACGATGCACTCTATTCTAGTTTTCCTGAACCCCGGCATGCTTCCAGCAGCAAAGAAGTACAGTCAGCAGGGAGAGGTTTTCCATCAAAGTTCGTCTTGGGGTTCTTGATCCCACCAACCCAAGGAAAGAATTCATCCGTTCTGGGCTTCTCTAGTCTATATGAAATTGGTGCTTCAGCACTGCAGCACGACTTCACTGGGCAGTTTAACGGTCCAGGAGGGTGCAGCAAGCTTCTCTTCCAGTTTCCTTCGTTGGATGTTTCGTCCAGTGGTTGACTCTGCCTTCTGTTCCAGAGACCTCACCTTTTATGCAGGTTTCTCCCATTGATGCACAGCCTAGCTGTTGCTTACACAGCAGGGTGGCTTTCCTGCAAGGCCAGCCAGCCAGCCAGCCAATCGGCACTGGGTGCATTCAGGTAACCAAGGAGACCAAGGACAGGGAGTTTCGGGCACCTCCCTCACTTCAAGCCCAGCCAGACACACTGGAGCCAAAGGCGGGTTTCAGCAATGAAGCCTGCCAAAGGCAAAACGAACAAAAGGGTTAAACCTGGCTTGGCGCGCAGAGTAAATCTCAAAGACCTCATAAGCAAGAAATGGCGAAAAAAGACAACCAGGCCATTTTGACAAAATGGGCACCCATGGGTGCAATACTGCAGCTGAGGATTCAGGCTGCGGTAAAAACGCATAATGGTAGGAAAATTAAACCACTGCCACCAGCCATTAAGTCATGAGGGTAATCTAAATTTTTTTTACATGTGTAAGTATGAAAAGAGGCTACTAAGTAACTCCCCAGTTCTTCCACATAAGATGGGGTGTACTGGACCTACATAGGAAAAACCGGTAAGTAAAGTCAATTTCACTGTACCACTCTTTGGAACAGTAGTTTACCCAAGAGAAGGTTTTTCAACCTTATTTGAAATCCAAGGGACTTCTCTGTGACGCTGCATTGAAGGTGCTGTGTGTCATTATGCAAAAGGTAGATGACCACAGAGTTTCAGAATCCAAAAACAAAGAAACCCAGAGTCTAAATCAGATCATAAATACATGAGAGGGTGAGAAAAATGTATCACTCACTCCAGGATTAAAATTAAAAGTACAAAAGTGTAGCAAAAGAGCTGGGGGAATTTGCACAGAAATTAAAATTCTCCCCAACATCTAGCAGATTAACTAGGCAGAGATACTCTACCAGAAGAGCACAAGTGGCAGCTCAACTAAGATATTGTAGACAGGATTTTCGCACGATGGGGCTACCCCCCCTAGATTTGTTAGCAACAAAACAGTCAATGCCCAGACTCCGCATCCAGGTTTCCCCAACCCGATTCTAAGGGGGAACGCCCTGTGGATGAACTGGTCAGGGAAATTTGCCTACGCTTTTCCACACAACTCGTCAATGAGCAAAGTGGTAAACAATATGCACAAGGAACCAATGACACTAATCCTAGTTACTCCTATGTGGGCAAGACAACACTTGGTGTCCACATTGCCAGTTTGCGCAGATGTGCGACCCTATCAAACTCCTGTGCCCCTTCAACATGCTTGCACAGCAGCGGGGGGGAAGGAGGGCAACGTTACACCCTCAACCTCAGTCTATGAACTTGGCAGCTTGGTTCCGAAGTCATATAATTTGGTCATTTGAATCTACCTCAAAGGTGTATGGATATCCTCAAGGAGGCACATAAACCAAACACTAGACACTGTTACTTTAACAAGTGGAAACAATTTGTAATATGGTGCCAGTCAAAGTAAATAAACCCGATAGAATGTACTCCATCACACATTCTTCCTTACATGCTTCACCTACTAGACTGGGCTAGTATTTAACTCAATCAAATTTCACCTGGTGGCTCTATCCACGTACACCACTCTCAGTCAGAGTCCTAGTGGAAAATCCCTGTCATTAAGGCGTTCATGGAGGGAGTAAAAAGATTCCATCCTCCCATTTTAACCCCACCTCCAGGGTGGGACCTAAACGTAGTACTCGCAAAGCTTATAGGACCCCCCCTTTGAGCCTTTGCACAAGTCAACCTCACATATTAAACGGCTGCTCTGGTGGCTATCCCCTCCATAAGCAAAGTCTGTGAACTACATGCTTTGTCGGTGCAAAACCCTTTCTTTATCCACAAAGACAAATTGGTATTAAGAACTCACCGTAGGTTTTCACTTAAGTTCATTTCTAAGTTACATGTCAATTAGTCCATCGACCTACTAGCTTTCTTCCAAAATTCATCAAGCTCAGGTGAGAAAAAAAAACTCCATACACTAGTATGTAAACAAGACCAGACCGCTAAGGAAAACAGACCAACATCTCCATAGCTGCAGGCAGGATATGAGACCACATTTACAAAAAACGCCATCTCCAGATGGATAGTCCGATGCATACAGCTCTGCTACTCTCTGTCAAACAAAACTGTGCCTTTAACACCAAGGGCTCACTCTACCAGTGGTACAGTAGCTACCTTGACCTTTATCGCAAACGTGACGCTGGACGCTCTTTGCATAGCAGGTACGTGGAGCTCTATCCACACTTACTCGGCACTACTGCATTGGCACTCGCTCTAAAGCAGATTCCCAGGTGGGACAAGTGGTGCTAAAACATCTATTCACCGCCGTACCTTCTCACAGCCCACCACCTTCTCCAAACACTGCTCGCTCGCTAATCTATGCATAGCACATCCCTTTTTGAGTTTCGAAAACCAAAACTGTAATACTCAGCAGCTACCACTAGATGTCGGCCTATGCATAGCATGTGAATCTAAGCAGATAGAAGCATTAGAAATAAGATTATGGTGAGTAATGTATACATATTTCTGATGTTTGTTAATCTGCTTAGAATCGCATGCTGTGCATAGTCCGACATCCAGTGGTCACTGCCTTGCATCTTGTTTTTCGAAAGTCGAAAAGGGGACGTCGACATGGGCGTGTCTGTAACACTATCCCTATTTTGACGTGTAGTGTACCCAAAATCCCTCACGCGTCGAGGTCCCTCGGATTGTTTTTTTCCACCCAGAATACTGGTCGCCTTAAGCAGAGCTCGTAAGAGACATTGCCATTGACTCGACCCTTGGTCGATCTTGTTAATTGTTAACTCTTATCACCTCCAGCCCTCTTTCGATGGCCATTCCACATCCCTGCCGAGACCAGATCTTCGACGGCAGTGGTTTTCGACGGACGGTGATCCTATCGGCGCTGCAGACCACGTGGCCCGGCCTCGCTGGCCTACACAGTAGGTAGAGTGGGGGCTCGGGCTGGACATTTGTTTCTTCTGGAATGCCTTTCCACTTCTCCCCCCTTTCCTTCTGGGTCGTTATCACTTATTACGTCCTCAGCTATGGAAAGGACTCCTTTTAGATTTTGCCCAGTTTGTAAAGGCAAATTTCTGTGGAAGGACAAGCACAAGCGGTGCAACGGCTGCTTACCCCTCGAACACGACGAGGCCGGTTGCATGGCCTGTGAGCTCCTTCGACCAAAAACTCTGAAGGAACGCATGGTCAAAAGGTGGACAGCCTACGGGATGTTGAAGGCTGTTTCCTCGCCCGCTGCCGCCACTGCACTCCACCTCCATAACGGAGGTTGTTGACCGCCCATCGGAGCGCTCTTGCTCCGTAGCGTCTGTTCTCGGCCCCGACCGGCACGGCTCCGGCCCTGCTTTTGGGGATGTACACCCCGGCGACGCTGACACACAAACAAGTCACTAAGCACACAACCCACGGCCATTCATTGAGTAAATTGAAGAAGGCCTCGGTGCCAACGGAGATGCCGACACAGCCGGCTGCCTTCACCGACCTGAAGGGTCTGCAGCCCTCCCCGCAGATGCATGTGCCTACCTACTGGGCCATCTAGTACTGAGGGTGCTACCACTAAAACATCCGTCGAGACGCCTTGGAAGAAAGCGTCCGTCGACTGCAAGGTTCCGGCTCTGCTGAAAATTACTCACAACCAGTCCCCGACGGAGAGGATGTTTGTGGAAAACATTGCAAGGATAGTCTCCCAGGAATCTCAGAAATGGCTGGTGAAGGAGTCACCGAAGCCGCTCATGTCAGGGAGACGGCAAAACCTAGCGAAGGTACGCCGGAACATCCCCCTAGGTCGAAGGAGAGAACTAGAGGTACTTCCCCACTGTCGGGCCAATGGGAAGATTTCTCAGAGGGCGACAGGGGTATCTCCTCCACTTTATGGGAGAGATCTCGACGCCTAGAGGCGGAGGAGCAAGCCTTTCCGCCACTAGACCGCTCTGGGTCATCCCACTGGACTAGGGAGAGATATGAATCCTGTATGAACAGGCTTGATAGGTTTGTGTCCACTTCTGAACACACTACACCTAAAGGGAGGTATTCCCTCAAGACCCTATAGCCAAGGTATCAAGAGTTTTCGATCCCCATGAGGAACTAGATACATATGAACTCACTGAAGAGGATCCCCACTTTCAGGAAGAGGATGAATTCATAAATACTGAGGATTTACAAGACCCTGTAGGGGACTTTGAAGAAGACCTCGACATGTGCGAGCCACAGCCTTGGCAGTCCCCTGGGGTGTCAACGGACCCTGATGCTTTGGATCTGGCCTGCACACACAGGAGGATTACATGGCAACACTAGACATGAAAGATGCATACTTTCATATTTCAATGTTGCCAGTGCACAGGAAATACTTCAGGTTCATGATAGAAGGCAAACACCATCAGTTCAAAGTGCTACCCTTCGGCATAGCCTCAGCGCCAAGGGTATTCACAAAGGTACTGGCAGCGGCACACCTGCGCAGGTTTTCCATTCCGGTTTATCCTTACCTCGACGACTGGCTCATAACAGGGGATTCTTACAAAACCTGCGTCTCAAATACCCAAAAGACTATAGACCTCTTGTTCCACCTGGGCTTCTCCATCGAGAAGAAGTCCAGTCTAGACCCCAGACAAATCAAGCAATTCCTAGGGTCTCTAATTCGAACAAATGACGGCCTTGTCTTCCCCTCCAATGAGCGGGTCCAAAACGTGCTGTTTCAGATCCCTCAATATGTAGCCGGTCGAGAGGTGACGATACACAAAGCCATGAGATTACCAGGAATGATGGCATCATGTATTTATTTGGTTCCTCATGCGCACTTGCGCATGCGTCCAATGCAAGAATGGGTCAACAGCCAGTGGTGTCAGGCCAGCAGACAATGGGATGATCTAGTGGTTGTCTCGCAAGCCTTGGTTATCTCGCTCCAGTGGCGGTTGAGGGAAAACCTTGTGTTGGGAAATCCTTCACCACCCCCGCAGTGGACGCCACTCTAACTACAGACGCATCCCTCACAGGATGGGGGGGGCTCACCTATCCCATCAGACTGCACACAGAGTTTGGACTCCAAGTGTGGCGTCCAAACACATAAACCTGCTGGAATTGTTGGCAGTCTTCAAAGCACTGAAGGCCTTCCAGACACACCTACAAGGAAAGGCAGTGCTGATCCTCATGGACAGCACCACGGCCATGTACTACCCGAACAAGCAAGGTGGCGCTCGCTATCCAGGACTGTCCAAGCTGTCCCAGAACATCTGGAAGTGGGCTCTCAAACATATGTTCCTGTTATCACAACATGTACCAGGGGAACTCAATCTTCTGACAGACTGACTCAGCAGACTTCCCTCTACCCGCAGAATACAAATGGCGATTACACAGTCATAGTCTCCGTTTTCGCAGAATGGGGCTTCCCAGAGATAGACCTGTTCGCAACTCTGGAGAACACCCAATGCCAAGATTACGCCTCCAGGTACCCCCAGAAATGCTCCAAGGGGAACGGCCTCTAGATAACATGCTCAGGGAGATTTGTCCCAGACTCCCCTTCTCAACAAGATAGTGCACACGATGCACCAGGAACCAGTTACCATGATTCTGGTGGCCCCAACCCTGGTTCGCTCATCTGATGGAGATGTCTCTGTCTCTGCTAGTGTAACTGCCCTGCCTGTACAACTCAACGCCAGACCAGCCTGCCCAGGACACCTCTCCAGACTATACTGATAGGCTGTCCTGCCTATTTCATCCCCTACTGGCTGCTGGCAGGCAGAGCCGGCCCACAACACCCAAGGCCCACTGCTACGTGGCCAGCACCATCTCCAAAACACTCGGATCCAGCCCCCTCGGCAGTGCAAAGGAGCAGGAGCTCCTCGGACCAGCGCCCGCCCCTGCAGGAGCAGCGGGCACCCACCAGTAAGCTTTCCTGAGCAATGCCATAATTAAGGCAAGCGCTAGTCTGTAGCGCCTTCTCCGCGATGCATTTATTTTGAACGCTGCTTCGGTTTTTAAAGATCCTCATATTTAAAACAAAGCAGCGCCAACGTGCTTCCTTAATAGCACCAAATTGTGTCAATTTGCGCTCCTGCATTGGATTCGCCATTGGAGTACACAAGGTACTCGAAATTCAAAAATGGCCGACTCCTTTGTCAACGCCAGACCAGCCTGCCCAGGACACCTCTCCAGGCTATACTGATAGACTGTCCTGCCTATTTCATCCCCCATTGGCTGCCGGCAGGCAGAGCCGGCCCACAACACCCAAGGCCCACTGTTACAAGGCCAGCACCTGTTTGGTTCCTGTTTGTGCCTGTGTCTGCCATCTGCCAGTCCATAATTGCCACACACAAGGTAATCGAAATACCTGAAACCATAACTTTGCCATATATAGTGACCTATGCTTTTGTGCCCTGATTGCTAAAATCGAATGTAGGTGACCCACTGCCTATGCACCCTGCTAGCAACCTATGCTTTGGTGTCTTGATTGCTAAAATCGAATTTAGGTGACCCACTGCCTATGCACCCTGCCAGTGACCTATGCTTTTGTGCCCTGATTGCTAAAATCGAATTTAGGTGACCCACTGCCTATGCACCCTGCCAGTGACCTATGCTTTTGTGCCTTGATTGCTAAAATCGAATTTAGGTTACCCACTGCCTATGCACCCTGCTAGTGACTACAACTTCACTGCACTAGCCCTTCTTGCCCAATATCACAATGTATCTCCATGCGTTTTATACAGTGTTACTGAGATCAATATTGTACATTTTGAATAGCCAATACCCAACCATGCTACCTAATTTACCAGCACTTGAGCCCGCATATAACCCATATACACGAACTGAAATGACCTCCATACCTTGCCCTGTTCTCATGAGGAACCTTAGACTACGTGCCAGGCTCCTAAGGCTCTATGACCCTCTACCTAAACCAGCCCACAACAAGGTGACTAGGAATCTGTCATGATCTCTGCTTCCAAAAGGTCAGGGTTTTCCCAACTCCCTTGGAAGCAGATCCATAACCCAGGTGCCGAGTGCCAACCAGTCCCAATTGGGACCTTTTGGACCCAGTCCTGGCGCCAGTGGCACCAGGCTCATAAATATGCTCAGTCCCAGCGCTGGAAGCGCCGGGCTCATAATGCTTGGGTGGACTTACCTGCAGCAGACCATGCTGCTTAGTTGCCTGCCAGTTGAGTCTCTGATCCTCTTCTGTTTGGAACTACTTTTCCTGTTGGGTGGGGCAGGAGCCACTCCCTAGATTCAGAACACTGGAACTCTTCTGGAAAGCAGGAACTCTTTTCTTACCTAGGCGTGGCTGTGGAAGGAGACACCTAAGCACTACAGGAGGCTATTTAAACCACACCCGATGGATGAATCTTGCTTTGCGTTATTCTGCATCCTCAGCAGCAGAACGCTCATCGTGTCTTCTGCATCTGATCCTAGGCCTAAGGAAAAAGGCTTACCATTCTGAATCCAGTCTTCAGCAACACCTATAAAGACAAGAAAGAACAGGTTAGCATTACGGTCTTCAGTGACAGCTCTTCACTTACCTGGTCCATCGGCTGTCACCAACGCCTCGCGCTGCATTCCGGCATCTGAAAGACAAAGGCTTACCTACTCTTTGTGCGCTCCGGAGGTCTTCACACTGCATTCCGGCATCTGAAAGACAAAGGCTTACCTACTCTTTGTGCGCTCCGGAGGCCTTCGGCGCTGCATCCCGCATCTGAAAGACAAAACAAGGTGCGTTTATAGACATTGGGGAACTTTAATACTCACGTGCCATTACTCCTTTCCACATCTAACCCAGTGGGTATTCCGGCACCCTGCAGCCGCCCCGAACTTGTACCTGCAAAATAAAAAGACAGAGCGCATCGTGAAGCAGGCAACAAGAGCTTACTTACGTGCTTCCAGGCCCTTCTATTCATCACACGGGCTCCATCTTCAACTCACTTCAGCCCGCCATCCGCCATCGCCGGAACCCTGCAAAACAAGAGACATCATTACTAAAGACTTTAAAGACATTAGAATTACTCGAAACTTACCGTTCGTGCAGTAAACGACGGACAGCAGTCCTCAAGTCAAGAGGCCTGCTCCCCTTATCCAGTGAAGAAACTGGTTACAGCACCCTGCCTCGAGGCAGATGGAGAGCACGGCGTTCACTTACCTAAGGTGAGAGCGTTAACCTTTGGGGTTCTACAGGAGAAGAGAAAGGGAAGAAGAGAGACATTCAAGAACCCAGTTCATTAATCCCACATTTTCTATCTGCAGACATTTTACCCTTCGAGCCAGACATACAGTGCACAGAGGTCCAGCCCAAAGAGCCAGCCGTGTGTTACACATCACCTTTGAAGATACGGTATACGCCCAGTCAAGACCGGCGCCTCTACGTGAATCAGGTGAGCGTTACAGAATCCTTCCCTACACCCTCTTCAATTGAACAGTAGACTCCACCATGAGCCTATCCGTGACCAGAAAAATACACATGAATCCGTGCCACCACCCCTAAACACAGTAGATCTCAGGACCCAGGGGTGCACTAATAAACGCCCGCTCTATGGTAGCCCATGCATCAGACATTGCCGACCTGCTACACAATGAAGACCTGGACTTCTTAGCGGTCACCGAATCTTGGCTTCACCCCACGGCAGGCCCTGCAATTATGCTAGCGGTACCAGATGACTACACGCTATTAAGACTTGATCGTACCACCTCTAGAGGCGGAGGTCTTGCCATCATAGCCAAAACCAAATTCCATATCACAATTGAATCATCCACTAATGTGAGCTCTTGTGAATCCCTAACCGCCAAGGTAACTCTATCTAATACTCAATCCATCTCCATCCACCTTATCTACCGACCACTGGGCCCTCTAGGGTCATTTGAAGAAGACCTCACAGACATCTTATCAAACAATCTTAAAAATTCCTCACAACGTATCTTACTAGGAGACTTTAACCTCGGATTTAGCGACCCCGCAGACACAAATGCAAGTACTATTAATAACACCCTAGAGGAACTGGGCTTCACCCAGAAGATCACCGAGCCCACCCATATCAAAGGGAGAACTCTGGACTGGCTAGCGGTGCACAACTGCCCAGTCCTAGTCTCCGCCATACTACCACAGCCCTGGACAGACCATTACTTGATCTCGTTCACCCTAGAGGCAATCCCAGCACAAGCTAACAGCATAGCTCCAGCTGTCCAATCCGAAATAAAAAAAACATCGCCCCCGAAAACCTGATCCCGCTAATCACACCAACCTTGAATGCCATCCCGGATCATACAGATCCATTCACGATGGTGGACATCTATAATAAAATCATGCTTTCATCCCTTGATGCCATAGCCCCTTTGAAGTTAAAAAAGAGTAAGCCCCGGAAACACATCAATTCCTGGTTTTCACCTCATCTTAAAGCCCTCAGACAGGAAAAGCGACGCCATGAAAAAATCTGGCGAGCTCACCCTTCAGAAAACAACAAAAAAAACTTGAGCAGTCTAGCTTCCCAATATAAAAAAGAAATTATACTGGCCAAACAAACGTCCTATAGTACACGCATTGCTCAAGCTAAATCTAACACTAGAAAGCTTTTCACAATACTTAAAGAGGTTGAATCCCCGATCCAAGTGCCTGACTCATGCATCAAAGATAAAAACTGGAGCGCGGGCATACAAAATGCCCTAGCGTACAAAATCTCTTCCTTTAAGACTAAGATAAGCATTAAAAAAGAATCTCTGCTCGCCTCTACTAAGCCGAGTACCGTCACCCACATTAAGGTTCACCTGACTCCCTGACTCGAGCAGCTCCCCCAGCGCACAACCCCCCCTTTAATTTCCATAAAGTATCCACCAAAGAGGTAGAAAATACTATTCTCACCCTCAAACCTTCAAATTGACACGGAGACCTATGCCCCGCTCAACTGATAAAGGATGCAGCCCGTGATCTCTCACCATTTATTACCAAACTAATAAATGCGTCTTTCTCATCAGGTACCGTACCTAATAACTTAAAACAGTCCTGGGTCCTCCCTCTGCTTAAAAAAATGAATTTAGACCCATCCGCTCCAACTACCGCCCCATCACCACAGTACTGTTCCTTCTTAAAATCCTCGACAAAATAGCTTACCAACAGATCCAACATTACCTTGAGCACTTCCATCTCCTAGGCGTCCGACAATCTGGTTTCAGGCCAAAGCATGGAACCGAAACTGCACTTATAGATCTCAAGGCACAAATAGACGAGCTGAGAGACCAGGGTAAGACAGCACTATTGCTACTCCTTGATCTCTCTGCGGCCTTCGATCTGGTCGACCATGAGATCTTGTGCAACCACCTACAAAAAGCTGCCCACTTCTCTCAAAAAGCAACCAATTGGATCCAATCCTTCCTGAATAACCGCACGATGAGTGTCTTCTCATTGTCAGCAGCAGCCGACCCTACACCTATCACTTGCGGCGTGCCTCAAGGATCTTGCGTCTCCCCTACACTTTATAACATCTTCACGAAGCCTCTTTTTGATGATCTAGACTATCTGGGTATCATCTACACTAATTACGCCGATGATACCCAGATCCTCATCCCGTTGTCGGGGGGGATTATGAGAAGGATTTGGCCTTCGTTAATAAAGTGTACCCCATCATCCAGGCATGGATGGCCTCACACAGTCTATGCCTGAATGATGACAAGACGGAACTCCTTATTCTAGGCTCAACACACTACCGCAACAAGCTGGGCCACAAATACTCATCGTTCATAATTGATGATAAAAGATCAAGGTAGCTAAGGAGGTTAAAACCCTCGGCTTCTATCTAGATTCCTCCTTCACCTTCAACAAACAAGTGAACGCAATGGCCTCCGCCACTGCGTACACTTGCAAACTCATTAGGGCAGCCAAACCCTTTCTCTCCCCTACCAACTGCACCACCTTGGCCAGGGTGCTGATCCTCTCCAAGTTGGATTATTGCAACGCTCTATATGTAGGCTGTAACAAATACATCTCAAACAAAATCCAAATCCTCCAAAATAATGCCTTTAGAGCGGCCCTCAGTATCCCGAAGAAAGCCTACATCTCTGATTCCAGAAGATCTGTCAACTGGCTATCCACCAAGGACAAGATATTCCTTAAATCAGTGTCTCTGATTCATAAATGCCTCCACCAAGCAGCCCCTCAATACCTCATCTCCAGATTTACTAGATCCACCTTCTCTCGCCTCGCGAGAACGGCCAATTCCAACCTTCTTCTGGTGCCCAGGTTCAAACGTACTATGTCTGGAGGCAACAGCTTCCTAGTAAAAGCAGCGCAATTCTGGAACTCCCTTCCTCCTAACTGCAGGGAGGACCTACCCTACCACCAGTTCAGAGCCAGAACTATCCACTGGCTTAAAACACTCGACTCATAACGACTCTCCGATGCCTGGATGCGCCACTACCACCTGGCTTTTTACCTCATTGTATGGAAATATGTATATAATATTGCTTATAGTGTATATGTTCCACCCTTCCTATTCGGCGTGATACGTCCAGCACTGTAACCGCAGCTGGACCGCACCCTTCTGTATGTAACTAAGTTTTTGCAACCCTCTTGCTGCCTTTGCGCCTGGCTACCCCTGGGTTAGGTGCGCATTATAAATAAATACAATACAACATGTTGTCACAGGACAGGGGGCGAACGCTGCATCCATGTCTGCAGACCCTGAACTTAGCAGCCTGGCTTCTGAGGTCATAGAATTTGGGCATTTGCAGCTCCCTCAAAGATGCAAAGACGTTCTCAGGGAGGCTAGGCAACCGAACACTCGTTACTGCTACTCTAGTAAGTGGAAACGGTTTGTCATCTGGTGTAACTCAAAGACCATCAACCCCATTGACTGCTCTCTCACACATATTGTTTTATACCTGACTCACTTGCTGGACTCTGGTTTAGTCATTAACTCTATTAAAGTTCACCTAGCTGCACTCTCCGCCTAAACTATGTCACAACATAAGGTGTCATGGTGGAAAGTTCCAGTTATTAAAGCTTTCATGGAGGGAGTGAAAAGTATTCACCCTCATACATCTAGCCCATCTCCTGGATGGGATCTGAACGTCGTGTTAACCAGGCTAATGGACTCCCCCTTCGAGCCCATGCATAAAGCGAGCCTTAAGGACCTCACTCTTAAGACTGCTTTCTTGATAGCAGTCACCTTCATTAGGAGAGAGAGAGCACTTGTAGTTCACTCAATCTTAGATCCCTTTGTAACAGTTCACAAAGATAAGGTGGTTCTACGCACACACCCTAGGTTTGCACCGAAATTCATTTCAAAGTTTAATGTCAACCAGCCTATAGAACCGCCAACATTCTTTCAAAACCCTTCAAACTTGGGGGAGAAGAGCCTGCAAACACTCTGCGCAGGGCAGTCATGTTTTATATGGGAAGAACTCGTCCACTAAGAAACACTAATCAGTTCTTTGTCTCAGTGGCGGCAGGAAGAGAAGGGGATGCAGTCTACAAATCCACTATCTCTAGATGGATTGTCCAGTGCATCACTCGGTTTCTTTCTTGCTACGAGAGAACTGCCCTTCAAGCCTAGTGCACTCTACTGAAGGCACTGGCGCATCCATAGAGTCCATTTGCAAAGCGGCAACCTGGAGTTCTGTACGCACCTTTACAAAACACTATTGTCTAGATGCTCACTCTAGATCTGATTCCCAGGTAGGACAAGGAGTACTAAGATACCATTTTTCTACTGTTCCTTCTCACAACCCACCTCCAACTCCGGGTACTGCTCGCTAGTCTATGCACAGCATGTGATTCTAAGCAGATTAACAAACATCATAAGACATGCATTACTTACCGTAAAGGCATTTCTTTTTTTTTTAATAACTCTGTTTATTACATTTAAACACGACAACAACGTAGCTATTAATGAGACATTCATCAGAAAAATAAAAATAAGGCAATGTCGACAGCGGCAAGGGCACTGCAGGGCCAAGGGGCGGGGAGACGGTTGCGGGACAAAGAAATGCTGGTAACCCAGGTTGCACCTTACGTCCTTGAGTCAGTGAGCATCGAGCCATTTACCCCATATTTTTTAAATTTACGGGGACAACCCTGCGCGTTATAGATCCGGCGCTCTGAAGCTGCGCATCTGTTCAGTTCATTTCTTCCAAGGATTCGGGCACAGTGGGTCTGCAGAGCCCCAGTTGGCTGCAATGAGTTTTTACCTGCCCCCAGTGCAACCGCCAAAATTGTTTTTTCGTATTTTGTCAAGTCCACTTCTCCCCAGATGCCCAGGAGTCTCATTTTAGGATCCTTGGGAATTGGCGTCGCCAGGACCGTCGAGATCGTGTTGATACAGTCCCCCCAGAAGACTTAACACCTGACAGTCCCAGATCATATGGTAGAAGGTAGCCGGCTCAGTTTTGCATCTAATGCATATCTCATCCTCGGATCCCCCCCATCTGGCCATGTCAGTGCGCAAATAGTAGGAGCGGTGGAGGATTTTCAGTTGTATTAGTCTGAGCTTGGTTTCTATCCCAATTTCTCTAGGGGACATTAATGCATCTATCCAATCTTCAGGTTCCAGTTCACCTAAGTCCCTTTCCCACCTTTCTTTGAGCCTATCGAGTTGTGAAGCCCCGAAGGAGTGGAGGGCTTGATAGAGGTGATCTTGGAGGGAATTCGTTGCGGGAGGACATTGGTCTCGATGGGAGAGCAGGGGGGTATAATTGTTAGGGGAACTGGGTGCGGATGGCATGGGCTAGCTGTGCATGCCGAAACTGGTCCATGGGTGCCAAGCCAAATTGCTCTTGCATGGTCTCAAAGTTTAGGAGGTGACCCCCCCCCCCCATGATCACATGTGCTAGTGTAATTATCCCTTTTGCTCCTCAGTGCTCAAAAGAGCCCATTTTCACTATTTCCGGGAGGTGCGCGTTCTGCCATATAGGTTGGGATAGTGTTGGCCTCCCCTTCCAGCCGACCAGTTTGTGTGCGTCCCGCCGTATATGGTGCGTTACTTTTGGTAGCGTCGGGAGTTGATTGGTGGCATACAGGAGCTGTAGTGGGGGTATTGGGGATATGGTCTCCATTTCAATAAGGGTATGTGGTAGTGTGGGATCTGCGTGTAACTAATCATTTACCACTCCGATCTGTGTCGCCAGATAATATGTGCGTATGCAGGGTAGGCTGATGCCTCCCTCCCATACCGGTCTCTGGAGCGTATTAAGGACAATTCTGGAATGTTTCCCTCCCCATAGCAGTGTGCGAAGATTCTTATAAATAAGTGTGAACGTTTCTCGGGGGATAATGAGCGGGGCATTTTGGTGAACATACAGGAGTCTGGGGAGGGTCATAATCTTGAATAGTGCGGCCCTACCTATTAGAGATAGGGGGAGTGATTGCCAGTGGGAGACATCTCTATTAAACTGCTCTATTACGGGCTGTAGGTTGAGTTGGAGGAACCCTTCTAGTGTCGGGTCGAGCCGTATGCCCAGATATTTAAATTCCCTGACAGACATGATATGGGCAGGTCTCTGGGATCGCAGACTCGCCGCCTTGGATCGGGAAGTAAATGGTTTTGGCCTCATTCACCTTTATGCCTGCAAAGTTTTGGTATTTCCTAAGGATAAGGGAGATGGTCGGGCATGAGGCCCTCGGGTTGCTAAGGTATATAAGGAGGTCATCCGCGTAGAGCGAGAGTCGGTTCTCGCCTCCCCCCAGCCAGGCAAATCCAGACCAATTGTTTGCTCTGAGTTCTATTGCTAGTGATTCGATGGCAAGGAGGAACAGGAGTGGAGATAATGGGCACACCTGCCTAGTACCTCGGCCTAGAGGGAATGGTTTGGAGGACCTACCGTTTACCCTCACCGTGGCCTCTGGGGATGCATAGAGGAGTTTGACCCATGATATGAATGTTTGCCCGAGGTTCATTCGAGCCATGATTGCCCATAAGGCGTCCCATCCCACAGAATCAAATGCCTTATCAAAGTCTACTGCCAGGAGGGCCAGTGGAGCCGGTATTTCTGTGGCTCTGCTCAGGGTGATTTTAATTCTGCGTAAGTTCATGCGGGTGGATTTGTTGGCCATGAATCCACATTGGTCTGGGTGGACGAGTGTCTCTATCACCTTCAATAGTCTATTAGCGAGTGTTCTGGCAAGGACATTGGCTTCTCCGTTGATCAGTGAAATGGGACGGTAGGAGGCACAACCCTCTGGGGGCTTTCCGGTTTTATGTATGACAACTATGCACGCCCTTCTGAGGTCCGGGGGAAGTGCCCCTTGTTCTTTACTACATAGGAACATGCGGTGCATATGGGTCGATAGCGTGCCACTGAGGCATTTCCAAGTCTCTGAGGAAGCCGTTGGGGCCCAGAGTTTTCCCGGGTTGAAGCTGTGCAAGCGCCTCTTGTATTTGTCTCCGTGATTTCAGCATTCAGGAGGTCTTATTGGCGTTGAGAGTTTCGGGATCTCAATCCGGTCCAGGTAGCAAGAGGGCTCGGGTGCAGGGCTTCCGGTGGGCGGAGTATAGAGTTTCTTGTAGTAAGCCGCAAATGCTTCCACTATGTCAGTCTTCCGTCTGCAATGTTCCCTCTGGAGATTTGATAGCACGCGTATGTCCCCTGCTTTGCTCCCGTTTCTCCAACCAGGCCAGGGTTTTATTTGCTTTATCACCTTGTTCATAAATTTGGCTCCGGACTAGATGATGGGCTGTTCGTGCGTTGTCCAGAGCTATATTGCTGAGGGCATCTCGTGCCGTGATCAGGGCCTCCTTTGCTTCTTGAGTGTTTGCCAGGATTTGCCATTCGCATTCCAGGACTTGTGCTTCTGCTTCCCTGACCTTTTGGGCAAGTCGTTTTCGGTGGGCGGAAACCGCTGAGATAGCTTCTCCACGTAGGACCGTCTTATATGCCTCCCAGATCGAGATCGGGCATTCCACTGAGCCTTTGTTTATTTTGAAGTATTCTGATGTCTTTTTTTTCCAATTCTTCCGCGATTTCAGGGAGCCTCAAGTGGTATGTGCTCAAGCGCCAGTTGCGATCGGGCGCTGGGAGGCATTCTTCATGGTTATGAGGAGCGGAGAGTGGTCTGAAATTCCCCTTGCGAGGAATTCAGCAGACAGAAGTCTGTGGTTTGTGTTACGGGGGATGAAGGCATAATCCTTGAGAATGATTTATGCACGCCAGGAAAAAAAGGAGAAGCCACCCTTGTCACCGTGGAGTGAGCGCCATGTGTTGGTTAGCCCCTGTGCTTCGGCGAACGTGGCAAGCGATGTCGGGGCGGGTTGGCCTCCAGGTCTCCTGTAAGACCTATCGACTGTGACATCCTTCACTTCGTTGAAATCTCCTATCACCCACAGGTAGGGATGTAACGGTATAACGGTATACCGTTAAAGATACCGTGAACCACTTAATTGAACAATAATAACCTTCACATTGTTTATACCGTTATACCGTTCATACCGTTAAGTGTGCTTTTCAATCTGATTTGGAAAGGCTGCAGTAAGCAATTGCTGCACAGTCTTGGTTTTGCACTGTTGGATGTGCCGTCTGCCAAGTAGTTTCAGTTGGAGCAGTTTTTAATGTAATTCCATAAACCACATGTGCCTTACACAAAATCAATATGTTAGCAATAGGAAGAATAGATACAGTGCCAAGAAGGAAAAGGGTTTACTTTGGGGTGGCGGCTTTGGGGTTTATATATTTATAATGGATAATGTTCTCTAAACATATGGCAATGGGGGATTTCCCTGGTTCTATCATTGAATTTACATATAATAAGTCGCACTGCGAAAGTCACTAATCTCTGTGGGTATTCCCTGCTGCCATACCAAAGGGTAACATGTCAGTGATTACTGAACACCTTTTGGCCCGCAAGTAAACTAAAGGCTGTAACGTAAAGAGAAAGTGTGTGTGTGTGTATGCACAAGCGTATACTACCATCAGCCTCCATTGATCTGTGGCATGCAGGTTATCAAGATGGCAACATGTTCATCTTCACCAGTAGCCAGTGGGGAAGCAAAAAGCCTAAATGACCACTTAAGAAAAGCTATTCAGTTTGCTTTGCTCGTTGCAGCAGGCCTCCACCCCACCCCCTCCTCTCCACACGTGTGTTTGTGTTTGGTGGAAGCAAGGCATTTCAGTGGAAAGTATGTTGAAAAGCCCAATGATGGCCCTGGGTGCCTGGTTTTGTTTGTGATGATACATCCGTCAATTTATGACCTTTTAGAAAATATTTGTTACGATCAGTTAACTCCACCTGCTATACCGCGATAACCATGATATACCGTCATTTGGCAAGAAGGTTATCGTACCGTCATAAAACGAATACCGTGACACCCCTACCCACAGGTTGGCCTCTTCTTCCAGGAGCAAGTTCCGCAGTTCGGTCAGCAGTTCTTTCATGAGCCTGGGGGGGGGGGGGCGTAGATTGGAGCGAGGCCCCATTTCTCACCCCAGATGTCAGCAATCAGTATCACATAGCGGCCCTGAGGATCGGTTCTGACTTTTCTGACCTGTAGGGGGACTTGTTTATGGACGAGTTCCATCGTACCCCTGGCTCCTTTTGTGAATCCGGCGTGGTCGGTATGCGGGTAATTGGATCGTTTCAAGAAGTTGGTGTTCGTGCCGATCAGATGTGTTTCATTGAGGAGAACTCTGTCAGGTGAATACTGGTTGAAATACTGGAGCACCAATCTTAGTTTCACGCTGGAGCCGAGGCCGTTAACGTTCCAGGATAGTAAGGATAGCGTGTTGGTGTTTACTCTATATGCGTGGGTTACTTAATGGGGCATCTGGAAGGAGCAATGGTGGTCCCTTGTATTTCCAAGGTGCACAGAGGGAGATATCTGGGGGTTGCCCTGTGGTTGTGTGGCTGCTGACTGGGTAGCTCTGATGTCACTGGCCCCGCCCGTAGACAGTGTTTGATTCTCCTGCCAGCGTATGTCTGTGTACTGCCTTCTCAACCTGTGATTCCGATTACTTACACCCTTAAAACTCCACCCCACCCTGTAAACCCCCCTCCCCACCCTCCCCCCACTGGGAGCACCTGTCACCCAAACATTAAATTCATAACTTAGAAAATGACCCGGAGTAGAGAATTGAGACCCAATTCATGCCTAAGAATTACGTTTGGCATATAGGCAGGTAATCCCAACGTATACTTCCAGATGGCAACTTGGAGTTGATCTAACAATGGACCAAGGTCGTTTAGAAACAGTTCCACCCCATAAAGCATAATCGCCTCAACTTTTTTGTGGTAAAATTCCATTAAAGGGAGTAGTGAAAATTTGCCGATTTTATTGCGCAGTATTTTCATTTGGCCCTTCAGAGGGAAGTCATTTCACCGTAAGCAGTTCTTTCACTCTTTGGTAGGAAACATTGTTCGACAATATCAACCCTAAATAAGGTAGTTTTAAAGATACAGCTATAGGCACAGTTTAAAATTTCCAAGAGAAATGCCAGTCTTTTTTCCTGTTACAGAATATAATTGTTTGATTTCTGAGGATTTACTCTTAAGTTAATTTTACAGTACTGTGAAAAGCATTCCAATTTCATTTGAAGGCCTGCTTGCGTTCGGTCGAACAAGATGTCGTCAGCATAAGCTAGCCATGATAGGGTAAAGGACCCTATCCGTATTCCAAAGGATTTGTCTAGATTCCATATCTCAAATATATCAGCTAAATAGAGATTAAAAAGAATGGCTGCAAGATTGCATCCTTGCTTGACACCAGTCCAGCTTGGTATAGATTCAGTAAGTGATCCTGCCAGATTAATTCGCACCCTAAAGTTAGTATTATGGTGGTGCATTTATACAAGTGTGATCAGATATTGAGGAAATTTAGCCTTATGCATTTTTTGCCAAAGGTTGCCTCTTATAACAGAATCGAAAGCTGCCTTTAAATCAAGAGAGGCGACAAAAATGGGGCTGTTGTCAGGACGATTAGCAGCAGCAATGATGTGGGCGAGAATGCAGGCATTGAGGAGTGCCCATGCCTTTTCTAAACCCCTACTTGTGCTGTGCTCAGACAATCGTTATTTGTAAAAAGTTCCAACTCTTAAGATTAAAGAAGCAAAGATTTTTGCTGCTACATCACTGATGGCGACAGGCCTGTAATTGTGAGGATCAGATATTGAACCCTTTTTATGTAAAGGAATGATGATTGAAGTAAGCCAAGAGATTGAATTGTTTTTGAATGAAATATTTCTTGGAAAGTGACATTAAAAGTCGATGCCCAAAATAACGGATCATTGTTAATCAAACAAGGTGGTAAACCATCTGTTCCTGCGCATCTAGATCCCTTCAGTTTATGAATTGCGTGAATATCTGAAATTCCCCATGGACAACAATTTGGAATGAATTGACTATCGGGAAGATTTTCAAAGAATCTAAATTCATCTGGAAGCACAAATTTGGAGAGAAAGAAAGAGGTCCAAGTTGAGCTGTCAATTCCGGAGTCAAATTCGCAATGTTCTTTATCTGTTGAACTAATAATTTTCCAGATATCTTTTATCTTCCGATTACATAACAGATTTACTATTGTTTGATTTCGTTTTATATTAATCTGTGCCCGTATATGGTTTAGAGCCTTTTTATAATTATGATCTTTTTTTTTCCTCGTTATGAGCTCAGAAATATTACTACTCAACCCGGACTTTCTCTCGCTTTTCGAAGGTCTGCATTTTTTTTATTTGTTTGAGTAAAGCTACCTCGTTAGAGTATTCTACTTCCTCATTTTTGGTTTTTGAGAGCTCCACACCTATAAGCTATTTTTGATAAATGAGAAGACATCTGTGAATTCCATTTTACTATAGCTTCATTTTCAAGGCCATTTTTCCCATTGTTCTTCCAAAGATCTCTATTTACAAGAGCAGTGAATTTTCTGCAAGTGGAAGGAGATCAATTAATCGACGTTCTAGGTCTATCAATTTGAATGAGGGCTAGATAAGATTCTTGCTTTACAGGAGTTCAGACAATCTACAATGGATGTTATCATTAAATGATCACCCAAGTGTACATCAATGGTGATTACTTTAATGAGCCTACCTAATAGGCACATGGAAGCAAACATGTGATCAATCCATGATTGGCGCCCCCCACGTTTCCATGTGAATTTTGCGTGATTGCATTCAGGATGTAATAGATGAACATCCCAGGATTAAAAAAAAAAGTCCATACTTTTCCTTTTTGTATATTAGTATGGAAGTATGTTGAATTGAGGGAGACATTACTGTTTTTTATGAAAAATGATGCATTACAGTCCCCTCCAATGAGAATTTCAGCAGAAGGCGAATTACCAAAAGCCTTGAGGAGGGCATCATTAAGTAGTTTGCACGCTATTTCAGTGGGGAAGCGACAAGGGTTCCAATATAGTGAAATTATTAGTAAATTTTCACTATGTAAGAAGTCAAATTTTACATCCATCATTAAAAAGAGGCCAGCTTGATAGACATGATTCATTGTAAAATTCAATTTAGTGTCGATGAAAATAGCTAAACCTCCTGCTGGTCTACCTTCTACGCCTCTAGTTGCCCGGTGAACACAGGAGAAAAAAAACAGAGAGTTCGATGTTTGTTACAGCCATGGTGTCTTGGACCATCAAAATGTGGGGATAAGATTCTTGGGTTGTCTTCCTCCATTTCGTAAGGTTCATGAAACCACAGCAATTCCACGAAGCGACCTTGAAGTCATGAATTTATGATGGTGCCTGCGGAATAATTGTCGTAACAGCTGTTTTAATTAACGGCTCAAGCCATTTTAGACCATTCAGGGCATTCGTGAGCGCTGCCAATTGATCCATCATGTTTTTAGAAGGATCTTTATGGACAGATGGATTATCACCATTGCTAACAGCAACTATAACAGGTGGTGGTTGGAATTCTAAGAAGTCCATAGCATCTTTGATGTTAGAAAAGGCCTGCATATTAAGACCAAGTATCTGTAGATCATTTTGATGTTCCCATATCAAATTCGCTATGATTGGAGACGACATCTTGGACAGCATACGGTTATTCTCATTTGGGAGCCGTATCCATTCAACGTTGTTTGTAACAAGACTACGGAGCGAGGGAATCCTGAAGAGAGCGTTCATTTAAAAATGAAGGATTAATACAAACTGCTCCATTGATGTTGGCGTCGCTCTTCCATCCGATGGTATTTCTCATTTCATTCGGGATTGAATGAAAGGTTAGTTGGATGCTCGGGTTGTCCGCCACAAGGTCAACATCTAACTCCTTTTCGTCCTTGTTATCTTCGTTTGTCTGTTCCACCAGATTGTATGTTTGGTTTCTTAGTTCACAATCTTCTTGGGCCAGATTTATAGCTGGCAAATTCAACTGGGTCACAGGAACCTCCTTTTGGCGAGTTTGAAGAGTGTCATCGTTAACTGGGGTGGAACAATCTGATGCGTAGTGTGATCAGGTAGCTGTTTTTGTTTAGTTTGGTTCTCCGATTCACCGCCGGCACAGTTGGAATAAGGTTCCAGGAGTGGAGCAATTTTTTTTTAGAGTTTTCAGCTAAAACCTTTGGATTCAACCCTGTCTCCTCAATTACCAAGAGCGCTTTCTCTATTCTCACTGGACCCTCTTTTTCTTTATTTTTTTCCTTTCTCACGTAACTGTCGTTTTTTTTCAAAGTGATATCTGTGAAGAATGAGGTTAAATTTGGTTGTATCTTCGCAGATACATTTAGAGTTGTATCTATCTGTGTTAACACATTTGCTTTTTTGATAAGCAGTTCAGAGTCGGGAACTGCTGATTTAGAATCTTTTTTAAACATTGCCGTCAGTTTAGGGATCTTTTCGTGAGTATTTAATGTGCAGATCTACAAGGCCCTTTTACTGTCTTCGTCCAGCTCGCTTAGATTCAAAATTTGCTCAGAAGAAGTGGCATTTTGTACACCTTTGTCAGTAATTGTTTTTGATTTGCCGGCAGTAGTGGTGGTGGGGGCTATCTCTTTCACCGCTTGTTCCGCTCATGCGGTTCCTGCTTTGTTTTTGTGCCTTCTATTTAAGTCTTTCTGGTGGTGCTTTTTGGCCTTTCTCGATATAAAGTAGAAATTCTCTCTTGAGATCGATTCTTCATTTTGCGCTTTGCTACATTTATCTTGTTCAATAATATTAATAAGTGTCGTTGGACTGTCTGGAGTCTCCACAATCGGGGTCGAGTTGGGGATCTACTGCTTCAGCCTTCGCAAGTATCTCAAGATTTGGATGCATCTGAACCAAGATTTGTTCGACTTGTAATAGTCTCATGTTGGGATTTCGCAACCTCCAAATAATCGATTGGCTCGCTCACAGGGATGCGCTTAGGCTCCATCGCGGAGTCTTGTTTACAATGTATAATTTGCGCAATGGTCAAAGGCACTCCATTTAACAGTAAGGGGTCAGCCAGTGTTTGCGATCCCACATTTTTTTTCCATCTGAGATCTTTTTTTTTACAATTGAGGCTGCTCTTTCGTGGCATTTCAAATGGTGATTGTGACAAGCCTCTTGGGCTAGAATGTAGCCTTCAAATTCATTTACTGTGCCGTATTCGTGCTCGAGACATTTTTTATCTCCTGCAACAGTAGATGAGAATATTCATGCCCTCGATCTAATAGGTTTAAAATTCACGGTAGGAAAGGAAAATCTGAGGTTATGCTCCCTGAATTCTTCATCACTGTTTTCTTGAGAGAGAGGTACTTCCGGAAGATTTGAAAAATTGAAAACTGGCATGGATGCATTAAAAATCCTTTGTGCCGGAATAGGATTTTCAGGTTGTGCTTCCGTTGAGTATTTTGCAGTAGGAGAACTAGTGGAGGGAAAATGCAATTTTCGGGGGGATTGGGTCCTCCGACGTATTCCAGATCTATGAAATGTAATCACCACAGCTGTGCTGCTTCGGAAACTTTTTTTCTGCATCGATGCGCCGTCGTCGAGGACCTCCGACGTCATCCGATGTGATAAGTAGGACGCACGACGCCCGTAGCCTCAGTTCCTTTTTTTCTGCGAACGTGTTGCTTCGTGAATCTCGGTTAACGCCTCGACTCTTTGGAGTTCTGTTCGTCTCGGTTCTTCGAACCTGTTAGTTTTTGTTAGAAAATCCTTTGTGTGAAGATGTCTTCTACTTCGTCTTCGACCCCGCGTCCGGGCTTCAAGAAGTGCAGGGATTGTGGGTCCAAGATGTCGGTGACGGACTCGCACAACGCCTGCCTCTGGTGCCTCGGGGAGGCCCATGACACGGATGACTGTATCGACTGCCATTCGCTCACGTCCAAAGCCTTACGTGAACGTAAGAAGAAGTTGTCGGTAAGTCGGGTGTCCAAGCCCCGGATGATTCGAGAGGACTCTCTGCGTCATCGTCGGAAGTCTCGTGGGTCTCCTTCTAGGAGTCGGTCTCGCCACTCCTCGGCCTCTTCGAGGCATTTTCGGAAGCGCCGACAGCGGCCGTCTTCCAGGTCCTCTTCGGAGGACTCTGCCCGGCACGTCGCTTACCCCACCAGCCGTGTGACGCCAGAGGAATGGGCTTCCTTCGGGAAGAAAATGCTGGCGATTCTCGAGTCGCAGGGTACTAAGCCGTCCCGGTCGTGAGAGGTCGAGACACCGCTCGCAAGAGTGGTCGGCACGAGTCACGGGAGAGGTCCCGTTCGGACAAGGGGACTCGTTCTTGATGTACCCGTTCCAGGTCCCGGTCCTCGACGCGTTCGAGACCGTGTGCACCTGTGATGTCTTCGAAGAAGACATCGACGTCTGAGGCGTCGGGGGCGTCAACAGGCTTTCTCGAGGCTCCGGCTCCGAGGAAGTCGTCGAAGCCGTCGACGCTCAGGTCGTCGAAGGACACGCTCGGAGCTCCGGCTTTGAGGACCGTCGACGCCGCCGATGCTGGCGGGGCTGCATCTGACGTCGACGCTGATTTACTCTACGCCGATCCTCTCAGCACCGATGCCTGTTCTCTCGACGCCGGCGCTGATTCACTCGACGCCTTTCAAGGCCGGGGTGTCGGAGGTACCCCGTGGCATGGGGGAACCCCCTAGGAAGGCTCTGGTTAAGAGCAAGCACTCTTGGGTGCCTTCTTTTCGCCACCTGGAATATATTTCGGAGGTGGATGAGGATTCTGATGGCCTGGTTCCTAGTCAGGTTCCAGATGAAATTGTCTCGGGCCATAGTCAGTTTGACGATTTGAGGCAGTCACTGCATGATGCCAGTGGACTGGACACCTCTCCGGAGGTGGAGTTTTGTAGGCCTGAGCCTGGCTCTCATGCCGATTCCTCGTACCGACGCCTTATGGCTAGGGTTTCCGAGTACTTGGGATGGTCTGCTCCCCCAGGGGAGTTTGTGCAGGATGATCTCACGGACATCCTTGATGTTGGTCCCCCAACTGACCCGGTACTGCCGTTCCATATGGCTTTACAGAGAAGGGTGGCGGCGGCTTAGACTGCTCCGGAGAGTCTCCCGGCGGTGGGCAGGTCCTTGTCGCGAAAATACAGTCCAGCCAGTAGCAACCCCTGCTACTTGACCAGGCACCCCACTCCAGAGAGTTTGGTGGTGCAGGCGGCCACGGCCCTGGCAAAGCAGGCGTCGTACCCTACCATCCCTCCTGATAGGGACGACAAACGTTTTGATGGCTGGGTGAAGAAAGTGTTTTCTTCTGGTGGTATGGCGCTTCAGGCGGCCAACTCCATTTGTGCCTTGTCTCGTTTCACACACACTCTGTGGAACTGTGTTGCATTAGCGGCTGAACATATTCCCGAAGGGGACGAACGGGATGGTTTCCTTGCTATGGTCCAGGATGGTAAGGATGCCATGTGTGAGTCAGTTCAGTCGGGTTTGGACTTGGCTGAATGCGTCAGCAGGTCCATGGCGGCGAGCACCGTGATACGCAGGTTTGTGTGGTTGCGGAAGTCGGGGTTTGCTCCTGATGTGCTGTCCCAGCTCCTCAACATCCCCTTTGACGGTGAACACCTTTTTGGCAGCAAGGCTGACGAGAGCCTTGAGAGGTTGCAGACCTTCAAAGCTGCAGCGAAGTCGTTGGGCGCTGCAGTTCGCCAACCTCCGCCTTTTCGTCCTAGGGGACAGCAATGGAGGGGTGCTTCCTTTTGCTATTACTTGTCCTTCAGTAAAGCGAGAGGAGCTGGCAGTCAGAGGCCAACGCAGGGGTACCAGAGGTGGACGACAGGGTACCCGTGGTGCCAAGGCCGCTCGGGCAGTTGCCTCTTTGCCCTCAGGTAACGCCGCAGCCGCTACCACTCAGTCATGAGGCCATGTCCCATGGTTCGCCGGTTGGGGGAAGGCTGGCGCAGCATCTTGTAGAGTGGCGTGCCATTACTTCATATGTGTGGGTTCTGGAGTTCATAACCCACGGCTACTGTCTTCCCTTTCGGCACAGGCCTCGCGACAATCCACCGGGGAACCTCTCTTTGCAGAGTCCGGATCTGCTCCTTGCGCAGGAAATTCAAGCCCTGCTGGAGAAAGGCGCCATAGAACTGGTGCCTGTAGCGGAGAGGAGCAAGGGATGGTATTCCCCTTATTTTTTGATTTCGAAGAAAGATGGGGGATTGAGACCCATCATGTACTTGCGCGGTTTGAACAAACTCCTAAGGAAGGACAAGTTCAAGATAGTTACTCTCTCTCAAGTCCTCCAGGCCCTTCAGCTTCAGGACTGGTTGGTGTCTCTCGACCTAAAGGATGCTTACTTCCATGTGCCGATCCATCTCAAGCACAAGAAGTACCTGAGGTTCGCGGTTGGCGACTCGCACTTTCAGTTTCGGGTCCTGCCGTTCGGATTGACCTCCGCCCGAGGGTTTTCACCAAGCTCATGGTGGTGGTGGCAGCGCATCTCAGGCAAGGGGGCATTCATGTCTACCCCTACCTGGATGATTGGTTGATTAGGGGGAGCTCTCCCGAGCAAGTCCTGGATCATCTGTCCGTCACCTGCCACTCCCTTCACAGGCTGGGCTTCTCCCTCAATTTAAAGAAGTCCCATTTGACGCCAACACAGCGGCTCCAGTACATCGGAGAAGTGCTCGACACTTCCCTGGGGCAGTGTTTTCCTCCCCAGGTGAGGGCTCTTCACATTCAGCAGATGGTGCACAAGTTTTAGCATGCCCAGACGCTCCCAGCGTTCGAGTTCTTGAGGTTGCTCGGCCTCATGGCAGCCTGCATTCTTCTGGTGCCAGAGGCTCGCCTGCGGATGAGATCTTTGCAGTGGGCACTCGAGATGCAATGGTCGCAGGCCTCCGGCAGGATGTCGGACCTGGTTCAGGTGCCGCCCTCGGTCGCCCGGGACCTTCTGTGGTGGGCCATCGAAGGCAACTTGATGAAGGGGGCTCCATTTTGGCTTCCCTGGCCGGAGGTGACGATTGTGACGGATGCATCCCTCACGGGATGGGGAGCTCATGCCAACGGGCTGACAGTCAGCGGTCGTTGGTCTCCGTCGGAGTCCAGACTCCATATCAATCTGTTGGAGCTGAGGGCCGTCAGGCTAGCCCTGAAGGCTTTTCTGCCGACTGTGCGAGGAAAGAATGTCCTGATCCTGACGGACAACACAGTGGCCATGCACTACCTCAACAAAAAGGGGGGGGCAGGGTCACTTCCTCTGTGCAGGGAGGCGATGAAGCTCGAGTTCTGGGCCATCCAGCAGGAAGTTTCGATCTCGGCAGTTCATCTGGCCGGAGAAGAAAACGTGACGGCAGACGCTCTGAGCAGGCAGAGCACGATCTCTCACGAGTGGGAGTTGGCTCAGGAGATTCTCCTGGAGATCTTCACCCTTTGGGGGACCCCTCAAGTGGATCTCTTCGCCTCCAATGTCAACCGGAAGTGCGAGAGGTTCTGCTCGCGGGAATTTCCTCCAAAAGGAGCCTTGTTCATGGTGGAGTGGTCATTCCCGCTGCTGTACGCGTTTCCTCCAGTCCCCGTCATCCCGCAAGTGCTGCGGAGGTTACGGAAGTTCGGTTCCCGGATGATCCTCATTGCTCCGGCATGGGCTCGGAGGACGTGGTACCCGGACCTTCTCGACTTGTCCATCTGCCCTCCACATCGTCTTCCCTACCGAGACGATCTGCTCTCACGGGAGGGGGGGTCAGGTTCTCCATCCAGAGGTCAGATCCCTCAACCTTCACGCTTGGCTTCTGAAAGGTTGAGGTATAAGGATTGGGACCTCCCTGAAGACGTGATGGAGGTGTTGCTCTCGGCCCGAAGGCCAGCAACAAAGTCTCTGTACCGTTGCCGTAAGTTCTGCGACTGGTGCAGAGTTCAGAATGTGGATCCTTTTGCATGTGACATCCCCATGGTTCTGTCCTTTTTACTTTCTTTGGCCCACAGGGGCTTGCAAGTGGGTACCATTAAAGGTTACCTGGCGGCGCTGTCCATCTTTAAGCGCTTGTCTGAAGAGTGTTCCTACTTTAAAATCCCTTTAATTTCACTTGTTTATTTCTGAAAGGGCTCACTAATGTGTTCCCTCCGTCACCTTTCCTGGTGCCCGGTTGGGATTTAAACCTTGTTCTTAAGTTTCTTATGAGTGCTCCGTTTGAGCCTTTACATTCTTGCCCTTTGAGGTTGTTAACTCTGAAAACTGTGTTTTTAGTTGCAGTTACTTCCGCTCGCAGAGTGAGTGAGTTACAGGCACTTTGAGTTAAGCCACCCTTCACTGTATTTCACAAGGACAGGGTTGTCCTTAGAGTTCGTCCTTCTTTTCTTCCGAAGGTAGTGACGGAATTTCATTTGGCCCAGAAGGTTGTTCTTCCGGCATTCTATCCTCCTCCGCATTTTGGTAAGGAAGAGGAGAGGCTCCATAGGCTTGATCCTAGGAGAGCTTTAAGCTTTTATGTTTCACGCATGTCCCGGGTCAGAGTGGACGATCAACTCTTTATTGGTTACGCTGGGAAGCGTTTGGGGCAAGCTGTGACGAAACAGACTTTGTCTCGCTGGATTATTTTGGCCATCTCGGAGTGTTACTGCTTGGCGGGTAAGGACCCACCGGCTGGCTTGCGGGCCCATTCTACCAGGGGTATGGCTGCATCTACTGCCTTGCAGAGGGGTGTTCCTATTCGCAACATCTCTGATGCAGCCATCTGGGCTTCAGTACATACATTTGTACGTCACTATTCCCTTGATTCCATCCGAGGACAGGATCTGGCCTTTGGCAAGGCGGTCCTTTGCTCTATTTGATTGGCTATTCTAAATTTTGATTCTAAATTCTTTCCCTCCTCCTTGCTCTGGTACTGCTTTGGGAGTCTGTCATAGATATGGAATACGTCGGAGGACCCAATCCCCTCGAAGAACAAGTTACTTTCTTACCTGGTAACGTTCTTTCGATGGGATGGTCCGACGACTTATTCCATATCGCTCCCTCCCTGCCTTCCCCGCTGCAGAATTTCTTTTGCGATTGCCGCTTACGTTTCGCAAGGCTTTGTGTCTGACTGGCAGTTGACTAATGTCACACGTTCTGGGGGAAAAAACTACAACTGAGGCTACGGGCGTCGTGCGTCCTACTTATCACATCGGATGTCGTTGAACGTCGGAGGAGGTCCTCGATGACGGCGCATCGACGCAGGACGCAGACGCCGAAAAAAGTTTCCGAAGCAGCACAGCTGTGGTGATTACATATCATAGATATGGAATACGTCGTCGGACCATCCCATCGAAAGAACGTTACCAGGTAAGAAAGTAACTTGTTCTTTGTGCAGGTTTGTACTCTTTTTGTTCGTGACTGTATTGGGGACTAGGCATTTCCTTTGTCAGATTTATGAAAGTGCACGTGTTCTCTATATATCCAATTTGTTGAAACGGGCGTCGAGGGCCCAAGAGATAGACATACTCTCTTATCAAGGTCTGCCATAATTACGGGGGCCAGCATGGAAATGTCTGCCACGGGAGATAATTTATTATTGTGCATCTCTGCAACAATTTTTTGATTCCTAAGCAAATTGTCAGCAGCTGCAATCGGATCTGTCGTGATATCCTCTTTTGCTTTTTTTAAGTAGCAAAGTTCTTGATCGACAGGCTTAGTGTCAATGATTTCCGGATTGTTGCTTTTTTCAATGGGACGTATGATTTCCTCAGAGTGAGCAGACATGATCTTTTTCCATTTAGGGGGAGATGAGGACTTTTTTTTTCAAAACATTTTTTGGGGATTCAGTGGTAGGTTGTGTCTTAGAGGGACAGTCCTTCTGCTTTTTACCATTCCTGAGCATGGTCTCCATAGAAAGCAGAGTATGAGAGCAGATCAGAAAGGATTGCAGAAGGCTCGTGTTTGCTGTTTGCGATGCGGATGTTTATCCTAGCGAAGTTATTAAAACCCTCCAACCACGTCTAAATAACTTTGCCTTACCAGCATAGAAGAAACAGGACACTCCCTTGGTCTAAAAACAGGGGTATAACAAAGTTGTCACACTGCTATTTGCAGAGAAAATCAAATAAATTGACCCCTGGCTCCTGCGACCCGCGCCGCACACCGTGAACAGTAAAAAGTACTTAATGTATTTCACGGTGCACGCCCGGGTGCGCCGTCTTCTGGGAGTCATTGTCAGAGGGGGGCGTGGACACCAAGGGGGCGGGATCGCTGTGCGACAGGACCTTAAGATAAATTATGAAAAAGAGCCATTTAGCATAATGGTTGCACAAACTGTCCACAAATTTCTCTGTCATAAAGTGCACAACGTGCCAACAACAATCACCTTCTATGGTGTTCAGAGCACGAGGCAAGACGATGTAACTTCTAAAGAAGTTGTCCTGGTGGATGTTTGCATACACTCCAATGCAGACTCAGCAGTGGAAAGTTCAGGACAAGAGACCGGCTCCCACGTAGTGAAGATCAGATAATCTTTCTCCTTTAAATTTACTTGCGCACGGGGGTGCGGCCTGGAATATGCACTCCCTTGACTCCGGCCACCAGTGCCATAACCCAGTCCTCCTTTTCTGCATCGACGGGAGCACACCTGCTTCACCTACACTGTGGTTGAGGCCCTTTTCGAAGCCCTTTTTTCCCCCCTTGTAGTTCCACACGGTCAGAGCCTTCCCCCCAAGAGATAATTGTTCCTTTATTTTATTCTGTACTAACCATTCAATTTTGTTAGATATCAATACATGGTACTCCGGTGCATCGCCCCTCCTCACTGCATGTTGGCCACTGTGGCCTTTAGCAGGTGCGTGGCCTGCGACAGATTCTTTACAACATCGGACCCACACGTGTTCTGTCTCTGGATAGGTAAAAACTGGAGGAGGTTGCTGGCTTTGGGGTATTGGAGTTGCGTGGCTATTGCAGTTTCAAAGTTTTTACCTAGGTAGGGAAGATGGGTGATGGGGCGGTAGTTGCTTAATTGCTAAGGTCGTCAGTGTTGGTTTCTTGTGAAGCAAGGGGGATTCGCCCAGTCTTGAGGGTTGTGGGCCTAGAAAGCAGTGTGTCCACTCTTTCTCTGAAGCTTTTCTACGTCTGCCTAATCCGGTGCTCTGTTTTAAAGCTCCCACAAATACAGAATGCCATTTTCCCATGGATCCTTGCCCGAAATGACCCATAGCAACCCAATGAGGTAAAAGCTTCCTTTTTCTCATGAAAGTGTGAAAAACAGCTTAACTTTCCTTCGGCTCTGTTATCGGACACCAGCTGGCATCTTTATTCAAAAAAAGTCCTCGAAGCAATGGAGACTAACAAAGGCGAGGAAAAACATGTTTTTCTAGTGATTCAGAGTTCACCTTAAAATTCAGCTTTTTCTGAGGCCTTAAGAAAATGTCCAGGTTTCACTGAGGCTTGAAGAGAATGTCCATTATGACTCTAAGCACACACACACAAAATGCATTAGAACTCAAAAGCATTACAGAGTGGAGTAACACATATTCAAGGGAGCTTTCTGGATTATAGAGGTGCAGGGGTTGTCAGAGGTGGAAAACAAGGCACTCGAAATGCCGAGCCGCGCAGGCAGTTGCCTCTTTGCCCTCAGGCACTGCCGCTTCTGCTCAGTCATGAGGCCATGTCCCATGGTTCGCCGATTGGGGGAAAGCTGGGGCAGAATCTTGTAGAATGGCGTGCCATTACTTCAGATGTGTGGGTTCTGGAGATCATAGCCCACGGCTACTGTCTTCCTGTCTTCCTTTCTGGCAGAGGTCTCACGACAATCCACCGGGGAAGCTCTTTGAAGAGTCCGGATCCGCTCCTTGCGCAGGAAATCAAATCCCTGCTGGAGAAAGCCACCATAGAACTGGTGCCTGTAGCGGAGAGGGACAAGGGATGGTATTCCCCATTTTTTTGATCCCGAAAAAAGAGGGGGGCTTGAGACCCATCATGGATTTGCGTGGTTTGAACAAGTTCAAGATGGTAACTCTCTAGGTCCTCCAGGCCCTTCAACTTCAGGACTGGTTGGTGTCTCTCGACCTCAAGGATGCTTACTTTCATGTCCCGATTCATCCCAAGCACTGAAAGTACTTGAGGTTTGCGGTCGGCGACTCGCATTTTCAATTTAGGGTCCTGCCGTTCGGATTGACCTCTGCCCTGAGTTTTTTCACCAAGTTAATGGTTGTGGTGGTAGCGTATCTCAGGAAAGGGGGTATTCACGTCTACCCCTACCTGGACGATTGGTTGATAAGGGCGCGCTCTCCTGCGCAAGTCCTGGATCATCTGTCTGTCACCTGCCACTCCCTTCAAAGTTTGGGCTTCTCTCTCAACTTGAAGTCCCACTTGACACCTACCCAGCGGCTCCAGTACATCAGAGCAATGCTCGACATATCCCTGGGGCAGTGTTCGCCTCCCCAGGTGAGGGCTCTTCACATTCTGCAGATGGTGGACAAGTTTCAACATGCCCAGAGTCTCCCGGCGTTCGAGTTCTTGAGGTTGCTCGGCCTCATGGCATCCTGCATTCTACTGGTGCCTGAGGCCAGGCTGCGGATGAGATCTCCGCAGTGGGTTCTCAAGATGCAGTGGTCGCAGTCCTCCGGCAGGATGTCGGATCCTGTTCAGGAGCCACCTTTGGTTGCCCAGGATCTTCTGTGGTGGCCTGTCGAAGCCAATTTGATGAAGGGGGCTCCGTTTTGGCTACCCTGGCCAGAGGTAACGATTGTGACGGACACATCCCTCACGGGATGGGGAGCTCATACCAACGAGTTGACAGCGGTCGTTGATCTCCGTCGGAGTCCAGACTTCATATAAATCTGTTGGAGCTGAGGGCCGTCAGGTTAGCCCTCAAGGCTTTTCTGCCATCTGTGCGGGGGAAGTGTGTCCTGATTATGACGGACAATACAGTGGCCATGCACTACCTCAACAAAAGGTCGGTCTCTCCCACTGTGCAGAGAGGCGATGCAGCTCTGGTTCTGGGCCATCCATCAGTTCATCTGGCCGGAGACGAAAACGAGGCGGCGGACGCTCTGAGCAGGTAGAGCAGTCTCTCACGGGTGGGAGCTGGCTCAGGAAGTTCTTTTGGAAATCTTTGCTCTTTGGGGGACCCCACAAGTGGATCTCTTCGCCACTAGTGTCAACCAGAAGTGCGAAAGATTCTGCTCGCGGGAATTTCCTCCAAGAGGAGCCTTAGGGGATGTGTTTGTGGTGGAGTGGTCCTTCCCACTGCTGTACACGTTTCCTCCAGTCTTCGTCATTCCGCAAGTGTTGTAGAGCTTAGAGGTTCGGTTCGTGAATGATCCTAATTGCTCCGGCGTGGGCCAGTAGAGTGTGGTACCCAGACCTTCTCGACATGTCAATCCGCCCTCCACTCAGTCTTCCCTACCGAGATGATCTGCTCTCACGGGAGGGGGGGGTCGGGTTCTCCATCTAGAGGTCCAGTCTCTCAGCCTTCATGCTTGGCTTCTGAAAGGTTGAGGTATAAGGATTGGGACCTCCCTGAAGACGTGATGGAGGTGTTGCTCTCGGCCAGTAGGCCAGCAACAAAAAACCCCTGCTATTGGAGAAAGTTCTGTGACTGGTGCAGGGTACAGAATGTGGATCCTTTTCAGTCTTCAATCCCTGTGGTTCTGTCTTTTTTGCTTTCTTTAGCCCACAAGGGCCTGCAAGTGGGTACCATTAAGAGTTACTTGGCAGCGCTGTCCATATTTAAGAGCTCGTCTGAGGAGCGTTCTTATTTTAAGATTCCTTTGATTTCTCAGTTTCTAAAAGGGCTAACTAATGTGTTTCCACCGCTGCCTTTCCAGGTGCCGGGATGGGATTTGAACTTAGTTCTAAAGTTCCTCATGGGACCTCTATTTGAGCCTTTACATTCTTGTCCATTGAGACTGTTGTCCTTTAAGACTGAATTTTTAGTTGCGGTTACTTCTGCTCGCAGAGTGAGTGAGTTGCAGGCACTCTCCGCCAAGCCACCTTTCACGGTGTTCCATAAGGACAGGGCTGTCGTTAGGGTTCGTCCTCCTTTTCCTCCGAAGGTTGTTGGAATTTCATTTGAGCCAGAAGGTTATTCTTCCGGCGTTCTATCCTCCGCATCCTAGTAAGGAAGAGGAGAGGCTCCAGAGGTTGGATCCTAGGAGAGCTTAAAGTTTCTACATCTCACACATTTCCTCGGTCCAAGTGGACGATCAGCTCTTTGTTGGTTATGCTGCAAGGCACTTGGGTCAGGCTGTTTCCAAGCAGACCTTGTCCAGATGGATCATTTTGACGATCTGAGTGTTACCGGTTGGCAGAAAAGACCCTCCAGTAGGCTTACGGCCTCACTCTACGAGGGGTGTGGCTGCCTCCACTGCTCTACAGAGGGGCGTTTCTATTTGCAATATTTGCCAAATGGGCCTCTGTCCATACTTTTGTGAGACACTATTCCTTGGACTCATCCATTGGCAGGATTTGGCCTTTGGTAAGGGAGTCCTCTATTCAGCCATTTGATTGGGCATTCAAAAAATTGTAAATTCCTTTCCCACCTCTGTAAGTTGGTACTGCTTTGGGAGTCTGTCACAGATGTGGAATATGTCGGAGGACACAATCCCCTCGAAGAACAAGTTACTTACCACATCTAGTAACTTTCTTTCGATGAGATGTTCCTCCAACGTATTCCACATCGCCCTCCCAGCCGGCCCCTCTACTGAATTTCCTTTGCAATGGCAGCTTACGTTTCCGCAAGGCTTTCTGTAGTCATACTTGCAGAAGATTGGTGCCACACGTTCTGGGAAAAAAACTACAACTGAGACTGCGGGCGTCGCGCAGACCTTGTCCCGTTGGATCATCTTGACAATCTCTGAATGCTACCGGCTGGCGGGTAAGGACACTCCGGTGGGCTTACGGACTCATTCTACTAGGGGTGTGGCTGCCTCCACTGCTCTGCAGAGGGGCGTTATCATTCGTAGTATTTGTGAAGCAGCCACATGGGCCTCTGTCCATACTTTTGTAAAACGCTACTCCCGCTGCTCCATGGGCAAGATTTGGCCTTTGGTAAGGCGGTCCTCTATTTGATTGGGCATTCTAAAATTCTAAATTCTTTTCCCACTTCCATACGTGGGAGTCTCATCGATGTGGAATACGTTGGAGGACACAATCCCTTCAAAGAAATTACTTTCTTACCTGGTGACGTTATTTCGATGGGATGTTCCTCCGATGTATTCCACATCGCACCCTCCCAGCCTGCCCCTCTGCAGAATTTCTTATGCGATTGCAGTTTACGTTTCCGCATGGTTTTCTGTAGTCATACTGGGAGAAGATTGGTACCAGACGTTCTGGGAAAAAACTACAACTAAGGCTACGGGCGTCGTGCGTCCTACATATAACATCCAGTTTTGTTTCTGCACTGTCCTTCTACTAATAACCAATCACTGGTCTCTGGGTCATACTGCCCCCAGCCAATGACTGCCCTCTACCTAAGCCCCTCCTCTGGCAGCCATCTTCTGGTTTTTACTGCACGTTCAAGTATTGGGAGTTCTCGTTCTTTTGCTCTCGTGCTTTTACTGCGTGTTGCGTTTTTCCAAAGAGTTTACTGTTTTATTTTTCGGTCAAATCGAGCCTCGAGCTCCACCGTTTTATCTTCTGATTAACGGGGACCTGTTTTGGAATTTGCTGCGCCCCTCAAGGGCGATTTTTTTTCGTCGAATTTCACTTCTTGGAGGATTCCGGAAGATCTTTGAGGCCAACCCCGCGTGGACATGGCCCAGGACAAAGGAGAGACTACGCCAACTGGATCCAAGCTGTTTAGGATCTGCCCAGGCTGTAGACTACAGAACGTCTTCAAGGAAGATGAGCACTCCCGGTGCCTCTACTGCCTTCACGCCGACAAGTCGCACGTGGAGGAGGACTGTGCGTTCTGCAAGAACATGTCCATCCGGACCATGAAGGACCATCGTACTCTACTTACTAACTGGCTGGAGGCGAAGAGCCCAACAGCATGTGATAAGAAGTCAGTGCGGTCTTCTAAGACCTTTGAGGGCGCTCCCGTGACGGGGTCCCAACAGAAGGCAAAGCACAGCGAGTCAGCGGCCACCAGGAGCGCCGTTGGTTCGGGCTCCTCGGCTGCCAGGCAGGGGGCAATGTCACTGACGCTGTCAGGCACGAGCCAACGCTCACTCGGTGAAAAGGAAGTCGGAGAACCCGGGTAAGCTTTGGGAAAAGCCCCAGCAGGTCCCAACAGAGAAAGCCAAGGGGGAGCGAGGTGGTGACCCTCCCCCCACGGTGAAGGCCTCATACGCGCACAAGGTCGCTAAGGCCCAGATTAAACTGGCTAAGGCCTCGATTGAGGGAGTCGTGGCGGCCCTGGCGAAGCCTGCAGAGACGACCCCAGTGGAGACTACCTCCAGGCCTAGAGTTTCCCTACCATCCCAGAGGGAATCGACTTTCCAGCCTATCGAAAAGACCCCAATGGAAACCCCAGGATGAGAAAGAGGGGGTATGGGGACGTAGTTTTAACGGACTCGGAAACCTCTTTCGAGGATGAGCTGTCTATCGTCAAGGCAACCCTGGACAGGAGGTTCGAGGAGAGGGCCTGCGGGAAGGATCCAGACGAGGCTGACATGGAGAGCGTGGGTGTAGCTGACTGAGTGGCAAATCGATGAACCGGACACCCCGTCGCAACCGTTGCCACCTCCTAAGGACAGGCAGGATGATATTTTGCTGGCCCTGCAAACACTGTTCACCGAGATAAGGACGAGGCTACCCTTGCCTCTGGTGGACGATCCTGCGGCGCCTGGCCGTCGGAGTGCTCTACCCAAGCGGAGGAGAGTCCATCCTTCCCCACCCTTCCATCCTTCACCTCCACGGAGGGATGAGATGTAGACGGCGGGGACGATGGAACAGATCTCCCAAACCCCCCCTCCCCGGGCTTCCCCTCCTGACGAAATTGGCTCCTTTCATGATAGCCAGGGCATCAAAGCTGTTCCAGCTATGCCCCGAATAGCAGAAGGAGGGGTTCCTCTACCAACGACGGGAGGCCCAGAGGAAGAGCGTCCTTGCAGTCCCGTTACTGGACGACATCTGGGACGAAGGACTGTCCCTTCTGAAGAACCCATCCACGGCCCTTGTGAAGAGGGACTGCTACGAGAAGTAGTACCGGGTCCCAGACTACGCGCCTATGAAAGGGCACAGCCGTCCCCGGATTTGGTGGTCTCTGCAGCGGCCTAGAAGAAATCGTCAGCGACGACGGCATAAACTTCCACTTCCCCACCGGACGGCGAGGGGAAGAAGCTGGACACCATGAAACGACAGGGCATTTCATCGACAGCTACGACGATCAAGGCGGCCAACGCCCTTGCGATCGTGGCCCGCTACAACAGGGAGCTGTGGTTTAAGGTCGCTCCCCTCTTCGACTTCCTCCCAGATGACAAGAGGGCGGAAGCCCTGGAAATCCTGCAGGAAGGCGAGGTTGTGTTCGACCATGCCATCACGGTGGCCACAGACATCGCCGACACCAGTTTCCACCAGATGGGCAACAGTGTTTGCCTTCGCCGGTGCTGTGGGGACGTGCAGACCAGGGTGCTGGACATGCCCTTCGATGGAAACAACCTGTTCGGCAAGGCAGTGGACGAGTCACTGCAGGCCATCAAGGTGGACACCGAGACGGCCCGGGCCTTGGGCTCTCCATCGGCACCGGCCGTCCTTTCGGGCCTCCGGAGGCAAGTCTCAAGGTGCCTCCAATGGATTTGGCGGCAGCTCCTTGTTGTACCGTCAAACGGCTCGCTCCTCGTCGCAGGAAGCCTACAGAGGCCGCAACAAGGCCGGTGGACACAGTTGTCGCCAAGGGACCCAAGGTGGCAAGGCCTTGGCGAAGCAAGACTGATCCGGCCATGTCGGGCCCCCACCCGAGCACCCCGGTGGGAAGGCCGGCTGGCGAACTTCGTCAGCGCGTGGAAGTCCATCTCCACTGACCGTTGGGTGCTGGATGCCCTGGCCCACGGGCACACTCTGGAGTTCCAAAAGAAGTGTTTCCATTTTCCACCAGTGGCCAGGAAGGAAAAACACATTCCACAGCTGCTTCTGGAGGTACGAGCAATGCTGAAGAAGGGCGTGATAGAACTCGTCCCAAAGAGGCTCCGGGGCTCCGACTATACTTGCGGTACTTCGTCTGAAAGAAGACCGGCGGCTGGCGCCCATTCTAGACCTTTGTCGCCTCAACCAATGAATAAAATCCCAGAAGTTCCTGATGGTCACCCTCCAACACCTGCTGGGACAACTGGAGGAAGGCGACTTCCTGTCGTTGCTGGACTTGGTGGATGCCTACTTCCACATCCCCATACACAAAGGACAACAAACGTTTCTGTGCTTTGTGGTCCAAGGACGGCACTATCAGTTCAAAGCACTGTCCTTCGGTTTGAAGTCGGTGCCAAGGGTCCTCACCAAGTGCCTGGCACTGGTGGCAGCGCAGCTGCGCTTGCAGGAGATCCACGTCTACCCATACCTGGACGATTGGCTCATCCGAGCGAAGTCAAGAGAACTCGCCGTCGACCACACAGCGAGGACTGTCCGCCTGCTCACGGAACTGGGGTTCTCAAACTTTGAGAAGACCTGCTTGGTGCCATGGCACAACGCCCTATTCCTGGGAGCCAGACTCATCACAGTGGCACGGCTGGTGTCACCGTCAGAGGAGAGGATAAAGGCCATTCTGGGCAAGGTACACCGGCTGTTGACCATGGAGATTGCCAGGGTGAGGTCCATGAAGTCCCTGCTCGGCATGAAGTCCTGCATCTACCTCGTGCGACTGTGCAGGTTACGGATGCGGCTGCTGCAGCAGATCCTCGATCCCCGTTGGGTACAAGTGATGGGAAGCTTCAAAGACAAGATCACCCTCAACAAGACTTTCCGGCAGGCGATCCAGTGGTGGGGCAACCGCGCGCGTATTGCAGCAGGCATGGACTTGCAGACCCCAGCGCATCAGGAAACTGTGACGGACGCCTCCCTGGAGGGATGGGACACGCACACCAGAGATCTCCACGCAAGAGGCCTTTGGCTCCCGGAGGAGAGGTCTCTACACATAGTCCTTGAGTTCCGGGCCCTCAGGTCCTTCCTCCCGTCCCTCAAGGGCAAAGTGGTACGGGTCGTCACCGACAACACCACCATGATGTTCTACAGATGGGGCAACAGATCCCCAGCTTTATCCAGCTTTATCCAAGGAAGCGCAGGACCTGTGGCATTGGGCCGTCGTCCAGATGATCTTCCTGGTACCCTTCCACTTGGCAGGAGTAAAGAACACTGTTGCTGACTCACTCAGCAGGGAGTTGCTCCACGAGTGGGAGCTCCGGCAGGATCAAGTGGATCTACTATTTCGGCGATGGGGCAATCCCCAGATAGATCTGTTTACGACGACGAACACCATGTGCCGGAGGTTGGCCAGCAGGTTTCCCCAACCAGGGAGCATGGGCGATGCATTCTCCTTCCCCTGGGATGGCCTGTTCCCCTATGCGTTCCCACCGCTGCCGTTGCTTCTGCAACTCATCAGTCAACTCAGGCGGTCCCGGTGCAGGATGATCCTCATCGCACTGCCGTGGCCGAGGCAGATATGGTACCTGGACCTTCTGGACATGTAAGCGTCCCCTCCAGTCAAGCTTCCGACAGACACAGATCTTTTCGCCAGGGAAGGAGGCGTGATTCTGCACCATGACCCAGGGTCGCTGAACCTGCAGTCCTGGCTCCTGCAGCACTAGAGTTCGGAGGCTACGATAACCTGCCGGACTGCAAGGAGGTAATTGCCAAGGCCAGGGCTTCGACTCTGAAGTGCTATGGACATAAATGGAAGAGGTTTTTTGTTTGGTGCCGTGAACAGATGATCAACCCTCTACAGATTACGGACCCTAGAGTGCTGCTGTACTTGCTGTCGTTGGCCAAGGTGGGGCTGGAACATGCATCCATCAAAATTCATCTGGCGGCTATCTCCCGCTACACCAGAACTTCGGGGCAGTCGTCGCTGTGGTCGCACCGCCTGGTGAAGAAGTTCATGAAAGGACTGTTCCGCTAGTTCCCGCCGGTGAAGGCTCCGGCCCCGGCATGGAAGCTCAATGTGGTGCTGACCAGTCTCATGGGCCCTCCACTCGAGCCTTTGCATTTGGTGCCGCTGAAGTTCCTATCGTGGAAGACAGCGTTTCTTGTGGCTATCACCTCTGCACGACGAGTGGGAGAGATCCAGGCCCTCCCCATAAACCTCCATACCTGACATTCCACGAGACGAGGGTAGTGCTGAGGACGCACCCCTCCTTCATGCCCAAGGTGCAGTCAGACTTCCATCTCAATGAGCCCTTGTTGTCACCTGTTTACTTCCCGTCGCCGGCTGAGAGGACCTTGCGCTCGCTGGATGTAGCTAGAACGCTGACGTTCTACGTGGACCGCACAAAGAGTTTTCGGAAGACATCACAGCTGTTTGTGAACTTTGGCGCTGTGAACCAAGGGAAGTGCCTCCACAAGGCTTCCATATCCAGATTGCTCTCCGGCATTATGCACGGTCACCGGTTGGCAAACCGACCGTTGCCCTGCCTTCCGAGAGCCCATTCAACCAGAGTGATCGCTGCTACCCCAGCGTTCCTGTCTGGTGTGCCCCTGCTAGACATCTGCAGGGCTGCTACGTGGAGGTCGACGCACACACCTTCATGAGATTCTACTGCGTCGACTGGGATTCCAGGGAGGAGTCCAGAGTTGGCCAAGCAGTGCTGCGCAACCTGTTCGCTTGAAGGTGACCCTGGTGAGGAGGTAAGGGATGCTTAATGTTGAGTTGTTGAAATGCTTAATGTTGAGCCTTGCCACCTCCCGTGGTTGTGCATGTGTACTGCTATGTATTCTTGTTTCTGATGTTTGCTAAGCTGCTTAGAATCACATGCTGTGCATAGTCCGACATCCAGTGGTCACTGCGGAGTATTGCATTTTGTTTTTCGTAGTCGAAAAGGGGACGTCGATAAGGCGTGTCTGTAACACTATCCCTATAGTGAAGTGCAGTGTACCCAAAATCCCTCACGCGTCGAGGTCCCTCAGATTGTTTTTTTCCGCCCAGTTATTGGTTGCCTTTATGCAGAGCTCCTCGAGAGACTAGGCGAAATCATTTCCTCGACACTTGGTCGTTTATTAGTATTATAACTATTACATGGATCCCCTCCCTCGACGTAGCTGCCAAGCTGTTCTCCGCCGAGCAAGATCTTCGACGGAGGGACGAGCGGAGGAGATCCTTCTGCGCTGCCGAACAAGTGGCCTGGCCTCGCCGGCCTAACACAGTAGGGAGAGTGGGGTTGTGTGGTCATTTCTTTGTTTCACTCTGAGAATGCCTTTCTCTTTCCCCTCCCTGTCGTAATCACATTTCATGCCCTCAGCTATGGAGAAGACGCCCTTTAGGTTTTGCCCGCGTTGCAAGGGCAAGTTTACCTGGAAGGACAAGCATAAACAGTGTAACCGTTGCTTGCCCCTCAATCACAAAGAGGACGGCTGTGCGGCCTGTAGGTTACTTAAACCCTAAACTTTAAAGGACCGCATGGTAAAAAGGTGGGCAGCTTATGCGATGTCTAGGTCTGACTCCTCGCCAGCTACCGCCGTCGCCGAATGTGATGAGGACAGTGAATACACGGCCTTGGCAACGGAGGTTGTAGACCTCTCGAAGGAGCGTTCCCGCTCCTAGTCGTCCGTCCGCGCTTATGGGGATGGACACCCCGGCGACCAGGACGAACACAGAAAAACGCATAAGCACGTACCCCACAGCACGCATTAGTCGAAGACTAAGGCAGCCATAGCGTCAATGGAGGTGTCGGGTCCACCGGCGTCTTCCGCCGACCGTAAGGGTCGCAAGCCCTCCCCGCCACCGCTTCCGCGACAGGGCTTTCTATAAATAAGGGCGCTAACCCCAAATCCTCAGGCGACGCGCCTCGCAAGAGTGCGTACGTTGCCAGTAAAGACTCGGCACTGCCTAGCGCGACGGCGAGCGATCCCTCGGCGGAGAAACTGATCGCCAAAAGCCTTGCACGTATAGCTTCTGAAGACGGCCTGAGACAGACGGCGGGTGACACGCCGAAAACCGCTCACAAGGCCAAAAACGCTGAGGACGCCGGAAGGTAGGCTGGGACAGCTCCCACCGTCAACAGAAGGCCCTAGCCCGCGAGGAGGTTTTTCAGAAGGCGAAGGGTCCCTATCTTCGACGCTATGGGACAGAACTAAGCAACTACAGGGAGAAGAAACTCCCTTTTCACTCCCAGACCGCTATGGCCTACCTTACTGGACTGTAGAGAGGTTCCAGTCATGTATGGACAAGCTAGACAGGTTCATGGCCATCCCAGAAAATAGGACCCCCAAGAGACCAAGGGAGGTACTCCAGGAGGGGCCATGGGCTAAATACCCGAAGCTCTTTAACCCCCTACAGGAAGACATGAACTCTTACGACCTCACTTCCAGGAAGAAGAGGAGTTTGTGAATAATGGAGACCAGAAAGAGGAAGAAGGTTTTCATGATGACACTAACATAGGTGAGGAGGGCTACGAGGAGGACCCAGGTGAAGGTGGCTCACAGCCCTGGCAGTGGCCATCAGGGTCTACAGACCTCGACATAGACATTTCTTCTCCTCAGACCACACCGGTCAGGAACCCATCCCCAGTAGACGATCAACCCACCTTCAATGCGCTACTGAGGAAGGCAGCAGCACATTTTGAAGTTGAAACTGGGGAGGTCACCCCAGATACTGATTTTGTTGAAAGGATTATTAAAGAAAAACCTCCCACTAGTCAAACTATTCCTATCCTCGCCTCAGTTAAGAGACAAATCACCCCATCGCTGTCCACCCCTGCGCTGGTGAGAGGGGTCAATCCAAGAATCGAGAAATTCTCACCCTCTGTCAGACCCATTATATTTCAGGGGTCACTCAGTCCCGGACTCCTTAGTGGTGACTAACACAAGGAAAGAGGGCTGGGGTTCCACTGTCAACCAGCAAGGCACCCCCAGATAAAGAAGGGAAAAAGCTTTATGCCTTGGGCAAAAGAATTACGGCCTCGGCAGCGTTTTCAATTAGGATTGCCAATAATAACACATTGCTGGCAAGCTATGCTGATGCTCAATGGGGAAAGCTTAAGCAGGACATCGATGAAGCCCCTGAACCTCTAAGAACTTGCCTATTGGCTACAGTTACAGAAGGAACTCTGGTCAACCAGAGCATCATTAAGAACACTCTTGATGCGGCAGAAACTGCTGGCCTTTCTTTGGTGCAGGGAATTCTGCCGAAGCGTCACGTCTGGCTTTGCAATTCCGGTTTCAAGGCAGAAACGCAGGCGTCACTCATTAATAAGCCAATAGAAGATTCAAATCACTTTGGAAGGGTAGTGGACAACGCACTGGAAAATGCGAAGAAAGAATTGAACACCATAAAGACCTTAGACCAAATCTCAAAGCCTTCAAACAGGCGGGGATTTGGCAACAAGTGCTTTTTTCGTGGCCAACGCCAGCAGCAACAGCATTACACTGCGGGCAACTGGCCCTCTAATCAGGGTACCAGTAACCAGTATAACCAAAGAGGACAACGCCGTGGCAAGGGCAGAGGCCGGGGCTCCAGCCCCAGAGGCACCCTGGCAAATAACACCAAATGACCCGAAGGTTCGGGTCCCCTCCCATGCGTCTCTGGTTGGGGGCCGGATAACATCGTACCTATCTGCATGGGAGGGAATAGACCGGTGGGTATTGTCAACCATAGCCCATGGGTACTACATAGAGTTCAATCGGTCCCCCACCTACAGACCTCCAAGGGGACGACGCCCATCACCAGAACACCTCGTCATCCTGCAAGAAGTAGAACAGCTGCTACAGAAAGGAGCAATAGAGGTCGTGCCCCTATCTCAGGTAATGGAAGGAATTTATTCAGTGTACTTTCTTGTACCCAAAAAGGACCTAACCATGCGCCCTCTACTAGATCTGCGCCCACCGAACAAATTTGTAAAACCATCAAAATTTTGTATGGTAACATTACAGGAGGTAATTCCCCTGCTATCTCAGGGGGACTACATGACAACACTGGACATGAAAGATGCATACTTTCATATTTGTTGCCAGCGCACAGAAAATACAAATACCTCAGGTTCATGATAGAGGGCAAACACTACCAGTTCAGAGTGCTACCCTTTTGCATAGCGTCTGCACCGAGGGTATTCACAAAGGTACTGGCAGTGGCAGCGGCCCACCTGCGCAGGTTGTCCATACCGGTATACCCTTACCTCGACGATTGGCTCATAACAGGGTAGTCTTACGAGACATGCTTCTCAAACACCAAAAGACAGTAGACCTTTTGTTACAACTGGACTTCTCCATCAACGAGAAGAAGTCCATCTTAGACCCCAGCCAAATCAAAGAATGACCAATTCCAATCTCCTCCTGGTGCCCAGGTTTAAGCGTTTTATGTCGGGTGGGAACAGCTTTCCGGTTAAAGAAGCACAATATTGGAACTCCCTTCCACCTCCTTGCAGGGAGGACCTCCCCTACCACCTATTCCGAACTAAGACTATCCACCGGCTCAAGATTCATGACACTTAACAACCTCGTGCTCTCTCGCTGCCCTGACACTCCACCACTATGATTGTAAATATGTATATTTAGGTTGCCAACTGCTCAGTGCACTTACCTTGTCACTAGACAACCGATGTATTGTATATAGTATCGCCTATGTTGTATATTTCTGTAACCCATGCCTCTTCGGCGCGCGTTTTCTTTTTGGTGTGTCCTGCATTGTAACCATGGCTGGACCTCACTACACTGTATGTAACCAAACTTTGCAATCGTCTTGTTGCCTCTGCGCCTTGCTCCTCCTTTGGGGTTAGGTGTGCAATATAAATAAATACAAATACAAACAATTCCTAGGGGCTCTAATTGGAACAAAGGACGGCCTTGTCTTCCCCTCCAACGAGAGGGTCCAAAATATGATGATTCAGATCCCTCAATATGTGGCCGGTCGAGAGGTGACGGTACGCAAAGCAATGCGCTTGCTAGGAATGATGGCGTCATGTATTTATTTGGTTCCTCACGCGCGCCTGCGCCCAATGCAAGAGTGGCTCAACAGCCAGTGGTGTCAGGCCAGCGGACAATGGGACGATCTAGTGGTGGTCTCGCAGGCCTTGCTTCTCTCGCGATGGTGGTGGTCGAAGGAAAACCTGGTAATAGGGAAACCATTCGCCACCCCCGCAGTGGAAGCCACTCTAACCACAAACGCATCCCTCACAGGATGGGGGGGGCTCACCTATCCCATCAGGCTGCTCACGGAGTTTGGACTTCGAGCGTAGCTTCCAAGCACATAAACTTACTGGAGCTACTTGCGGTGTTCAAGGCACTAAAAGCCTTCCAGACACACCTACAAGGGAAACCAGTGATGGTCCTCACGGACAGCACCACAGCCATGTACTACCTCAACAAGCAAGGGGGCACTCACTCTCCAGGACTGTCCAGGCTGTCCCAGAACATCTGGAATTGGGGTCTGACACACGTTCCTATTGTCACAACATGTACCAGGGGAACTCCATCTGCTAGCAGACGAACTCAGCAGAGACTTCCCTCTGCCCTCAGAGTGCGAATGGCGGTTACACGAAGACATCGACTCTTCACACAATGGGGCTTCCCAGAAATAGACCTGTTCGCAACTCTGGAGAACTCGCAATGCCCAGATTACGCCTCCAGATACCCACAGAACCACTCCAAGGGGAACGGTCTCTGGATACCATGGTCAGGGAAATTTGTTTACGCTTTTACCCCGACTCCTCTGCTGAACAAGATAGTGCACAAGATGCACCAGGAACCAGTCACCATGATACTGATAGCCCCGATGTGGGCCCGCCAACCATGGTTTGCGCACCTGATGGAGATGTCCCTGTCCCCACCGGTGAAACTGCTCTGCCCATACAACTTGCTGTCACAGGACAAGGGCAAGACACTACACCCATGCCCACAGACCACGAACTTAGCAGCCTGGCTCCTGAGGTCATAGAATTTTGCCATTTACAACTCCCACAGAGATGCATGGACATTCTCAGAGAAGCAAGAAAACCCAACACTCGCCACTGCTATTCTAGCAAGTGGAAGAGATTTGTCATCTGGTGTAGAGGTAAGAGCATCAACCAGGTCCACTGCTCTCCCACACAAATTGTCCTTTACCTGACCCATTTACTGGACTCGGGTCTAGTGTTCAATTCTATTAAAGTCCATCTAGCGGCACTTTCTGCATACTCCACCTCTCAACTTAAGGTGTCATGGTGGAAAGTCCTAGTTATCAAAGCCTTCATGGAGGGGGTAAAGAGTATACACCCTCCGATAGCAAACCCAGCTCCCGGCTGGGACCTTAATGTGGTACTTACCAGGCTCATGGGCTCACCCTTTGAACCCATGCACAAGGCAACTCTTAAGGACCTCACTCTTAAGACTGCTTTCCTAATAGCTATCACCTCAATTAGGAGAGTAGGTGAACTACTACTATTCTAGATCCCTTTGTAACAGTTCACAAAGATAAGGTGGTTGTACGCACACACTTAAAGTGTGCACCGAAATTCATATCGAAATTCCATGTCAACCAGTCAATAGAACTACCAACGTTCTTTCAAAACCCTTCCAATTTGGGAGAAAAGAGCCTGCATACACTTGATGTGCGCAGAGCTGTCATGTTGTATATGGGAAGAACTAGGCCACTGAGAAAGACTAATCAGTTCTTTGTCTCGGTGGCAGCAGGAAGAGAAGGAGATAGTCTCAAAGTCCACTATATCTAGATGGATTGTTCAATGCATCACTCTGTTTCTCTCTTGCTAAGAGAGAACTACCCTTCAAGCCAAGAGCACACTCTACTCGAGGCACTGGGGCATCCTTAGCATTCATTGCAAATGTTCCCCTTGAGTCCATTTACAAAGCGGCAACCTGGAGTTCTGTACACACCTTTACAAAACACTACCGTCTAGATGCTCACTTCAGATCTGATTCCCAGGTGGGACAAGCAGTATTAAGACATCTTTTCTCTACTGTTCCTTCTCACAGCCCACTTCCGACTCCGGGTACTGATTGCTAGTCTATGCACAGCAGATTAATAAACATCAGAAGACAATGCATTACTTACCGTAAAAGCATTTCTGATGGTTTCACATGCGCCCACCCTTCCTCCCCGCTCGGATGGAAGGAACATAGACATCTTTCTACATCTCTCTCTCTTTTCTGTACTCACTCACGTATAGAAGGCTCCCTCAGGGCAGAAAAAATACAAACAGAGGGACCTCGGCACGTGAGGGATTGTGGGTACACTGCACGTCACTATAGGGATAGTGTTACAGACACGCCTTGTCGACGTCCCCTTTTCGACTACGAAAAACAAAATGCAATACTCCGCAGTGACATCTGGATGTCGGACTATGCACAGCATGTGAATCTAAGCAGATACAACCATCGGAAATGCTTTTACGGTAAGTAATGCATTGTCATTCATGAGCACGTGAACCCATGCCAGACTCCATGCTGGAGAAGGAACAGATTACTTACCTGTAACTGTTGTTCTCCAGCATGGGTTTGGCATGGATTCACATGCAAACTCTCCCTCTGACCCCTCAGTGGCTCTTCTCTTGGTCCTACTGCCATTTTACGTGCTACCAAATTCTGAAGATGGCTGCCAGAGGAGTGGCTTAGGTAGAGGGCAGTCATTTTCTGGGGGCAGTAGGACCTAGAGACCAGTGATTGGTTATTAGTAGAAAGACAGTTCAGAAACAAAACTGATTTTTACTATTACTGAGGATTCCCAGCCTGACAACTGGGAATATTCATGAGCATGTGGATCCATGCCAGACCCATGCTGGAGAAGAACAGTTACAGGTACGTAACTTGTTCCTTATAGATCACTTTTGCACTTAGTAAAATTCTGAGGTTGTGGAAAAAGGGAAGGTTAATGGAAGGAAAAACCCCAATGAACTGAAGATCAAAACTTTGCCCAGCATTAACGGTTTCAAACAAGTTACCACCTATGAGGGAGAGTCGGAATCAAAGTCAATGGGACAGAAGAGTCTGCAGGGAGCCAGGACAGCCAAAGTCAATTTGAACAATGTCTATGGAGCTGTGGCACTTCTTAGATCGCACAAAAGTCTTGCACAAAGTTAGAGTTTGTAGAAAATCACTGTTGGGCCACAAGCGATTAGGCTTGTGAAGGTAGAGCTGAGATCAACTCTGCGAAAAGCAGCTACTGCAAGTCTCAAGTAAGATAATGCAAGCTACAGACCGAGGTAGTACCCCTTAGTCTGAACCGTTCCTTAAGTTTGAAGAAGAGGATCCAGCTTTCTTCTTTCCTGCTTGCAGACTTGCAGATCCTGTGTTCCTGGGCTTCAACCGTGGGGACAAGAGGGCGGACATCTGGGGACTCCTGCGGCAGCAATTCAGAGGTCTGTTGCAGACTCTTTTCAGTTTAGCGGCACTTCGCTCTTTCAGCCACCGATTAATTGCACCACCACGGATCTTGGCCATTTGATGGACCTTCTTCGCTCCTTGAGTCCAGCCCTCTGGTGAGGTGATTCGAGCTTGGGTCATTCTGCTTCGTGAGGGTCCTCAAGACTTTCCTGGAGATCTGGTCCGGCTTAAAGATGGTGCATTCGGCTACGGCTTTCTCGACCCCTGGCATGCGGTTCAGGCAGCAGCAATGAAGTACAGCCAGTTGGCGAAGGTCTTCAGCAAAGTTAGTCGTGGGGTTAGTTGGTCCCACTAACCCAAGGGAAGAAGTCGTCCTCTCAGGAGCTTGTCTAGTCGATTCGGAAAAGCAATTTCAGCACTGCAGCAGGGCTTCACCAGACACTTGAAGGGTCCAAGAGGATGCAGCAAGCTTCTCTTCATGATGCCTTTGTCGTCTGTTTCGTCCAGTGGGTGACTGTCTTCTGTTCAATAAGCCTCGCCGTTCATGCAGGTTTCTCCCATTCATGCACAGCCTGGCTGTCTCTCGCACAGCAGGGTGGCTGTCCTACAAGGACAGCCAATCAGCAATGGGTGCATTCAGGTTAACAAGGAGACGAAGGACGGAGTTTCGGGCACCTCTCTTGCTTCCTGCACCTCCCTTGCTTCTTGCCCTGCCCCAGACACACTGGAGCAGGAGGCGGGTTTCAGCACTGAAGCCCTCCAAAGGCAAAATGAACAAGGTTTAACCTGGTTTGGCACGCAGAGTAAAACCCAAGATAGGCTTCACTAACAAGAAAATCGAAAAAAGAAGACGAAGGCCATTTTGACACAATGGTCACCCATGGGTGCTATACTGCAGCTGAGGTTTCAGCCTGTGGTAGAAAAGCACAATGGTAGGACAATTAAACCACTGCCACCAGTCATTTAAAGTTGTGAAGTTAACACAAAAAAATGTTACATGAGTAAGTAGAAAAAGGGGCTATTAAGTGACCCCCAGCACTCCATATAAGAGGGTGTGTGCTGGATCTACAGAGATACAAGTTAAGTAAAGTAAATTTCACTTTACTACTCTTGGGAGCTGAAGTTTACCCAAGCAAAGGTAATTAAACCTTAAGAGAGGATTTCTCTGTGACACTGCTCTGAAGGTGCTGCGTGTCACCATAAAAAAAAGTAGATGCCTATGGAGTTTGTCAGACTCAAAAAACAAAGAAAACACAGAATCCAAATCCGATGCAAAATACATGAGTGAGAACAAGGTCTATCACACCAGGATAAAAATTAAAAGTCCAAAAGTCCTTCAAGAAGAGCTTGGGTTCTCTAAGGTTGAAGGGAATTGGCACAGAACTGGGAATTTTCCCTAACATCCACTTACCCTTCTTCTCCCCCCCTCACCCGTCACACCGGAACCGGATGAGGTCATCAGATATGTCCGATTTACGAAGGCTTCATCCAAACAGGTGGACTATTGTCCCTCTAAAACCATTAAAGACAATATTGACTTCCTCGCCCAAGCCTTGGCTGATCTCTGCAATCTCTGCTTTCCCACTGGAGTTTTCCCAACTGCCCTTAAGCACTCCCTTGTGCACCCCCGATCAAAAAAACCTTCGGCCGACCCCCTCAATTCAGGCAAACTAGCACCCTGTCTCCTTCACTGGTTTCTTGGGCAAACTCCTGGAGAAGTATGCTCTCTTTCAGCTGACCCTCCCAACTGAATCTATTGGTTGCTTCCATGATCATCAGTCTGGCTTTAGAGCATCCAGAGGCACATAAACTGCTCTTCTGAACACCCGTGAATACCTGCTCTCAAATCTTGACACCAACACTCCCTCGCTCCTCATTCTCCTTGGCATCTCCTCTGCCTTTGACACGATTAGTCACAACATCCTGCTTGCACGTCTCTGTGACACCCTGGGAATCGCAGCTCAGGCTCTGGCGTTGTTAACCTCCTTACTCTTACGTCCCGTCCATTTTCCTCCTTACTACATGGTCGTCCCTCCTAGTGACGGGAGACGGAACCTTTTTCACCAGAAAAGTTCTTCTTCCCCTTTAAATTTAGAGGTGCGCAGGGGTGAGGCCCTGGGAGCATGCGCTCCCCTGACTCTGCCCACCGCTCCCACCCCCAGTCCTCTTTTCTACATCGACTGAAACGGACCGCTTTCACCAGCGCTCCTGGGTTTGGCTTTGGCTTTGTCATTCCACACGCTCCTCCTCGGATTCTGTATTTTTGTCTTCCTTCTAATCTTTAAACAGGTACTTGGTCCTTTGGCGCCACGCTCCTCCCCGGCGCATGTTGACGTCTTTTGGCCTCAGCAGGTGGCCAGCGTGTGAGGTGTTCTTTCCCACATCCCACCCCATGCTCTATGCCGCCGCCGCTGCCTTGGCCCCCCAACACGGCTGGGGGGGGGGTTTGTACTGCGTGCAATGCGCTTCCCCCAGCAAGGTCTGAAGAACAGGTTAGTAAGGTGGAGGGAGCTCTTCGAGAAGTTGCCTCTAGAGGACTTTAAGAACCTCGTCAAGCACAAGTGAAGGCCGCTCTTTTCCATTGCACTCCGCAAGGGCCATTCCTTTCTAAGGTGTAAAAGTTAATGAGAGGGACCGTTCAGGTTCTCAAACCAGCGCAGGTACCGAGGCTCATTCAGCTACCAGCCACCAGGCCATCTGAACGCTAGATCCTCCCGCAGACAGTGCTGAGGGACTGCAAGGTTCTTCTACCGGGCATCCACCTGAGGGGTTACGCCCTAATACTGGATAAATGTCCGAGGGGGGCACCTGTACTCAGCACTACTAGCGCTTTGGCCAAGGGCTCTATGCCTACCATGTCTAGTCCTGAGGTGCAGGGTAGGCCTCAAAATCCACCACCAAGAGTCCTGGAGGAGGCCGGTCGCAGCGAGCCAGCACCACGACTTTGGCACGTCGCATGCAGCTCAACAAGATGGCCGCTTGTTGAACTACAAACCCTTTTGGGGAGCAGGTAGGAGATAGTGTCCAGGTGGGACTGGTCTCAACCAGGTACGTGGCCTACAGCTTATTGTTCTACATCGCAAGGCAGTTAGCCCCTGCAACCAGTTAGGCAGAGTACGCACAGGCCCCAGCAGCCAGCCGCAACTCCGTCAATATCACCTGCCACCCCACTAGCCTGTGAAGACAGGTTTCTCGAGAAGTTCTCTCGCTGATGAGGTCCCCTCAGATGAGCTGCATCCTTCGAGATGTTATTAGGGACTTGCTCCCACCAGTCCCGCCGCTAGCACCCATAGTCATTCCGCCTATGGCTCCGGTGCCTCAGGCTTTTCCTCAGCTGCCCACGCCGGCACCTTCGATTCCGTCTCCCCTGCCGCCTACAGCTCGGGCCGCTCCGCAGCAACCTGCGGCTCCAGTCTCCACTCCTCAGCCAACGGCTACCAGTACTCCTCCACTGGCGCCAGACCAGTCGGACACCCTGGTGTACACCGATGAGGAGGACCACCCTGACACACCCTCGTCAGCCAAGGCCTTCCACAATCAATTTGCAGGTTTGGCTGGATACTTGAGGCTTCCACAACCCGAGGTTGAACATCCTGAGGAAGGGGGGGGTCCTTGCAAAGTCCTCACTCTACGCCATGCGGCTAGAACAGGGATTCGTATGCAGAAGGACATTGTCGCCTTGGCCAAAAAGGATGACTGAAACCCCACTCAGTGCAGCCCACAAACAGGAGCCTAGACACCAAGTATAGGCAGTTGGAGGGGGATACACTCTTGTTGTCGGCACACCTGTGCCCACGCTCCTCTGTGATTGCCACGGCTTCCATATACTCCCAAGCTGCAACCCTCACCAGCCACCTCGTCCTCTGCTCTGCTATGCAAGGAGGAGATTCTCTTGGAGGCATATGGCAAGAAGGTCTACTCCAACGTCTCGCTGCACCTTCGTCAAGTGAACGCAGATGCCATGCTCGCAGCTGTTAACCAGGGGCTTTGGTGGGAAATAGCAGACTTCCTTCCGGCACTTCCAGTGCACAGTCGGGCACGTTTCAAGGCGGGCTGGCTGAAGCAAAGAAGGTGGCTCAGGACATCATGGAGTCTACCGTCTCGCATATCGATACCTCGGGCCGTGCCATCTGCATTGCCTCGGACATGAGAAGGACGGCATGGCTCCAGGCTACCGAGTTCAATCCAAACATCCAGGAACGCATATTGGACCTTCCTTTTGAGGGTAACGACCTTACATTCCTCCATAGATGAGAAATTGGATGAGCAGAACAGTTCAGACTGCAAAGTCGTTATCCATCCTTATAAAGTCGACGCCCAAAACTTTCAGTCAAACGCACCAGCATTCCGACAAGGGTCGGGCATTCGGCGGGTTCAGGGGCTTCCAAGAATGCCGGTCCAGGCAGCCCGACCACTCTCTGAGCCGACACCTCCGCAAGCAGCACAAGGTTGGGGAATAAGGGCTTTGTTGGGCAGAATTATATGCAGTACCCTTTGGGAACACAACACACAATTAAGACTAAAAGTGATAGTACAAATTCACCTTTGGTACAAGCCTGTACTATACTGTTAAAGTGGTAGCAGTAGCGGAGCAGCCAGACTTATCTCAAGACTAAGTGAGCAGTATCAAATAGTTACACAAAAGACAGCAATTACTATGATTCAGGCAAACACTGACTCAAGGTTTTCAAGTAAAATAATATACATTTATTTTACTCTTCAGTTGTACAACATTACACTACTACTATAAGCAGTTTAAAAATCACACTCTTAATACACCACACCACTTCCCTTAAATTTCAGACTAGTTAAGCTCACCAAATGAAGTGGGTGCAAAATGGCACTCCAGCAATTTAAAATTGAGGGAAAGGCAAACTTAATAGAAATTAAATCACACCAACAGGTAGGTACTCAAGGCATTAGAGCAAGAGGAACTACAGTGATAGAATCAAGTAGAAAAGGCTTGGGTCCAAAGTCAATGGATCAAAAGTCTTTTGCTCCAGATCACACGGTTGAAGGTACTTCTCGGGAAAAATCCTGCCACGGATTCCGGACGAGGTTCGTTGGTAGAAAAGTTAGTTCAAAGAGGAGAAGGACAAGCCCTCGGTTTGGAGAAAGATTTCAAACACTTTCATTGAACGAAACGAACGACAGGATTTGCACAGTACCTTCAAACGTAGAAGAAGCTGTAGCTGAGGCAGACGTTCCTGGTAGTTCCTGCAGGCTCACGGTTCCTTAAGCGACTGTCGGACTGACAAGAAGTAGGAAGATTGGAGGGTCCTGCACTACTCTGGGAAGAAACCAGCAGCAGAGCAAAGCAATAAATAAAAGGTGCGCTCCTTAAAACCCAGGCAACCCGACCTTCCTGGCTATCCGGCCCACTGTAGCTCTGTACAGCGAATTCGACCAGAGGAGGGGTCCTGGCTTGCAGTTTGGGCAAAGGGAAGACGTTTGCTGGAGGATCTTCTGTCATCGGATTCTGAAGATTCGCACCTGCAGCAGTACTTCACCGGGCAGTTCAGTAGTTGTAGTGGTCCTCTTTTGTCAGCTCCTCGTTGGTTCTTTCATTCCAGTGGCGACTCTGCCTTGCCAGTCCCAGAGACCTGCTTTTTATGCAGTTTTCTCCCATTCATTCAGCCTGGCTGTCAATCACACAGTAGGGTGGCTGTCCTGGCAAGGACAGTCACCCAGCCAATGAAACAGGAGTGCAACTTGGGTTACCAAGGGAACCCATGGCAGGGGTCATATGACCCCTCCCTCACATCCTGCCTACCCAGACTTTCAGGCGCCTTAAGGAGGGCTTCTGTGCAGAAGCCCGCGAAAAGACCGAACAAAGGAATCAACCCCGGTTTGGTGCTTAGAGTAAAACATGAGTAAGACTTTAACAAAAAGAAATGGCGAATAAACCCAGCCGGTACAAAAATAAAATGCATTTTGTCAAGCGGTTTTATGTTCGAGGCTAATATAGCCTAAAACAATACCATGGTTATATAAGATTACCGCGGTAGAAAAATTAGGGTAGTTGCCACTGCCACCAGCCAAGTCTTGATGAAAAGGGAGTGAAACAGTGCTCCAAGAGAGACAAACAGGGATAGGAATTAACCCTTTCCAATACTCGATGTAAGATGGGGTGTACTGGGTCTGTAGTTTAAAGAGACTACATAAAGTTAATGGCAACTTTACAGGTTTCTGGCAGACAGTAGTCCGTCCCAAAAAATGAAGTCCGTGGGAAGTCTGAAAGATAACCCTGTGTCATTGCACTGAAGGTGCTGTATAACGTACATAAAAAGTGATGCGCATGGAGTAGGTGAGGCTCCAGAGCCCAAGATCACACAAAAGGTAAAAACACACACAGCAAAACACACTTAAGAGTGGGAAAAAGGCTCAGTCTTACCAGGTGAAAAAAATTTACTATAGAAATCCAGCAAAGCTGCTGAGGGACTCATTAGGTAAGGGAAATCGGCCATTTATGAGAATTCTCCCTAACAGGCTTTGAATGGATTGAGTCCTACAATGTATTCCACATCTTTGACATGTAATGTCCACAGCTGTGTTACTTCGGAAATTATTTGGCAGAGGGCGTCCTGCGTCAATGACCGGGTCGATGTCCCACGAAGGCCTCCGTCGAGGGCCACGTCACCGGATGTTATAAATAGGACGCATGATGCCCATAGCCTCCGTTCCGTTTTTTCTGCACACGTGTTTGCCTCAGAGAATTGGCGCGCCTTGTGTATTACTCATGAATGTCTTCTTCGACCCCTCAGACTTTGCCGTCTGGCTTTAAGACTTGCCAGGACTGCAAGTCTAAGATGTCGATTACGGACCTGCATTGCATTTGTTTGTGGTGTCTGGGAGAGAATCAAGAAATGGACGACTGTTCCAAATGCCAGTTGCTGAATGCTAAAGCCTTGCGGGAGCGTACAGGGAAGTTATAGGTAGGTAGGGGTTCTAAACCCAGTAAGTCCCGTAAAGCTGCTAAGGGGATGTCGACCGAAGATTCGAGGGGTGACTCTCCTCGTCAGAAGGAGTCTTGGGGATCTCGGTCCCAGAGCAGTTCCCGCCATTCGTCATCCTCAACTCGGAAGCGCCGTCACCGGTCGCCTTCCCCGTCGTCCTTGGAGGATGGTGCTGTGAGGAAAGTGGCTTGTCCCACCAAGTCCTAGACTCCGGAGGAATGCGCAGCCTTCAGGGAGCGACGATTTTTCAATCTCAGTGCACTGTTCAGTCTGCGCCTTCGGATGAAGCCGGGAGGTCTCGGTTCATGGCTCGTGCGCTTGGATCCTCAGCGTGATTCTCATCGGGAACCTTTGAATTCTCTTTCAGACAAGGTTCATGTTGATCGCCGGGCACATGCTGCTTCCAGATCTCGGTCTTCGTCCCCGGCAAAACCGCAGAAAGCTTGTAAGGGCTCGAGGTCGGGTCCATGTCCATCAGATACGGATGTCGAAGCTTTACCTTCACACCAGCCCTTGGCGCTGTCGGCGCCTTTGTCGACGCCCTCGATGCCGAAGCAGCCTTCGCCTTCGGGGCCTTTTGGCCGGAATTTACAGATGGAGGTCCCTGGTTCTGTGGATCCTCCAAGGAAGGCTACTTCCAAGTCTGTGAGGCCTGTTGAGGATTCCAGACCCTCTTCTGTCTCGATGCTGTTCTTTCTCCCTCTGGATGATATCTTCGAGGATGAGGAGAGGTCAGATTTGGAATTTGACCCTGTTGAGCCTGATGTGGCTCCCGTCTCGTCCTGGGACAGTCAGTTGGAAGAGTTGCGTCAATCTCTTCATGATGCCAGTGGCTTGGACACTTCTACTGAGGTGGAGTTTGGCAGACCTGAGCCTGGGGCTCATGCAGAGTCATCCTATAGGAGACTGATGGCTAGGGTCACTGAGCATGTTGATTGGTCTAGTCCTCCGGAAGCTTTTGTTCAGAATTATTTAACTGATATTTTGAAGGACCGTTCTCTGACCCAGTTTTACCTTCTCATTTGACGTTGTAGAAAAGGGTGGCGGCTGCTTGGCAGACACCGGAATCTCTTCCAGACGGTTAACCAGTCGTTAACTAAAAAATACCGCCCTTCCGGTAGCGACACCAGTTACCTTTCCTCTCACCCCACTCCCGAGAGTTTGGTGGATCACGGCCACTTAGAGCCAGGCAGGGTACCCTACCATCCCTCCCGATAGGGACGACAAATGCTTCGGTGGTTGGGCACGCAAGATATTTTCTGCAGGGAGTATGGTGCTGAAGTCGGCCAACTCCACTTGTAAGCAAGATTTTCACACACTCTGTGGTATTGTTTTTCTAGTGGCTGAGCATATTCCCAAAGTGGAAGAATGGGATGGGTTCCTTGCTCTCGTAAAAGATGGCAAGGATAGCATGTGTGAATCCCTTCAGCCGACAGTTTTAGCCAGTCCCTGGCTGCGAGCACAGTTATATGCAGATTTGCGAGGTTGCAGAAGTCTGGTTTTGCTCCGGATGTGCAAGCCTGTCTTTTGAACATGAACTTTGAAGACGCTCATTTGTTTGGCCTAAAGGTTGACGAGAGCCTTGAGAAGTTGCAGACCTCAAAAGCTGTGGCTTAAATCTTTAAGCGCAGCTGTGCGTCAACCTCTGACTTTTCGTCTTGGGCAACAGCAGTGGAGGGAAGGTTCCTTTAGTTACTACTCCTCTTTTGGTAGGACGAGAGGAGCTGCCCGTCAAAGGGGTAAATGTAAAAGTACCCACGGAGGTCGGGGAAATGGGGGTGCCTAAGCTGCTCAGGCAGCTGCCGCAGCCGCTCCAAAACTGAGGCCATGGTCCATTGTTCCCTGGTTGGGGGCAGACTGCCTCAGCATCTCGAAGAATGTCAAGCTATTAGTTCGGATCCGTGGGTTCTGGATACAATAGCCCACGGCTACTGCCTTCCCTTCCTAAAGCGGCCTCACGACAATCCACAAGGGAATGTCTCTTTAAAGCTTCCGGATCCGCTCCTCGTGCAGGAAATCTTGACCCTGCTGGAGAAAGGCGCTATAGAAGTGGTGACTGTAGTGGAGAGGAAAAAGGGATGGTATTCCCCATGTTTTTTTATTCCAAAGAAAGACTGGGGATTGAGACCCCTCTTGGACTTGCGTTGGTTGAACAAACTTCTCAGGAAGGACAAGTTCAAGATGGTTACTCTTTCTCAAGTCCTCCAGGCCCTTTGACTTCAGGTTTGGTTGGTATCTCTGGACCTACAGGATGCTTACTTTCATGTGCTGATTCATCCAAAGCACAAAGTACCTGAGGTTTGCGGCTGGCAGCTTTCACTTTCAGTTTTGGGTCCTTCCATTAAGATTGACCTCCGCCCCGAGGGTCTTCACCAAGCTAATGGTGGTGGTAGCTTCGTATCTCAGGCGAGGGGGGGGGGCAGTTCACATCTACCCCTACTTGGACGACTTGCTGATCTGGCCGCGTTCTCCCGAGCAAGCGATGGGTCATCTCAGTCTCACCTGCCGCTCCCTCCACAAGCTGGGCTTCTCTCTCAATTTCAAAAAGTCTCATATGACACCTTCCCAACTGCTCTAGTACATCGGGGCTGTGTTGGACATGTCCTTGGGGAAGTGCTTGCCTCCCAAGGTGAGGGCTCATCACATTGTGCAGATGGTGGACAAATTTGAAATGGCCCAGTGTCTCCCGGCTTTCGAATTCTTAAGGTTGCTCGGCCTCGTGGCATCCTGCATTTTTCTGGTGCCAGAGGCCAGGCTGAGGTTGAGATCCCTGCAATGGATCCTAAAGATGCAGTGGTCACATTTCTCAGGAAAGATGTTGGATCCCGTTCAGATTCCACTCTCGGTCTCACAGGTTCTTCTGTGGTGGGCCAACAAGGGGAACCTGATGAAGGGGGAGCTGTTTTGGCAACCGTGGCCAGAGGTGACGGTAGTGATAGACGCTTCCCTCACAGGATGGGGAGCTCATGCCAACGATTTGACCACCAGTGGTCGTTGGTCTCTGTCGGTGTCCAAACTCCACATCAACCTGTTAGAGTTGAGGGCCATCAGGCTGGCCCTGAAGGCTGTTCTGCCATGTGTACGGAGGGAAGAGTGTCCTATCATGACGGACAACACAGTGGCCATGCACTACCTCAAAAAAGGGGGGGTAGGGTCACTCTTGCTGTGCAGAGAGGCAATGCCGCTCTGGTTCTGGGCAATCCAGCAGGGAATATCGCTCTCGGCAGTACATCTGGCCGGAAAGGAGAATGCATTGGCGGACGCTGTGAGCAGGCAGAGCACGGTCTCTCACGAATGGGAGTTTGCTCAAGAAGTCCTTCTGGAGATCTTCGCCCTTTAAGGAACCCCACATGTGGATCTCTTTGTGACCAGTGCCAACTGGAAGTGCGAGAGATTCTGCTCAAGGGAATTTCCTCCGAGAGGAGCCTTAGGAGAAGCTTTCATCGTGGATTGGTCAGTCCCATCTCTGTACGCGTTTCCTATGGTCCCCATCATTCTTCAAGTGTTAAGGAGCTTGCAGAGGTTCGGATCCCACATGATCCTCATTGCTCCAGATTGGGCCAGGAGAGTGTGGTACCCGGACCTTCTAGAAATGTTCATCTGCCCTCCAGGCTATCTTCCCTCTCACTCGAGGGGTGTGTGTGTGTGTCGTGTGGGTGTGTCGGGTTCTCCATCCAGAGGTCAAGACTCTCAACTTTCACGCTTGGTATCTGAAAGGTTGAGATATAAGGATTGGGACCTCCCAGGTGACGTGATGGAGGTGTTGCTTTGGGCCTGGCGGCCTGCAACCGAATCCCTGTACCATTGGTGTAAGTTTTTTCCATCCTTTTCAGTGTTCCATTCCCATGGTTCTGTCTTTCTTGCTTTCTTTGGCCCACAAGGGCCTTCAAGTGGGTACCATTAAAGGTTACCTGGCAGCGATGTCTTATCTTCAAGCGCTCATCTGAAGAATGTTCTTATTTGAAGATTCCATTGATTTCCCAATTTCTAAAAGGGCTCACTAATGTGTTCTCGCTGTCCCCGTTTCAGGTGCCGGTTTGGGATTTGAATTTGGTCTTGAAATTCCTGATGGATGCTCCATTTGAACCTTTGCACTCTTGTCCTTTTGAGACTGTTGTCTTTTAAGCTGGTTTTCTTGGTTGCCGTTACATCCGCTCGCAGAGTGAGTGAATTGCAGGTGCTTTCATCTAAGCCACCCTTTACGGTGTTCCACATGGATAGGGTTGTACTGAGGGTACGTCCATCCTTTCTACCTAAGGTAGTGTCTGAGTTTCATCGGAGCCAGAAAGTGGTACTTCCTGCTTTCTATCCTCCTCATCCTGGTAAGGAAGAGGAGTGACTCCGTAGGTTGGACCCTTGGAGCGCTCTGAGCTTTTACATTTCTAGGATGCCCAGGTTCATAGTGGACGATCAACTCTTTGTGGGGTATGCTGGACACGGATTGGGCCAGGCTGTTACCAAACAGACCATGTCCAGGTGGATTATCCTCACCATTACTGAATGTTACAGATTGGCTGGCAAGGACTGTCCTGAAGGGTTGCGAGCTCATTCCACTAGGGGCATGGCTACTTCCACAGCCCTGCAGCAGGGAGTTCCTATTAGGAATATTTGTGTCACAGCGACATGGGCTTCTCTTCACACCTTTGTCAACCATTATTCCCTGGATACGCTCCATGATTAAGATATGGGCTTTGGTAAAGGTGTTCTTTATTTGGCCATCTGATTGGGTATTGTAAATTCTTTTCCCTCCTCCATTTTCTGGTACTGCTCTGGGAGTCTGTGAAAGATGTGAAATACGTTGGAGGAACATCCAGTGGAAAGAACGCTACCAGTTGGTAACTAACTTTTTCTTCTTTCAGTCCCCCTCCTCAGCCTCAGAGGGAAAGAAGGCATGACACGCCCCTCCGGATCCACATGTCTCCGTTGCGGGGCAGGCTTGCTCTCCATGCACACAATTGGCACGCGAAGTTCGCAGATCCCTGGGTCCATTCAGTAGTTTACACGGGCTACCACTTACCGATGCACCTCTCCTCCACTTGCACAGATTGGGACAACAACTCGGTTGGTGGAGATCCAAACGCTCGTTTTCGCCATACGCTAGAATAACCAGGCTGGCCTGAGAGATGTTGGACCTTTCTACCCTGAACCTTTCCCTCCCACTTCAAAAGTTCAAGGTGGTTACCCCAACGCTTTTTGCGGAGACACTGTGCAAGGGAGACTGGATGTGCTCCCTGGATCTGAAGGTTGCTTACTTACACATCCTGATTTGGCAACCCCATCGGTCCTTACTGAGGTTCAGGAACATGGACTTCCATTTCCAGTACAAAGTCCTACCTTTTGGCCTCAATTCAGCCCCAAGGGTCTTTACCAGCTTTATGAACGCATTGGCAGCCCTTCTCAGGGCCCAAAGTCACTATGTCTATGCATACCTAGACGCCAGGCTCGTCAGAGCGAGATCCCCGGAGGCGGTCCATCACACTTCACCCACCCTCATGAACTCTTTACACTATTTGGATTCTCCATCAGTCTCAAGAGGTCTCCGCTGGAACCGTAAAACCACAGCGTCCACTGAGTCTGGTCCCTTCAGGAACAGGAGTCCCATATCAATCGGCTGGAACTGAAAGCCATCTGGCTGGCCCTCAGGGCTTTCCTGCTGCTCATACCGGCAAAATGATCCTCATTCAGACAGACAATTCCACCAGCATGTACTACTTCAACAAACAGGGTGGCACCAGGTCGACTCCATTATGCACCTTGTTGGTCAGCATCTGGGAATGGGCACTGGAGAAGGGCATTCACCTGACAACGATTCACCTCCTGGGGGAGTCGAACCTGGAGGCAAACCATTACGAGTGGCAGCTAAAGGATCAGGTCCTTAAGGAGATCTTCAGCAGATGGGGCCATCCACAGGAGGACCTCTTTGCCACCTGGTTCAACAGGAAGTGCCCTCAGTTTGTATCCTGGCTTGGCCTGGGTCTAGGCTCTATGGGCGATGCATTACAGATACAATGGGATAGCATGAACGCCTATGCCTTACTGCCCGCGCCACTGGTACACAAGGTTATCTGCAAGATAAGAGTTATGTCACCGCAGCATAATCCTGGTAGTTGTGGTGGCCTGCGAGGCCATGGTTCTCGGAGCTACTCAGCCTGTCACACAATCCCCTGATGCACCTTCCACTGGGCCCAGCTCATCTCCTATCGCAGCAGGAGGGCACGGTCATTCACCCCTCCCGCAGAAGTTAGTTCTCGCAGCGTGGTTCCTGAGCAGGTTCCGCTGAAGCATTTGCACCTCTTGCAGGCTAATCTAGACATTCAGGGGACTAGGAGCCAGTACAAAAGCAAGTGGACTATGTTTTTCTAGGCAGGTCGATCCTCACTTGCTCACTGGATGATGTGCTTTCTTTCTCAGTACATCTCGCACACTCAGGGGTGCAGATAGACGCATGCCTCAATTATCTAGCAGCCATCGGAGCCTACCGGAACTCGGAAGAGGATGTTTTCTCGTCTGCCAATCTGGTGGTTAAACGACATCTGACAGGTCTCACTAGGCACTACCTGCCCATTAAGAAGACCTACCCGGTGTGGGACCTCCAATATAGTGCTGAACGAGGAAATGGTACTCCCGACTGTCTTTGCAGAACCCAATGACGATGCTCAGAGGGTTCTGCATTGTTTAGATGTCAGGCCAGTGCTGAAATTCTATCTTGACAGAACCAAGGACTTCCGCAAGTCGGACGCTCGATTTGTCACCTTCGGCGGGTCAAGGGCAGGTTATCGGGCCTCCAAGGCCTCCATAGCAAGGTGGATGGTCGCAGCCATTAAGGAGGCATATGAGTGGCAGCACAAGCCGCTTCCGGCTAACATGCACGCCCACCAGCAGGGGGGCCACGTGGGCCACCTCCTCGGCTTTCTGCAAGCACTGTTTGGATGCTGCCTCCAGGTCGGACGCGTATTTCGAGCAGGCAGTACTAAGGAACTTTTTTCTTAAGGAGCGCACCTTTCCACCCTGTGGCTACATTAAATTGTAATCGCCCATGCAGTGTGGAGGAAAGGGGACGGGATGTAAGAGTAATTGTTACTCACCGTAGTGACTAACGTACTCTTAGTCCATTATCCCCTTTCCTCCATATGTCCCACCATCCTCCCCCCTAATAAAACTGGTGTCATTAGGCAATGGTAAATATTTTGGATGCGTCAATGGGGACTGAGGAGTGGCGCTGGTGGGCGGAGTAAGGGGAGCGGATGCTCCCAGGGCTGCACCCCTGCACGCCTCTACATTTAAAGGGAAGACGAGATTTTCTGGTGAAAGGTTCAGTTTCCCGTCCCTAGGAGGGACGCCCATGCAGTATGGAGGAAAGGCGACTATGTACTAAGAGTATGTTAGTCACTACAATGAGTAGCTTATAATTTTGTACTTGCCTGTCTAAACTGAATAATTGTAGGCTTCACTGTGTTGACTCATTGCGGACCTCTGATCCCACTCACTTTATCCTGAGACTAAGCCATGACCACACTTACCTAGTTTGGGTTTGGCTAACCATGTAGTTCCCATGTTCACTAGGCGTAGGTTGGCCCTCGAATATCTGTCCACCAGGCCAGATTCGAGAAATCCCTCTTAACAGAATTCAAAGCCATAAAAGCTGAGATTAATTTGGTGAAACCACTGGTTCCAATTCGACATCGGGGATAAGAACATTATCACTACAGATGCAAGCGATACAGGGATAGGTGCTGTTTTCTCAAGCGAGGGAAGGAGGATATGAAGTGATCCTTGCACAGGCATTTACTGTTTTGAATGGAGCTGAACACATGGAGAAAGAAGCCTTTCGGGTGTCTGGTGAATAGAGTAAGTTCAGAGCTTTGTATGGGGTCAAAAGTTTACAGTACGGAATGATCACGAACCGCTCAAAGCTGTGTTGGATAACAAAGGTATGGAAAAGGTATACAGGACACTTGATGGTTGGCTAACATGACCTCAAAATAATGACATTGCAGGCAAAGTGGTGTCTGGGAGAAGGAATGCGTAGAGAATAATTTACTGTATCGTTCAGCAAGAGTTGTTCCTCCAAATGGACTGAAAGATAGTCTCATTGACACAGTCCATGAGGGGCATATTGGAGTAACCAAATTCTAAGAGGTTTTGAAAGTGGATACCTGGTGGCCTGGTGCTAATGGGCATTTGGAGGACCGGCTAAAAACGTGTTTGGTGTAACGAATCGGAGAAGAGGTTTAGGGCAGTGGAGCAACCTTTGGCTGTTCTTGAGCTGTGCAGTTGTGTTTGGAAGATCTTGCTATGGACATTCTAGGGCTGTTAAGGAGCGGGTTGAGGGTTGAAAAGTAGGTTTTGCTTTTGTTGGATTTTCCAGGTTGGTGGAAGTCGGCCGGCCGAGGGCCCAGCGCCTACCAGAGTGATCAGAGGTTGATGGTTTGAGTGCAAGACCCAAGCTGTATCCTCCCATGTCTAAGGCCTCTTGTGGCTCGGTGCGTTCACACCATCCCGTGGCAAAAGTTTTCAAAATGGCAGAGGAGGACATGGCGGAGCTTGACAGGCCGGTGGCCATCTTGGGTTCAACTCAAGGCCCGCCCGTGCTTTTGCCCATCTAATGGGCTTTGCAGGATAATCCCAGTCCCCTTCCCTCTGGAAGCGGCAGCAGATTTACGGTACAGGCTTCTGGTCTACTCTGGAGTACATCTACCCATCGCAGCCTAACGGTACCACACCACAGACGGCTTGACCAGGAGCGGAGGCCCAGCGCCTCGGAGGCCTGGGCCCCTAGGAACCTGGTGACTTGTGAGGACCGCTTCCTCTTCCTTACGCATGCTCCTCAGATGTTGAGGCTCCTGAAGGACATTGTAAAGGCCATCCCGCAGGTCATGCCTCCTCGGCCCCCATCTCGGCCCCCTCCTCTGGGTACTCCTCCCATTCCTCCAGCGCTGCCGGTGCCAGTGCATGTCCTTCCCCGGTCAAGGGCCTACTGGTTTTTCAGACCCCTACACCACTTCCTGTACACCAATGCCTCCCACTTCAACAGCCGGTGGACCCATCTTCGGCGCTGGACTTAGAATGGGGACCCTGTTGGCACCTGTGTCCCAGGGCCCAGACTCCCCTCGATCTGTGAAAAAGGGGTTAGGGGGTGCGATGAGGATGCCCAGGACAATGAACCCTCGGCATCCGTTAAAGCCTTTCATGACTGCCTTCAGGCCCTGGCAGAGTTCTTAGGGGTTCCTCTGCCGCCTCCTCCTTCATACGTCCCACAGCCCCCCGCCCCCGGCTAGTGTGCCAAGGGCTAATATGTACTAAGGGTAGCCAGGTATCTAAGTGTCCGATGTGTTCAAAAGGGACTGAGGTGAGGCGCCGGAAGGCGGGGCCTTGGCAGGGCGTTCTTAGGAGTGATTTTCTATGCTCTGGCCCGGTAGACAGATATATAGAAGGCCAACCTATACTGTGACAGGGACAACTCTGGGGAGCTGTAGCCAAAGCAGTTCAGGTAGCAGTGAGAGGCAGTTTAGGCGAAGTACTTCAGAGGTGGTGAGCTTGTAAAGGGTCCACAATGAGTTCACACAATGGGAATCACAGATTACACTTAGATAGATAGAATGTATAAAAATACAATTATCATTTATTGGCCAAACACTATAGAAAAATGACTACTTGCAGGTAGATATATCACAACACTAGCAAAATAGATTACATACACACATTCACTTATCAGATGGCATAATATACATCACAAACTCTTGCAAAAGAAATGTAAGGTTATATCAGGCACTTCAGGTCCACAGAGAATGATCCCTAGCTAAAAACGTCCAGCCCTATGTTGTCTGGGGCCTTTTGCCCAATAGTTCAGGTAAAGTTCCACAGATTTTGTGAAGCAGGAAAAAATGCAGGTACGTTCACTGGGGTCCAGTGAAGGGTTCTTATTGTCAGAGTAAAAGTTAAACTAGCTAACAGAAGTAGCCTCAACTTTCAGAAGTCTTGCGCAAGCAAGCAATGGCAAAGCCAATATTGTTAGAATAAAGTTTATTATAAGCCCATAGACTTATAATGGGAGTTTAGGGATAGGAAAGAACCACTGTAACTTACCCCCCCCCCCCCCATACTCTTGATTCTTCCCAAGACTTGGCAGGTCAATAGAAGAAGGTACAAACTCGCTTTTCCCGCCGTCAGCCGTAGTCCTTGATTCACAGAGGTTGAAGGTTCTAGCTGATCTGCGGTTCGTGTTTTCGCTGGTACAAGGACCCTTGAATGAAGAATGCAGCAAAACACTATCCAGAGGCCAGTCCTGAGAGGGGTCCTGGTCAGGTAAGCGATTTCGGACGGTGGTCACTGCAGCACGACGACACAAAGGGACACAACTGCTGCGGTCAGACTTTCCCTCTTAACTCGGGTCCCCTTGATGCTAGGACGCCGATATTTTGCAGAGGTTAGCCTTTTAGGGCCAGCTGAGGGTCCACAAAGTACCAGGTCGAAAGACGGAACAGTGACGCCAGCTGCACGGTAGCCCAACTCTGAGCTCATCAGCCACAGGACAGTCTTGGAACACTTCCGAAGCCTCTTCTTTGCAGGGTACTGAGCAGACGTCAGGAATGGATTTTCACTCCTCTCCCAGGCTTGCAGCTCTTTCGCAGGACTGCTAAAGATCTTCAGCAAAACGGGGCTCCTCCAGGACAGTAGCAGAAGTTGGTAGCTAGGCCTCCTTCCGAATGGTCTCCGGTTTCTTTGCAGGTCTCATAGCTGAATAGAAGTCTTGGCTCCTTCAGGTTTCTCCATGATCTCTGAAGAATTGGTCCAGGGGTCCCCTGTTTATCCTTAAAATCAGGTAAGCGCAGCTGCCCTCAATAGCCAATGACCGAAGTAGCCAGGCGCACACCCTTCCAGTGGTCCAATCAGGAACACTGGTGGGAGCACTCATGCATATGACTCAGACATATTGACACCAGTTTGTGTATTGGGACCGGACAGTCCCAACCAACCCACATCCTGTCATCAAACGCACACAGCCCTCCAGTAGCTCACCAAAAAGCTTCTGCTTTCCCGGGCACTGGAAGCCCTTATAAGGATTTTCCTGGCCTTATAGGCTAGGAAGAAGGCTACAGAACAAGATGGCCAAAGGACATGCGAAAAACCTTGTGGCACGGCCATGTTTGGACACTAGCCACAGTATGTAGCCAAACGCAGTAAACTCAGTAAGGCTAAAATGAAAAGCGCCGAAAAATGGGGGAAAAAAGTCACTGCTGCCACCAGCTTATCCTTTCAGCACATCGAGAGTAACCAAAAATTCTGAGTTAGTATAGGGCAAAACAAAAAGGTATACCCCATTGTACTGCAGTGTAAGCTGTATTGTACAATAAGTTACCACAAGTGATGCATAGTAACCAAAAGTAGTAATACAGTAACCCGACTAAGGGAAACAATGTTTCCCAGTACTGTCATCCTGAAGGAAATGTCAGTTTCCCCATAACAAAAGCCAGTTTTGTGAAGTTCAAGGCTTCAATGCAGTGCAAAAGGAGCAGGTCTGCATCAAAAATAAAATCAACAATTTTGGGGGTCCATAAAGATGGAAGGAAAGGTGCAGTAAAGAGAAATCTTTCCTAACAGTTCCCACACCCGAAGCCGTGCCCCTGCACGCTATACTAAATTTAAAGGGGAAACTCAATTTTTCACTGCCAAAAGTTCTGGTACTGTCCACATGTTGCGGGACGCCCACAAGGATGGAGGAAAGGAGACTATGGCCTATAGTCATTATGGTGAGTAACTTTAATTTCTAGTTTGAGGGAGGAAGGGGAACACTTGGGTTAAGAGCTCTTTTTCGAAAAGTCGGAGTGGAGTGAGGTTGGGACTATGGAGATGTGTAACGTGCAACAAAATAGTATGTCAAGAGTTGTGATTGACAGGAGATATGATGCGGTGAATTTGAGAAAGATGGATAAGAAAGGGATCGAATATGGCCCTCGAGAGTGTTAAGGAAGTGTTGAGTGGTGCTGTAAGATTAGACAATGGGCATGTATGGAACATGAGAAACGTGAAAGTGTGAGGTTATGATAGGATGTTGTTTGTACATAGTTGTGGTTTAGAAAGTATGAAATGTGTAGGCTACTAAGGAATATCACTGTTTTTATATAGTTAAAAGTGGAAGCGGAATAAAGATAAAATATGCATTTGTATGCTGTAAAGAAAGGAGTTGTATCTCCTGAAAGTCATTCTGTTGTATTCCAGACCTGCTCCATTTTATGAGCATGGGCATGGTTATGTAATGTAACAGCATGTATAGAGCGCTACTAAGGCCATAGGCATCTCGGCGCTAAAAAAAACATGTGGACTGCTGAAGAGGTCAGCTCCCTCACCTCCACCGAACTTCACTTGTTACAGAACTAGAAAAAAGTCTTCAAGGCTTTCCGAAATAATAGATTGTAAATATTTCGCAGGCAATTGGGAGTTTATTCCACATAATAGGCGCGGGGCTAGAGAAAGCATGTCGTCCCATCCGACGAATTTGAAAAAGAGGGACTCTAAGAAGCCTCTGGGATTCAGACCGCAGGGATGTACGTGGTAAGCTTAGCCTGCAGATAGTTGGTCCCCCCGATGCATAGCCTGGTGGGTAATGCACAGAGCCTTAAACTCGATGCGGCTATGCACTGGGAGCCAATGCAGTTGACGAAGGTTGACGGAAAGAGACATCCGACTCACCCCTACTGCCAGACGGGCTGCAGAATTCTGTAATCACTGCATTCTGGAAATTAAGCATACTCATTGTCCTAAACAGATACCATTACAGTAGTCAATAGATCCCAAGACTGTGACAGCGACAATTTAGGCTGGGATTCCAAAGGGAGAAAAGAAAGTCTTCCTCAAAATTTGGAATTTGACATACCCTGATTTGCAGATGGATGCAATTTGCTGTTCCCGTGAGCCAGAGGCTTGAACTTTGATACCCAGGCTATTCAGCCCCCTCTCTCCGCCCCCCCCAACCCCCTGCGAGTTGATGGGAAGTGGACATGCACCCAGTGAAACTGGCCAGAAATCATCGGTCCAAAAAACCTGAGCTTCAGTCACTAGTCGCCATGACCTCCGTTTTTTCCCCATTCAGTTTCAGACGGTTTTTTTCATCCAGTCCCCCACTGCTATCAATCAGTTTCGCAATTGGGATGGTTGATCACTACTAGATGAATCTGCCTGAAAAAGATCAGCGTATCGTTATAGGTATAACATTTTACCCCAAATTCCTGTATCATGATAGCCAAAGAGCACAGATACGAATTGAAAAGTAACAGGGACAGTGACGAGCCCTTAGGAACCCCACAGGGCAAGATTCTGACTGAAAATAAAAAGGGGGACATTGATACTGTCTGTGCCTGTTCTGGCAAGAAGGATGTGAACCAGGCAAGGGGGGGGGGGGGGGTGGGAGGCCCGAAATTCCTACTTTACTTGGAACCATAAGCAGGATACAGTGATCAATGGTGTCAAAGGCTGTGGAGAGGTCGTGCAGAATCAAAACTAGACCTCTCCACGTCCTGTAGACACACTAGGTCATCCAGTACCGAGATCATGACTGACTCAGTGCCTCTCATAGGATGAAAGCTGGACTGACGAGGGTGCAATAGGCCACCAGATTCCAAGAAGAGTGAACGCTGTGGAGTAACAATTGCCTCCATAATTTTCATAACAGATGGTAGTAGTGAGATTGGCTGGTAAAAGGGGCCAGAGCTGTATCCAGCTGTGGCTTCTTCAGAAGTGGTGAAACAAGAGCATGCTTCAAAGCACCAGGAATGACTCCTGAAGTGAGAGGATTGCACTGCTGATGTAAGGAGTGATTTAAACTCTGGGCAGGGACTGCAATACCCACAAAGGGATTGGATCCATAGGGGAAGATGATTTAAATTTCTGAAGGGTGCCCTTGACCATGTCAACAGTGACCGGTTCAAAATTATCCATCATATGAGTACACTCCCTGCCAGCTGACTGTTCCTGAGAGTCACTGTCCACTTTGATGGCCCAATCGGCAGCAATAGAGTCCCGAATTGATTGAATTTTGTCAGCAAAAAGTTGCTTATAAGATCACACCGCTCGTGTGAGCGCAGAGAATTATTGGGGGGGGAGTAACGGATGATAATTCCTTGGCAATTTTAAAAAGGTCTCTCGCTTCTAGAGAACTTGAGGTGGGGGTTCCAGAGTTGGAGGTGAGAAGAGGAGCAGTGGACTACCTGGAGCAGGGGTTAGAAAAATGCTACTTAATAAAGAAGATAACTACAAACCTACCTGACTGTGAGCTGTTGTACATAACAAACTATCCATGCTGAACTTTGAAGGTATTGGTAAGTCAAAAATGTGGCTGACCAAAGGGGGAAATGAACAGCATAGATGAAACATGTGTTCGCGAAAAGTATACAAAATGTAACGATGTAACTTGCAATGTTTGTAAAAGAAACAAATTAAGTGGGGTATGCCCACAACATGCTTGGCAAAGTTTTTCCATATACTTCAGATGCCAACGTCCACTATTGTAAATATTGTTAGGAAAAATCTCATGGTCTCTTAATGCTTGGTGAAATGCAGACAAACGAGCTGCAGAGCCATTTGTTCTCCAAAACATTTAAATTCAAAATCCATTAATTCTTCTTTATTCACATCGCCACCAATAAATACATCATGTATCATTTTTAATGTAATACTTGTTATTCCTGATATAGAGGAATCTTGTGTACGTTATACTTTAGTATTCTACTTTCATGACTTAAAGAGATTTAGTATAGCAAAATAGTTTCAGTGAGAGCAAGCCCACTGACAAACACTGATAAAGTGAGAACTGAGTAATGCTATGTTGATGTGCACGTTTTGGTTGAGGGCGTCTACCTCATTTCTGTTAAGTGATTGTGTCAAGATGTTGAGAGAGCGTAGAGCTCTGGATGCGCTGTGCGACATCAGCAGGGGTATGCGCTATGATCTGTGCCACAGGAGTTGTCACTGGCCATTCTGATAAGATAGCTGTTTCGAGCAAAGCTTGGTCGCTGTGTTCAAGGCATGCAAAAGTAAGTGATGCTCGATAGAAAACATGATTACAATGCATCTATATGAGGCACACAGCAGGTATACAGAAAATCCATGGAGAAACAGTTAGGGTGGTGACAATACTTTTAAATGTGTTTTTATGCATCCAAATGTAGTGTTTTTTTGCTGCTTTTGTATCCGACTACTCATACAAGCGTTTTCTCTATTTGGTGTAGCTAGCAATATCCAGTATCCAGACTGTATTGCTGTTTATATACTTTTTTCCTGTTTTATCTAGGGGAGGTGTTATTACATTTAGGCAGATTGGATGAAGCAGCTAATGTCTACAGAGGATTGCAGGAGAGGAGTCCTGAAAATTGGGCCTACTACAAAGGATTAGAAAATGCGCTTAAACCAGGTAATTATTGCAGATGGGTTTCGGCTCTGTGTAACGGACCATCAGCTCGGGTATTAGTAAATGGGTGTATGTCCTCCAGGTTTCAGCTAGCCAGGGGGACACGCCAGGGGTGTCCTCTTTCCCCCTTGTTGTACGCCCTGGCGATGGAGCCAGTTGCTACGGCAGTCAGAGCTGATGAGGGAGAGACGGGGGTGAGCTTTGGGGATCAGGAATTTAAACTGTCCCTCTTTACAGACGACATTCTGATATATTTAACCGGGATACATGCCTCCCTTCCTCGGTTGTTCGGCCTGATTAGCAGGTTCGGGGTGTTCTCCGGACTTAAAATCAACATCTCTAAGTCCAGTATTATGCCCATGGGCGTACAGGACCGGGATATTGAAGGTAGGAAGGCAGTCCTGGGCATGAGGGTTGAGATTGTAAGTACCAGGTATTTGGGAACCGTTCTGCCAAAGGATCTCAGGAAGATCTTCGAATTGAATTTTCTCTCCCTGCAGGCTCGACTTTTTAACGACTTGGCTAGGTGGGCTCCCTTAACCCTTTCTTGGTTTGGACGGATGGTCTCGGTAAAGATGAATGTTCTTCCCAGGCTTCTTTATCTTTTTACCTCGCTTCCCTGTCACATTCCAGATTCTTTCTTTGCATCTCTCCGATTGCGCATTACGCACTTCGTGTGGGGCGGTAAAAGAGCAAGAATAAAATGATACCCTAACACTTCCTAAAGCGCTTGGAGGGTTTGGCCTACCAGACTTTCAACTGTATTATAAGGCAGCTCAGTTGCTGGTGATGTTGGAGCATTTACGGGATGACCTAAGGACGTACTGGGCTTACGTGGAGGATGTGCAGGTGCACCCTTATAAGGTCAGAGACTTGCTTTGGTCCCCCTCGCGTTCCAGGCCAAGGGCTGTTAGAACCCACCCAATTTTGTCTCTTCTTTGGGCCTTATGGGAGTCAGACAGAGACAATAATTTGCTTTCGTCCTGGCCGTCCCCCTTGTCCTCTTTGTGGGGTCCTCCACTTAATTTGGGGGCCAGGGGCTTCTGAGGGACGCAGTCGTGGTCGGATCAGTGGGTCAAGAGGGCTGCACAACTGTTTCCCCAAGGAAGCTTCAAGTATGCCCATCTGTCGGAACTGTTGGCGGATAATCCTCCTTCAATTTTTGACTATTTGCGCCTTAAGGGCATTCTTACTAAGGCTGGCTGGGTGGTTCCTCTCTCCCGTCCACTGACCCCGTTTGAAACATTGTTTGTGGAAGCCGGATACAGAAGATCCATCTCTAAAATGTATAGCGCTCTGGTTGTAGCCAACTTGGGGGTAGACAGGCATTCAAGCGGGTGTGGGAGGAGATATTGGGTATGGCCATGGATGAGCCTACTTGGGGTTCTGTGTTTAACTCCATTTTTAAGGGGAACCTTTATACGGCGGCCATGGAGCATAACTTTAAAATCCTCTACTCCTGGCATCTCTCCCCTGTCTCATTGTCTAAGATGTTTCCAAATGTATCCCCGATGTGTCCTAGCGCGTGTGCAGGTAGAGGGACATGGTTCCACATGTGGTGGGAGTGCCCTGTGATTCAAGTCTATTGGGCGGAGCTGGATTAAGGACATACTGGGAATGTGTCCGTCCCTACACCCTTTGGAGATCTTGCTAGGTATTCCCATACCAGAGAGTAATGACTTGCCTTTCTCCAGGGTGACTGGGGCGATGTTGAGGGCCGGGAGGATGGCTTTAGCTCAGAAATGGAAGAATCCCCAGGCCCCCACAAAAGCGGAATGGTTTAATAAGCTTTTGAATATTTTCACATACGAGAAACTAACTGCTATTGCCAATGATAATGTTTTAGTTTTTGCAGGATTGGACAATTTTGCTGCTACATGAGGACTGTAAAGCATTCATGTTCCAAGTTTGGTTGGATTTGAGTCGGTGGGCATGGTCGGGAGGGGTGGTTAATCCGGACGTGCTTGGCCTGCCTCTTGGAATTAGGAGGGTTGTCACCGAAGGGAAACTGTGGAGGATAAGCTGTGCTGAGGCTCTTCTTTCTATGCACTCTTGGAATGTTATGTCTTGTAGATTCCTGGGTAGTCATTGGTTGGGGGAGGGGGCGGGTGTGCAGGAGGGCTGGGTGGGAGGATAAGTGGGTAGGGGGTTCTCAGTTGGGGTTGTTTACTTTTTCTTGGATGTTTTGGTTGTTATTGAAAAATTTGCAATAAACAAAGTGGAAAAAAAACAGGTAATTATGATGGGGGTCTATAGTGGCTGTTAAGAATTCACTCATTGTGTTGACGATTGCTTTCTGGAATATAGTAGATTTTACTGGAAAACAGTGAATTTTACTGAACTTCCTTTGCTAAACTTTGCGATTCGCGTTCTACCTGTTAAGACATTTGTTAATATATGCAATCCTTTCCTAGCCAGTGTAAAAGAGAGGCTGAAGATCTATGAAGATGGATGGATGAGATACCCAAGAGGACTTGTATCACGAAGATTGCCATTAAACTTTTTAACTGGTAAACTAAATCCTTTCTTGTTCAAGAATCACTTGTTGAGTTGACTACTGCTAGTGTGTGAACTTTATACACAATTGTCTCAATTTGCACTTTGTGCCTCTTATGTAAGGCTGCACATTTTTTTTATTGCGTTTTGGATAGTTAACTAATGTGGATTTTCCTGTTTCTCTCGTTTAGGTGATATGTTTAAAGAATGCCTGGACAGATACCTAAGAATGAACTTTAGCAAAGGCTGTCCACCTGTTTTTAATACTTTGAGGTCTCTATATCAAGATAAAGAAAAGGTAAGTGAACTCTCACTTGCATATTTACTTTTCTGTTGGCATTACCTCTCACCATAAGAGATGTTCTTGGCTAACTACCATACAATCCCCTTAAACAGTCAAATTTGTTTAAATTGACATTCCTACTTAATGGAAGGGACCTCACTGTGCATAGTGTGTTAAGTTGCAGAAGCTCCCCATCATTTTGTGTAGGGCGGCAGTGTCTCGGGGGATTGAGGTGTTCCGCTGTTATATAAATATCCCCTAGGGTTGATGGAGTGGAATTCCCTGGCTAAGCATATAATGTCCTATGAAACCAGAAGGCTACACCCTAGAATATTTGGTATCTTTTCATTCATTATCAACTATAACTTATCAACTTATGGTGCAATTTTGTATTTAATTTGTAGCCAACACGTGTTTCGACCTGAAAACCTCAGCTCTACTTCAGGGCTTTCTAAAATAACTATTACATGGCCAATTTCAGATCCACTTTTCATAGCTATGCTTGTAATGATCTGAGTCATAACTGGAATTCTAATTCTCCACAATATCCTGTGGCTCTGAGCCTTAGTGCCAGCATTAAAGGAAGGTGTACTTGTAATTATTCTATCTCTTCGTTTCATCTAGTCCAATCAGAAATGGTAACCTCTTAGATCAATATGACTTCTCATATAGTCCACATTTGTTTGTTTTTAATTTGAAATATTCATAAGGCAGTCCTATTCTTTTGATGGGTGCGTTGGATCCCATGTGCCATATGTTTGAGCCGTGGCGTTCTGCGTGTGCACTAGCCCCAAACCCTCTGAATTCCCTGGGCTAGTCTTGTTCTCCGCGACATAGTATCTCTTTGAAAAAGAAGCAATCAACTTTCCCTCTAAAGGGTATTTGGAACTAGAGGTTCCAACATGCTGTAACAGTCGTACTCCAATATTGGAAAAGTAGCAGATGTAAGTTTATTATGAATATCCTTAGAATTCCCTTAAACGCACACAATATTGACAGTGGAGCTTTTGAAACGGCTCCCCATCATAGTACTGTAACTGAAAGCTTGAACTGCTGATCTTCGCGGAAAGCAGACCGGGCAAAAAAAACATACTGTGAGGAACTCATTCAAACAGCTTACCTTCCGAGCAAGAGTCACAAACTGCGGTTAGGTGAAGCAGCTGGCTCTGCTCGTTGAAAATGTGTTGAATACTGCGAAAGTGTGCCCACTTCGGTTTGTGTATCCAAAATGGTGGTCGGGCCCTATCTCTGTGTGTAGGCGCTTCATGTGAAGTGTTAAGTACTTTAAAAAGCAATTCAATCTGAATACCTAATAGATGCTTATAATGAGCCCATCATAAAAACAAAAAACACACTAAGAGAATAGTCCAATCAGAAAAGGTAAAACAAGACCAGCAAGGGAAGAGTCATTCCTGGGCCAGCTTTTGAAATAGCAACTGCCCAGCTGTATAAAAGAAGGGGGGAAAAACAATCGCGCAAGTAGACTGGTGTTAGGCAACATTTGTATGCAGGCAACATTTGTATGCAGTACCCTCTGGGAACACTGCAAACCACTCTGACTACAGGTATAGGAAACCCAAACTCTGGTATAAGCTTGTACTACACTGTTTTGGTAGCGTGTTGAGCAGCCAGGCATATCTCAAGGGGGGGGGGGGGGGTGGGGTGTCAATGTGAGCTGTAGTGGAGTTGCAGAGAGATTCACAGTGACAAGTATTCATATAAACTCTTACACACAAGGTTTCTTGAATAA